>NC_069503.1:125952012-126618550 GCF_027579735.1 Bombina bombina
AGAACTTACCTGATAAATTCATTTCTTTCATATTAGCAAGAGTCCATGAGCTAGTGACGTATGGGATATACATTCCTACCAGGAGGGGCAAAGTTTCCCAAACCTTAAAATGCCTATAAATACACCCCTCAATACACCCACAAATCAGTTTAACGAATAGCCAAGAAGTGGGGTGATAAGAAAAAAGTGCGAAAGCATACAAAATAAGGAATTGGAATAATTGTGCTTTATACAAAAAAATCATAACCACCACAAAAAAGGGTGGGCCTCATGGACTCTTGCTAATATGAAAGAAATGAATTTATCAGGTAAGTTCTTACATAAATTATGTTTTCTTTCATGTAATTAGCAAGAGTCCATGAGCTAGTGACGTATGGGATAATGACTACCCAAGATGTGGATCTTCCACGCAAGAGTCACTAGAGAGGGAGGGATAAAATAAAGACAGCCAATTCCTGCTGAAAATAATCCACAACCAAAATAAAGTTTAAATTAAAACATAAGCAGAAGATTCAAACTGAAACAGCTGCCTGAAGTACTTTTCTACCAAAAACTGCTTCAGAAGAAGAAAACACATCAAAATGGTAGAATTTAGTATAAGTATGCAAAGAAGACCAAGTTGCTGCTTTGCAAATCTGATCAACCCAAGCTTCATTCCTAAACGCCCAGGAAGTAGAAACTGACCTAGTAGAATGAGCTGTAATCCTCTGAGGCGGAGTTTTACCCGACTCAACATAGGTATGATGAATTAAAGATTTCAACCAAGATGCCAAAGAAATGGCAGAAGCTTTCTGGCCTTTTCTAGAACCGGAAAAGATGACAAAAAGACTAGAAGTCTTTCGGAAAGTCTTAGTAGCTTCAACATAATATTTCAAAGCTCTAACAACATCCAAAGAATGCAATGATTTCTCCTTAGAATTCTTAGGATTAGGGCATAATGAAGGAACTACAATTTCTCTACTAATGTTGTTGGAATTCACAACCTTAGGTAAAAATTCAAAAGAAGTTCGCAACACTGCCTTATCCTGATGAAAAATCAGAAAAGGAGACTCACAAGAAAGAGCAGACAATTCAGACACTCTTCTGGCAGAAGAGATGGCCAAAAGGAACAAAACTTTCCAAGAAAGTAATTTAATGTCCAATGAATGCATAGGTTCAAACGGAGGAGCTTGAAGAGCCCCCAGAACCAAATTAAAACTCCAAGGAGGAGAAATTGATTTAATGACAGGTTTTATACGAACCAAGGCTTGTACAAAACAATGAATATCAGGAAGATTAGCAATCTTTCTGTGAAAAAACAGAAAGAGCAGAGATTTGACCTTTCAAGGAACTTGCGGACAAACCTTTATCTAAACCATCCTGAAGAAACTGTAAAATTCTCGGAATTTTAAAAGAATGCCAGGAAAAATGATGAGAAAGACACCAAGAAATATAAGTCTTCCAGACTCTATAATATATCTCTCTAGATACAGATTTACAAGCCTGTAACATAGTAGTTGTTTAGATGAGAAGCCATCAGATCTATTTCTGGAAGTTCCCACATTTGAACAATCTGAAGTAATACCTCTGGGTGAAGAGACCATTCGCCCGGATGCAACGTTTGGCGACTGAGATAATCCGCTTCCCAATTGTCTATTCCTGGAATATGAACCGCAGAGATTAGACAGGAGCTGGATTCCGCCCAAACCAGAATTCGAGATACTTCTTTCATAGCCAGAGGACTGTGAGTCCCTCCTTGATGATTGATGTATGCCACAGTTGTGACATTGTCTGAAAACAAATGAACGATTCTCTCTTCAGAAGAGGTCAAGACTGAAGAGCTCTGAAAATTGCACTGAGTTCCAAAATATTGATCGGTAATATCACCTCCTGAGATTCCCAAACTCCTTGTGCCGTCAGAGACCCCCACACAGCTCCCCAACCTGTAAGACTTGCATCTGTTGAAATTACAGTCCAGGTCGGAAGAACAAAAGAAGCCCCATGAACTAAACGATGGTGATCTGTCCACCATGTCAGAGAGTGTCGTACAATCGGTTTTAAAGATATTAATTGAGATATCTTTGTGTAATCCCTGCACCATCGGTTCAGCATACAGAGCTGAAGAGGTCGCATGTGAAAACGAGCAAAGGGGATCGCGTCCGATGCAGCAGTCATAAGACCTAGAATTTCCATGCATAAGGCTACCGAAGGGAATGATTGTGACTGAAGGTTTCGACAAGCTGAAATCAATTTTAGACGTCTCTTGTCTGTCAAAGACAGAGTCATGGACACTGAATCTATCTGGAAACCCAAAAAGGTTACCCTTGTCTGAGGAATCAATTAACTTTTTAGTGAATTGATCCTCCAACCATGATTTTGAAGAAACAACAAAAGTCGATTTGTATGAAATTCTGCTAAATGTGAAGACTGAGCAAGTACCAAGATATCGTCCAAATAAGGAAATACCACAATACCCTGTTCTCTGATTACAGATAGAAGGGCACCGAGAACCTTTGTAAAAATTCTTGGAGCTGTTGCTAGGCCAAACGGCAGAGCCACAAACTGGTAATGCTTGTCTAGGAAAGAGAATCTCAGAAACTGATAGTGAGCTGGATGAATCGGAATATGCAGATATGCATCCTGTAAATCTATTGTAGACATATAATGCCCTTGCTGAACAAAAGGCAGGATAGTCCTTACAGTTACCATTTTGAATGTTGGTATCCTTACATAACTATTCAATATTTTTAGATCCAGAACTGGTCTGAAGGAATTCTCCTTCTTTGGTACAATGAAGAGATTCGAATAAAACCCCAGCCCCTGTTCCAGAACTGGAACTGGCATAATTACTCCAGCCAACTCTAGATCTGAAACACATTTCAGAAATGCTTGAGCTTTCGCTGGGTTTACTGGGACACGGGAAAGAAAGATTCTCTTTGCAGGAGGTCTTATCTTGAAACCAATTCTGTACCCTTCTGAAATAATGTTCTGAATCCAAAGAATGTGAACAGAATTGATCCAAATTTCTTTGAAAAAACGTAATCTGCCCCCTACCAGCTGAGCTGGAATGAGGGCCGCACCTTCATGTGGACTTAGAAGCTGGCTTTGCTTTTCTAGAAGGCTTGGATTTATTCCAGACTGGAGATGGTTTCCAAACTGAAACTGCTCCTGAGGATGAAGGATCAGGCTTTTGTTCTTTGTTGAAACGAAAGGAACGAAAACGATTATTAGCCCTGTTTTTACCCTTAGATTTTTTTATCCTGTGGTAAAAAAGTTCCTTTCCCACCAGTAACAGTTGAGATAATAGAATACAACTGAGAACCAAATAATTTATTACCCTGGAAAGAAAGGGAAAGTAGAGTCGATTTACAAGACATATCAGCATTCCAAGTTTTAAGCCATAAAGCTCTTCTAGCTAAAATAGCTAAACCTGACATCAACTCTGATAATATCAAAAATGGCATCACAGATAAAATTAGCATGTTGAAGAAGAATAATAATAATATGAGAATCATGATCTGTTACTTGTTGCGCTAAAGTTTCCAACCAAAAAGTTGAAGCTGCAGCAACATCAGCCAATGATATAGCAGGTCTAAGAAGATTACCTGAACACAGATAAGCTTTTCTTAGAAAGGATTCAATTTTCCTATCTAAAGGATCCTTAAACGAAGTACCATCTGACGTAGGAATAGTAGTACGTTTAGCAAGGGTAGAAAACATAATTTATGCTTACCTGATAAATTTATTTCTCTTGTGGTGTATCCAGTCCACGGATCATCCATTACTTGTGGGATATTCTCCTTCCCAACAGGAAGCTGCAAGAGGATCACCCACAGCAGAGCTGCTATATAGCTCCTCCCCTAACTGCCATATCCAGTCATTCGACCGAAACAAACAGAGAAAGGAGAAAGCATAGGGTGCAGTGGTGACTGTAGTTTAAATTAAAATTTACACCTGCCTTAAAAAGACAGGGCGGGCCGTGGACTGGATACACCACAAGAGAAACAGAATTTATGTTTACCTGATAAATTACTTTCTCCAACGGTGTGTCCGGTCCACGGCGTCATCCTTACTTGTGGGATATTCTCTTCCCCAACAGGAAATGGCAAAGAGCCCAGCAAAGCTGGTCACATGATCCCTCCTAGGCTCCGCCTACCCCAGTCATTCGACCGACGTTAAGGAGGAATATTTGCATAGGAGAAACCATATGATACCGTGGTGACTGTAGTTAAAGAAAATAAATTATCAGACCTGATTAAAAAAACCAGGGCGGGCCGTGGACCGGACACACCGTTGGAGAAAGTAATTTATCAGGTAAACATAAATTCTGTTTTCTCCAACATAGGTGTGTCCGGTCCACGGCGTCATCCTTACTTGTGGGAACCAATACCAAAGCTTTAGGACACGGATGAAGGGAGGGAGCAAATCAGGTCACCTAAATGGAAGGCACCACGGCTTGCAAAACCTTTCTCCCAAAAATAGCCTCAGAAGAAGCAAACGTATCAAACTTGTAAAATTTGGTAAAAGTGTGCAGTGAAGACCAAGTCGCTGCCCTACATATCTGATCAACAGAAGCCTCGTTCTTGAAGGCCCATGTGGAAGCCACAGCCCTAGTGGAATGAGCTGTGATTCTTTCAGGAGGCTGCCGTCCGGCAGTCTCGTAAGCCAATCTGATGATGCTTTTAATCCAAAAAGAGAGAGAGGTAGAAGTTGCTTTTTGACCTCTCCTTTAACCAGAATAAACAACAAACAAGGAAGATGTTTGTCTAAAATCCTTTGTAGCATCTAAATAGAATTTTAGAGCGCGAACAACATCCAAATTGTGCAACAAACGTTCCTTCTTCGAAACTGGTTTCGGACACAAAGAAGGCACGACTATCTCCTGGTTAATGTTTTTGTTAGAAACAACTTTTGGAAGAAAACCAGGTTTAGTACGTAAAACCACCTTATCTGCATGGAACACTAGATAAGGAGGAGAACACTGCAGAGCAGATAATTCTGAAACTCTTCTAGCAGAAGAAATTGCAACCAAAAACAAAACTTTCCAAGATAATAACTTAATATCAACGGAATGTAAGGGTTCAAACTGAACCCCCTGAAGAACTGAAAGAACTAAGTTGAGACTCCAAGGAGGAGTCAAAGGTTTGTAAACAGGCTTGATTCTAACCAGAGCCTGAACAAAGGCTTGAACATCTGGCACAGCTGCCAGTTTTTTGTGAAGTAACACAGACAAGGCAGAAATCTGTCCCTTCAAGGAACTTGCAGATAATCCTTTCTCCAATCCTTCTTGAAGAAAGGATAGAATCTTAGGAATCTTTACCTTGTCCCAAGGGAATCCTTTAGATTCACACCAACAGATATATTTTTTCCATATTTTGTGGTAAATTTTTCTAGTTACAGGCTTTCTGGCCTGAACAAGAGTATCAATAACAGAATCTGAGAACCCTCGTTTTGAAAAGATCAAGCGTTCAATCTCCAAGCAGTCAGCTGGAGTGAGACCAGATTCGGATGTTCGAACGGACCTTGAACAAGAAGGTCTCGTCTCAAAGGTAGCTTCCATGGTGGAGCCGATGACATATTCACCAGATCTGCATACCAAGTCCTGCGTGGCCACGCAGGAGCTATCAAGATCACCGACGCCCTCTCCTGATTGATCCTGGCTACCAGCCTGGGGATGAGAGGAAACGGCGGGAATACATAAGCTAGTTTGAAGGTCCAAGGTGCTACTAGTGCATCTACTAGAGTCGCCTTGGGATCCCTGGATCTGGACCCGTAGCAAGGAACCTTGAAGTTCTGACAAGAGGCCATCAGATCCATGTCTGGAATGCCCCACAGTTGAGTAATTTGGGCAAAGATTTCCGGATGGAGTTCCCACTCCCCCGGATGTAATGTCTGACGACTCAGAAAATCCGCTTCCCAATTTTCCACTCCTGGGATGTGGATTGCAGACAGGTGGCAGGAGTGAGTCTCCGCCCATTGAATGATTTTGGTCACTTCTTCCATCGCCAGGGAACTCCTTGTTCCCCCCTGATGGTTGATGTACGCAACAGTCGTCATGTTGTCTGATTGAAACCGTATGAACTTGGCCTTTGCTAGCTGAGGCCAAGCCTTGAGAGCATTGAATATCGCTCTCAGTTCCAGAATATTTATCGGTAGAAGAGATTCTTCCCGAGACCAAAGACCCTGAGTTTTCAGGGATCCCCAGACCGCGCCTCAGCCCATCAGACTGGCGTCGGTCGTGACAATGACCCACTCTGGTCTGCGGAAGGTCATCCCTTGTGACAGGTTGTCCAGGGACAGCCACCAACGGAGTGAGTCTCTGGTCCTCTGATTTACTTGTATCTTCGGAGACAAGTCTGTATAGTCCCCATTCCACTGACTGAGCATGCACAGTTGTAATGGTCTTAGATGAATGCGCGCAAAAGGAACTATGTCCATTGCCGCTACCATCAAACCTATTACTTCCATGCACTGCGCTATGGAAGGAAGAGGAACGGAATGAAGTGTTTGACAAGAGTTTAGAAGTTTTGTTTTTCTGGCCTCTGTCAGAAAAATCCTCATTTCTAAGGAGTCTATTATTGTTCCCAAGAAGGGAACCCTTGTCGACGGAGATAGAGAACTCTTTTCCACGTTCACTTTCCATCCGTGAGATCTGAGAAAGGCCAGGACTATGTCCGTGTGAGCCTTTGCTTGAGGAAGGGACGACGCTTGAATCAGAATGTCGTCCAAGTAAGGTACTACTGCAATGCCCCTTGGTCTTAGCACCGCTAGAAGGGACCCTAGTACCTTTGTGAAAATCCTTGGAGCAGTGGCTAATCCGAAAGGAAGCGCCACGAACTGGTAATGCTTGTCCAGGAATGCGAACCTTAGGAACCGATGATGTTCCTTGTGGATAGGAATATGTAGATACGCATCCTTTAAATCCACCGTGGTCATGAATTGACCTTCCTGGATGGAAGGAAGAATTGTTCGAATGGTTTCCATTTTGAACGATGGAACCTTGAGAAACTTGTTTAAGATCTTGAGATCTAAGATTGGTCTGAACGTTCCCTCTTTTTTGGGAACTATGAACAGATTGGAGTAGAACCCCATCCCTTGTTCTCCTAATGGAACAGGATGAATCACTCCCATTTTTAACAGGTCTTCTACACAATGTCCTAAGCCATCTCCGTGGAGATGTTGCCTGTACAACGGCAAAGAGAATGACTGGGGTAGGCGGAGCCTAGGAGGGATCATGTGACCAGCTTTGCTGGGCTCTTTGCCATTTCCTGTTGGGGAAGAGAATATCCCACAAGTAAGGATGACGCCGTGGACCGGACACACCTATGTTGGAGAAAATAAATTTATCAGGTAAGCATAAATTATGTTTTCTCTTGTAAGGTGTATCCAGTCCACGGATCATCCATTACTTGTGGGATACCAATACCAAAGCTAAAGTACAAGGATGAAGGGAGGGACAAGGCAGGCTTAGATGGAAGGAACCACTGCCTGTAAAACCTTTCTCCCAAAAATAGCCTCCGAAGAAGCAAAAGTATCAAATTTGTAAAATTTTGAAAAGGTATGAAGCTAAGACCAAGTCGCCGCCTTGCAAATCTGTTCAACAGAAACCTCATTTTTAAAGGCCCAGGTGGAAGCCACAGCTCTAGTAGAATGAGCTGTAATCCTTTCAGGGGACTGCTGTCCAGCAGTCTCATAGGCTAAGCGTATTACGCTCCGAAGCCAAAAAGAAAGAGGTTGCCGAAGCTTTTTGACCTCTCCTCTGTCCAGAGTAAACAACAAACAGTGTAGATGTTTGGCGAAAATCTTTAGTAGCTTGTAAGTAAAACTTTAAAGCACGGACCACGTCCAGATTATGTAAAAGGCGTTCCTTCTTTGAAGAAGGATTAGGACACAATGATGGAACAACAATCTCTTGATTGATATTCTTGTTAGAAACTACCTTAGGTAAAAACCCAGGTTTTGTACGCAGAACTACTTTATCTGAATGGAAAATCAGCTAAGGAGAATCACATTGTAAGGCAGATAACTCAGAGACTCTCCGAGCCGAGGAAATAGCCATCAAAAACAGAACTTTCCAAGATAAAAGTTTGATATCAATGGAATTTAGAACTTTAAGAACCAAGTTTAAGCTCCATGGGGGAGCAACAGGTTTAAACACAGGCTTAATTCTAACCAAAGCCTGACAAAAAGCTTGAACGTCTGGAACTTCTGCCAGACGCTTGTGCAAATGAATAGACAGCAGAAATCTGACCCTTTAAAGAACTAGCTGATAATCCTTTTTCCAAACCCTCTTGGAGAAAGGACAATATCCTAGGAATCCTAACCTTACTCCATGAGTAATTCTTGGATTCACACCAATAAAGGTATTTACGCCATATCTTATGGTAGATTTTCCTGTTGACAGGCTTTCGTGCCTGTATAAGGGTATCAATGACTGACTCGGAGAAGCCACGCTTTGATAAAATCAAGCGTTCAATCTCCATGCAGTCAGTCTCAGAGAAATTAGATTCGGATGATTGAAAGGACCTTGTAGTAGAGGCAGGGTCCATGGTGGAAAGGATGACATGTCCACTAGGTCTGCATACCAGGTCCTGCGTGGCCACGCAGGCGCTATCAAGATCACCGATGTTATCTCCTGTTTGATTTTGGCAATCAGTCGAGGAAACGGTGGAAACACATAAGCCAGGTTGAAGAACCAAGGCGCTGCTAAAGCATCTATCAGTGCCGCTTCTGGGTCCCTGGACCTGGATCCGTAACAAGGAAGCTTGGCGTTCTGGCGAGACGCCATGAGATCCAGTTCTGGTTTGCCCCAACGATGAACCAATTGAGCAAACACCTCCGGATGGAGTTCCCACTCCCCCGGATGAAAAGTCTGACGACTTAGAAAATCCGCCTCCCAGTTCTCTACACCTGGGATATGGATTGCTGATAGGTGGCAAGAGTGAGTCTCTGCCCAGCGAAATATCTTGGAGACTTCTAACATCGCTAGGGAACTCCTGGTTCCCCCTTGATAGTTGATGTAAGCCACAGTCGTGATGTTGTCCAACTGAAATCTGATGAACCTCAGGGTTGCTAACTGAGGACAAGCTAGAAGAGCATTGAATATTGCTCTTTACTCCAGAATATTTATTGGGAGGAGTTTCTCCTCCTGAGTCCACGATCCTTGAGCCTTCAGGGAATTCCAGACTGCACCCCAACCTAGAAGGCTGGCATCTGTTGTTACAATTGTCCAATCTGGCCTGCGAAAGGTCATACCTTTGGACAGATGGACCCGAGATAGCCACCAGAGAAGAGAATCTCTGGTCTCTTGATCCAGATTTAGCAGAGGGGACAAATCTGTGTAATCCCCATTCCACTGACTGAGCATGCATAGTTGCAGCGGTCCGAGATGTAGGCGCGCAAATGGCACTATGTCCATCGCCGCTACCATCAAGCCGATTACTTCCATACACTGAGCCACCGAAGGGCGCGGAATAGAATGAAGAACACGGCAAGATTTTAAAAGCTTTGATAACCTGGATTCTGTCAGGTAAATCTTAATTTTTACAGAATCTATCAGAGTCCCTAGGAAAGAGACTCTTGTGAGTGGGGATAGAGAACTCTTTTCCTCGTTCACCTTCCACCCATGTGACCTGAGAAATGCCAGAACTATGTCCGTATGTGACTTGGCAATCTGAAAGCTTGATGCCTGTATCAGGATGTCGTCCAGATAAGGGGCCACTGATATACCTTGCGGTCTAAGGACCGCCAGAAGCGATCCCAGAACCTTTGTAAAGATTCTTGGAGCTGTAGCTAACCCGAAGGGAAGAGCCACAAATTGGTAATGCCTGTCCAGAAAGGCAAACCTTAGGAACCGATGATGATCTTTGTGAATCGGTATGTGAAGGTAAGCATCCTTCAAATCCACTGTGGTCATGTATTGACCCTCCTGGATCATAGGTAGGATGGTCCGAATAGTTTCCATTTTGAACGATGGAACTCTGAGGAATTTGTTTAAGATCTTTAGATCCAAAATGGGTCTGAAGGTTCCCTCTTTTTTGGGAACCACAAACAGATTTGAATAAAAACCCTGTCCCTGTTCCGACCGTGGAACTGGACAGATCACTCCCATAACTAGGAGGTCTTGCACACAGCGTAAGAATGCCTCTTTCTTTATCTGGTTTACAGATAATCTCGAAAGGTAAAATCTCCCTTGAGGAGGGGAAGCTTTGAAGTCCAGAAGATATCCCTGAGATATGATTTCCAACGCCCAGGGATCCTGAACATCTCTTGCCCACGCCTGGGTGAAGAGAGAAAGTCTGCCCCCTACTAGATCAGTTACCGGATAGGGGGCCGTTCCTTCATGCTGTCTTAGAGGCAGCAGCAGGCTTTCTGGCCTGCTTGCCTTTGTTCCAGGACTGGTTAGGTTTCCAGCCCGGCTTGGATTGAGCAAAAGTTCCCTCTTGTCTTGTAGCAGAGGAAGTTGATGCTGCACCTGCGTTGAAGTTTCGAAAGGCACGAAAATTAGACTGTTTGGCCTTTGATTTGTCCCTGTCTTGAGGAAGGGTATGACCCTTACCTCCAGTAATGTCAGCAATAATTTCCTTCAAACAAGGCCCGAATAGGGTCTGCCCCTTGAAGGGAATGTTAAGCAATTTAGGCTTTGAAGTCACGTCAGCTGACCAAGATTTAAGCCATAGCGCCCTACGCGCCTGGATGGCGAATCCAGAATTCTTAGCCGTTAGTTTAGTCAGATGAACAATGGCGTCAGAAACAAAAGAATTAGCTAGCTTAAGTGTTCTAAGCTTGTCAAGTATTTCAGTCAATGGAGTAGCTGTCTGAAAGGCCTCTTCCAGAGACTCAAACCAGAACGCCGCAGCAGCAGTGACAGGCGCAATGCATGCAAGGGGCTGCAGAATAAAACCTTGTTGAATAAACATTTTCTTAAGGTAACCTAATTTTTTATCCATTGGATCTGAAAAAGCACAACTGTCCTCGACAGGTATAGTGGTACGCTTTGCTAAAGTAGAAAACATAATTTATGCTTACCTGATAAATTCCTTTCTTCTGTTGTGTGATCAGTCCACGGGTCATCATTACTTCTGGGATATAACTCCTCCCCAACAGGAAATGCAAGAGGATTCACCCAGCAGAGCTGCATATAGCTCCTCCCCTCTACGTCAGTCCCAGTCATTCGACCAAGAATCAACGAGAAAGGAGTAACCAAGGGTGAAGTGGTGACTGGAGTATAATTTAAAAGATATTTACCTGCCTTAAAACAGGGCGGGCCGTGGACTGATCACACAACAGAAGAAAGGAATTTATCAGGTAAGCATAAATTATGTTTTCTTCTGTTATGTGTGATCAGTCCACGGGTCATCATTACTTCTGGGATACCAATACCAAAGCAAAAGTACACGGATGACGGGAGGGAAAGGCAGGCTCATTATACAGAAGGAACCACTGCCTGAAGAACCTTTCTCCCAAAAATAGCCTCCGAAGAAGCAAAAGTGTCAAATTTGTAAAATTTGGAAAAAGTATGAAGTGAAGACCAAGTTGCAGCCTTGCAAATCTGTTCAACAGAGGCCTCATTCTTAAAGGCCCAAGTGGAAGCCACAGCTCTAGTGGAGTGAGCTGTAATTCTTTCAGGAGGCTGCTGTCCAGCAGTCTCATAGGCTAAACGTATTATGCTACGAAGCCAAAAAGAGAGAGAGGTAGCAGAAGCTTTTTGACCTCCTCTGTCCAGAGTAAACGACAAACAAGGAAGAAGTTTGGCGAAAATCTTTAGTTGCCTGCAAGTAGAACTTGAGGGCACGAACTACATCCAGATTGTGTAAAAGACGTTCCTTCTTTGAAGAAGGATTTGGACACAAGGATGGGACAACAATCTCTTGATTGATGTTCCTGTTAGTGACTACCTTAGGTAAGAACCCAGGTTTAGTACGCAGAACTACCTTGTCTGAGTGAAAAATCAGATAAGGGGAATCACAATGTAAGGCTGATAACTCAGAGACTCTTCGAGCCGAGGAAATAGCCATTAAAAACAGAACTTTCCAAGATAACATTTTTATATCAATGGAATGAAGGGGTTCAAACGGAACACCCTGTAAAACGTTAAGAACTAAGTTTAAACTCCATGGTGGAGCAACAGCTTTAAACACAGGCTTGATCCTAGCTAAAGCCTGACAAAAGGACTGGACGTCTGGATTTTCTGACAGACGTCTGTGTAACAAGATGGACAGAGCTGAAATCTGTCCCTTTAATGAACTAGCTGATAAACCCTTTTCTAAACCTTCTTGTAGAAAAGACAGTATCCTAGCGATCCTAACCTTACTCCAGGAGTAACCTTTGGATTCGCACCAGTATAGGTATTTCCGCCATATTTTATGGTAAATCCTTCTGGTAACAGGCTTCCTAGCCTGAATTAGGGTATCAATAACCGACTCAGAAAAACCACGTTTTGATAAAATCAAGCGTTCAATTTCCAAGCAGTCAGCTTCAGAGAAGTTAGATTTTGATGTTTGAATGGACCCTGTATCAGAAGGTCCTGTCTTAGAGGTAGAGACCAAGGCGGACAGGATGACATGTCCACTAGATCTGCATACCAAGTCCTGCGTGGCCATGCAGGTGCTATTAGAATTACTGATGCTCTCTCCTGTTTGATTTTGGCAATCAATCGAGGAAGCAGCGGGAAGGGTGGAAACACATAAGCCATCCTGAAGTTCCAAGGTGCTGTCAAAGCATCTATCAGAACTGCTCCCGGATCCCTGGATCTGGACCCGTAGCGAGGAAGTTTGGCGTTCTGGCGAGACGCCATGAGATCTATCTCTGGTTTGCCCCAACGTCGAAGTATTTGGGCAAAGACCTCCGGATGAAGTTCCCACTCCCCCGGATGAAAAGTCTGGCGACTCAAGAAATCCGCCTCCCAGTTCTCCACTCCCGGGATGTGGATTGCTGACAGGTGGCAAGAGTGAGACTCTGCCCAGCGAATTATCTTTGATACTTCCATCATTGCTAGGGAGCTTCTTGTCCCTCCCTGATGGTTGATGTAAGCTACAGTCGTGATGTTGTCCGACTGAAACCTGATGAACCCCCGAGTTGTTAACTGGGGCCAAGCCAGAAGGGCATTGAGAACTGCTCTCAATTCCAGAATGTTTATTGGAAGGAGACTCTCCTCCTGATTCCATAGTCCCTGAGCCTTCAGAGAATTCCAGACAGCGCCCCAACCTAGTAGGCTGGCGTCTGTTGTTACAATTGTCCAGTCTGGCCTGCTGAATGGCATCCCCCTGGACAGGTGTGGCCGATAAAGCCACCATAGAAGAGAATTTCTGGTCTCTTGATTCAGATTCAGAGTAGGGGACAAATCTGAGTAATCCCCATTCCACTGACTTAGCATGCATAATTGCAGCGGTCTGAGGTGTAGGCGTGCAAAAGGTACTATGTCCATTGCCGCTACCATTAAGCCGATCACCTCCATGCATTGAGCTACTGACGGGTGTTGAATGGAATGAAGGACGCGGCATGCATTTTGAAGCTTTGTTAACCTGTCTTCTGTCAGGTAAATCTTCATTTCTACAGAATCTATAAGAGTCCCCAAGAATGGAACTCTTGTGAGAGGAAAGAGAGAACTCTTCTTTTCGTTCACTTTCCATCCATGCGACCTTAGAAATGCCAGAACTAACTCTGTATGAGACTTGGCAGTTTGAAAGCTTGAAGCTTGAATTAGAATGTCGTCTAGGTACGGAGCTACCGAAATCCCTCGCGGTCTTAGTACCGCTAGAAGGGCACCCAGAACCTTTGTGAAGATTCTTGGAGCCGTAGCCAATCCGAATGGAAGAGCTACAAACTGGTAGTGCCTGTCTAAGAAGGCAAACCTTAGATACCGGTGATGATCTTTGTGGATCGGTATGTGAAGGTAAGCATCCTTTAAATCCACTGTGGTCATGTACTGACCCTCTTGGATCATGGGTAAGATTGTCCGAATAGTTTCCATTTTGAACGATGGAACTCTTAGGAATTTGTTTAGAGTCTTTAAATCTAAGATTGGCCTGAAAGTTCCCTCTTTTTTGGGAACCACAAACAGGTTTGAGTAGAACCCTTGTCCTTGTTCCGACCGCGGAACCGGATGGATCACTCCCATTAATAACAGATCTTGTACGCAGCGTAGAAACGCTTCTTTCTTTATCTGGTTTGTTGACAACCTTGACAGATGAAATCTCCCTCTTGGGGGAGATAATTTGAAGTCTAGAAGGTATCCCTGCGATATGATCTCTAGAGCCCAGGGATCCTGAACATCTCTTGCCCAGGCCTGGGCGAAGAGAGAGAGTCTGCCCCCCACTAGATCCGGTCCCGGATCGGGGGCTCTCGGTTCATGCTGTCTTTGGGGCAGCAGCAGGTTTCCTGGCCTGCTTGCTCTTGTTCCAGGACTGGTTAGGCTTCCAGCCTTGCCTGTAACGAGCAACAGCTCCTTCCTGTTTTGGTGCAGTGGAGGTTGATGCTGCTCCTGTTTTAAAGTTCCGAAAGGGACGAAAATTAGACTGTCTAGCCTTAGCTTTGGCTTTGTCTTGAGGTAGGGCGTGGCCCTTACCTCCTGTAATGTCAGCGATAATCTCTTTCAAACCGGGCCCAAATAAAGACTGCCCCTTGAAAGGTATATTAAGTAATTTGGACTTAGAAGTAACATCAGCTGACCAGGATTTTAGCCACAGCGCCCTACGTGCCTGTATGGCGAATCCTGAGTTCTTAGCCGTAAGTTTGGTTAAATGTACTACGGCCTCCGAAATGAAGGAATTAGCTAGCTTAAGGACTCTAAGCCTGTCCGTAATGTCGTCTAGCGTAGATGAACTAAGGTTCTCTTCAAGCGACTCAATCCAAAATGCTGCCGCAGCCGTAATCGGCGCGATACATGCAAGGGGTTGTAATATAAAACCTTGTTGAACAAACATTTTCTTAAGGTAACCCTCTAATTTTTTATCCATTGGATCTGAGAAAGCACAGCTATCCTCCACCGGGATAGTGGTACGCTTAGCTAAAGTAGAAACTGCTCCCTCCACCTTGGGGACCGTTTGCCATAAGTCCCGAGTGGTGGCGTCTATTGGAAACATCTTTCTAAATATTGGAGGGGGTGAGAACGGCACACCGGGTCTATCCCACTCCTTAGTAACAATTTCAGTTAGTCTCTTAGGTATAGGAAAAACGTCAGTACTCGCCGGTACCGCAAAGTATTTATCCAACCTACACAGTTTCTCTGGTATTGCAACGGTGTTACAATCGTTGAGAGCTGCTAAGACCTCCCCTAGTAATACACGGAGGTTCTCCAATTTAAATTTAAAATTTGAAATATCTGAGTCCAATCTGTTTGGATCAGAACCGTCACCCACAGAATGAAGCTCTCCGTCCTCATGCTCTGCGAGCTGTGACGCAGTATCAGACATGGCCCTAGCATTGTCAGCGCACTCTGTTCTCACCCCAGAGTGATCACGCTTGCCTCTTAGTTCTGGTAATTTAGACAAAACTTCAGTCATAACAGTAGCCATATCTTGTAATGTTATCTGTAATGGCCGCCCAGATGTACTAGGCGCCAAAATATCACGCACCTCCCGGGCGGGAGATGCAGGTACTGCCGCGTGAGGCGAGTTAGTCGGCATAACTCTCCCCTCGCTGTTTGGTGAAATTTGTTCACATTGTACAGATTGACTTTTATTTAAAGTAGCATCAATACAGTTAGTACATAAATTTCTATTGGGCTCCACCTTGGCATTGGAACAAATGACACAGATATCTTCCTCTGAGTCAGACATGTTTAACACACTAGCAAAAAACTTACAACTTGTTATAATCTTTTTTAGCAAAAAACGTACTGTGCCTCAAAGAGGTACTAACGATTAAATGACAGTTGAAATAGTGAACTGAAAAACAGTTATAGCATCAAACTTTAAAACAACAAAACTTTTAGCAAAGGTTTGTTCCCATTAGTAAAATAACAATAATTAAATTTGACATAAAAAATACAAAGCAACGTTTTTATTCACAGTCACTATAAGAATTCTCACAGCTCTGCTGAGAGAATTTACCTCCCTTCAAAGAAGTTTGAAGACCCCTGAGATCTATCAGAGATGAACCGGATCATGCAGGAAAAATAAAAGTAACTGACTGGTATTTTTTGATGCGTAGCAAAGAGCGCCAAAACGGCCCCTCCCTCTCCCACACAGCAGTGAAGAGAAACGAAACTGTCACAAATAAAGCAAAAAAAAAACTGCCAAGTGGAAAATAATGCCCAAATATTTATTCACACAGTACCTCAGCAATGTAAACGATTCTACATTCCAGCAAAAACGTTTAACATGATAAATAGTTATTAAAAAGGATTAGTGACCTTTAACAGAGTAGTTCCGGTGAAATACCATCCCCAGAATACTGAAGTGTATACATACATGTCATTTTAACGGTATGGCAGGATTTTCTCATCAATTCCATTCAGAAATAAAAACTGCTACATACCTCAATGCAGATTCCTCTGCCCGCTGTCCCCTGATCTGAAGCCTTTACCTCCCTCAGATGGCCGAGAACAGCAATATGATCTTAACTACTCCGGTTAAAATCATAGTAAAAAACTCTGACAGATTCTTCCTCAAACTCTGCCAGAGAAGTAATAACACGCTCCGGTGCTATTTTAAAATAACAAACTTTTGATTGAAGTCATAAAAACTAAGTATAATCACCATAGTCCTCTCACACATCCTATCTAGTCGTTGGGTGCAAGAGAATGACTGGGACTGACGTAGAGGGGAGGAGCTATATGCAGCTCTGCTGGGTGAATCCTCTTGCATTTCCTGTTGGGGAGGAGTTATATCCCAGAAGTAATGATGACCCGTGGACTGATCACACATAACAGAAGAAACTGCTCCCTCCACCTTAGGGACCGTCTGCCATAAGTCCCGTGTGGTGGCGTCTATTGGAAACATTTTTCTAAAAATAGGAGGGGGGGGGGGGGGGGAACGGCACACCGGGTCTATCCCACTCCTTATTAATGATTTCTGTAAACCTTTTAGGTATTGGAAAAACATCATTACACACCGGCACTGCATAGTATTTATCCAGTATACACAATTTCTCTGGTACTGCAATTGTGTCACAGTCATTCAGAGCAGCTAACACCTCCCCAAGCAATACACGGAGGTTTTCAAGCTTAAATTTAAAAGTAGAAATATCTGAATCAGGTTTCCCCGAATCAGAAATGTCACCCACAGACTGAAGCTCTCCTTCCTCAGCTTCTGCATATTGTGACGCAGTATCAGACATGGGCCTTAAGGCATCTGCGCGCTCTGTACTACGTCTAACCCCAGAGCTATCGCGCTTTCCTCTGAATTCAGGCAGTCTGGCTAATACCGCTGACAGGGTATTATCCATGATTGCCACCATGTCCTGCAAAGTAATCGCTATGGGCGTCTTTGATGTACTTGGCGTTATTTTAGCGTGAGTCCCTTGAGCGGGAGTCAAAGGGTCTGACACGTGGGGAGAGTTAGTCGGCATAACTTCCCCCTCGCCAGAATCCTCTGGTGATAAATTTTTTAAAGATAAAAGCTGATCTTTATTGTTTAAAGTGAAATCAATACATTTAGTACACATTCTCATATGGGGTTCCACCATGGCTTTTAAACATAATGAACAAGGAGTTTCCTCTATGTCAGACATGTTTATACAGACTAGCAATGAGACTAGCAAGCTTGGAAAACACTTTACATCAAGTTAAACAAGCAATATAAAAAACGTTACTGTGCCTTTAAGGGAAACAAATTTTGCTAAAATTTGAAATAACAGTGAAAAAAGGCAGTTAAACTAACAAAATGTTTACAGTGTATGTAACAAGTTAGCAGAGCATTGCACCCACTTGCAAATGGATGATTAACCCCTTAATACAAAAAACGGATTAACAAATTGAAAAAAACGTTTTTTTTAAACAGTCACAACAACTGCCACAGCTCCACTGTGGCTTTACCTTCCTCAATATATGACTTTTGAAGCCTTTTGAGCCCTTCAGAGATGTCCTAAAGCATGCAGGGGACTGCTGAGGGAAGCTGAATGTCTCTGTCTGTAATTTTAACTGCACAAAAAAGCACTAAAATAGGCCCCTCCCACTCATATTACAACAGTGGAAAGCCTCAGGAAACTGTTTCTAGGCAAAAATCAAGCCAGCCATGTGGAAAAAACTATGCCCCAATATGTTTTATCACCAAAGCATATATAAAAACGATTAAACATGCCAGCAAACGTTTTATATTGCACATTAATCAGAGTATATACCTCTGATAGAAAGCCTGATACTAGTCGCTATTAAATCACTGTATTTAGGCTTAACTTACATTAATCCGGTATCAGCAGCTTTTTTCTAGCAAATTCCATCCCTAGAAAAACTTAAACTGCACATACCTTATTGCAGGATAACCTGCACGCCATTCTCCCTCTGAAGTTACCTCACTCCTCAGACATATGTGAGAACAGCAGTGGATCTTAGTTACTTCTGCTAAGATCATAGAAAAACGCAGGCAGATTCTTCTTCTAAATGCTGCCTGAGATAAAACAGTACAACTCCGGTACCATTTAAAAACAATAAACTTTTGATTGAAGAAAAAACTATATTACACCACTTTCCTCTTACTACCTCCAGCTATGTTGAGAGTTTGCAAGAGAATGACTGGGTATGGCAGTTAGGGGAGGAGCTATATAGCAGCTCTGCTGTGGGTGATCCTCTTGCAGCTTCCTGTTGGGAAGGAGAATATCCCACAAGTAATGGATGATCCGTGGACTGGATACACCTTACAAGAGAAATAGCCCCATCAACTTTAGGGATTTTGTCCCAAAATTCTAATCTGTCAGACGGCACAGGATATAATTGCTTAAAACGTTTAGAAGGAGTCAATGAATTACCCAATTTATCCCATTCTCTGGAAATTACTTCAGAAATAGCATCAGGAACAGGAAAAACTTCTGGAATAACCACAGGAGATTTAAAGACCTTATCTAAACGTTTAGATTTAGTATCAAGAGGACCAGAATCCTCAATTTCTAAAGCAATTAGTACTTCTTTAAGAACGAATAAATTCCATTTTAAATAAATATGAAAATTTATCAGCATCAATCTCTGAGACAGAATCCTCTGAACCAGAAGAGTCATTAGAATCAGAATGATGATGTTCATTTAAAAATTCATCTGTATAAAGAGAAGTTTTAAAAGATTTTTTATGTTTACTAGGAGGAATAACAGACATAGCCTTCTTGATGGATTCAGAAACAAAATCCCTTATGTTATCAGGAACATTCTGAACATTAGATGTTGATGGAACTGCAACAGGTAATGGTACATTACTAAAGGAAATATTATCTGCATTAACAAGTTTGTCATGACAATTAATACAAACAACAGCTGGAGGAACAGCTACCAAAAGTTTACAGCAGATACACTTAGCTTTGGTAGTTCCAGCACCAGACAGCGATTTTCCTGAAGTATCTTCTGACTCAGATGCAACGTGAGACATCTTGCAATATGTAAGAGAAAAAACAACATATAAAGCAAAATTGATCAAATTCCTTAAATGACAGTTTCAGGAATGGGAAAAAATGCCAGTGAACAAGCTTCTAGCAACCAGAAGCAATAAATAATGAGATTTAAATAATGTGGAGACAAAAGTGACGCCCATATTTTTTTTAGCGCCAAATAAGACGCCCACATTATTTGGCGCCTAAATGCTTTTGGCGCCAAAAATGACGCCACGTCCGGAACGCCGACATTTTTTTGGCGCAAAAGAACGTCAAAAATGACGCAACTTCCGGCGACACGTATGACGCCGGAAAAAGAAAAGATTTTTTTGCGCCAAAAAAGTCCGCGCCAAGAATGACGCAATAAAATGAAGCATTTTCAGCCCCCGCGAGCTTAACAGCCCACAGGGAAAAAAGTCAAATCTTTAAAGGTAAGAAAAATATTTGATTCAAATGCATTATCCCAAATATGAAACTGACTGTCTGAAAATAAGGAATGTTGAACATCCTGAGTCAAGGCAAATAAATGTTTGAATACATATATTTAGAACTTTATTAAAAAAGTGCCCAACCATAGCTTAGAGTGTCACAGAAAATAAGACTTACTTACCCCAGGACACTCATCTACATGTTTGTAGAAAGCCAAACCAGTACTGAAACGAAAATCAGCAGAGGTAATGGTATATTTATAAGAGTATATCGTCGATCTGAAAAGGGAGGTAAGAGATGAATCTCTACGACCGATAACAGAACCTATGAAATAGACCCCGTAGAAGGAGATCATTGAATTCAAACAGGCAATACTCTCCTCACATCCCTCTGACATTCACTGCACGCTGAGAGGAAAACCGGGCTCCAACCTGCTGCGGAGCGCATATCAACGTAGAATCTAGCACAAACTTACTTCACCACCTCCATAGGAGGCAAAGTTTGTAAAACTGAATTGTGGGTGTGGTGAGGGGTGTATTTATAGGCATTTTAAGGTTTGGGAAACTTTGCCCCTCCTGGTAAGAATGTATATCCCATACGTCACTAGCTCATGGACTCTTGCTAATTACATGAAAGAAATGAGGCTCAGCCTACTACAGGGAAGGCCCTTCCTGACTGGAAAGGTGTCTAAACCAGTGCTTCACGTTAAAAAACGTTCCCCAAAGTTTATTAGTGTGAATTTCAACATTAAGGTGTATAAAATGCCCAAATAAGCAATCGATCTTGCCCATAAAAGTGTCTACCAGTTTTATAGCCCATATTAAGCCCTTTATTCTGTTTGAGACTAAGAAAATGGCTTACCGGTCCCCATGAGGGGAAATGACAGCCTTCCAGCATTACACAGTCTTGTTAGAAAAATGGCTAGTCATACCTTAACCTCTTAAGGACATATGACGGAATTTTTCCGTCATAAAACAATTGAGCAAACTGAAAGCTGTGTCCTTAAAGGGTTAAGCAGAAAAGTCTGCTAACCGTTTCCCCCAACTGAAGTTACTTCATCTCAACAGTCCTATGTGGAAACAGCAAACGATTTTAGTTACTGCTGCTAAAATCATATTCCTCTCACAAACAGAACTCTTCATCTTTTTCTGTTTCAGAGTAAATAGTACATACCAGCACTATTTTAAAATAACAAACTCTTGATAGTAGAATAAAAAACTACAACTAAACACCACATACTCTTCACCATCTCCGTGGAGATGTTGCCTGTGCAACAGCAAAGAGAATGACTGGGGTGGGCGGAGCCTAGGAGGGACTATATGGACAGCTTTTGCTGTACTCTTTGCCATTTCCTGTTGGGGAAGAGATATTCCCACAAGTTATGGATGACGCCGTGGACCGGACACACCAATGTTGGAGAAAATTTGGGTTTAGTGTCCCTTTAAAAAGGACCGCAAAAAAAAATGCAAAGAAAGAACCCATTTAGCAACAATTACTAAATGCATGGTAACAATTTAGGCTTTTTACTCATCCGAACACTGCGCTTATTACAATATTGATACAGTTATAAACATAGCACTGGTATGAAATTTAAGTATATGAAAACATTCATATTCGGGATGATGTAAAAAAAGATTTAACAGCTTAACGGTAGAGTTCATTTATTGAGCATGGAACAACAACAAATATACCGAGATTCATAGTTTAATTTTGTGCTTCTTTTGCCAGAACTGAATAATAAAGTCAATAATGTGAAATATACAGAAATATGACAAAAAGCTGTTTCACTCTTATTTTAAATCACATTCCAATTTTTTTATACCTCAAATTTAATAAGTTATGTTTTAAGAAATTCTCAGCCTCAATGTACAGGGCACAGAGTGCTGTAAATTGCATCTCTCTTCCTGGAATCTTATCCAAAAATATTTATTTAAATATGTTAAATATTAATTTGAGTGGGAAAAAAAAGGTTTAGTTCCATTTTGAACAACAGGAAATGCACAACTCCTCCCTAGGAACAAATTTCTCACCAGTAAAGGACAACTACCACAATACAGCAACATACAAATATTTCCTTGCTTATCAAAGCAGGCGTCAAAAAAAGACTAAATCTACAAATGCAAACACTGCAACTTCAACAAATGTTCACAAACGCTTCTATTTGTGATCTGCTCTGTAGGAGCCACAAATAATGTATAATGCCGCTTTACCCCCAGCAAGGCTTCTGCAAATCAGGTTGATGTCAGTACACAACTGCTTACGTAGAAATTATAATCCTTTAAGTACGATGGCGTTTAAGAAAACCGCTAGAGAGTATTGTAGACTTTAATGAATTGATAAAGTAGGATGTGATCTTTAACAACATTTACCTTTAAACTTGCTGCCACGGTTTCCTCCTCTTGCTCATCTGGAAAACAAACCAGTAAGTCCTCATTACAACAGAGCAAACATTACCATAAGGAGCAATTTTAAAGCAGAACAGCCAATACAGCACATTAACTATTTCACTGTAAAGAACAGCCCACCTTAAAGTACCATTCCTGTGCAGGAGAAAACCAACAGGCAGAAATATAGCCACTTAAAGTGATAAGCTTCATAGTTTGTAGTTACAATATTTGTAATCATAAAGTAAAACATTGGCATTTTATTTCATGAAAGTCTTTGTAAACACTTTTTTTTTAAAAAAAATACCCTTTCGTGTTTTCATATATTGCGCTGTTCCTCCACCAGTAACTCATACTCTCTTTACTTCAATGATAATTCAGTCTGTAGCCAATTGTATCGAGCCCCCTTTAGCACCCAAAACTAGGGAGTTAAATAACACCTCGGGCTTCGGACGCCAAAGGGGGCACGATACAATTGGCTAAAGCCTAAATCATCAGTGAAGTAAGAAATAAAGTATCTGTTACGAGCGGTAGAACAGCACAATATATGAAAACATGAAAGGGTAAGTATTACAAATAATTAAGCATTTACATGTGCCCTTAATTTACTTTGATTACAAATATTGTAACCACAAAAAATTTACCATCACTTTAAAAGGCATTATGATACATGCATGTGATTTGTTAGAGCAGCGCTTTCCAAACTGTGTTGTGACACGGTCGGCAGCAGTGTGTAGGTGTGTCCCTGCTTCAGCACAAATATTTTTGAATTAACATTTTCTTTTTCAATTTGGTTTCCGACTTTCCGCCTGCCTGCTACGCCTATCATGTGGTTGACAGGTGATTGATACCTAGTGGGTCACAGATCATCTTATCCTATTGGCGTAGTTCAGCGGGAACTGAAACTATTCCCATTGGCGGCACATTGGCTCCTGACTGCACGTGTAGTCTCCTCAATCGGCTCGTGACTGCACGTGTAGTCTCCTCAAATCGGCTCGTGACTGCACGTGTAGTCAGCGAGTGGGACAGTAGTGTGTTTGCAGTTCAGCTTAAACGCTAAGCTGAAGTCAGAAGTCAAAGTATTGTTTGGTTTTTTTTTTTTGCAGCTAGCTCCTAGTAGTGCACTGCTGCTTCTGATATATGGATAGGAAGAGGAAGCTTAAAAAGAAAATTTTTGTTTACGTGATAAATGTATTTCTTTCTTGACACGAGTCCACGGATCATCTAATTACTATTGGGAATATCACTCCTGCCCAGCCGGAGGCAGCAAAGAGCACCACAGCAAAGCTGTTAAATATCACCTCCCTTCCCTCCCACCTCAGTCATTCAACCGAAGTAAAGGAGATAAAGGAAGCAACAAGGTGCACTGCAGGGGTGTCTGAAGTTTTTAACAAAACAACAACCACCTGTATATAGAACAGGGCGTGCCGGGGACTCATCGTGTCAAGAAAGAAAGAAAGAAATTTATCAGGTAAGCATAAATATTCTCTTTCTTTCTAATGACACAATGAGTCCAAGGATCATCTTAATTACTATTGGGAATCAATACCCAAGCTAGAGTACACAGATAAGGGAGTGACAAGACAGGGAACCTAAAAGGAAGGCGCTACTGCTTGAAGAACCTTTCTCCCAAAAGCGGCCTCAGCTGAGGCAAAAGTGTCAAATTTGTAGAATTTTGAAAAAGTGTGAAGAAGAGGACCAAGTTGCAGCCTTGCAAATCTGTTCCACAGAAGCTTCATTCTTGAATGCCCATGAGAAAGAAACAGCCCTCATTGAATGAGGCATAACTCTCTCTGGAGGATGCTGTCCAGCAGTTTAATAGGCAAAAACGTATGATACTCTTAAATCCTTAGTCGCTTGTAAGTAAAATTTTAGAGTCCCTCACACGTCTAAATTGTGCAGAAGCCTTTCCTGAGGAGGAGGATTAGGACACAATAATCTCCTGATTAATGTTCCGGTCAGAAACTACTTTAGGGAGAAACCGTAACCTTGCACGTAAAACTACCTTTTCCGAATAAAAAAAAAAAAAAAAAAGGTAAGGAGACTCATACTGCAATGCCGAGAGCTCTGACACTCTAAAAGCAGATGAAATAGCAACAAGAAACAAAACTTACCAAGATAACAATATCTAAGGAATGCATAGGCTCAAACGGAGCTCCTGACATTTCCACCAGGTCTGCACACCAAATCCTGCGAGGCCAAGCCGGTGCAATGAGGATCACCGACACCCTCTCCTGCTTGATTCGAGCAATGACACGAGGAAGAAGAGCGAACGGAGGAAATAGGTATGCAAGACTGAAATTCCAAGGTACCGCCAGAGCATCTATCAGTACCGCCTGAGGGACCCTTGACCTTGATCCGTACCTCGGAAGCTTGGCATTCTGCCGAGATGCCCTGAGATCCAATTCCGGCTGACCCCATTTGAGAATCAGGCTAGAAAACACTTCCGGATGAAGTTCCCACTCCCTCGGGTGAAAGGTCTGTCTGCTCACCCCTGGGATGTGGATCGCCAACAGACAGCAATTGTGAGTCTCCGCCCACCGAAATATCTTGGCTACCTCTGTCATAGCTAAGGAACTCAGCGTTCCTCCCTGATGATTGATGTAAGCCACTGAAGTTATGTTGTCCGACTGGAACCTGATGAACTGGGCCGAGGCTAACTGGGGCCAGGCGAGCATTGAAGATTGCTCTCAGCTCCAGAATTTTTATGGGCAGAACAGACTGAGTCCAAGTTCCCCGAGTCTTTATAGAGCCCCAGGACTGCTCCCCATCCTAGAAGGCGGGCGTCTGTTGTCACAATCACCCAGGAGGGTCTGTGAAAGCAGGTTCCCTGGGAGAGATCATGAGACAACCACCAAATAAGAGAATCCCTTGTCTCTTGCTCCAGCTGTATTCGTGGAAACAAATCTGCATAATCTCCGTTCCATTGACTGAGCATGTTTAACTGCAGAGGTCTGAAGTGGAAACGAGCGAACGTGATGTCCATTGCCGCCACCATCAGCCCGATTACCTCCATGCCCTGAGCCATTGATGGCCGAGGAGCGGACTGAAGCGCTAGGCAAGAATCGCAAATCTTTGATTTCCTGAGATCTGTCAGAAAAATCTTCATTGATAGGGAATCTATTATGGTTCCCAAGAAAGTTACCCTTGTATTTGGAACTAAGGAGCTCTTTTCCAAATTTACCTTCCATCCATCCATGAGATTGCAGGAAAGATAACATTTCCGTGTGGGACCTTGCTTGTTTAAAGGATGGCGCCTGGACCAGGAGGTCATCCAGATAGGACGCCACTGCAATGCCCCGTAATCTGAGCACCGCCAACAGGGAACCCATAACCTTTGAGAAAATTCTGGGAGCTGTGGCAAGGCCAAAAGGAACAGCCACGAATTGGAAGTGTTTGTCTAGAAATGCAAACCTTAGAAACTTGTGATGATCCCTGTGAATGGGAACATGCAGGTACGCGTCCTTTAAATCCACCTGTCATAAATTGACCCTCTTGGACCAAAGGAAGAATGGAATGAATAGTTTCCATATTGAAGGACAGTACTCTGAGGAATTTGTTTAGACTCTTGAAATCTAAAAAAACTAAATTTATGCTTACCTGATAAATTTCTCTCATTTGCGATGTACCGAGTCCACGGTTTCATCCTTACTTGTGGGATATTATCCTTCCTAACAGGAAGTGGCAAAGAGAGAGCAGAGCTGTCTATATAGCTCCCCCCTTAACTTACCTGATAAATTAATTTTTCATATTGGCAAGAGTCCATGAGCTAGTGATGTATGGGATATACATTCCTACCAGGAGGGGCAAAGTTTTCCAAACCTCAAAATGCCTATAAATACACCCCTCACCACACTTACAATTCAGTTTAACGAATAGCCAAGTAGTGGGGTGATATAGAAAGGAGTAGAAAGCATCAACAAAGGAAATTTGGAAATAATCGTGCTTTATACAAAAAATCATAACCACCATAAAAAGGGTGGGCCTCATGGACTCTTGCCAATATGAAAGACATGAATTTATCAGGTAAGTTCTTACATAAACTATGGTTTTTTTCATGTAATTGGCAAGAGTCCATGAGCTAGTGACGTATGGGATAGCAATACCGCAGATATGGAACTCCACGCGAGTCACTAGAGAGGGAGGGATAAAAATAAAAACAGCCATTTTCCGCTAAAAAGATTAATCCACAACCCAAAAAAATAAGTTTATTCTCATAAATCAAAGAAAAAAAACTTAAATCAAAAGCAGAAGAATCAAACTGAAACAGCTGCCTCAAGAACTTTTCTACCAAAAACTGCTTCTGAAGAAGCAAATACATCAAAACGGTAGAATTTGGTAAATGTATGCAAAGAGGACCAAGTTGCCCCCCACGAAGTGGAGACTGATCTAGTAGAATGAGCTGTAATTCTCTGAGGTAGGGCCTGACCCGACTCCAAATAAGCTTTATGAATCAAAAGTTTTAACCAAGAAGCCAGGGAAATAGCAGAAGCCTTCTGACCTTTCCTAGGACCAGAAAATAAAACAAAGACTGGAAGTCTTCCTGAAATCTTTAGTAGCTTCCACATATTTCAAAGCTCTTACCACATCCAAAGAATGTAAGGATCTTTCCAAAGAATTCTTAGGATTAGGAAACAAGGAAGGGACAACAATTTCTCTACTAATGTTAGAATTCACAACCTTAGGTAAAAATTGAAAAGAAGTCGGCAAAACTGCCTTATCCTGATGAAAAATCAGAAAAGTAGGACTCACAAGAAAGAGCAGATAGCTCAGAAACTCTTCTAGCAGAAGAGATAGCCAAAAGGAACAACACTTTCAAAGAAAAGACAAAAATATAGACTGCGCTTCTCTTACTCAAACCCCTAAAACAGTAATGTTAGTAAATTGATATCAAATGGTTTCTAACCATATTACTACTTTCCAAGAAAGTAGTTTAATGTCCAAAGAATGCATAGGCTCAAATGGAGGAGCCTGTAAAGCCTTCAAAACCAAATTAAGACTCCAAGGAGGAGAAATTGATTTAATGACAGGCTTAATACTAACTAAAGCCTATAGCAATCTTTCTGTGAAATAAAAAGAGAAAGAGCAAAGATTTGTCCCTTCAAGAAACTTGCAGACAAACCCTTATCCAAACCATTCTGAAGAAACTGTAAAATTCTAGGAATTCTAAAAGAAAGCCAAGAGAATTTATGAGAAGAACACCATGAAATGTAAGTCTTCCAAACTCTATAATAAATCTTTCTAGAGACCGATTTACAAGCTTGTAACATAGTATTAATCACCGAGTCAGAGAAACCTCTATGACTAAGCACTAGGCGTTCAATTTCCATACCTTCAAATTTAATGATTTGAGATCCTGATGGAAAAACGGACCTTGAGACAGTAGGTCCGGCCTTAACTGAAGTGGCCAAGGCGGGCAACTGGACAACCGAACCAGATCCGCATACCAAAACCTGTGTGGCCATGCTGGAGCCACCAGCAACACAAACAATTGTTCCATGATGATTTTGGATATCACACTTGGAAGAAGAACTAGAGGCGGGAAAATGTAAGCAGGGTGATAACACCAAGGAAGTGTCAGCGCATCCACTGCTTCCGCCTGAAAATTCCTGGACTGGGACAGGTATCTGGGAAGTTTCTTGTTTATATGAGAGGCCATGAGATCTATCTCTGAACAATCTGAGAAAACACATCTGGATGGAGAGACCACTCCCCTGGATGTAAAGTCTGACGGCTGAGATAATCCGCCTCCCAATTGTCTACACCTTGGATATGCACCGCAGAGATTAGACAGGAGCTGGATTCCGCCCAAGCAAGTATCCGAGATACTTCTTTCATAGCTTGGGGACTGTGAGTCCCACCCTGATGATTGACATATGCCAATGTTGTGATATGGTCTGTCTGAAAACGAATGGTTCTCTTTAACAGAGGCCAAAACTGAAGAGCTCTGAGAATTGCACAGAGTTCTAAAATATTGATTGGTAATCTCGCCTCTTGAGATTTCCAAACCCCTTGTGCTGTCAGATCCCCAAACAGCTCCCCAACCAGAAAGACTTGCAACTGTTGTGATCACAGTCCAGGTTGGCCGAACAAAAGAAGCCCCTTGAACTAAACAATGGTGATCTATCCACCACGTCAGAGAGTGTCGAATATTGGGATTTAAAGGATATTAATTGTGATATCTTTGTATAATCCCTGCACCATTGGTTCAGCATAGAAAGCTGTAGAGGTCTCATGTGAAAACGAGCAAAGGGGATCACGTCTGATGCTGCAATCATGAGACCTAAAACTTCCATGCACATAGCCACTGTGACTGAGACTGAAGGTGCTGGCAGGCTGCAACCAATTTCAAACGTCTCTTGTCTGTTAGATTCAGTGTCCATGACTGTCTATCTGGAAGCGTAAAAAGGTGGCCCTTGTCTGAGGAATCAAGAAACTTTTTGGTAAATTGATCCTCCAACCTTGTTTCCGAAGAAACAACACTAGTTGATTCGTGTGAGAGATTCTGCAGAACGTAAAGACTGAGCTAGTATCAAGATATTGTCCAAATAAGGAAACACCGCAATACCCTGTTCTCTGATTACAGAGAGTAGGGCACCTAGAACCTTTGAAAAGATTCTTGGAGCTGTTGCTAGACCAAATGGAAGAGCAACAAATTGGTAATGCTTGTCTAGAAAAGAGAATCTCAGAAACTGATAATGTTCTGGATGAATCAGAATATGAAGGTATGTATCCTGCAAGTCTATTGTGGACATATGTCCTCGCTGAACAAAAGGCAGAATAATCCTTATAGTCACCATCTTCAAAGTTGGTACTCTTACATAACGATTCAAAATTTTCAGATCCAGAACTGGTCTGAATACATTTTCTTTCTTTCGGACAATGAATAGATTTTAATAAAACCCCAAACCTTGTTCCTTAAAAGGAACTGGCATGATTACCCCTGAAGACTCCAGGTCTGAAACAAACTTCAGGAAAGCCTGAGCTTTTACTGGATTTGCTGGGATACTTGAGAGAAAAAAAAAAATCTTCACAGGTGGTCTTACTCTGAATCCTATTCGATACCCTTGAGAGACAATGCTCTGAATCCATTGATTTTGGACAGAATTTATCCAAATATCCTTGAAAAACCTTAATCTGCCCCCTACCAGCTGAGCTGGAATGAGGGCCGCACCTTCATGCGGACTTAGGGGCTGACTTTGGTTTCTTAAATGGCTTGGATTTATTCCAATTTGAGGAAGCAGATTCCTTGGGGGAAGGATTGGGTTTTTGTTCCTTATTTTGACGAAAGGAACGAAAACTGTTAGAAGCCTTAGATTTACCCTTAGGTTTTTTATCCTGAGGCAGAAAAACTCCCTTTCCCCCAGTAACAGTTGAAATAATAGAATCCAACTGAGAACCAAATAAATTATTACCTTGGAAAGAAAGATAGTAATCTAGATTCAGATGTCATATCAGCATTCCAAGATTTAAGCCACAAAGCTCTTCTAGCTAATACAGCTAAAGACATGGATCTAACATCAATTTTGATCATATCAAAAATGGCATCACAAATAAAATGATTAGCATATTGCAAGAAAGTAGTCAATTGAAAAAAAGACCAAACCCCAGGAAAGAAAAAAAAAATTCTTAAAAATGTTTATTTTCCCCAAATATGAAACCGACAGTCTGCAGAAGGAAATACATGAACCGGACTCATGGCATATATAAGTACAATACATATATTTAGAACTTTATATAAATGCATAAAGCCAAACCATAGCTGAGAGTGTCTTAAGTAATGAAAACATACTTACCAAAAGACACCCATCCACATATAGCAGATAGCCAAACCAGTACTGAAACAGTTATCAGTAAAGGTAATGGTATATGAGAGTATATTGTCGATCTGAAAAGGGATGTAGGAGATGAATCTCTACGACCGATAACAGAACCTATGAAATAGACCCCCGTTAGGAAAATCATCGTATTCAATAAGTGATACTCCCTTCATATCCCTCTGACATTCGTTGTACTCGGAGGAATCTTGCTTCAACAATGCTGAGAAGCGCATAACGTAGAAATCTTAGCACAAACTTACATCACTCCCTCCATAGGGGGCAAAGTTTGTAAAACTGAATTGTGGGTGTGGTGAGGGGTGTATTTATAGGCATTTTGAGGTTTGGGAAACTTTGCCCCTCCTGGTAGGATTGTATATCCCATACATCACTAGCTCATGGACTCTTGCCAATTACATGAAAGAAATTGGTCTGAAAGTTCCCTCTTTTTTGGGAACCACGAACAGATTGGAATAAAATCCCAGACCCCGTTCCTGCATTAGTTTGTATCCCTGGGACACTATGTCCACTGCCCAGGGATCCTGAACATCTCGAACCAGAGCCTGAGCGAAGAAGGAAAGCCTGCCCCCCACAATATCCGATCCCGGATCAGGGGCAGGCCCTTCATGCTGTCTTAGATTCAATAGCAGGCTTTTTGGATTGTTTTCCCTTGTTCCAAGACTGATTGGATCCCCAGAAAGGTTTAGACTGTTCTTGCTTAAAAGAAGAAGCGGAAGAGTTTCCCTTGAAATTTCGAAAGGAATGAAAATGACTGACGTCCCTTTTGTTTCTCTTATCCTGAGGGAGAAGATAACCCTTTCCTCCAGTAATATCAGAGATTATTTCCGTCAATCCCGGACCAAACAAGGTTTTTCCCTTGTAAGATATTGGTAAAAGTTTAGACTTAGATGACACATCCGCAGACCAAGGTTTTAGCCATAAAGCTCTGCGGGCTTGTATAGCAAAAACCTGAAATATTTGCTCCCAATTTGATAACCTGTAAAGAAGCATCAGTAAAAGTATTTAGCCAACTTAAGGGCTTTTATCCTATCCTTGATCTCATCAAGGGGGGGTTTCTGTCCTAATAGCATCAGACAACGCATCAAACCAATATGCCGCCGCACTAGTGACGGTAGCAATGCACACAGCAGGTTGCCATTGTAAACATTGGTGTACATACATCTTCTTGAGTAACCCCTCTAATTTATTGTCCATAGGATCGTTAAAGGCACAAATTTCCTCTATGGGGATAGTAGTTCTCTTGGCCAGAGCGAAGATAGCTCCTTCCACCTTGGGTACTGTTTGCCAAGTCTCCTTGATAAAGTCCGCTATGGCAAACATCTTTTTAAATATAGGAGATGGAGTAAAAAGGGATACCCGGTTTCTCCCATTCCTTAGCAATGATCTCAGCTCGGTCCAGTACTGGAAAAACCTCCACCGAGGAGGGTACATCAAAATATTTGTTTAGCTTACTGGATTTCTTAGGATTAACTACGACCATAGTGTCGCTGTCATCCAATGTAGCTAAAACCTCCTTAAGTAACAGACGGAGGTGCTCTAGCTTAAACCTGAAGGATACAACTTCAGTATCAGCAGGAATTACACTGTCAGAATCTGAGATTTCCCCCTTCAGATGCTACCGAAAGATCCTCCTACTCAGGCTTCTGGGAGGGGACATCCGAAATAGCAACAACTGCATCAGTAACCCCTACTGAATGTTAACTTTTCCTCTTGCGCTTTACCTGCAGCATGGGAAAAGCAGACAACGCATCAGAAACCGCAGAGGACATGAGAGAAGCGATGTCTTGCAACGTAACTCCAGGAGGAGTTAGAGGAAGCGCAGGGCACTGCATCTGTGGGTGATACAAGTTAGGACGCTTCAGAAGAAAGCTGCGGCATATATTGAACATTGTCATTAGACTCCTGAACAGCATCCGCTATAAAAAAAAAGTCTATCCCTATAATTTAAAGTCCTCTCAATACTTGAGGAACAGAAAGGGATTGGTGGTTCCACATTGGCATCAAAACACAAACAAGTGACATTATGCAAAGCCTCTTGGTCCATTCTGACTCACAATGGATCAAATTAACAAATAACCACCTTAATTTTTAATAAAAAATTAAAATAGAAAAAAACTTACTGTCCCTTTAATTGTTAAACCGTAACTTTCTACTTTAGTCAGCAGAATAAGGAAATGTTCTAAATAACAATAGTAGAACACCTCAGCTTCTTTGCTGAGGTGCCTACCTGACCTGCTACACCGGAGCTTTGTCAATACCTTTACAAGATAAACGATCCAGGCTCCAGCAGCAGACAAAATGAGCCGTTCTCCGGTCCTAGAAATTCATGCGTTTCTAGAAAGACCCTGAAATTCTCTTCCTCCGCACTCGGAAGTGAAGAAAAGTGGCGCGCAATGCAGATTGACGCCTCCCATAGCTCCGCCCCTCGTGGGCATCCCCAAAAACAGCAATCTCACGGTCGGCCTTTTGTTGAAGTTTAACCGCCGGGAGTAGTGGAACCACCAGAGTGTAATTACCAAGCAGTCTTCTCAGCCCGAGTGCCTGCATAAACGGCTGTCATATATGAGTCCTCTCCAGTATAGGAGAGTTTAATTGTCCCTTTTTAAAATAAAGTACCTTCATATTAAAATGGCCCTTGTCATTTATGTCTTGAATTAAAGTGCCCACTTTTTCTGAGCGTCTTTCTCCTTCCCAGAAATAATAAAGTCAGCACTTACCTCGCAAATCTGCCCGACAGCAAGGCAGTTCACCAGGTTTGAGAGGTCCTCTCCCTCACAGACCTGTGGGAAAAAAAAAAAAAAAAAAAACAGTAATTTCACTCAGGCTTTCAGAGTTAGGGCAGCATAAATTACATGGGAGGCGCAGTGAGAATTATGTCCCACAAGTTCCCAGTGCTCTAAAGCAACCACTGCCCTACTGAAGAGACTGATGTGGACTACGGCTACACCCTAGAACAAAGCAGCACAATCTTGCACCACTTAGAAAAAGATTTTTCAAGTAAGATTTTATTATTTAACTAACTTTGCCACTTCCTTGCTCTAACATAGGCAAAGAGAATGACTGGGGTGGGAGGGAAGGGAGGTGATATTTAACAGCTTTGTTGTGGTGCTCTTTGCCGCCTCCTGCTGGGCAGGAGTGATATTCCCGATAGTAATTAGATGATCCGTTGACTCATCGTGTCATTAGAAAGAAAATGATTGATGATGAAATGCGAGTGTCTTTAATATTTCACCAAATATTCAGAAACTGTGTTCATCCTATCAACCTCATACATTCCATTAAAAAAGTTATTGTTGTTATTAAACCTTTAATTCTTGAACAAACTTACTTATAAATTATATAATAACTAAAGTTATTTACAAGTAACTAAGTTAGTTTAACCTCATGTTTGCTAGAACAACTGAATTACTGTGTGCAGGTCTAAAAAGTGTGTCACCAACACGAAAAGTTTGGAAAGCTCTGTGTTAGAGAATGTAATATCACTAGAAACTCTGCAAAACTATGTATTTAACCCCAGCTGTGCTATTTGCAATGCAGATTAGCTGCAGTTTCCACTAGAAACCACCACTGCAAATGGCTTAAACACACAGCATTGCATAGGGAAACAATTACATTTTCTAACGAACTAGAGCATGTAATTTTAATAAGAATAGCCCTTTAATTATTTAATATAAAACCGATTAAAATATAACCAATATTGCAAACATTAAATTTGGAAATGTACTAACAAAAACAAAAGTCATGCTTAGCTTATAAATTTCTTTCCGGACATGAAGAGTCCACAACGTCATTCCAATTACTAGTGGGATATTCAACTCCTGGCCAGCAGTAGGAGGCAAAGTGCACCCCAGCAAAGCTGTTAAAGGGACAGTCTAGTCCAAAATAAACTTTCATGATTCAGATAGAGAATGTAATTTTAAACAATTTTACAATGTACTTTTATCACCAATTTTGCTTTGTTCTCTTGGTATTCTTAGTTGAAAGCTAAACCTAGGAGGTTCATATGCCAATTTCTAAGCCTTTGAAGGCCGCCTCTTCTCTCAGGGCATTTTGACAGTTTATCACCACTAGAGGGTGTTAGTTCATGTGTGTAATATAGATAACACTGTGCTCACGCACGTGGAGTGAGCCAGCTCTCATTGGCTAAAATGAATGTCTGTCAAAAGAACTGAAATAAGGGGGCAGTTTGCAGAGGCTTAGATACAAGAAAATCACAGAGGTAAAAAGTATTTATATAACTGTTGGTTATGCAAAACTAGGGAATGGGTAATAAAGGATTATCTTTATCAACAAAAATTCTTGTGTAGACTGTCCCTTTAAGTGTAACTTCCCTTACCCATAATCCCCAGTCATTCAGCCAAAGGAAAATGCAAAAAGAACACAAAGTTATAGAGGTGCCTGAGGTTTACTTAAAAAAAAAAACCAAAAAAAACTGCCGAATTAGAATTAAGAGGGTGGCGTTGAGGACTCTCCCATGTCAGGAGAGAAAGAAATCAGGTAAGCATACATTTTGTTTTCATTCCTATGACAGAGCCCACAACGTCATTCCAATTACTAGTGGGAACAAATACCCAAGCTAGAGGACACTGAATGAACAGGGAGGGAGAAAAGAAAAAGAAGAGAAAAAAACTCAGTTGAGGCAAAAGTAGCAAATTTGCAGAATTTGGAAAAAGTGTGCAAAGAGGACCATGTAGCCGCTGTGTGTAGAGAGGCATTCTTACGTTGTGTAAAAGACCTCTCCACTATGGGAGTAATTCATCCCATTCCAATCCACGAACAGGGGCAGGGGTTTTACTCAAATCTTTTCGTGGTTCCCAAAAAAGAGGGAACGTTCAGACCCATTTTAGATCTCAAGAGTCTAAACAAGTTTCTCAGAGTCCCGTCCTTCAAGATGGAGACGATTCAGACAATTCTTCCATTGATCCAGGAGGGTCAATATGACTACCGTGGACTTAAAGGATGCATATCTACACATTCCTATCCACAGAGATCATCACCAGTTTCCAAGGTTTGCCTTCCTGGACAAGGATTTTCAGTTCGTGGCTCTTCCTTTCGGGCTGGCAACAGCACCCAGGATCTTCAAAGGTTCTAGGGTCTCTGCTGGCGGTTCTCAGACAGCGGGGCATTGCAGTGGCGCCTTATCTGGACGATATTCTGATCCAGGCGTCGTCTTATAAACTAACAAAGTCTCATACCGACATGGTTCTATCTTTTCTAAGGACTCACGGGTGGAAGGTGAATCTAGAAAAGAGTTCACTAGTCCCTCAGATAAGGGTTCCTTTCCTGGGAACTCTAATAGACTGTGTCCATGAAAATCTTCTTGACTGAAGTCAGAAAGTTAAAGATTCTGAATACATGCCGAGCCCTTCAGTCCAATCCTCAGCCATCAGTGGCTCAGTGCATGGAGGTAATTGGATTAATGGCGGTGGCAATGGACATCATTCCATTTGCTCGTTTTCATCTCAGACCTCTACAACTGAGCATGCTCGGACAGTGGAATGAGATTATGCAAATTTTTCTCCTCAGATAGATCTGGAGACAAGAGACTCTTTGGTGGTTGTCGCCGGATCAAGGCTCAGGGTGTGTGGACTCGGTCGGAGTCTACTTCCAATCAACATTCTGGAATTGAGAGCAATATTCAATGCGCTTCAGACTTGGCCTCAGTTGGCTTCGCACAAATTCATCCGATTTCAGTCTTACAACATCACGACTGTAGCATACATCAATCAGGGAGGAACAAGGAGTTCCTTAGCAATGACAGAAGTATCCAAGATAATTCGGTGGGTGGAGGCTCACTCTTGTTATCTGTCAGCAATCTACATCCCAGGAGTGGATAACTGGGAGGCGGATTTTTTGAGCAGACGTTTCATCCAGGGGAATGGGAACTCCACCCGGAGGGTCTTTGCCACCCTGATTCTCAGGTGGGGCAGGCCGGAATTGGATCTGATGGCGTCTCATCAGAATGCCAAGCTCCCAAGATACGGGTCCAGGGATCCTCAGGCCGAACCTATAGATGCCTTGTTCGTTCAACCTAGCTTATGTGTTTCCACCGTTTGCTCTCCTTCCCCGAGTGATTGCTCGGATCAAACAGGAGAGGGCTTCGGTGATTCTCATCGCTCCTGCGTGGCCTCGCAGGACTTGGTATGTTGATCTGGTGGACATATCTGTCGCAGTGGAAGCTTCCATTGAGGCAGGACCTTATCATTCAGGGACCCTTCCATCATCCGAATCTAATTTCTCTGCAGCTGACTGCTTGGAGATTGAACGCTTGATTTTATCTAAGCGAGGGTTCTCTGATTCGGTCATTGATACCTTGATTCAGGCACGTAAGCCTGTTACTAGAAAGATTTACCATAAAATATGGCGTAAAAATCTTTATTGGTGCGAATCCAAGGGCTACTCATGGAGTAGGGTTAGGATTCCTAGGATTTTATCTTTTCTCCAAGGTTTGGAGAAAGGGTTATCGGCAAGTTCCTTAAAGGGGCAGATTTCTGCGTTGTCTATTTTCCTACATTAACGCCTGGCAGATGTTCCAGATGTTCAATCTTTTTGTGAGGCTCTGACTAGAATCAAGCCTGTGTTTAGACCAATTGCTCCTCCTTGGAGTTTGAATTTAGTTCTTAATGTTCTTCAGGGGGTTCCGTTTGAACCTATGCACTCCATAGATATTAATTTATCTTGGAAAGTTTTATTTTTGGTTGCTATTTCTTCTGCTCACAGAGTGTGAGCTTTCAGCATTACAATGCAATTCTCCTCTTATTTTCCATGCGGATAAGGTAGTGTTGCGTACCAACCATGGTTTTCTTCCTAAGGTTGTTTCTGATAAGAATATTAATCAGAAATTGTTGTTCCTTATTTGTGTCCTAATCCTTCTAAGAAGGAACGTCTGTTACATAACTTGGACGTGGTCCGTGCCCTGAAATTTTATTTACAGGCGACTAAAGATTTTCATCAATCATTTTATTTATTTGTTGTTTTTTCTGGAAAGCGTAGGGGTCAGAAAGCTTACGGCTACCTTGCTTTCTTATTGGTTGAAGAGTATCATCCATTTGGCATATGAGACTGCTGAACAGCAACCTCCTAAAAGAATTACGGCTCATTCCACTAGAGCTGTGGCTTCCTCATGGGCATTTAAAAACGATGCTTCTGTTGAACAGATTTGCAAGGCTGCAACTTGGTCTTCTCTTCATACTTTTTCCAAATTTGATACTTCTGCCTCGTCTGAGGCTGTTTTTGGGAGAAAGGTTCTTCAAGCTGTGGTGCCTTCCGTTTAGGTTCCTGTCTTGTCCCTCCCTTTCATCCGTGTCCTATAGCTTTGGTATTGTATCCCATAAGTAAGGATGAAATCCGTGGACTCGTCATATCTTGTAAAAGAAAAGGAAATTTATGCTTACCTGATAAATTTATTTATTTTACGATATGACGAGTCCACGGCCCACCATGTTATTTTCTAAGACAGGTCTTTATTTTTGTTAAACTTCAGTAACCTCTGCTCCTTGGCTTTTCCTTTCTCTTCCTAAATTTGGTCAAATGACTGGAGTGGGAGGGGCTATATGTGCAGCTCTGCTGTGGAGCTCTTTGCCTCCTCCTGCTGACCAGGAGGCGTAATCTAGAAGGACAGAACCTTGACCAAGTTAGAGGAACCTTAGGTCAAGAAAGGGAAGAAAAATTCCCACTCCTTTTTAAAACCACAAAAAAGATTTGAATAAAAACCTAGATCCTGTTTCTCTACAGGAACTGGAACAGTATTCTCCCAGGGAGGATAGACCTCTCACAGCTTAAGAAGTCCTCCCTCTGACCTGGTTTATGGACAGTCATGACAGGAGAAATCTGCCCCTTGGAGGGCAAGATTTGAATTCTATTCAGAAAACCTGGGATACTAGTCCATAGCCCAAGGATCTCAGACATAGTGTATCCGAGCCTGCAGAGAAAAAAAAGGAATAACTGCCCCCCACTGGATCGGGGATGGACCTCTTCATGCTGATCCTGAATCAGAGGAAGATTACTTGGCTTACATCCCCTTAATCCAAGGTTGACAAGACCTGGGACTTTTAAATCCATGAACCACTAACCTTCAGCTTGCTAAGCGGCTAAGCTAACCAGTGGACCACTTCTAAAGGCTATCTTGCATTCTAGATAAGAAATAGCCAGCTCTACAGTCCAGATTCATCCTGGATCTCCTCTAAGGAAGACCCCTCAGAAAGAGATTGTAACTGGTATGCCATCTCACATTGCACCCGAAAAAGCCCAGGTGGTCTCCCATCCAGGTCCCGACCATGCCTGGCCCTGAATTTCTGAGATCAGATAGGATCAGGAGAATTAGGGTAGCGAGGTGGTAGACATGGTATATTCTTTCTTTAAATAAGCTTCCAGCTGATATTCAGAAGCTTCAATGTTTCCCATAAAGAAATTATTTACAACGGGGAGGTACAGCATGTCAGACATCGGAGAAAATAATAAGTCTGTATAAAGTAAAAATTAACATTAGTGTCTTACTAATTAGATAAGAAAATAGTATCTCAAGAGAATTCACCTCAATGTGAGAGATACACTATAGAATCATGAACAGGTTTAGAAAAGGTATGATCTCTTAATTAACACTAAACACTCTTAATGAAAAAAGAGCCCAACTAAAGAATATCCTGATATAAAATGAAAAACATAATTTATGCTTACCTGATAAATTCCTTTCTTCTGTTGTGTGATCAGTCCACGGGTCATCATTACTTCTGGGATATAACTCCTCCCCAACAGGAAATGCAAGAGGATTCACCCAGCAGAGCTGCATATAGCTCCTCCCCTCTACGTCAGTCCCAGTCATTCGACCAAGAATCAACGAGAAAGGAGTAACCAAGGGTGAAGTGGTGACTGGAGTATAATTTAAAAGATATTTACCTGCCTTAAAACAGGGCGGGCCGTGGACTGATCACACAACAGAAGAAAGGAATTTATCAGGTAAGCATAAATTATGTTTTCTTCTGTTATGTGTGATCAGTCCACGGGTCATCATTACTTCTGGGATACCAATACCAAAGCAAAAGTACACGGATGACGGGAGGGATAGGCAGGCTCATTATACAGAAGGAACCACTGCCTGAAGAACCTTTCTCCCAAAAATAGCCTCCGAAGAAGCAAAAGTGTCAAATTTGTAAAATTTGGAAAAAGTATGAAGCGAAGACCAAGTTGCAGCCTTGCAAATCTGTTCAACAGAGGCCTCATTCTTAAAGGCCCAAGTGGAAGCCACAGCTCTAGTGGAGTGAGCTGTAATTCTTTCAGGAGGCTGCTGTCCAGCAGTCTCATAGGCTAAACGTATTATGCTACGAAGCCAAAAAGAGAGAGAGGTAGCAGAAGCTTTTTGACCTCTCCTCTGTCCAGAATAAACGACAAACAGGGAAGAAGTTTGGCGAAAATCTTTAGTTGCCTGCAAGTAGAACTTGAGGGCACGAACTACATCCAGATTGTGTAGAAGACGTTCCTTCTTTGAAGAAGGATTTGGACACAAGGATGGAACAACAATCTCTTGATTGATATTCCTGTTAGTGACTACCTTAGGTAAGATCCCAGGTTTAGTACGCAGAACTACCTTATCTGAGTGAAAAATCAGATAAAGAGAATCACAATGTAAAGCTGATAACTCAGAGACTCTTCGAGCCGAGGAAATAGCCATTAAAAACAGAACTTTCCAAGATAACAATTTTATATCAATGGAATGAAGGGGTTCAAACGGAACACCCTGTAAAACGTTAAGAACTAAGTTTAAACTCCATGGCGGAGCAACAGCTTTAAACACAGGCTTGATCCTAGCTAAAGCCTGACAAAAGGCCTGGACGTCTGGATTTTCTGACAGACGCCTGTGTAACAAGATGGACAGAGCTGAAATCTGTCCCTTTAATGAACTAGCTGATAAACCCTTTTCTAAACCTTCTTGTAGAAAGGACAATATCCTAGGGATCCTAACCTTACTCCAGGAGTAACGTTTGGATTCGCACCAGTATAGGTATTTACGCCATATTTTATGGTAAATCTTTCTGGTAACAGGCTTCCTAGCCTGTATCAGGGTATCAATAACCGACTCAGAAAAACCACGTTTTGATAAAATCAAGCGTTCAATTTCCAAGCAGTCAGCTTCAGAGAAGTTAGATTTTGATGTTTGAATGGACCCTGTATCAGAAGGTCCTGTCTTAGAGGTAGAGACCAAGGCGGACAGGATGACATGTCCACTAGATCTGCATACCAAGTCCTGCGTGGCCATGCAGGCGCTATTAGAATCACTGATGCTCTCTCCTGTTTGATTTTGGCAATCAATCGAGGAAGCAGCGGGAAGGGTGGAAACACATAAGCCATCCCGAAGTTCCAAGGTGCTGTCAAAGCATCTATCAGAACCGCTCCCGGATCCCTGGATCTGGACCCGTAGTGAGGAAGTTTGGCGTTCTGGCGAGACGCCATGAGATCTATCTCTGGTTTGCCCCAACGTCGAAGTATTTGGGCAAAGACCTCCGGATGAAGTTCCCACTCCCCCGGATGAAAAGTCTGGCGACTCAAAAAATCCGCCTCCCAGTTCTCCACTCCCGGGATGTGGATTGCTGACAGGTGGCAAGAGTGAGACTCTGCCCAGCGAATTATCTTTGATACTTCCATCATTGCTAGGGAGCTTCTTGTCCCTCCCTGATGGTTGATGTAAGCTACAGTCGTGATGTTGTCCGACTGAAACCTGATGAACCCCCGAGTTGTTAATTGGGGCCAAGCCAGAAGGGCATTGAGAACTGCTCTCAATTCCAGAATGTTTATTGGAAGGAGACTCTCCTCCTGATTCCATAGTCCCTGAGCTTTCAGAGAATTCCAGACAGCGCCCCAACCTAGTAGGCTGGCGTCTGTTACAATTGTCCAGTCTGGCCTGCTGAATGGCATCCCCCTGGACAGGTGCGGCCGATAAAGCCACCATAGAAGAGAATTTCTGGTCTCTTGATTCAGATTCAGAGTAGGGGACAAATCTGAGTAATCCCCATTCCACTGACTTAGCATGCACAATTGCAGCGGTCTGAGGTGTAGGCGTGCAAAAGGTACTATGTCCATTGCCGCTACCATTAAGCCGATCACCTCCATGCATTGAGCTACTGACGGGTGTTGAATGGAATGAAGGACACGGCATGCATTTAGAAGCTTTGTTAACCTGTCTTCTGTCAGGTAAATCTTCATTTCTACAGAATCTATAAGAGTCCCCAAGAATGGAACTCTTGTGAGAGGAAAAAGAGAACTCTTCTTTTCGTTCACTTTCCATCCATGCGACCTTAGAAATGCCAGAACTAACTCTGTATGAGACTTGGCAGTTTGAAAGCTTGAAGCTTGTATTAGAATGTCGTCTAGATACGGAGCTACCGAAATCCCTCGCGGTCTTAGTACCGCCAGAAGGGCACCCAGAACCTTTGTGAAGATTCTTGGAGCCGTAGCCAATCCGAATGGAAAAGCTACAAACTGGTAGTGCCTGTCTAAGAAGGCAAACCTTAGGTACCGGTGATGATCTTTGTGAATCGGTATGTGAAGGTAAGCATCTTTTAAATCCACTGTGGTCATGTACTGACCCTTTTGGATCATGGGTAAGATTGTCCGAATAGTTTCCATTTTGAACGATGGAACTCTTAGGAATTTGTTTAGAATCTTTAAATCTAAGATTGGCCTGAAAGTTCCCTCTTTTTTGGGAACCACAAACAGGTTTGAGTAGAACCCTTGTCCTTGTTCCGACCGCGGAACCGGATGGATCACTCCCATTAATAACAGATCTTGTACACAGCGTAGAAACGCTTCTTTCTTTATCTGGTTTGTTGACAACCTTGACAGATGAAATCTCCCTCTTGGGGGAGATAATTTGAAGTCTAGAAGGTATCCCTGAGATATGATCTCTAGCGCCCAGGGATCCTGAACATCTCTTGCCCAGGCCTGGGCGAAGAGAGAAAGTCTGCCCCCCACTAGATCCGGTCCCGGATCGAGGGCTCTCGGTTCATGCTGTCTTTGGGGCAGCAGCAGGTTTCCTGGCCTGCTTGCCCTTGTTCCAGGACTGGTTAGGTTTCCAGCCATGCCTGTAACGAGCAACAGCTCCCTCCTGTTTTGGTGCAGTGGAGGTTGATGCTGCTCCTGTTTTGAAATTCCGAAAGGGACGAAAATTAGACTGTCTAGCCTTAGCTTTGGCTTTGTCTTGAGGTAGGGCGTGGCCCTTACCTCCTGTAATGTCAGCGATAATTTCTTTCAAACCGGGCCCAAATAAAGACTGCCCCTTGAAAGGTATATTAAGTAATTTGGACTTAGAAGTAACATCAGCTGACCAGGATTTTAGCCACAGCGCCCTACGTGCCTGGATGGCGAATCCTGAGTTCTTAGCCGTAAGTTTGGTTAAATGTACTACGGCCTCCGAAATGAATGAATTAGCTAGTTTAAGGACTCTAAGCCTGTCCGTAATGTCGTCTAGCGTAGATGAACTAAGGTTCTCTTCCAGAGACTCAATCCAAAATGCTGCCGCAGCCGTAATCGGCGCGATACATGCAAGGGGTTGCAATATAAAACCTTGTTGAACAAACATTTTCTTAAGGTAACCCTCTAATTTTTTATCCATTGGATCTGAAAAAGCACAGCTATCCTCCACCGGGATAGTGGTACGCTTAGCTAAAGTAGAAACTGCTCCCTCCACCTTAGGGACCGTTTGCCATAAGTCCCGAGTGGTGGCGTCTATTGGAAACATCTTTCTAAATATTGGAGGGGGTGAGAACGGCACACCGGGTCTATCCCACTCCTTAGTAACAATTTCAGTTAGTCTCTTAGGTATAGGAAAAACGTCAGTACTCGCCGGTACCGCAAAGTATTTATCCAACCTACACAATTTCTCTGGTATTGCAACGGTGTTACAATCATTGAGAGCTGCTAAAACCTCCCCTAGTAATACACGGAGGTTCTCCAATTTAAATTTAAAATTTGAAATATCTGAATCCAATCTGTTTGGATCAGAACCGTCACCCACAGAATGAAGCTCTCCGTCCTCATGCTCTGCAAGCTGTGACGCAGTATCAGACATGACCCTAGTATTGTCAGCGCACTCTGTTCTCACCCCAGAGTGATCACGCTTGCCTCTTAGTTCTGGTAATTTAGACAAAACTTCAGTCATAACAGTAGCCATATCTTGTAATGTTATCTGTAATGGTCGCCCAGATGTACTAGGCGCCATAATATCACGCACCTCCCGGGCGGGAGATGCAGGTACTGCCGCGTGAGGCGAGTTAGTCGGCATAACTCTCCCCTCGCTGTTTGGTGAAATTTGTTCAAATTGTACAGATTGACTTTTATTTAAAGTAGCATCAATACAGTTAGTACATAAATTTCTATTGGGCTCCACCTTGGCATTGGAACAAATGACACAGATATCTTCCTCTGAGTCAGACATGTTTAACACACTAGCAATAAACTTGCAACTTGGTTATAATCTTTTTTAGCAAAAACGTACTGTGCCTCAAAGAGGTACTAAACGATTAAATGACAGTTGAAATAATGAACTGAAAAACAGTTATAGCATCAAACTTTAAAACAACACAACTTTTAGTAAAGGTTTGTTCCCATTAGTAAAATAACAATAATTAAATTTGACATAAAAAATTACAGAGCAACGTTTTTATTCACAGTCAATATAAAATTCTCACAGCTCTGCTGAGAGAATCTACCTCCCTCCAAAGAAGTTTGAAGACCCCTGAGATCTGTCAGAGATGAACCGGATCATGCAGGAAATATAAGAGTAGCTGACTGGAAATTTTTGATGCGTAGCAAAGAGCGCCAAAAACGGCCCCTCCCTCTCACACACAGCAGTGAAGAGAAACGAAACTGTCACAATTAAAAGCAAACAACTGCCAAGTGGAAAATAATGCCCAAATATTTATTCACTCAGTACCTCAGAAATGTAAACGATTCTACATTCCAGCAAAAACGTTTAACATGATAAATACTTATTAAAAGGATTAGTGACTTTTAACAGAGTAGTTCCGGTGAAATACCATCCCCAGAATACTGAAATGTATACATACATGTCATTATAACGGTATGGCAGGATTTTCTCATCAATTCCATTCAGAAAATAAAAACTGCTACATACCTCAATGCAGATTCATCTGCCCGCTGTCCCCTGATCTGAAGCTTTTACCTCCCTCAGATGGCCGAGAACAGCAATATGATCTTAACTACTCCGGTTAAAATCATAGTAAAAAACTCTGGTAGATTCTTCCTCAAACTCTGCCAGAGAAGTAATAACACGCTCCGGTGCTATTGTAAAATAACAAACTTTTGATTGAAGTCATAAAAACTAAGTATAATCACCATAGTCCTCTCACACATCCTATCTAGTCGTTGGGTGCAAGAGAATGACTGGGACTGACGTAGAGGGGAGGAGCTATATGCAGCTCTGCTGGGTGAATCCTCTTGCATTTCCTGTTGGGGAGGAGTTATATCCCAGAAGTAATGATGACCCGTGGACTGATCACACATAACAGAAGAAAGTAGGATTAAATAACATGTCATCTAGAGATCAAGAAATCAACTCCATATAAGAGATTTCAAGAAAATTACCAAAAACGGTCACCAGATGTCAGTCTAAACCACTATTTTCGGAACAGAAAAACTAAGCAGGTACAGCACAAACATATATGCAAAAATAAAAAGGCAGTTCTTCATTATTTAGCTATGTGGCTGAATATTGAGTCGATGCGCTGAAAACCACTCTATTTTCTGATCTGCTGACAACAGAAACACCGGGATCCGCTGAGAACCCTTATTCTCCAAATACAATGCGGCAGTTCCCAATAGCGGGAAATATGTAACCTAAACCACCACTGAACTAGATAAAATGGCGCTCAAAAAACATAGTTGCGCACTAAACCACATAACAGTACATATGTCCCTTAATAAGGAATTAAGCCAAACACTGCCTAAAGAACCTCCTTCACATAGAAAATGGCACAATATGCAGCTCCTAAGCAGCGGACGTGCAGCCGTACTAAAGGGGAATGGAGTCGGCTGTAAACCCTTTAAGATCCTCATATTAGGGAATAAGTAAATTGGGCTAAGAGATCAGGGAGATTAATCCCTGGAGCACTCCTTTAGCATTCATACCCCCCTCAGGAGGACGCTTAATTTGACTCTAGTGTTAAAATAAACAGTATTTTACAATTGGATGCCAGGTTGCAAAATTGAACACAAAGTTTCTTCTCTATGCCGCAACACATCGTAGGCTAAGGGGTACTTTGAAAATAAGGATGTGTACATATATAACAGTAGAAAACATTCACACAGTAAAAACCTGACCGTTAAAACCGTCTGCATTACGACTGCACCACAATAAACAGGTTCATGTTATGCAGGACGCACACACATCCACAGTAAAAATTAGCCTTTCAAAAAGAGGCACCTTAAAAGTCTGATATAACGGAACATACAGGGATAAAGGGAGTGAGGAAGAAGTCAATATGACCCTTATTCCCCACACACCATAAGTACTGGGTTGGACTGTAAAAACAGCCCAGTAACGGGGCAGCAAAAACCCTGACCCTGGCAGAATGCCAGATAACTGCTCAGCCGCATTATACCCGAAAACTGATATATATAGAGAATACACAAACCTCATTTAGGAGGTCAGAGGTCCCACTAGGTCCCCGAATTCTTAGTCCTGACCCATTTTCTTTCCAGAGAATATATAAGAAAGGACTTACCCTCCAGGGAATTTCTGCTGTGGAGCAGTCACAGCAGATGCAGGTCTGATAGCCTCACTTGACCACCAACAGGGACCTGTAGACAAAGACAAAGTCACCAACCCTGGCTTTCTATCAAAGGGGTAGCAATAATGTTAGAAAGCAGCAAGGTTGTCTTTGCTTTATTTCTTACATGGACACAGCATAGCCCCAAATTATTGCTTGCAGGGAAAAGTACCTATTAAAGGATAAAATATCTTTAGACACCAATTTCGCACATCCTCCATTGAAAAAGGCAAAGAGAATGACTGGGGATTATGGGTAAGGGAAGTTACACTTAACAGCTTTGCTGCGGTGCTCTTTGCCTCCTCCTGCTGGCCAGGAGTTGAATATCCCACTAGTAATTGGAATGACGTGGACTCTCCATGTCATAGGAAAGAAATTCAAAAATACAGCGAGCTAGGAGAATATGCCATTTTGCAAAATTATTAGTTATAAACTGAAGACACAACACTTACCTAGATCTGCAACCACGCCTCCTTTCACAGGGGTGTTTTCACTGTCCTTTTTGGGGTTCACTGAAGCATAAAGAAAAAAAAACTATTAAATATATCTTAAAAAAGATGCAGTCATGTAGCAGTTACTCGTTCGTACCCTTACTAGCTGCGTATTCTTTGCAAACACACCTGAGCTTACCTAGGAATTACTTAGGTAACATTACAACAGTCATTCTATGAAAAGGAAAAAGGTTTATATGGTCTGGCTCATATTAGGGATCTTTTAAAACATTATCAAACATTTTGTGAGCTATTTAACAGGACTTGAGGCATTAGGCATAACTGTACAGGGGCTTGTGTTTTAGTGTACAACAAGTTCCTTCAACCCATGACCTGGTACAGGGTCCCAAATACATTTAAATGAGCTTCCCCCGCTACTACACCTATGTAATTTATAAATGCTGATCACCAGTGTAGTTTATAAGCAACTGCATTCTGATATTAATTTTTTTCTTAAAAATGTAACTTTCAGACTAAGAAATGTAAAGCTCAAAAAAAGTGTTAAAAAGGACATTAAACTGATGATGCAGTGCGCTTTTTCTTTAACGGAATTGTTTTTAAGAAAACAAAAAAAAACAAAAAAAAAAAAAACACAAGTAACCACTGCCCACAGCTAAATGATAGCTACCATTACAGAACTCAAGCTCTACTGTCACATGATTTTTCCAGCAAAACACCTCTACTGAGAATGATCAACAAACAGACTATTGCAAGAGCAAGTCTCCAAGGACACAAAGGAAAATCTGCTCCTTTGCCTTCTTCTAGAGACCACAGCCACCTTGTGGCGGGTGTAATGGACCGTTCACAAATGAAGATAATTGAAAAATAAAGTAAAATCTTTTTAAAAATGATGAATACATACTGTAATGTAGTACTGAGCAATTAATTGCAATATGAGGCTATGCAATTTCTAAACATTGCACAATGCTACAATTTATCAATAGGGGGGGAGTCTGAAACTGCTTCTTTAGAATGTCATGTTAGGCACGGATCACTCCTCCAGGGGTGGACCAGGAAGCTTCACAGCACAACACTCCTGCCGCAATTTGACTTCCCTCATGGATTGTTGCTTCAGCCCTGAGGTGTGCACAGACAAGGAAGGTGGCGGACTGGGGCTCTTTTCTCTAGCCTATTTACTCTGAACTGCAAGGGGAACAAGCCCCTTTTTTTAAACAGTTATACAATTTTCATTCAAAAACACATTGGTTTCCAAAACATTTTAATAAAAATCGCATTCACAATATTTCATCAACAAATCGTGATTTTGTTTTTTATATATCACACAGCCCTACTGTAATGTTTTCTTTTAAATATAGCTTATATACTGCTTAGTGCTTTTTTATAAAAACAAACTTCTATATGCCTTTAATACTGCCATATTTTTTTACTGTTTATCTTCATGCAATAGTCTTCATAGCGCATAGATTTTACTTGCTCACTTTTCAAACCACTGAATCCTATTACTTAAGTAAACTTATGGGCAGTGGCTAACAATTTAGTTTGACTATTAAAGGGCTGTTTAGTCACCCAAGTTAAATCAATCACACATATATGGCTCGTCATTGGCTCACCAGATATGCTCAGCTAGCTCCCAGTAGTGCATTGCTGCTCCTTCAACAAAAGGATACCAAGGGAATTAATTAAATTTGACAATAGAAGTAAATTGGAAAGTTGTTTAACATTGTATAATCTGAAACATGACAAAAAAAAAAAAACAATTGGGGTTTGATAACCCTCTAAAGTGCTGCTCTGGGCTGCAGCAGCCAAGCTGAACACATGGAGTCATGCAACTGCCAGTGCCGATAGGCTGAAAAGCTAAAAGGCTTAAATACATCCTTAAAACCGATATGGAGCGCCAAAAGTAGAAAAACTGCACACTCTACTTTAATGTGTCCCTTCAAAGGTTTTTGAAATCTTGTAATTCTGTAATTATGCCACTTCCCTCTAAAGTTGAAGCTCTTGCTAGCAATCATGGATAGTGCACTTATTAGCACATGCACTCTCCTAAAACTGCTGCTTAAGTGCACTTAGTATGGAACTTCAGAAGCATCACAGTGATGCAAGAGGACACAAGTCAACATTCTATAGCTGAATTGTGAACTAAATGAAAAGTTGCTCAGTATTTGTAAGCAAACCGAGGCTGCATTAGAATACATTAAAAAAATAAATGATTTATGGTTATAAAGAGGTTATATAAAGGACATCTATCAATGCACAAGATACAATAGACAACTGAGCTCCTTCAATTACAATAAAAAAAACAAAAAAAAACATTTTACTGGCTATTTACCTCAATAGAAAGGTGGAATAAGGAACTTGGTATAATCAAACCTCAGCAGGCTTCTACTATATTCTCAAATACCATGTCACGCTCAACAATGCTTGAGATTAATTATAACATTTTACAAGGGTGTTTCTTACCCCTCATATAATTCAGACTATACCCTAGGAAAAATAGAAGTTTGAGATGTGGGCATATGGATAGTGGGCTAGGACCACAGGTCTACCAATTTTAGCTCAATGACCTGCAATAAAGTGAAGGGATTCTACAAGGTCTCATTGGCAATCAACCCTTTCATTTGGCTGCTAAAAAAAAATAAAAAAAATATGTATGCTTAACTGATAAATTTCTCTCTTTCCGGACATGGAGAGTCCACAACGTCATTCCAATTACTAGTGGGATATTCACTCCGGGTCAGCAGGAAGAAGCAAAGAGCATCCCAGCAGAGCTGTTAAGTGTCAATTCCCTTACCCAAAACCCCCAGTCATTCGGACAAAGGGAAATGGAAAAAGAAGATAACACAAAAGGTGTAGAGGTGCCTGAGGTTTTATAAAAAAAACAGAATTTATGCTTGCCTGATAAATTTCTCTCTTGTGATGTATCGAGTCCACGGATTCATCCATACTTATGAGATATTCTCCTTCCCTATAGGAAGTGGCAGAGAGAGCACCCACAGCAGAGCCGTCCATATAGCTCCTCCCTTAGCTCCACCCCCAGTCATTCGATCGAAGGCTAGGAAGAAAAAGGAGAAACTATAGGGTGCAGAGGTGACTGAAGTTTTTTAAAATAAAAATATGCTACCCGTCTTAAATAGACAGGGCGGGCCGTGGACTCGATACATCACAAGAGAAAGAAATTTATCAGGTAAGCATAAAATGTTTTCTCTTATAAGATGCATCGAGTCCACGGATTCATCCATACTTATGGGATACCAATACCAAAGCTTTAGGACACGGATGAAGGGAGGGACAAGACAGGTACCTTAAACTGAAGGCACCACTGCTTGTAGAACCTTTCTCCCAAAAATAGCCTCCGAAGAAGCAAAAGTATCAAATTTGTAAAATTTGTAAAAAAGTATGAAGCGAAGACCAAGTCGCCGCCTTACAAATCTGTTCAACACAAGCCTCATTTTTAAAAGCCCATGTGGAAGCCACTGCTCTAGTAGAATGAGCAGTAATTCTTTCCCGAAGCTGCTGGCCAGCAGTCTCAAAAGCCAAACGGATGAAGCTTTTCAGCCAAAAGGAAAGAGAGGAAGCCGTAGCCTTCTGACCTCTACGTTTACCAGAATAAACAACAAACAATGAAGATGTTTGACGGAAATCTTTAGTTGCTTGTAAGTAGAACTTTAAAGCACGAACCACATCAAGATTGTGCAACAGACATTCCTTCTTTGATGAAGGATTAGGACACAGAGAAGGAACAACTATCTCCTGATTGATATTCCTATTAGAAACAACCTTAGGAAGAAACCCAGGTTTGGTACGCAAAACCACCTTATTTGCATGGAAAACTAGGTAAGGTGAGTCACACAATAAAGCAGATAACTCAGTAGCTATCTCTTCGGCTCGAAGAGTTTCTAAAAACAAAACTTTCCAAGATTGAACCTATGCATTCCATAGATATTAAGCTTCTAACGGAACCCCTTAAAGAACTTTAAGAACCAAGTTTAGGCTCCATGGCGGAGCAACAGGTTTAAATACAGGCTTGATCCTGATCAAGGCCTGACTAAATGCTTGAACGACTGGAACATCTACCAGACGTTTGTGTAAAAGAATAGATAAAGCAGATATTTGTCCCTTTAAGGAACTAGCTGATAATCCCTTCTCCAATCCTTCTTGGAGAAAGGACAAAATTCTAGGAATCCTAATCTTACTCCATGAGTAACCCTTGGATTCACACCAACAAAGATATTTGCGCCAAATCTTATAATAGATTTTCCTGGTAACAGGCTTTCTAGCCTGAATCAGGGTATCAATGACCGACTCAGAGAAACCACGCTTTGATAGAATCAAGCGTTCAATCTCCAAGCAGTCAGACGCAGAGAAATTAGATTTGGATGCTTGAATGGACCTTGGATTAGAAGGTCCTGCCTCATTGGCAGAGTCCACGGTGGAACAGATGACATGTCCACCAGGTCTGCATACCAAGTCCTGTGTGGCCACGCAGGCGCTATCAGAATCACCAAAGCTCTCTCCTGCTTGATTCTGGCAACCAGACGTGGGAGGAGAGGAAACAGTGGAAATACATAAGCCAGATTGAAGGACCAGGGCACTGCTAGAGCATCTATCAGTACCACCTGGGGATCCCGGGACCTGGACCCATAACAAGGAAGTTTGGTGTTCTGACGGGACGCCATCAGAGCCAATTCTGGTGTGCCCCATAGCTGAGTCAGCTGGGCAAATACCTCCGGATGGAGCTCCCACTTCCCCAGATGAAAAGTCCGACGACTTAGGAAATCCGCCTCCCAGTTCTCTACCCCTGGGATATGGATTGCTGAGAGATGGCAAGAGTGATCCTCCGCCCATCTGATTATTTTGGTTACCTCCATCATCGCTAGAGAACTCAGTGTTCCTCCTTGATGACTGATATAGGCTAAAGTCGTGATGTTGTCCGACTGAAATCTGATGAATTTGGCCGCAGCTAGCTGAGGCCACGCCTGAAGCGCATTGAATATTGCTCTCAATTCTAGAATGTTTATCGGGAGGAGAGATTCCTCCCGAGACCATAAGCCCTGTGCTTTCAGGGATTTCCAGACTGCACCCCAGCCTAGCAGGCTGGCATCTGTCGTTACTATGAGCCACTCTGGCCTGCGGAAACACATTCCCTCAGACAGGTGGTCCTGAGACAACCACCAGAGAAGATAATCTCTGGTCTCTTGGTCCAGATGCAGTCGAGGAGATAAATCTGCATAATCCCCATTCCACTGTTTGAGCATGCATAGTTGCAGTGGTCTGAGGTGTAGGCGGGCATAAGGAACTATGTCCATTGCCGCTACCATGAGTCCGATTACCTCCATACACTAAGCCACTGATGGCCGAGGAATGGAATGAAGAGCTCGGCAAGTGATTAAAAAATTTTCTGACCTCAGTAAGAAATAGTTTCATTTCTACCGAGTCTATCAGAGTCCCTAGGAAGGAAACTCTTGTGAGAGGGACGAGAGAACTCTTTATGTTCACCTTCCATCTGTGAGATCTCAGAAAAGCCAACACGATGTCCGTGTGAGACTTGGCTAGCTGGAAAGTCGAAGCCTGAATTAAGATGTCGTCTAGATAAGACGCCACTGCTATACCCCGCGGTCTTAGAACCGCCAAAAGGGACCCTAGAACCTTTGTGAAAATTCAGGGAGCCGTGGCCAACCCGAAGGGAAGGGCCACAAACTGGTAATGCCTGTCCAGAAAGGCGAATCTGAGGAATTGATGATCTCTGTGAATAGGAATGTGTAGATACGCAGTCCAAATAGTCTTCATCTTGAAAGATGGTACTCAGTTATTTGTTTAGAATTTTGAGATCCAAGATTGGTCTGAAAGTTCCCTTTTTTTTGGGGGGGGAACCACAAACAGGTTGGAGTAAAAACCTAGCCCTTGTTCCGCTCTTGGAACTGGGCAGATCACTCCCATGGTATGTAGGTCTTCTACACAGCGTAAGAACGCCTCTCTCTTTGTCTGGTTTGCAGACAATTGAGAAATGTGAAATCTCCCCCTGGGGGGGGGGGGGGAGTCTGAAGTCCAGAAGATATCCTTGGGACACAATTCCTAAAGCCCAGGAATCGTGAACATCTCTTGCCCAAGCCTGAGCAAAGAAAGAGAGTCTGCCCCCTACTAGATCCTGTCCCGGATCGGGGGCTACCCCTTCATGCTGTCTTAGAGGCAGCAGCAGGCTTCTTGACCTGTTTACCTTTGTTCCAAGCCTGGTTAGGTCACCAGACTGACTTTGATTGGACAGAATTCCCTTCTTGCTTTGCTGCAGGGAAAGCTGAAGCGGGACCACCCTTGAAGTTCCGAAAGGAACGAAAATTATTTTGTTTGGTCCTCATCTTATTTGTTTTAGCCTGAGGGAGGGCATAGCCTTTCCCTCCAGTGATGTCTGAAATAATTTCTTTCAATGCAGGCCTGAATAGGGTCTTTCCTTTGAAAGGGATGTTCAACAATTTAGATTTTGATGACGCATCAGCAGAACAGGACTTAAGCCATAACGCCCTGCGTGCTAAAATGGCAAAACCTGAATTCTTTGCCGCTAATTTAGATTTGGAAAGCGGCATCTGTAATGAAAGAATTAGCCAACTTAAGGGCCTTAATTCTATCCATATCTTCTAATGGAGTCTCCACCTGGAGAGCCTCTTCTAGAGCCTTAAACCAGAAAGCAGCTGCAGTAGTTACAGGAACAATGCATGCAATAGGTTGGAGAAGAAAACCTTGATAAACAAAAATTTTCTTTAGGAGACCCTGTAATTTTTTATCCATAGGATCTTTGAAAGCACAACTGTCTTCGATAGGTATAGTTGTACGCTTAGCAAGAGTAGAAATAGCTCCCTCCACCTTAGGAACAGTCTGCCACGAGTCCTGTATGGTGTCAGATATGGGAAACATTTTCTTAAAAACAGGAGGGGGAGCGAACGGAATACCTGGTCTATCCCACTCCTTAGTAACAATAGTCACAATCCTCTTAGGGATTGGAAAAACATCAGTGTAAACAGGAACCTCTAAGTATCTGTCCATTATACACAATTTCTCTGGGACCACTATAGGGTCACAATCGTCTAGAGTAGCTAATACCTCCTTGAGCAATAAGCGGAGGTGTTCAAGCTTAAATTTTAAGGCCGTCATATCAGAATCTGTCTGAGAGAGCGTCTTTCCTGAATCAGAAATCTCTCCCTCAGATAACAAATCCCTTACCCCTACTTCAGAACATTGTGAGGGTATATCGGATACGGCTACTAAAGCGTCAGACGGCTCAGCATTTGTTCTTAACCCAGAGCTGTCACGCTTTCCTTGTAAACCAGGCAGTTTAGAGAAAACCTCTGTGAGGGTTTTATTCATAACTGTGGCCATGTCTTGTAAAGTAAATGAATTAGACGCACTAGAGGTACTTGGCGTCACTTGTGCGGGCGTTACTGGTTGTGACACTTGGGGAGAGCTAGATGCTAAACCCTCATTTCCTTCTGTCTGAGAATCATCTATTGCAATATTTTTAAGTGCTAAAATATGCTCTTTATAATTTATAGACATATCAGTGCAAGTGGGACACATTCTAAGAGGGGGTTCCACAATGGCTTCTAAACACATAGAACAAGGATTTTCCTTGGTGTCAGACATGTTAAACAGGCTACTAATAAAACAAACAAGCTTGAAAAACACTTTAATCAAAGAAAATAACACTTTAAACAAAAACGGTACTGTGCCTTTAAGAGAAAAAAAGCTGCACAAACTCTGCAAAACAGTGTAAAAAAAGCAGTTAACAAAACAAAATTTTTACAGTAGCATCATAAAGCCTTAGTAACTTTGCACAACAATGCAAATAAACAATTAACCCCTTAATGTAAAAACCGGATTAAAATACAGCAGGAACCTCTGGAGAAGTAGCTGGATGCTTCTGAGGTAAATAAACTGTGCAACTGAAAATAGGCCCCTCCCACCTCACTCAATGTTATGGGGCCTAAAAAACACCAGAGTGTTTCTTAAACCAGCCATGTGGGTTAATAACCCTTAAACAAGCCACATAGACCCCTTAAAGTCCCTCAAAAAATGTTTTATTAATTAAACCAAAAGATTTTTCCTATTAGTGTCACCAGTAACTATGAGCCCTTTATACAAGCTTGGATTCCTCTTTTACTGAATACAGCTTACCTTTCCCTTATGGGGATATTGCCAGCCTTTTCTAGAAATAACAGTCTGTCTAGAAAAAAATAGACTGAACATACCTTAATGCAGTTTACCCTGCAAACTGTTCCCCCAACTGAAGTTTTCCTGTACTCTTCAGCCCTTGTAAGAACAGCAGTGGATCTTAGTTACAAAATGCTAAGATCATCCTCCTCCTTGCAGAAATCTTCATCCCTTTTCTGCCAGAGAGTAAATAGTACACACTGGTACCATTTAAAATAAACTTTTGCTTGAGAAAAAAAAAAACTAACATTTTTGTCACCACACTCCCTTTGCCCTTCCTAGCAGTTAAGCAGGCAGAGAGAATGACTGGGGGGTGGAGCTAAGGGAGGAGCTATATGGACAGCTCTGCTGTGGGTGCTCTCTCTGCCACTTACTGTAGGGAAGGAGAATATCCCATAAGTATGGATGAATCCGTGGACTCGATACATCTTACAAGAGAAACACTGTCTTAATTAAGGGTGGGGTCGTGAACACTCCATGTCCGGAAAGAAATACATCAAGTAAGCATAAATTTTGTTTTCTTTCTTAAGACATGGAGAGTCCACAATGTCATTCCAATTACTAATGGGAACCAATACCCAAGCTAGAGGACACTGAATGAACAGGGAGGGAGAACAAAACCGGCAGACCAAAACAGAAGGCCCCACCGCTTGAAGAACCTTTCACCTAAAAGAGGCCTCAGCCGAGGCAAAAGTAACAAATTTGGAAAAAGTATGCAGAGAGGACAAAGTTGCAGCCTTACAAATCTGTTCCACAGAAGCTTCATTTTTGAAAGCCCAAGAAGAGGAGACAGCCCTAGTAGAATGAGACAATTCTCTCAGGAGGCTGCTGTCTAGCAGTCTCATAAGCAAAACGAATCATACTTCTCAACCAGAGGGAAAGAAGTAGAAGAGGCCTTCTGACCCTTACGCTTTCCTGAGAAAGGGTCTAAATCTTTAGTAGCCTGCCTGTAGGTAAAATTTCAGAGCACACACACAACATCCAAGTTATGCAAAAGACGTTCCTTATGAGAAAAAGGAGTACAACAAAAGGAACAAACAACAATTTCCTGATTAATGTTTCAACCTAAAACCACCTTAGGGAGAAACCCCAATTTAATACGAAGGACCACCTTATCCGCATGAAAAATAAGGTAAGGCAAATCACACTGCAGAGCCAAGAGTTCAGAAACTGAGCACAGAGGAAATAGCAAAAAGAAACAAAAAAACTTTCAAAGATAATTTAATATCTACAGAATGCATTGGCTCAAACAGAGCCTGCTGTAAAACTAAGAACTATGTTAAGGTTCCAAGAAGGAGCAACAGGTTTAAACACAGGCCTGATTCTGACCAAGGCCTGACAAAAAGATTGAACATCTGGCACATCCGCCAGACTTATGTACAAGATTAGAAGGTGCAGAAATCTGACCCTTCAGAGAACTGACTGACAAACCCTTCACTAGACCTTCCTGGAGAAAAGACAAAATTCTAGGAATCCTGACCCTGCTTCAAGAGAAGCCCTTCGATTCACACCAATAAAAATATTTGCGCCATACCTTATGGTAAAATGTTACAAGTAACCCGTTTGCGAGCTTGAAGCATGGTATCAATTACTGATTCAGAAAATCTACGCCTAACCAAAACTAAGCATTCAATCTCCAAGCAGTCAGCTTCAGAGAAACTAGATTTGGATGGAGGAAATGACCCTGAGTTAGAAGGTCCTTCCTCAGAGGTAACCTCCAAGGAAAAAGATGACATCTTTACCAGGTCTGTAAACCAAGTCCTGCAAGGCCATGCAGGAGCTATTAGAATCACATGACTCTTGGAAGGAGAGCGAAAGGGGGAAAACAGGTATGCTAGACAGAAAGCCTGAGGAACCACCAGAGCATCCATCAAGGCGGCCTGAGGATCTCTTGACCTTGAACCATACCTTGGAAGCTTGGCGTTCTGCCGAGACGACATCAGATCCAACTCGGGCACCCTCCACTTGAGAGTTAACCTGGAGAACCACCTCCGGATGTAGAGCCCACTCCCCTGGATGAAAGGTCGGTCTGCTCAGAAAATCCGCCTCCCAGTTATCCACCCCTGGAATGTGGATGGCAGATAAACTATTGTGAGCTTCCGCCCACTGAATAATGAGTCACCTCCTTCATAGCAAGGGAACTCAGAGTTCCTCCCTGGTGGTTGAGGTAAGCCACTGAGGTTGTTGTCCGACTGGAATATGAAAAACTGGGTTAAAGACAATTGAGGTCAAGCCATCAGGGCATTGAAGATCACTCAACTCCAAGATGTTTATGGGGAGAGAAGACTCTTCCGGAGTCCACAAGCCCTGAGTCTTGAACAAGCACCAGACTGCTCCCTAGTCTAGCAAGCTGGCGTCCGTGGTCATAATCACCCAGGAGGGTCTCCGGAAGAATACTACCCAAGATGATCCTGAGAAATGCACCACTAGAGTCTCTTGTTAACGGATCCAGATCTATCCTCTGCAATAGATCTGAATGGTCTCCGTTCAAATGCCCGAGCATGCATAATTGAAGAGCTCTTAGATGGAATCGAGCAAAAGGAACAATATCCATGGAAGCAACCATCAGACTAATTACCTCCATGCATTGAGCCACTGATGGACGAACAGAAGACTGGAGAGAGAGGCAGGAAATGAGAAGTTTGTATTTTCTGACCTCGGTCAGAAAAATCCTCATAGATAGGGAATCTATGATGGTCCCCAAGAAACACACCCTTGTAGTTGGAACAAGGGAACTCTTCTCCAGATTCAGTTTCCATCCGTGGGAACGTAGAAAAGACAACAAGATCTCTGTATGAGAGCTTGCTAGTTGAAAAGAGGACGCCTGAACCAATTTGTCGTCCAGGTAAGGCGCCACCGCAATTCCCTGAGGCCTGACAACTGCCAAGAGAGCCCCCAGAAACTTTGTGAAAATTCTGGGAGCTGTGACAAGGCCAAACATTAGAGCAACAAATTGAAAGTGCTTGTCTAGAAAAGAGAATCTCAGGAACTGGTGATGATCCCTGTGGATGGGCACAAAATTACGCGTCCTTCAGATCTATGGTCGTCATTAACTGACCCCTCTTGGACCAAAGGAAAAATGGAACAAATAGTTTCCATTTTGAAGGACGGTATTCTGAGAAATTTGTTGACACTTTCAGTCTAAAATGGGTCTAAAAAGTTCCCTCTTTTTTGGGAACCACATATTTGAATAGAATCCTGGACCCTGTTCCCTTACTGGGACTGGAACAATCACTCCAAGGGAGGAAAGGTCCTGAACGCAGCTTAAGAATGCCTCTTTTTACCTGATCTGCAGATAATCTTGAGAGAAGGAATCTGCTCCTGGGAGGACAAGTCTTGAACTCTATTTTGTAACCCTGAGATACTATGTCCACAGCCCAAGGGTCTGGGACATTGCGTAACCAAGCTTGTCGAAACAAGGAAAGTCTGCCCCCCACTTGAACCAATCCCGGACCGGGGGCAGACCCTTCCTACTGACTTAGTCTCAGATGAAGGCTTCTTTGATTGCTTCCCCTTATTTTAAGTCTGATTGGATCTCTAAGAGGAAGATTTTTTGACCTTTAAAGTTACGAAAGAAACTAAAAACAAATTATGCGTACCATATAATTTCATTTCCTTCTGTACAAGGAGAGTCCACAGCTTCATTCCTTACTGTTGGGAAATACTGAACCTGGCTTTTGAAGACAGGCTTGAAAGGAGAAATCTGCCCTTGAGTGGATGAGATTTGAAACCCATCTTGTATCCCTGAGCTATGAACTCCAGGACCCATGGATCCTGCACGTCCCTGAACCAAGCATCTGAAAACAGCGACAGTCTGCCCCTACACAATCCAGCGCCGGATCGGGGGCCGCCCCTTCATGCCGACTTGTTCTCGGCGGGCTTCTTGTGCTGCTTGGATTTATTCTAGGATTGAGCCGGCTGCCAAGTGCTCTTGGTTTGCTCGGGCTTAGAGAATGACTACTGACATTGGGACTTTTCAGAACAAAAGGGACAAAATTAGATCCTTGTCCCTTAGATTTGTTGTTCTTATCCTGCGGTAGGAAGGCACCCTTGCCCCCTGTAACTGTGGAGATAATTGAGTCCAGGCCTGGACCAAATAAAATATTTCCCTTAAAGGGAACGGAAAGTTGTCTAGACTTAGAAGTCATGTCCGCAGACCCGGACTTCATCCAGAGCGACCAACGGGTCTGCACTGAGAAACCAGAAATCTGCATTTTGCATCACCGATAAAATTATTAGCAATTCTCAATGCTTTTATACTTTCTTGGATAACATCAAGGGGACCCTCCACCTCGATCAAATCCGCTAAGAAGTCGCACCAGTAGGCCGCAGCTCCAACAACCAAGGCAACAGCCGTTGCCCGTTGAAATAAGTATCCTGTATGCAGAAAAAAATTTCTGAGAAAAGTTTCCCATCTTCTTATCCATCAGCTCTCTGAATGACTAGCAATCCTCAAGAGGGATAGTAGTACGCTTGGCTAACGTGGAGATATCGCCATCCACCTGAGGGACAGAATCCCACAACTTCAGCTGCGAGTCCGGGACCAGGAATAATTTTTTTTTAAAGGCAGACAAAAGGGGAAAAGGAAGATCCAATTCTATCCCACTCGTTCTTAATAATGGTCGTCATTTTTACAGGTACAGGGAAGGTTAGCGGTGCTACCCTGTCCTCGTACACCCTGTCTAATTTAGGGATCAAAGGTTCATTAGGCAACTTAGCCTCTGGAACCTCTAATGTCGACAGAACCTCCTTTAGAAGAAAACGTAAGTGTTCAATTTTAAATCTAAAAGCTGGCAGCCGGAGGCCTAGAGGTAGACTCCGATACAGAAAGTTCACCCTCCAGAGAGCTATGTATAACCTTTCGCTTGCGCTTGGCAGGGCGAGGTAAAGCACTAAGTCTCAGACACCACCGTTTTTAACTGTGCGGTGAAGTCTGATGGAAAAGGCTCCCTCCAGACGGAGGATCAGGCATGCTACGGGAAGTTACATGTGATAGAGATGGGTTCGCAGGAAGACTCTCCCTGCATCTCCAGACTAACTTTCATCAATCCTCTCACTAAGAGGCTGAGAAGACTACTTAAAACTCCAGTCCCATATTGAGGGCATATACCCCTCCTAAAGAACAACCCTGTGATTAAAGGCAAAGAATGGCTGGGGGATAGGGGAAGTGGGAGGGGTATTTAAGCCTTTGGCTGGGGTGTCTTTGCCTCCTCCTGGTGGCCAGGTTCAGTATTTCCCAACAGTAAGGAATGAAGCCGTGGACTCTCCTTGTATTAAAGGGACACTGTACCCAAATTTTTTCTTTTGTGATTCAGATAGAACATGCATTTTGAAGCAACTTTCTAATGTACTCCAAATTTTCTTCATTCTCTTGGTATGTTTATTTGAAAAGCAAGAATTTAAGTTTAGATGCCGGCCCATTTTTGGTGAACAACCTGGGTTGTCCTTGCTGATTGGGCAGCACCAATAAACAATTGCTGTCCATGGTTCTGAACCACAAATTTGCTGGCTCCTCAGCTTAGATGCATTCTTTTTCAAATAAAGATATCAAGAGAACTAAGAAAAATTAATAGAAGTAAATTAGAAAGTTGCTTAAAATTGAATGCTCTATCTGAATCACAAAAGAAAAAATGTGGGTACAGTGTCCCTTTAAGGAAATTAGAATTTTGACGTCCCTTAGGTCTTTTCTTCTTGTCTTGTGGTAGAAAGGACCCCTTTCCACCCGTAATTTCAGAAATTATCTCCGCCAGACCAGGACCAAACAGTCTAATGACTTGCATGTTGGCATCAGAGATAAAGGAATTGGCCAGTTTGAGAGTCTTAATCCTATCTTGGATCTCCTCTGAGTCTCCTCTAAAATCGAATGACAAAGCATCACACCAATAAGATGCTGCACTTGTTACACTAGCAATACAAACTGCAGGTTGCCATTGTAGACCCCGATGAACACACATTTTCTTTAATAAAGCCTCCAGCTTTTTGTCCATGGGATCCTTACAAGAACAGCTATCCTCTATAGCAGCGGTTCCCAACCTTTATTCTCTCCCGTACCCCTTGATTAGGCTTTTCATTTATGAGTACCCCCTCTCTTCATTACCTCCATCCATCCCTCAAAGTTTTTTTTTTTTTTTACCCTTCTTAGGTTAGCTCTGAGTAGTCCCAGCAAGGAAGCAGCCTATGCACATTCTCACCACCCACAAGACCTTCTATGGGGGGCCATGGGACACTATGGAGAATAAACAGACAGAAAAAAAAAAAAAATGAGTTTAGGACCATTCTTTGCGCAACGTACTTGCCTGTGCTTTCTGCGATGACATCACACATTATGTTCTGCCTTGGGGCGCACTTCTGTTTCGCAATTACTAACAATATTTTTGCGTACCCCCAAGCGGTCCGCCGCGTAACAGGTTGGTAACTGCTGCTCTATAGGAATCGTGGTTCTCTTGGCCAGAGTAGAAAAAGCCCCTTCTACCTTAGGCAGTGTGCCATGAGTCCCGAATGGAGTCAGCAACAGGAAACATACTTTTAAAGACAGGGAAAAAGAAATCCCTGGCTTGTCCCATTCCTGTGTTATGATCTCTGACACCCGGTCTGGAACAGGAAACACTTCCACAGAGGAAGGAAGGAAGAAAGGATCATCATAGTATTTATTAAGCTTACTAGATTTTTTTAGTGTTGACAGCGACAGAAGAATCGGAGTCGTCCAAAGTAGCCAGTACCTCCTTTAGAAGTAAACAAAAGGTGTTCAAGCTTAAATCTGAAGTTGACTTCTTTAGAATCAAAGGATTTATACTGTCAGAATCTGAGATTTAGCCCTCAGAAGCTACAGAGGTATCCTCTTCAGATTATCAGATAAGCAGATAAAGCAGCAGATAGCGCAGAAGATCTGTGCAGCAAAATCTATTGGCAAATACACTCCTCCAGGAGGCTGAGAGGAACTGCAGGGCACTGTATGTGAAGTCATTGAGGCTTGGGACTTGAGGAGAAAGCTGTGGCATATCCTGAACAGCATCATCCTGAGACACATTAGGCTCAGAATGAAGTCATTTATCTTTAAATCTTATGGTCTTTTCTAAACATGAGGAACAAAATTGCACAGGCAAAACAATTTGAGCTTCTAAACATAAGCATTTATCAAAAGAAACAGACTCCTGTTCATTATCCATAGCTGATAAAGTACCCAAAAAGTAAGGAATGTCGCTTTAAGAAGGAAAGTCCTTCAAAGTGTTAAACAAATTTAAAATAAAACTGAGAAATACACTTCAGAAGCTGAGGTGCCCTACCGTAACCTGCAGAAGCTGCATGAAATTAGGACTTTACAATCTGTCAGACGATAACCCCACAGCCACAACTGAAGAAAAACACAGGAATGACCCCGCTCCGCTACAAGCGGGAGGTCACGTGAGTGGCAATAAAGTAAAAGCACGCAATTCTACTATTAAGTAAAAACCAGAAAGTAGCCATTTAAAACATTCCCTAATAAGAAACACACAAACCCCCCCAATAGAAATACTATGCAATAAATGCATATAGCCATAGGGTCAATAGAGCCACCCCATAAAAACTAATGGAAGCCGTTAATCCCTTAGTCTCCTCACATACAAATAGTGCCTGCATACTTCCCCAAATGAATCAATAAGGGATTATAATGTCCCATGAAAATTAATGCAGAATTAAAGTAGAGTGCAAGTCTCCAGTACCTAGAAGACAAGAGGCACTTACCTGTATTTCCATCTGTTGGGCAGAAAGACAACTCACACAGTGTAAAAGGACACACACTCCTATCAGAGACCTGTAGAAAAAGAAAGAACAGAGTAACTAACTCTGGCTTTCTATAACTAGGGTAGCAATTATGTTAGAAAGTGCTGAAGTGGTTCTTGCTTTGTTTTCTAACTGCTTGAAAGCTACCACTACTCTTAATCAAGAGATTAAACGTGGACACAGCTAAACCCCAATCCTTGCTTGCAGGGAAAAGTACCCATAAAAGGAATAAATATCTTCAGATACCAACTTCACATCATCCATTGACAGAGGCAAAGAGAATGACTGGGGGTTATGAGTAAGGGAAGTGACACTTAACAGCTCTGCTGGGGTGCTCTTTGCGTCCTCCTGCTGGCCAGGAGAGAATATCCCAGGAGTGAATATCACACTAGTAATTGGAATGACGTTGTGGACTCTCCATGTCTTAGGAAAGAAAACAACCTAAAATCGTAGTAAAAAAAAAAAAAAAAAAAAAATTATGCTTACCTGATAAATGTATTTCTTTGACACGATGAGTCCACGGATCATCTAATTACTATTGGGGAATATCACTCCTGCCCAGCAGTAGGCGGCAAAGAGCACCACAGCTTAAATATCACTTCCCTTCCCTCTAACCCCAGTCATTCGACCGAAGTAAAAGAGAAAGGAAGCAACAAGGTGCAGAGGTGTCTGAAGTTTATAACATAACCTGTCTTACGAACAGGGCGGGCCGTGGACTCATCGTGTCAAGAAAGAAAGAAATTTATCAGGTAAGCATAAATTTTGTTTTCTTTCTAATGACACGATGTGTCCACAGATCATCTAATTACTATTGGGAATCAATACCCAAGCTAGAGTACACAGATAAGGGAGGGACAAGACAGGGAACCTAAACGGAAGGCTCCACTGCTTGAAGAACCCTTCTCCTAAAAGCAGCCTCAGCTGAGGCAAAAGTGTCATATTTGAAAGTGTGGAGAGGACCAAGTTGCAGCCTTGCAAATCTGTTCCACAGAAGCTTCATTTTTGAAAGCCCAGTAAGAGGAAACCGCCCTCGTAGAATGAGCCGTAACTCTCTCAGGAGGCTGCTGCCCAGCAGTTTCATATGCAAAGCGAATGATACTCTTCAGTCAAAAAGAAAGTAGCCGTAGCTTTCTGCACCTTACATTTTCAAGAGAAAACCACAAATAGAACAGAAGAAAATCCTTAGTCGCCCTTAAAAAATAATTTTAATGCACGTACCACGTCTAGATTGTGCAGAAGCTGTTCCTTCTGAGAAGAAGTATTCGGACACAAGGAAGGAACAATCTCCTGATTAATGTTCCAGTCTGAAACTACTTTAGGGAGAAACACTAATTTAGTACGTAAAACCACCTTATCCGAATGAAAAATAAAGGTAAGGGGACTCATACTGTAATGCCGAGAGCTCTGACACTCTACGAGCAGATGAAATAGCAACAAGAAACAAAACTTTCAAAGATAACAATATCTAAGGAATGCATCGGCTCAAACGGAGCCCCTTGAAGATCTAAATTAAGACTCCAGGGAGGATTAACTGGTTTGAATATAGGCCTGATCCTGACCAAGGCCTGACAAAATTGTACATCTAGGACGTCCGCCAGACTTTTATGTAACAAAATGGACAAGGCAGATATTTGACACTTTAGGGAACTTGCCGATAAAACCTTTTTGGAGAAAGGACAGAATTCTAGGAATACGAACTCTACTCCAAGAATAGCCCTTCGATTCACACCAATATAGATATTCACGCCATATCTTATAGTAAATGTTTCTAGTCACAGGTTTACGAGCCTGAATCAGTCTCAATGAACTGATCTGTAAAACCAAGCTTAGATAAAAATTAAGCGTTCCATCTCCAAGCAGTCAGCTTCAGAGAAACTAGATCTGGATGAAGGGTCCTTGAAGTAGAAGGTCCTTCCTCAACGGAAGTCTCCAAGGTGGAAGAGATGACATGTCCACCAGGTCTCCATACCAAATCCTGCGAGGCCACGCCGTTGCAATGAGAATCACCAACGCCCTCTCCTGCTTGATGATTTGAGCAATGACTTGAGGTAGAAGAGCAAATGGAGGGAAAAAGGTATGCAAGACTGAAATTCCAAGGTACTGCCAGAGCGTCTATCAGTACAGCCTGAGGGTCCCTTGACCTTGATACATACCTCGGAAGCTTGACATTCTGCCGAGATGCCATGAGATTCAATTCCGACTGACCCCGTTTGAGAATCAGGCTGGAACACACTTCCGGATGGAGTTCCCACTCCCCCGGGTAAAAGGTCTGTCTGCTCAGGAAATTCGCCTCCCAGTTGTCCACTCCTGGAATGTGGATCGCCGACAGACCGCAATTGTGGGTCTCCGCCCACTGAATGATCTTGGCTACCTCTGTCATGGCCAAGGAACTCTGAGTTCCTCCCCGATGGTTGATGTAAGCCACTGAGGTTATATTGTCCGACTGGAACCTGATGAACAGGGCTGAGGCCAGGCCAGAAGAGCATTGAAGATTGCTCTCAGCTCTAGAATGTTTATGGGTAGAACAGCCTCCGACCGAGTCCAAGTTCCCTGAGCCTTTAGGGAGCCCCAGACTGCTCCCCATCCCAGAAGGCTGGCGTCTGTTGTCACAATCACCCAAGAGGGTCTGCGAAAACAGGTTCCCTGGGAGAGATGATCCTGAGACAACCACCAAAGTAGAGAATCCCTTGTCTCCTGCTCCAGCTGTAATCGCGGAGACAGATCTGCATAATCTCAGTTCCACTGCCTGAACATGCTTAACTGCAGAGGTCTGAGGTGGAAACGGGCGAACGGGATGATGTCCATTGCCGCTACCATCAGCCCAATTACCTCCATGCACTGAGCCACCGACGGCCGATGATTGATAAGGAGTCTATTATGGTTCCCAAGAAAACTACCCTTGTAGTTGGAACTAAGGAACTCTTTTCCAAATTCACCTTCCATCTGTGAGACCGCAGGAAAGATAACATTTCCATGTGTGATCTTGCTTGTTGAAAAGGCGCCTGAACCAGAATGTCGTCCAGATAAGGTGCCACTGCAATGCCCCAAAATCTGAGCACCGCCAACAGGGATCCTAGAACCTTTGAGAAAATTCTCGGAGCTGTGGCAAGGCCGAATGGAAGAGCTACGAACTGGAAGTGTTTGTCTAGAAAAGCAAACCTTAGAAGCTTGTGATGGTCCCTGTGGATGGGAACATGTAAGTAAGCGTCCTTTAAATCCACCGTGGTCAAATTGACCCTCTTGTACCAAAGGAAGAATGGAACGAATGGTTTCCATCTTGAAGGACGGCACTGAGGAATTTGTTTAGACTTTGAGATCTAAAATTGGTCTGAAGGTTCCCTCCTTCTTGGGAACCACAAATAGATTGGAATAGAATCCCAGACCTTGTTTCTGCATTGGAACAGGAACTATCACTCCCAGGTCGGAGAGGACCCATACACAGTGTAAGTACGCCTCTTTTTGTCTGGTCTACAGATAATCTTGAAAGCAGAAACCTGCCCCTGGGAGGAAAGGTCTTGAACTCCAGTTTGTATCCCTGGGACTAGGGCTGCAAAAACTAATCGGTAAGTTTGATCATAAAAATAGTTGTCAACAAATCTCATTATCAATTAGGTGGTCAGTGATTAGTTGGTCAGTTGCACAGTGCCAGCTGCTTTAATCTGATGATCTACTGCAACGAAGATATTGAATTTATTTTTTTAATCTTTTTTCTATTCGATTAATCGGACAATAATCATCCGATTAATCGGATAGAAAAAATAAAAATGTTTGCACAATACCATGTGCAGGAGTTCATCGGATTGAAGCAGCTGGTGCTGTGCAATTAACCAACTAATCGATAATGAGATTCTTTGACAACTATTTTTATGATCAATCTTACCGATTAGTTGTTGCAGCCCTACCTGGGACACAATGTCCACTGCCCAGGGATCTAGAACATCTCGATCCCAAGCCTGAGCAAAGAAGGAAAGCCTGCCCCCCACAAGATCCGTCCTGGATCGGGAGCAGGCCCTTCATGCGGTCTTTGACTCAACAGCAGGCTTCTTGAATTGCTTTCCCTTGTTCCAAGACTGATTGGGTCTCCAGGAAAGCTTGGACTGATCCGGCTTGGAAGAGGGAGTGGAAGGATTTCCCTTGAAATTTCCAAAGGAACTAAAATTACTGACGTCCTTTTTGTTTATTTCTCTTATCCTGAGGGAGGAAATGTCCCTTACCTCCCGTAATATCAGAAATTATCTCCGTCAAACCAGGTCTTTCCCTTGTAAGGAATCGCCAAAGGTTTAGACTTAGATGACACATCTGCAGACCAAAATTTTAACCATAAAGCTCTGCGAGCCGATATGGCAAAGCTTGAAAACTTAGCTCCCAGCTTAATAACCTGAAGGGAAGCATCTGTAATAAAGGAGTTGGCCAACTTAAGGGCCTTTAGCCTATCCTGGATTTCTTCGAGGGGAGTGCGTGTCCGAATAGAATCAGACAACGCATCAAACCAGTATGCTGCCGCACTAGTGACAATAGCAATACAAACCGCAGCTTGCCATTGTAAACCCTGGTGTACATACATTCTCTTAAGCAACCCTTCTAACTTCTTATCCATAGGATCCTTAAATGAACTATCCGCTATGGGAATAATAGTTCTCTTAGCTAGCGTGGAAATTGCCCCTTACGCCTTGGGTACCGTCTGTCAAGACTCCTTGATAGAGTCTGCTATAGGAAACATTTTTAAAAATAGGGGATGGAGAAAAAGGGATACCCGGTGTCTCCCATTCCTTAGCAATAATCTCTGTAGCCCTATCTGGTACAGGAAATGCTTCCACCATGGAGGGCACGTCAAAATACTTTTAGGACTTTTTACTGGACTGTTTAGGATTGACTACGACAATAGTGTTGGAGTCGTCCATGGTAGCTAAAACCTCCTTAAGTAACAAACGGAGATGTTCAAGCTTAAACTGAAAGAAACAATTTCAGTATCAGATAAAGGTATTACACTGTCTGAGATTTCACCCTTAGATACTATCGAAGTATCTTCCCTCTTTAGGTTTCTGGGAAGGAAAATTTGGAATAGCCACTACTGTATCAGCAACCTTATTCACTGATTGATTACATTTCCTCTTGTGCTTTCCCTGCAGCATGGGAAAAGCAGACAATCGGGGCCATTTATCAAGCTCTGAACGGAGCTTGAAGGGGTGTGTTTCTGGCGAGTCTTTAGACTCGCCAGAAACACCAGTTATGAAGCAGATAACCCTGTCCGCCTGCTCTGATGAGGCGGACAGGAATCGCCGGAAATCAACCCGATAGAGTACGATCAGGTTGATTGACACCTCCCTGCTGGCGGCCGATTGGCCTCGAGTCAGCAGTGGGCGGCGTTGCACCAGCAGCTCGTGAGCTGCTGGTGCAATGTTAAATGCAGAGAGCGTATTGCTCTCCGCATTCAGCGAGGTCTTGCGGACCTGATCCGCACTGTCGGATCAGGTCCGCAAGACCTTTGATAAATAGGCCCCAATGCATCAGATACCGCCGATGACATTAGGGAAGCGATGTCTTGCAAGGTAACTCCAGGTGGAGTTTCAGAGGAAGCGCAGGGCACTGCATGTGTGGGCGATAAAATTTGGGACACTTGAGGAGAAAGTTGCGGCATATATTGAACATTGTCATTAGACTCCTGAACAGCATCCGTCTTAGAAAATCTTGGCTCAGAAAAAAGTCTATCCCTATAATTTAAAGTTCTCTCAATACATGAGGAACAGAAAGGGATTGGTGGTTCCACATTGGCATCGAAACATAAGTGACATTTTGCAAAGCCTCTTGGTCCATTCTGACTCACAATGGATGAATCAAATAAAAAGCTTACATTTAATAAAAATTAAAAACATAAAAACTTTAAAAACGTAACTATTTTTGTATGCAGAGTGGGCTAAAAAGCTACACAAATACTGCAGAACACCTCAGCTTAATTTTGCTGAGGTGCCTACCTACCCTGCTGACACCGGCTACAATCCCCTCAGCAAAAGATCCGGAACTCAGCTGTAGTTGATAACGAACCGCTGTCCAGTCCTAACGCATGTCTTAACACTGAGGAATTCGTCTACAACACTCATTCCTCCCGATATCAGGAAGTGTTGATAGTGGCGCGCAACCCAAATTGCCGCCTCACATAGCTCCGCCCATCGTGGGCGTCTCAAAACTTGAATATCCCAGTCGACATCTTATAAGTTAAGCTGCCGGGAGCAGTGAAAACCACCTCATACTGAGCCTAAAATAGCTCATCAGCCCCAGTGCCTGCCTAAAGTGCTGTCGTATAAATCCCCTACTTTTTCTATAGGGAGGATTTATGTCCCAAGTAAATAAAGTGCTCCAACTTCCTCTGAGATCCTTTTATTTCCCAGACCCAAAATAATAAGTCAGCACTTGCCTCTTAAATCTGCCCAACAGCAAGGCAGCTTCACCAGGTTTGAGAGGTCCTGTCCCTCACATAGCCCTGTGGAGAAAAAAGATAAAGACTAAATAATTTTACTCAGGCTATCAGGATTAGGGCAACATAAATTACATAGGAGGCGCAGTGAGAATTATGTCCCACAAGTTTCCATTGCTCTAAAGCCACCACTGCTCTACTGAAGACACTGATATGGACTACAGCTACACCCCAGAACAAAGCAGCCCAATCTTGTACTAATAAAAAATAAAGTTTTGCTTGAAGAATCTATTACTAACACCTAGCTCTACCCCTTCCTTGCTCTAAAGTAGGCAAAGAGAATGACTGGGGTTAGACGGAAGGGAGGTGATATTTAACAGCTTTGACGTGGTGCTCTTTTCCGCCTCCTGCTGGGCAGGAGTGATATTCCCCAATAGTAATTAGATGATCCGTGGACTCATCGTGTCATTAGAAATGTAATACTTTTTTAATAGAGATCTGGTTAAGTTTGCATCAATATTTCTTTCTAAGCAAAGAATTGGAAAAGTAAAGATATCGCTACTTTACAAATATGGATAAGAATCTCCGAATTGTAGAATAAAAAGTTTCATTTATCAAAAACAAGACACTTTGGAAGTGGAGATTGAATTAAAAATCGTACAGGATCATGTGCTACCCCCATCATAGCAAGATTTCATATGTTGCGATTCTCCCCCTCAAAAGCCTTTCACTTTATGCGGGTGTATAGGATTCTTTTTAAATGCCGAAAGTGGTTTACTATTTAGCAAAATGCCCACCATATTTTGAGCTATTTACTTTGCTTTGTTGTTTTGTTTTAAAATGTATTATGACAGTTTATGAATGTTTTGTTTTTTTAATCCCACACTTGGGGACAGTTAGGTCTTCAACTGGCTAGTTATTAGTATACCTTTACACGTTTTGATAGACTACCTTTGTGATTTATAGAGCTCTATACAAGGTTACTGTATTATATGTTGTACTGGGATAGTGGAAATCAACTCAGTTGACATCTCGCTTTTACTTTTGACCTGGTTTAAAATCTGAATGTATCACTGTTTTTACAGATCACAGAAGATACGAGTAGTTATTTCACTATGTCAGATATATATTGCGAGTATTGTTTATTATATTCAAGAATGGAAGTGTTTTATTTCTCCTTTTGACTCAAGCAGAACTATGATGTGGTTATTTAAAGAGCTAGACAATTTTAACTTAAAATAAAACACATAAGCAACTTGATTGAATAATTGGTTTTATTGTTCTGTATATCCAATCTCATGTGTCATACTATGAAAGGTTTTTCATTATGTAACACTTAAAATTGTAATAATATATATATATTTTTAGGAATCTACATGTATATTGCGTGATCAAGAAAGTATGATATTCTGTTATAAGTAAACTTTAAGGGACAGGAAAGCACAACATTTTCTCTTTCATGATTCGATAGAACATGCAATTTTAAACCACTTTACAATTTACTTCTATTGTGATCTTTGCTTTATTATCTGATTTGATGATGAAAAAGCATTGCACTGCTGGAAGCTAGCTGTACACATCTAGTTAGCCAATCGCAAGAGACAAGTGTGTGTAGGCACCAATCAGCAGCAGCTCCCACTAGTGTAGGATATTTGCATATTCTTTTTCAACAAGGGATACCAAGAGAATGATGCACATTTGAAACGAAAGTGACTTACAAAATTACATACTATAGCTGAATCATGCAAGTTTAATTTTGACTTTCCTACCCTTTAACATTTTTCAATAAACTGTGGATTAAAAAATAAATTATAGGGACTGATAGAGTTTAGGCTGATACATAATGCAAAGAGGCCATCTAGATGTATTTTATTGAAGGGACAGTGTCCAGTGTACACTATAATGGTACTTTTTAATCTTTGGCCAGTGACCACACAGTCTAACCGTATCCCCAAGAACATGTTTCTCCCCACACCCCATGTAGGCAAAAACGATGTTTGGAAGTTTTAGTCATTTTGAAAGGGCCGTCTGATCGCTCCTACACGTGAATTCACTATTAAACTGGGTTTGTGTAAGTGACTGGGGGCTGCGAATCACGCACAGATGACGCTTGTGCACTGGGTTTCGCGCATTGCGCTCCAAGTTACATTGCAGACCTGAACAGAAAATGAAGAGGAGACACAAAAGAAAAAAAAGACAGTCTGCAAGCAAGTATACCTCTGGAGTATTTGATTTTATATTTTCTGAGAGTAGCAGCAGCTTCTAAGGTGTGGTCTTATTAGTAACAGCAGACAACCTACAGGGTGGAAAGCGTGTCTGCAGAGAATGCTGTTCTGAAATAAGAAGCTGCAGCCACTCATAAAATATAAAATCAAATACTACAGAAGTATCCTTGCTTCAGACAGTCAGTTACTTTAATTTGCCCTCATCACTTCCTGTTCAGCTCTGCAGTGTCACTTAGAGCACAATGCACAAAAGCCGTGCACAACTGAATCGTTAAAGGACCAGTCAACACAGTAGATTTGCATAAACAAATGCAAGATAACAAGACAATGCAATAGCACTTAGTCTGAACTTCAAATTAGTAGTAGATTTTTTTTCTGACAATTTTAAAAGTTGTCTTTTTCCACTCCCCCCTGTACCATGTGACAGTCATCAGCCAATCACAAATGCATACACGTACCATGTGACAGCCATCCAGAAATGCATACATACTTATTCTTGCACATGCTCAGTAGGAGCTGGTGACTCAAAAAGTTTAAGTATAAAAAGACTGTGCACATTTAGTTAATGGAAGTAAATTAGAAAATTGTTTAAAATGGCATGCTCTATCTGAATAATGAAAGTTTAATTTTGATTGAGTGTCCCCCTTTAAGGAACTTGCAGCCCCCAGGGAAATTGTCACATGTAGGAGGGATCAGTTGGCCAAATCTTCCAAACATCGATACGGTTAGACGGTGTGGTTACTGGGCAAGGATTAAAATAATGTAAGTACTTTTTATATTGTAGAATGTCCATTTAACTTTTTGAAGTTCAATAAACTAAGTGACATTGCAGACCTGAACAGGAAATAAAGAGGACACAAAAGAAAGACTGTCTCCAAGCAAGGATCTGGTCTGGTCTCCCTAGCTGCCCCCTAGCTCCTTTACAATCCATAATGAATGCCTCTGCCAGGCTTAACTTCCTTACACGTCGCACTTCATCTGCCGCACCTCTCTGCCAATCCCTTCACTGGCTTTCTCTTGCCTTAAACACAACATTCTCACTCTGACACACAAACCCCTCAAATATCATTGCTCCCCCCTACATCTTAGAGCTTGTCTCCAGATACTCTCCCTCCAGTCCCCTTCGCTCTGCTCATGATCTCCTACTCTCCTCCTCTCGTTACCGCCTTCCATTTTTACAATATTTCCAAGATTTCTCCAGATTGGCTCCCATCTTATGGGACTCTCTGCCTCGCTCCGTAATACTCTCCCCTAGTTTTAAAAGCTTCAAGTGCTCCCTGAAGAATCTAATATTCAGGGACGCATACAACCTACATTAACCTTCCTATCTCCACTGCTATCCCATTAAACCCCATAGCATGTAAGGCTATGAGTCCAGTTTGTAGTCCACCTTCATAAGAGACGACTACAATAGTGCAACTCTCGGCAGGACCCTCTACCTATTTGATCCCTGTAATTGTTTTTTTTATATACCACCTATGTTCATAGCGCTGTGGAACCTGTTGGCACTCTACAAATACCTAATAATAAAAATAATACGTTTTTGTACCTTTGAACAAGCAACGACTGCCCAACATCCAGCAAAAACTTACCATTCTTTGGAAGCAACACCTCTTCCATATTTGGAACTGGTGTTGGATCCTCCATGTCTTTGGTAAGATCTTCTTGCTCCTCATCCTCTTTAGCCCATCTCCTCTTCCCATACAAGCCTTGCCTGAATCAATTAAAAGGAGATAACAAGCAAAATGTTAGAGACTATGGATTTCAAAGCAGGACTGAGCTTTATCCTTAATGCAGGAAACTGCTTTAAAAAAAAAATGATTAACTTGTACTCAAATATTGCATTTAAAATGTACTACTCAGTCTTCGGTATTTGGTCTGGAACAGTATTCCTCTCTGTGGGATACCTTGTTTTAAGACATTGGTTTCTACTGGAAGTGTGCATAGCTGAATACCTGGATCTTCACACTAAAGTACCCAAGTCAATTTAATAATAAATCAGCTTTATTTTAGAGTGTTGGGACTGGAGAGTCCACCCCTCACATTTTTGTAAATATTTTATTATATCTTTTCATGTGACAACACTGAAGAAATGACACTTTGCTACAATGTAAAGTAGTGAGTGTACAGCCTGTATAACAGTGTAAATTTGCTGTCCCCTCAAAATAACACACAGCCATTAATGTCCAAACCGTTGGCAACAAAAGTGAGTACACCCTTAAGTGGAAATTTTCAAATTGGGCCCAGTGTCAATAGTGTGTGTGTGTGGCCACCATTATTTTCCAGCAATGCCTTAACCCTTTTGCGCATGGAGTTCACCAGAGTTTCACTGGTTGCCACTGTAGTCCTCTTCCACTCCTCCATGACGACATTACGGAGCTGGTGGATGTTAGAGACCTTGCGCTCCACCAGCTTCCGTTTGAGGATGCCCCACAGATGCTCAATAGGGTTTAGGTCTGGAGCTCAATAGGGTTTAGGTCTGGAGCCATGCTTGGCCAGTCCATCACCTTTGCCCTCAGCTTCTTTAGCAAGGCAGTAGTTGTCTTGGAGGTGTGTTTGGGGTCGTTATGTTGGAATACTGCCCTACGGCCCAGTCTCCGAAGGGAGGGGATCATGCGCTGCTTCAGTATGTCACAGTACATATTGGCATTCATGGTTCCGTCAAGGAACTGTAGCTCCCCAATGCCTGCTACACTCATGCAGGCCCAGACCATGACACTCCCACCACCATGCTTGACTATAGGCAAGACAAACTTGTCTTTGTACTCTTCACCTGGTTGCCGCCACACATGCGTGACACCATCTGAACCAAATAAGTTTATCTTGGTCTCATCGGACCACAGGACATGGTTCCAGTAATCCATGTCCTTAGTGTACTTGTCTTCAGCAAACAGTTTGCGGGCTTACTTGTGCATCTTTAGAAAAGACTTCCTTCTGGGACGACAGCCATGCAGACCAATTTGATGCAGTGTGCGGCATATGGTCTGAGCACTGACAGGCTGACCTCCCCCCCCACCCCATTCAACCTCTGCAGCAATGCTGGCAGCACTCATATGTCTATTTCCCAAAGACAACCTCTGTATATGACACTGAGCACGTGCACTCAACTTCTTTGGTCGACCATGGCGAGGCCTGTTCTGAGTGGAACCAGTTCTGTAAAACCGTTGTATGGTCTTGCCCACCGTGCTGCAGCTCAGTTTCAGGGACTTGGCAATCTTCTTATAGCCTAGGCCATCTTTATGTAGAGCAACTATTCTTTTTTTCAGATCTTCAGAGAGTTCTTTGCCATGAGGTGCCATGTTGAACTTCCTGTGACCAGTATGAGAGAGTGTGAGAGCGATAACACCAAATTTAACACACCTGAGACCTTGTAACACTAACGAGTCACATGACACTGGGGAGAGAAAATGGCTAATTGGGCCCAATTGGAACATTTCCACTTAGGGGTGTACTCACTTTTGTTGCCAACCGTTTAGACATTAATGGCTGTGTGTTTAGTTTTTTTTCAGGGGACAGCAAATTTCCACCATTATACAGGCTATACACTCACTATTTTACATTGTAGCAAAGTGTGTGTATGCGTGCGTATGTGCGCGCGTATGTGTGTGTATGTGTCACATCTGCCTGAGTGGAAAGATATAATACATATTCCACAAAGCAAATGCACTCACAAGTCTTTGGTTGAAGTATGTTCAAAATGTAATGAAATGTTTGAGGAAAACTTCCCCTTCATCAGCATGATTACACTTATGCACCTATGGTTTATTGTACAACAATGCTCAAGTAAATTACTAACTTGGCTGGTTATCAGTTACGGTTACCAGCCGTTATGTCCATTCAGTAGTGTGTAAAATATTCTTACATGAGATGGCCATTTTTTATGTTTACTCCTGGTGCATAGTGTTACAATGTTGCATCGCATTACTTGTTTTGTTGCAATTACCGTTGATGCAGTTCGCAAATACAATACATTCTGAATTTGATTCTGTATTACATGGGCTATAACTGTTAATGTATATTTTCTAGCAATGCTGATGGACTATTCTAAGCTGTTTTTACTTTACTTTGACTTGTAAATATTCTAGGTATTGAATTTTTAATCACATTGTTTTAGGTGTATATGGGGTGAACTGGGTTTAATTAATGGTTTCATTTATTGTTTGTATTTATATTTTGCATTCTGTCTACATGTGAAAGGGATTATAAAATGTTATAGACTGTATTGAAGAAGGCTCGACATGTGAGCCGAAACGACGTGAAAAAAGAAAATTTATGCTTCCCTGATAAATGTATTTCTTTTTTGACACTATGAGTCCACAGATCATCTCAATTACTAATGGGATGTTCACCTCCTGGTCAGCAGGAGGAGGCAAAGAGCACCACAGAAGAGCTGTTAAATAGCTCATCCCTTGCCTCCCACTCCAGTCATTCAACCTAAGATAGGAAGAGAAAGGGAAAGCCAAGGTGCAGAGGTGTCTGAAGTTTACAATAACCCACAACCTGCCTAAGAGAACAGGGCGGGCCGTGGACTCATCGTGTCAAAAAATAAATTTATCAGGTAAGAATAAATTTTCTTTTCTTTTTTAAGACACAATGAGTCCACGGATCATCTCAATTACTAATGGGATTCAATACCCAAGCTAGAGTACACAGATGATACAGGAGGGACAAGACAGGGTACCTAAACGGAAGGCACCACTGCTTGAAGAACCTTTCTCCCAAAAACAGCCTCAGCCGAGGCAAAAGCATCAAATTTGTAAAACTTTAAAAAAGTGTGAAGAGAGGACCAAGTTGCAGCCTTGCAAATCTGTTCCACAGAAGCTTCGTTTTTGAATGCCCATGAGGAAGCAACAGCCCTTGTGGAATGAGCCGTAACCCTTTCAGGAGGTTGCTGTCCAGCAGTCTCATATGCAAAACGTATGATGCTACTCAACCAAAAAGATAGATAAGTAGCCGTAGCTTTCTGTCCTTTACGTTTTCCAGAGAAAACCACAAATTAAGAAAACTGACTAAAGTCCTTAGTCGTCTACAGGTAAAACTTTAAGGCACGGACCACGTCCAAATTGTGCAAAAGTCTTTCCTGCTTAGAAAATGAATTAGGACACAAAGAAGTCACAACAATCTCCTGATTAATGTTTTCCGATCAGAAACAACCTTAGGAAGAAATACTAATTTTGTACCCAAAACTACCATATCTGCATGAAAAATAAGATAAGGAGACTCGTACTGTAATGCTGAGAGTTCCGACACTCTGCAAGCAGAAGCAATAGCCACCAGAAATAAAACCTTCCAAGATAGCAACTTAATATCTAAGGAATGCATAGGCTCAAAAGGAGCCCCTTAGTCCCCAGAGAAGCCACCTTCTAGTCCCACAGCCCCAGTGCCTGCTCACAATGTGCTGTCAAAGGATCCCCTTCCTTTATAAATATACACTGCTCAAAAACATAAAGGTAACATTTAAACACAATGTAACTCCAAGTCAATCACACTTCTGTGAAATCAAACTGTCCACTTAGGAAGCAACACCGAGTGACAATCATTTTTACATGCTGTTGTGCAAATGGGATAGACAACAGGTGGAAATTATAGGCAATTAGGAAGACACCCCCAATAAAGGAGTGGTTCTGCAGGTGGTGACCACTTCTCAGTTCCTATGCTTTCTGGCTATTGTTTTGGTCACTTTTGAATGCTGGCGGTGCTTTCACTCTAGTGGCAGCATGAGACGGGGTCTACAACCCACACAAGTGGCTCAGGTAGTGCAGCTCATCCAGGATGGCACATCAATGCGAGCTGTGGCAAGGAGGATTGCTGTGTCTGTCAGCGTAGTGTCCAGAGCATGGAGGCGCTAGCAGGAGACAGGTCAGTACACATCAGGAGATGTGGAGAAGGCCATAGGAGGGCAACAACCCAGCAGCAACCGCTACCTCCGCCTTTGTGCAAGGAGGAACAGGAGGAGCACTGCAAGAGCCATGCAAAATGACCTCCAGCAGGCCACGAATGTGCATGTGTCTGCTCAAACGGTCAGAAACAAACTCCATGAGGGCCCAACGTCCACAGGTGGGGGTTATGCTTACAACACCAAGATTGGCAAATTTGCCACTGGCGCCCTGTGCTCTTCACAGATGAAAGCAGGTTCACACTGAGCACATGTGACAGACGTGACAGAGTCTGGAGACCCCGTGGAGAACATTCTGCTGCCTGCAACATCCTACAGCATGACCGGTTTGGCAGTGGGCCAGTAATGGTGTGGGGTGGCATTTCAGCCCTCCATGTGCTCGCAGAGGTAGCCTGAATGCCATTAGGTATCGATATGAGATCCTCCGACCCCTTGTGAGACCATATGCTGGTACGGTTGGCCCTGGGTTCCTCCTAATGCAAGAATGCTAGAACTCATGTGGCTGGAGTATGTCAGCAGTTCCTGCAAGACAAAGGCATTGATGCTATGGACTGGCCAGCCCGTTACCCAGACCTGAATCCAATTGAGCACATCTGGGACATCATGTCTCGCTCCATCCACCAATGTCATGTTGCACCACAGACTGTCCAGGAGTTGGCAGATGCTTTAGTCCAGGTCTGGGAGGAGATCATCCGCCACCTCATCAGGAGCATGCACAGGCGTTGTAGGGAGGTCATAAAGGCACGTGGAGGCCACACACTACTGAGCCTCCTTTTGACTTGTTTTAAGGACATTACATCAAAGTTGGATCAGCCTGTAGTGCGTTTTTCCACTTTTAATTTTTAGTGTGACTCCAAATCCAGGGGTTGAAACATTTGATTTCCATTTTTTAATTTGTGTGATTTTGTTGTCAGCACATTCAACTATGTAAAAAACAAAGTATTTCATTAGAATATTATTATTATTATTATTATCATCATTTATTTGTATAGCGCCACCAAATTCCGTAGCGCTGGGTACAATGATAGGGGTATACAATGACAAAGATTTGTGATACAATACAAAACATAACAATACTAAACAAATCTAGCACAGGAGGAAGAGGGCCCTGCTCCGGAGAGCTCACAGTCTATAGGTTTAGGGTGCAGAGACATAAGGTTGGGATAGCTTGTTACATCGGTTGTATTTGCAGCAGTGAGTCAGGAAGTTCATGTACATGTATAAGATTGGTTCGGATGCGGGATGGAGGAGAGATGGTAAGCCTCTCTGAATAGGTGGGTTTTCAAGGATCTTCTGAAGCTATACAAGGTTGGAGACAGTCTGATGGAGCGGGGTAGAGAGTTCCAGAGGACAGGAGCAGCACGTGCGAAGTCTTGGAGGCGGGAGTGGGATGTAGAGATAACAGGAGTGTAGAGACGTAGGTCAGAGGATGATCGAAGAGGACGGGATGGGGAATATTTCACGATGAGAGAGGAGATATAGTTGGGAGTTAGACTGTTGAGTGCTTTGTAGGTTAGGGTTAATACTTTACATTTTATTCTGGAGTGTATGGGGAGCCAGTGTAGAGACTGGCAGAGCGGAGCAGCTGATTTAGATCGTCGGCTTAGGTGGATGAGTCTAGCAGAAGCATTCATAATAGATTGGAGGGAGGAGAGGCGGTGTTTTGGAAGGCCATTTAAGAGTAGATTGCAATAATCAATGCGTGACAGGATGAGGGAATGAATAAGTATTTTTGTAGTAGTTTGAGTAAGGAAGGGACGAATTCTGGAAATGTTGCGTAGGTGTGACCGGCAGGATTTGGTAAGCGTTTGTATATGTGGGTTGAATGTGAGTTCTGAGTCTAGTGTGACCCCAAGGCAGCGGACCTGGGGTGAGGTGTTGAGAATAGAGTCTACAACCATCAGAGAAATGTCAGGTGTCGGATGTCTCGAAGAGGGGGGAATAAGAAGCAGCTCAGTTTTGGACAGATTGAGTTGGAGGTAGTGTGAAGAAATCCAAGAGAAAATTGCAGAGAGGCATTCAGAAATCTGGTTGAGTAAAGAGGGAGAGCTATCAGGAGAGGAAAGATAGATTTGGGTATCATCAGCATATAGGTGGTACTGGAATCCAAAGGAGGCTATAAGTTTTCCAAGGCAGGATGTATAAAGAGAGAAAAGCAAGGGAACCAAGACAGAGCCTTGCGGTACTCCAACTGAGAGAGGCATAGGATCACAAGATATGTTGTTAAAGGAAACTGAAAACGAGCGGTTTGAAAGATGATGCAAACCAGGAGAGGGCTGTGTCTTGGATGCCAAATGAATGTAGTATTTTTAGGAGGAGAGGATGGTCAACTGTGTCAAAAGCTGCAGACAGGTCAAGAAGAATTAGTAATGAGTAATGGCCTTTTGCTTTGGCTGATAACAGGTCATTTGTTACTTTAGCAAGAGCGGTTTCTGTTGTGTTTAGGGCGGAAACCAGATTGTAGTGGATCAAGTAAGGAGTTAGTTGTGAGAAATTTAGTTAGCCGATTATAGACTAGTCGTTCCAATAATTTTGAAGCAAAGGGAAGGAGACCGGTCGATAGTTAGAAAGCGTGGAGGGGTCAAGCGAGGGCTTTTTTAGGATTGGTATGATTGACGCATGCTTGAATGTGTCAGGAAATGTGCCAGCAGTGAGGGATTGGTTAAAGAGATGAATTAGGGTAGGGGTTAGTGAAGCAGAGAGAGGGGGAATAAGTCGTGAAGGAATAGGGTCAAGTGGGCAGGTTGTGAGATGAGCCGAGGATAGGAGTGCAGAGACTTCTTCCTCTGTTACAGGAGGGAAATAGCATAGATTTTTGTTAATAGAAGGGGTGGGTAGGATTGCTGGGTTTGCGGGGTGCAGATCTCTTTTCTAATGGTGTCAATTTTATTTTTGAAGTGATCAGCAATAATTTGAGCAGTGAGGTTGGTAGTGGGCGGGGGGGCAGGCGGACGTAGAATGGAGTTAAAGGTTGAGAACAGTTTTCTGGGGTTGGATGCGTGAGATGACACGAGAGAGGAGAAATAGACTTGTTTTGCCAGGCTGAGCGCAGAGTTGTAGGACTTAAGGGTGAATTTATAATGTTGGAAATCAGCAAAGGTGCGTGATTTCCTCCACTGCCGTTCAGCGGCCCGTGAGCATCGCTGAAGATATCTGGTCATTCAGATCTAGGATGTGTTATTTTAGTGTTCCCTTTATTTTTTGGAGCAGTGTAAATAGGAATTATGTCCCAATAAAGTGCTTCACTTCATCTGAGATTCCTCTTTCAGACCCAGAATAAAAGTCAGCACTTACCTTTAAATTGCAGCTCAGCAGGATTTTGAGGTCCTCTCCCTCACATAGTCCTGTGGAAAGAATAAAGCCTGAGTCATCTTACTTAGGCTATTAGGATTAGGGCAGCATCAATGTATGGGAGGCGCAGTGAGAATTATGTCCCACAAGTTCCCATTACTCTAAAGCCACCAAACGCACTACTGAAGAGACTGATATGGACTACGGCTACACCCTAGAACAAAGCAGCACAATCTTGTACTCTTGATTGAAGAATCTATACTAACACCTCACTTTACCACTTCCTATCACTAACGTAGGCAAAGAGAATGACTGGGGTGTGAGGGAAGGGAGGAGATATTTAACAGCTCTGATGTGGTGCTCTTTGCCTCCTCCTGCTGACCAGGAGGTGAATATCCCATTAGTAATTAAGATGATCCGTGGACACATTGTGTCTTAAAAAAGAAAAATAGTTACTGTCCCTTTAAATACAAACTGTTTTCCTTTCTACTGCAAAGCGTCCGATTTCCTTTTTAAGCAAAAAAGATAGTTAATTTTACTCCCCAAAGAACCTCTGCACACCTCAGCCTACTGAGGTGCTCCTACCGTGCTAACCAGTAACCGGATCTCACAGATGAGCCGTTCTGTCACTCAATGTTTTCAAGCTTCTCAAAACCGGGAATACCGTGTCTGTACTAGAAGTGCATGAAAACTGTAACATGCAGCTCTAGAACAGATAGATAATTCCCCCAGACTAATGTCGCACTGATCCTCTCACAACAACAGCGCCGTGTAAGTGGCGCACAAAATCAGGAAGTAACGCCCATCGTGGGCGTAGGCAATGCCTTTCAATCTCCTCACCGAGAAAACATAGTGAAACCACCGGAGCCATCCTTAACTTGTAATTTAAGCAGCGTAACTCCAGCCCCAGTGCCTGCTATATACAACTGCCCAAAAACTTTTTCCACATGAAAGCACAAAATGTCCCAACATAAGAGTCATCTTCCATAGAGCCCCTTATGTTCCTAAGTGCTAAACAAATATCCTGAGTCTCCTTGTGCCTCAGAAAGGTAGCACCTTAACTTCTGCCTGGCAGCAAGGCAGCTCCCAGGCTTGAGAGGTCCTCTCCCTCACATCGGCCTGAGGATGATGATATGCTGAGTCAGTAAGTACCTCAGACTGAAGGATATAGGGCAGCACAAACATGGGAGGCGCAGTGAGAATTATGCTGAGTCAGTAAGTACCTCAGACTGAAGGATATAGGGCAGCACAAACATGGGAGGCGCAGTGAGAATTATGTCCCACAAGTTCCCATTGCTTTAAAGCCACCAAAGCTCTACTGTAGAGACTGAAATGGACTACGGCTACACCCTAGGAAAAAGCCGCACACACTGGCGCACTCTCTTGATTGAAGAATCTATACTAACACCTCACTTTACCTCTTCCTATCACTAATGTAGGCAAAGAGAATGACTGGGGTGGGAGGGAAGGGAGGAGCTATTAAACAGCTCTGTTGTGGTGCTCTTTGCCTCCTCCTGCTGACCAGGAGGTGACCATCCCATTAGTAATTGAGATGATCCGTGGACTCCGGTCTTAAAAAAAAAAAATTGTTGCAAAGACCTGTGAGTGCCCTCTTTCAGATAGATATGTACATATATACATACACATTATCTAATGTGCTTCATTTTCTTGGTATCCTTTAAATGGAGCAGCAAAGCACAACTGGGAGCTAGATGAACACACCTGGAGAGCCAATGACAAGTCACATCTATGGGCAGCCACCAATCAGCAGCTAGTTTCCAGATGTGCAATGCTGCACCTGAGCCTACCTTGGTAAGCTTTTCAACAAAGGATGCCAAGGAAACAAAGCAAATTTAGATGTAAATTGGAAAGTTGTTTAGAATTGCATACTGCACGTGAATCATGAAAGTTTAGACAGTTTTCTAAGCACAAAACATGCAAGTATCATGACATGAGTAAACAAGTTGTGAGTGCAGAAGTTAACATAACCTTGGCTTAAAAGGGACATGAAACCCAATTTTTTTTCCTTTCATGATTCAGACAGAGCATGTGATGTTAACTTTCCAATTTGCTTCTATTAGCTAATTTGTTGTGGTCTCTTGGTATAATTTGCTGTAAAGAATATATAGGTAGGCTCAGGAGCTGCAAATATGCTTCATGTTATGGCTAAACCAATGCATTCAGCTAGCTCCCAGTAATGCATTGCTGCCCCTTTAACAAAGAATACAAGATAATTAAGCAAATTAAGTAGCAGTAAATTGGAAAGTTGTTTAAAAATAGTATGCTCTATCCAAATCATGAAAGAAAGAAAAATTGGGTTTCATGTCCCTTTAAAGCATGCGCCACAGTAAAATCAGATTGAAACTTACGCTTTCCTGCCTGGCTTTTTTCGGGACTCTACAGGTGTGGAAGGTGGAGAAGGAGAACGCTTCCTTTTCTTAGCACTAGCAGTGCTCTTCCGGTCTTTCCTGTCAGGACTTCGCACCGGCTTTTGTAGAAAAAATATATGTAATATATATTAGAAGCATGGACATTTGTAGCAGAAGTGTTCTATAGCTATATTAACTACCTGCCCATAAGGATATTTTATATGGAGGGGTGCTCTTACAGAGTTATTAACCCCCTATTTTACACAAAGGGAAATTAAAGTGAAACAAATGTCATGGTCTAGATAGAAAATACCATTTAAACCCCTTCGCTAGCAAGAATTTCAGAGAAAGACGCCCAAAATACCAAAGCAAAAGCATTATTGCTATCAGTTCATAAAAAAAAAGGCTCTGTTTAAAACACCTGTCAAAAATATTTTATTTTTTTTCTTCGTAGACAACCCAAGGTACTGAATTTAGGCCCATTTTGATAACTTATGCCATGGTCTCACCACCAATATATGATGTAGCGTAGTGTCCCATACCTCCCATTTCCAGAGTTTTTTTTCTGCAGGTAAAGTGCTGCCCTCCCTCCACTGCGCTATTCTGCCCACCCACTTCCCTCCCAAATCTCTGGCACAAACTGATGATTGTTACAGACAGTAAGACAGGCCGTCACTTTCTGCAATGATCTGGCAATCTGCCTTCATATGGTAAGATCTTACTCTGTTACCATATTAAGACAGATACGTGAAGCCCAGGAAGAGCAGCTCTTGGCTGTCACTTTACCAACCAGACTGCATGGGCTGCCTAAAGGTCGGAGGTATATACAGGCATGTGGTGGGCTATGTATGTCCTATTGGCGCAAACGGTTAAACTCCTCCCCAAATTTATTTCTATTGTCACATTTGCTCTGTTCTCTTGGTATCCTTTGTTAGAGTAAATCTAAAAAGGCTCATTGGAGCTCAGGAGTATGCACGTCTTTAGAACTGTATGGCAGCAGTGTTTTGCAACATTTGTTGGTAGCATTGTTATACAGTGTTGCAAACAATGCTGCCATAGTGTGCATATGCCTTTATAACTGAGCCTTCCTAGATTTACCCTTCAACAAAGGATACCAAACTAACCACATGCTTGTTTTTTGGTAACAGCTCTTTCAAACCCTCTGCTTTATAAAACAAAAAGGGGGTGTCCTCGTTACCAATAGATGAGTGACAATTACCTACCAGCTATTAAAAGGGACAGTAAACAACTTGTAATTAAGACATTTGCGATGTGCTGCAAAAATGTTTCTAGTAAAAGCTAGTTTCAAGAGTGCACTCAATTTGCATCATTGCTGAACATGATACAAGTCCCAATAGCACTTTAAAATGCTGGTGAACTGAAAATACCTAGTTATGCTTCACATGCAGAGAAAATCAGTGATAACTTACTAGAAGCATTTTTTGTTAGTAGATTTATATGGTAAATATATTTCTATCAAAAGATGTAATTTATCAATGAGCATTTAAATCTGAATGAAAGAAAAAAAAAAAGTAATCCTAGGTGAGGTCAGGAGCATGCATATGACTTTAGGAATCTGGCAGCAGTGTTTGCAACATTGTTTATAGCCATGTAATACATATGTCTATTCCCAAACTAAGACCTGATGAAGGGGCGTGTCCCTGAAACACATTGTGAGTTGGTAGTTTTGTTTGGCCAGGCAAGTGATATATGACTCACTTTTTTAGCGCTACTTTTTGTATGTGTACTAGTAATATTTACTTTTATATACCTCATTCATTTGCATTGTGAGGCACATTGACGTTATATATTATATAAGTTGTTATATGATAATTAACATTAGTATGTGATTGACTAACCTTTTATGCGATAGGTTAAATATTTTAACCTTGTTGCACTAGTGCTCATTTACATCTATATCAAGCATAAATATGTCTTTTTTTCCAGTGTTTTGTAGTTTATCCTAGTATATTAATTTTAGTCAAATGTAGTTATATTTTATCTTTTGAGATTTTTTGTATTTTATATTCTGTTTTGGAGCAGACATTTTTATTTCCAACACCGAGAATAAGCGCTGTTTTTTTTTCCTTTTGCTTGTATCAGTTTTCAACAAAACAGCAGCTGTTTACGGATTTGTGTGTTTAATTTTTATTATATTTGCAACCAATAGGTGGCGCTCTCATACTAGTTTGTTAAACATGTAATACATAGCCCGATGCACTGCTGATAGTTAGACTGAAGTGTAAACGCTCCTATCTAGCTTTATGCTTCAACAAGAGATACCAAGTGAACAAAGGAAAAAATAGTAAATTTAAAAAATAAAAAATCTCTATCCGAATGTTTAATTTTGATTTCCTATACGTTTAAAATGCAGAATTAGGATTAAAAAGAAAAAAAAAAAAATTAATAAAAACAAAAAATACCTCCTCACTCTTCAGAGAAACCCTCTGGCGAAAAGTGGTTGCTTTCTTATTTTCATCAACCTCGTAGTCTTCCTCATTCATCCATTCATTAAATAGATCAGTATCAAGAAGCCACTTTGCATGAACCTTAAAAACATTGAAAAGAACAGTATGAAATTGTATGTAGCTGATCGCGGTTAAGAAATGGCAGGCGAAGGCCTAGTACACACTATAAAATGAGGTGTTCTAAAACCCACAAGGGCTCCTTACTTTCCAAGGCTTTTCTGGAATAGGAGGGTCTTCTATTTCAACATCTAGATCGGTGGCAGGAATCCATGTGTCATAGCTACAAGGAAAGGAAGGCAGGAATTGTAACGTTAAACAAGCCATGCTCTAAACCACAACACATCTAGACAACTGGTAGCAAAGTAAATGATCTTTAGTAGAATGGTGATTGTTTTAGTCAGTGCTGAACTAGATTCATGCAGCTAATTACTATTCCTGTTTTAACAGATTTATAACCACAAACTATAAACAATTCTTCAAAATCATCACTATGACAACCACACATCTTTGGTTCGTCTGTCACCCTTTGGTCGGGCATAAAATTAATCAAACTTTTTACATCTACTTGTGACATTTTTGGAAAACTAGCCGCTATCAATAATGGAATTTCCCAAAAAGTCAATGGGGGGAGGGGGGGGGCAAAGCTGTGCTTTTTTGAACAACTGTGTCTAAGGCACTGGTTTTCAAACTTGTCTTCATGCCTCCCCAACAGGCCAGATTTTCAGGATTACCTTGCATGAGAGCAGGTAAGAACGGTTTACTAATCAGCTGATTTCACCTGTGCTCTAGTATAGATATTCTAAAAATGTGGCCTGCTAGGGAGGCCTGGTTTGAAAACCAGTGCTCTAAGGCAATACGTTTTTCATATTTCACATTACCTGTCTGGGTAGAATCCCCAGTGCACCAGAACTTGCTTATCCTTTTTTGTCATTGGTCTCAACCACTCATCTAAAAATCAAAGATTTTACAATTAGATTGATCACAGTTCATGCTAGAAATAATAACACGCGTGAAACTGTTATCCCATGTGCACAAATTGTTTCTAGTTTAAACACACAGCAGGAACATTTCTGGTTTAAGCCATCACCTAATGGAAAAATTATAGGGGAGGGGAATGTGCCCTCTACCAAAGCTGTATGAATATAGTCTTAAAGGGGGCATGGACTTTTCCTTTCAAGAATACAATTTAATTACATTCCAATTTACTTATTTTCTCTCATTCGCTTTGTTCTCTTGGTAACCTTTGTTGATAACTAAATAGGCTCAGGAGCAGCAATGCATTACTGGGAGCTAGCTGCCGATTGGTGACTGCACATAAACCTTTTTTAATTGGTTAACTTGATGTATTCAGATAGCTCCCAGCAGCGCATTACTGCTCCTTTAACATGATACCAAGAGAATAAAGCAAATTTGATAATAGAAGTAAATTTGAAAGCATTTATTTTTATAAAATCATAGTTCATGTGCTGAGCAAAGGGTTTGTTGTTATGCTTGTGAAGCAGGTCACTATTTGCCAATAAAGCCATGGGAGTTCTTGCTTTTCAGCCAGTGAGTAATCAGTCCTTAATGGGACAGTCTACTTGAATTATTATTTATTTAAAAAAAAAAAAAAAAAGAATCCTGCTATTACCCATTCCCCAGTTAAATATCCAATATGTTTATATTAATATACTTTTTACCTCCGATTAACTTACAAAAACACAAAAATAAAGTTGTGCACTTCAAAGGGACAGTCATCTGTCTTTTTAAACAATGAAAAACCATATTATAAACCCCTTTACTACCCATTCCGCAGCTTTGCACAACAAACATTGTTATATTAATATACTTCATAACCTCTACATCTCTACCTGTTTCTAAGCCCCATGCAGGCCACTTCTTATCTCAGTGCAATCTATTAGCAGTCAGACAGTGCTAGCTCAAAGATTGTGCTCACTCCAGTGGAGTTATGCAGGAACCAGCACTAATTGGCTGAAATGCAAGTTTGTAAAGAGCACTGAAACAAGGAGTCAGTCTGCAGAGGCTTAGATACAAGGTAATCAGAGTTAAAAGTATTAATAAAACAGTTGGTTATGCAAAACTGGGGAAAGGGTAATAAAGGGATTATCTATCTTTTTAAACAAAAATGTTTTAAGTAAATTGTTCCTTTAATTAAAGTTGATTTGATTGTGCACCTTGATTAAGATATCATGTACAGTTCATTTACCATCATCCAGTGAGGTAGGAATATTGTAAACATGGTGTGAAGCCTTTGATTTCTCTTCGGTCACAGTGCCCTATAGTGCGAAATAGAAAACAAATCATTAATACACTAATGTACTTATTAAAGGTGATAGGTTTTATTCCCATACAGTAAATGTATGCAAGTGTAATGTGGGTATCATTTTGTGTTTAAGGTGCTATGTGGTCTTGACAAGAGTTTAAAGATGGAGCTAAAATGTTGACCATTTTTTATACGTTTTTGCCAGGGGAAAAAACAAGTTACCTGATGACGTTTCACTATGTCCTTTAGCTTGTTTGCCAGCTTCAGTTCAATATCAGGCGAGAGGTAGACTGTCGGTCTGCTTAGACAATTGTTCTATAAAGAAAACAGAATTTATGTTTACCTGATAAATTACTTTCTCCAACGGTGTGTCCGGTCCACGGCGTCATCCTTACTTGTGGGATATTCTCTTCCCCAACAGGAAATGGCAAAGAGCCCAGCAAAGCTGGTCACATGATCCCTCCTAGGCTCCGCCTACCCCAGTCATTCGACCGACGTTAAGGAGGAATATTTGCATAGGAGAAACCATATGGTACCGTGGTGACTGTAGTTAAAGAAAATAAATTATCAGACCTGATTAAAAAAAACCAGGGCGGGCCGTGGACCGGACACACCGTTGGAGAAAGTAATTTATCAGGTAAACATAAATTCTGTTTTCTCCAACATAGGTGTGTCCGGTCCACGGCGTCATCCTTACTTGTGGGAACCAATACCAAAGCTTTAGGACACGGATGAAGGGAGGGAGCAAATCAGGTCACCTAAATGGAAGGCACCACGGCTTGCAAAACCTTTCTCCCAAAAATAGCCTCAGAAGAAGCAAAAGTATCAAACTTGTAAAATTTGGTAAAAGTGTGCAGTGAAGACCAAGTCGCTGCCCTACATATCTGATCAACAGAAGCCTCGTTCTTGAAGGCCCAAGTGGAAGCCACAGCCCTAGTGGAATGAGCTGTGATTCTTTCGGGAGGCTGCCGTCCGGCAGTCTCGTAAGCCAATCTGATGATTCTTTTAATCCAAAAAGAGAGAGAGGTAGAAGTTGCTTTTTGACCTCTCCTTTTACCGGAATAAACAACAAACAAGGAAGATGTTTGTCTAAAATCCTTTGTAGCATCCAAATAGAATTTTAGAGCGCGAACAACATCCAAATTGTGCAACAAACGTTCCTTCTTTGAAACTGGTTTCGGACACAGAGAAGGTACGATAATCTCCTGGTTAATGTTTTTGTTAGAAACAACTTTTGGAAGAAAACCAGGTTTAGTACGTAAAACCACCTTATCTGCATGGAACACCAGATAAGGAGGAGAACACTGCAGAGCAGATAATTCTGAAACTCTTCTGGCAGAAGAAATTGCAACTAAAAACAAAACTTTCCAAGATAATAACTTAATATCAACGGAATGCAAGGGTTCAAACGGAACCCCCTGAAGAACTGAAAGAACTAAATTGAGACTCCAAGGAGTCAAAGGTTTGTAAACAGGCTTAATTCTAACCAGAGCCTGAACAAAGGCTTGAACATCTGGCACAGCAGCCAGTTTTTTGTGAAGTAACACCGACAAGGCAGAAATCTGTCCCTTCAGGGAACTTGCAGATAATCCCTTTTCCAATCCTTCTTGAAGGAAGGATAGAATCCTAGGAATCTTAACCTTGTCCCAAGGGAATCCTTTAGATTCACACCAACAGATATATTTTTTCCAAATTTTGTGGTAAATCTTTCTAGTTACAGGCTTTCTGGCCTGAACAAGAGTATCGATAACAGAATCTGAGAACCCTCGCTTCGATAAAATCAAGCGTTCAATCTCCAAGCAGTCAGCTGGAGTGAAACCAGATTCGGATGTTCGAACGGACCCTGAACAAGCAGGTCTCGTCTCAAAGGTAGCTTCCAAGGTGGAGCCGATGACATATTCACCAGATCTGCATACCAAGTCCTGCGTGGCCACGCAGGAGCTATCAAGATCACCGACGCCCTCTCCTGATTGATCCTGGCTACCAGCCTGGGGATGAGAGGAAACGGCGGGAACACATAAGCTAGTTTGAAGGTCCAAGGTGCTACTAGTGCATCCACTAGAGCCGCCTTGGGATCCCTGGATCTGGACCCGTAGCAAGGAACTTTGAAGTTCTGACGAGAGGCCATCAGATCCATGTCTGGAATGCCCCACAGCTGAGTGACTTGGGCAAAGATTTCCGGATGGAGTTCCCACTCCCCCGGATGCAATGTCTGACGACTCAGAAAATCCGCTTCCCAATTTTCCACTCCTGGGATGTGGATAGCAGACAGGTGGCAGGAGTGAGACTCCGCCCATAGAATGATTTTGGTCACTTCTTCCATCGCTAGGGAACTCCTTGTTCCCCCCTGATGGTTGATGTACGCAACAGTTGTCATGTTGTCTGATTGAAACCGTATGAACTTGGCCCTCGCTAGCCGAGGCCAAGCCTTGAGAGCATTGAATATCGCTCTCAGTTCCAGAATATTTATCGGTAGAAGAGATTCTTCCCGAGACCAAAGACCCTGAGCTTTCAGGGATCCCCAGACCGCGCCCCAGCCCATCAGACTGGCGTCGGTCGTGACAATGACCCACTCTGGTCTGCGGAATGTCATCCCTTGTGACAGGTTGTCCAGGGACAGCCACCAACGGAGTGAGTCTCTGGTCCTCTGATTTACTTGTATCTTCGGAGACAAGTCTGTATAGTCCCCATTCCACTGACTGAGCATGCACAGTTGTAATGGTCTTAGATGAATGCGCGCAAAAGGAACTATGTCCATTGCCGCTACCATCAACCCGATCACTTCCATGCACTGAGCTATGGAAGGAAGAGGAACGGAATGAAGTATCCGACAAGAGTCTAGAAGTTTTGTTTTTCTGGCCTCTGTCAGAAAAATCCTCATTTCTAAGGAGTCTATTATTGTTCCCAAGAAGGGAACCCTTGTTGACGGGGATAGAGAACTCTTTTCCACGTTCACTTTCCATCCGTGAGATCTGAGAAAGGCCAGGACAATGTCCGTGTGAGCCTTTGCTTGAGGAAGGGACGACGCTTGAATCAGAATGTCGTCCAAGTAAGGTACTACAGCAATGCCCCTTGGTCTTAGCACAGCTAGAAGGGACCCTAGTACTTTTGTGAAAATCCTTGGAGCAGTGGCTAATCCGAAAGGAAGCGCCACAAACTGGTAATGTTTGTCCAGGAATGCGAACCTTAGGAACCGATGATGTTCCTTGTGGATAGGAATATGTAGATACGCATCCTTTAAATCCACCGTGGTCATGAATTGACCTTCCTGGATGGAAGGAAGAATAGTTCGAATGGTTTCCATCTTGAACGATGGAACCTTGAGAAACTTGTTTAAGATCTTGAGATCTAAGATTGGTCTGAACGTTCCCTCTTTTTTGGGAACTATGAACAGATTGGAGTAGAACCCCATCCCTTGTTCTCTTAATGGAACAGGATGAATCACTCCCATTTTTAACAGGTCTTCTACACAATGTAAGAATGCCTGTCTTTTTATGTGGTCTGAAGACAACTGAGACCTGTGGAACCTCCCCCTTGGGGGAAGTCCCTTGAATTCCAGAAGATAACCTTGGGAGACTATTTCTAGCGCCCAAGGATCCAGAACATCTCTTGCCCAAGCCTGAGCGAAGAGAGAGAGTCTGCCCCCCACCAGATCCGGTCCCGGATCGGGGGCCAACATTTCATGCTGTCTTGGTAGCAGTGGCAGGTTTCTTGGCCTGCTTTCCCTTGTTCCAGCCTTGCATTGGTCTCCAAGCTGGCTTGGCTTGAGAAGTATTACCCTCTTGCTTAGAGGACGTAGCACCTTGGGCTGGTCCGTTTCTACGAAAGGGACGAAAATTAGGTTTATTTTTTGCCTTGAAAGGCCGATCCTGAGGAAGGGCGTGGCCCTTACCCCCAGTGATATCAGAGATAATCTCTTTCAAGTCAGGGCCAAACAGCGTTTTCCCCTTGAAAGGAATGTTAAGTAGCTTGTTCTTGGAAGACGCATCAGCCGACCAAGATTTCAACCAAAGCGCTCTGCGCGCCACAATAGCAAACCCAGAATTCTTAGCCGCTAACCTAGCCAATTGCAAAGTGGCGTCTAGGGTGAAAGAATTAGCCAATTTGAGAGCATTGATTCTGTCCATAATCTCCTCAAAAGGAGGAGACTCACTATCGACCGCCTTTATCAGATCATCGAACCAGAAACATGCGGCTGTAGCGACAGGGACAATGCATGAAATTGGTTGTAGAAGGTAACCTTGCTGAACAAACATCTTTTTAAGCAAACCTAATTTTTTATCCATAGGATCTTTGAAAGCACAACTATCCTCTATGGGTATAGTGGTGCGTTTGTTTAAAGTGGAAACCGCTCCCTCGACCTTGGGGACTGTCTGCCATAAGTCCTTTCTGGGGTCGACCATAGGAAACAATTTTTTAAATATGGGGGGAGGGACGAAAGGAATACCGGGCCTTTCCCATTCCTTGTTAACAATGTCCGCCACCCGCTTGGGTATAGGAAAAGCTTCTGGGAGCCCCGGCACCTCTAGGAACTTGTCCATTTTACATAGTTTCTCTGGGATGACCAACTTGTCACAATCATCCAAAGTGGATAATACCTCCTTAAGCAGAATGCGGAGATGTTCCAACTTAAATTTAAATGCAATCACATCAGGTTCAGCCTGTTGAGAAATGTTCCCTGAATCAGTAATTTCTCCCTCAGACAAAACCTCCCTGGCCCCATCAGACTGGGTTAGGGGCCCTTCGGAAATATTATCAGCGTCGTCATGCTCTTCAGTATCTAAAACAGAGCAGCCGCGCTTACGCTGATAAGTGTTCATTTTGGCTAAAATGTTTTTGACAGAATTATCCATTACAGCCGTTAATTGTTGCATAGTAAGGAGTATTGGCGCGCTAGATGTACTAGGGGCCTCCTGAGTGGGCAAGACTCGTGTAGACGAAGGAGGGAATGATGCAGTACCATGCTTACTCCCCTCACTTGAGGAATCATCTTGGGCATCATTGTCATTATCACATAAATCACATTTATTTAAATGAATAGGAATTCTGGCTTCCCCACATTCAGAACACAGTCTATCTGGTAGTTCAGACATGTTAAACAGGCATAAACTTGATAACAAAGTACAAAAAACGTTTTAAAATAAAACCGTTACTGTCACTTTAAATTTTAAACTGAACACACTTTATTACTGCAATTGCGAAAAAACATGAAGGAATTGTTCAAAATTCACCAAATTTTCACCACAGTGTCTTAAAGCCTTAAAAGTATTGCACACCAAATTTGGAAGCTTTAACCCTTAAAATAACGGAACCGGAGCCGTTTTGAACTTTAACCCCTTTACAGTCCCTGGTATCTGCTTTGCTGAGACCCAACCAAGCCCAAAGGGGAATACGATACCAAATGACGCCTTCAGAAAGTCTTTTCTAAGTATCAGAGCTCCTCTCACATGCGACTGCATGCCATGCCTCTCAAAAACAAGTGCGCAACACCGGCGCGAAAATGAGGCTCTGCTTATGCTTTGGGAAAGCCCCTAAAGAATAAGGTGTCTAATACAGTGCCTGCCGATATTATTATATCAAAAAATCCAGATAAAATGATTCCTCAAGGCTAAATATGTGTTAATAATGAATCGATTTAGCCCAGAAAAAGTCTACAGTCTTAATAAGCCCTTGTGAAGCCCTTATTTACTTGCTGAATAAACATGGCTTACCGGATCCCATAGGGAAAATGACAGCTTCCAGCATTACATCGTCTTGTTAGAATGTGTCATACCTCAAGCAGCAAGAGACTGCACACTGTTCCCCCAACTGAAGTTAATTGCTCTCAACAGTCCTGTGTGGAACAGCCATGGATTTTAGTGACGGTTGCTAAAATCATTTTCCTCATACAAACAGAAATCTTCATCTCTTTTCTGTTTCTGAGTAAATAGTACATACCAGCACTATTTCAAAATAACAAACTCTTGATTGAATAATAAAAACTACAGTTAAACACTAAAAAACTCTAAGCCATCTCCGTGGAGATGTTGCCTGTACAACGGCAAAGAGAATGACTGGGGTAGGCGGAGCCTAGGAGGGATCATGTGACCAGCTTTGCTGGGCTCTTTGCCATTTCCTGTTGGGGAAGAGAATATCCCACAAGTAAGGATGACGCCGTGGACCGGACACACCTATGTTGGAGAAACAGAGTTTCAACAATCAACCCTAAAGTAATGTGCAATATGGTCACTCGGTCTTCTGAAAACAAAAAGAAATCCACTTTACATTCACTGACTGTTCTTTCATAGTGCAGAAAGTCACCGCTACAATAATTACCTGCATCAGTGTCTTCTCAATGGTCATAAACATTTCCACATTTCGATCCATCCTTGATGGATTCTGTAAGTCAAATCTTCTCCTAGGGAAACAAACACCACATACGTGTTTTATAGCAGAGTGAAATATTAGCGCATATATATATAAATACCTCCGCCCCTCCCCATCCATCCTCACATAATCTTACTATAGCAAACAAGTAGTAAGTTCTGTACTCTCCTTAGTTGAGGAAGCTTATTTATTTGTGCATGTGTCTTGAGCATTATAAGACAGCAGTATTTACAATATTTTTAATAGGCATGTGCATAAATTCATTATTCTGCATTAGTTATAGAAACAACGGCTGAATATAGCTGTAGGCAGCAACATTTGGCTATTTTCAACGCTAGGTTTATTTGTCCAACACAAATAATTGGGCAAACCCTGATGCGTCACATTTACGCTAATATATACAGTAGAATGTGCCTGCGCATGGCCTTACAGAAACAAATGCAAAATAACAGATTTATGCACATGCCTAGTTTTTAACGTTGGAGAAGTCATTCAAGAAAAGTGCTTGCGTCTGAACCTGCCTCAGTACTCTCCAATAAAACTGACCTATCAATAAATAGCGCTTCATTTTGACTTCCACGTCCCTTTAACACATTTGTTTCTCCCTATACATAAAACTCAAATAAACAATTCTTTATCAAAATAAATGAATCAAACTTAAAACACACCAAGTCAGAAATGTGCACTTAATTAACACAGGGGATACAGGAAAGGTACTACTGCATATTCAGTAAGTACATACATGTGTATCAGCTGCTGTATGATACACAAATCCCTGTGCACTTGCTGCCATAGCTTAGAAACTTACAAGATATCTGTTTATTATCTATAAACCAGGGCAGCCCAAACTATAGTCTGTGCCGCAACTGGCCTAAGCAAGGGTTTGTACGGTCCCTAGTACATCAGCAAATTATTGCCAACAAGCAATTTACACTTCTAAGGTACAACATTTTGTATCACTTTTTGGAAATTTAAGTAGCATATACAGATAAACTAAATTTGTTATGTAGGTTAACAAAATCTTTAGTACAAGTTTAATGTAATATGTCATAGGCCAATCCCAGTAATGACTGGCCCTCATAAAAAGTTTGGGTGCCCCACTGTAAACTTCCTCACATGGATAAAAATAAACTGACGCATCTCTATGGTAAACTGACTAAAAAGATGTTCTCAGAGAGCTCAATATAACATATTTGTCACATTCTTACCATCCTTGATCAGTCCTGTGCTTATAAGCAGCCCCAAGTATGTGACACAGGGATCCGCTAGCTTTAAAATCCAAGAAGCACTTCATCTATAATAAAATGATAGTAAAGTTAGAGGACTTTTTGATTTTGGCAGTTAGTACTTTGAAATGTACAATTGTTTCCCCAAGTTTTCTAAAGAGGAGAGATTTCAAGTCCTAAAATACTTAGGCACCTACAGATCCCACCCATCAACTGCCATTGTGAAACCTTATTGTGCAGTCAATTAAAAACACACACATATATACACACACACATACACACACATACATATACACTTTAAATTTAAACCATAACAAATTAAGTCCTTTTAATACAATTTACAAATCTATTTTTACTTGCTGGCCATTTAGAACAGTGTAGAGTCAGCATTTATCTCCCTCTCCCACGATACAATGCAAAGTTGTGCAAACCAAGGCAGGTCCAACGTAAGCCAGTAGAGACATGAAACTAAACTTTGAAACGTTTTGAATGGAACAATAGTTTGAAATAGCGGCATTTGCCTGCTGAAACTGCCACCACCTACACAGAGGTTGTCAATTCTGCAGTATTTGCTATAAAAAAAAAGCTATGTAATCAAGAAGTTGTGGTGTGAAAAAGCCCAGCCCATTAAACCAAAATAACAGAATTTATGCTTACCTGATAAATTTCTCTTGTGATGTATCAAGTCCACGGATTCATCCATACTTGTGGGATATTCTCCTTCCCTACAGGAAGTGGCAGAGAGAGCACCCACAGCAGAGCTGTCCATATAGCTCTTCCCTTAGCTCCACCCCCCAGTCATTTGACCGAAGGCTAGGAAGAAAAAGGAGAAACTATAGGGTGCAGAGGTGACTGAAGTTTTTGAAAATAAAAAAATACTACCTGTCTTAAATAGACAGGGCGGGCCGTGGACTTAATACATCACAAGAGAAAAATTTATCAGGTAAGGATAAATTCTGTTTTCTCTTGTAAGATGTGTTGAGTCCACGGATTCATCCATACTTATGGGATACCAATACCAAAGCTTTAGGACACGGATGAAGGGAGGAACAAGAAGGGTACCTTAAACGGAAGGCACCACTGCTTGTAGAACCTCTCTCCCAAAAATAGCCTCCGAAGAAGCAAAAGTATAAAATTTGGAAAATTTGGAAAAAGTATGAAGCGAAGACCAAGTCGCCGCCTTACAAATCTGTTCAACAGAAGCCTCATTTTTAAAAGCCCATGTGGAAGCCACTGCTCTAGTAGAATGAGCAGTAATTCTTTCCGGAGGCTGCTGACCAGCAGTCTCATAAGCCAAACAGATGAAGCTTTTCAGCCAAAAGGAAAGAGGTAGCCGTAGCCTTTTGACCTCTCCGTTTACCAGAATAAACAACAATGAAGATGTTTGACGGAAATCTTTAGTTGCTTGTAAGTAGAACTTTAAAGCACGAACCACATCAAGATTGTGCAACAGACGTTCCTTCTTTGATGAAGGATTAGGACACAGAGAAGGAACAATCTCCTGATTGATATTCCTATTAGAAACAACCTTAGGAAGAAACCCAGGTTTGGTACGCAAAATCACCTTATCTGCATGGAAAACTAGGTAAGGTGAGTCACACTAACTCTTGGAGCCGAAGAGATAGCTACTAAAAACAAAACTTTCCAAGATAGAAGCTTAATATCTATGGAATGCATAGGTTCAAACGGAACCCCTTGAAGAACATTAAGAACTAAATTTAGGCTCCATGGTGGAGCAACAGGTTTAAAAATAGTTTTGATCCTGACCAAGGCCTGACTAAACGCTTGAACGTTTGGGACATCTGCCAGACGTTTGTGTAAAAGAATAGACAAAGCAGATATTTGTCCTTTTAAGGAACTAACTGATAATCCCTTCTCCAATCCTTCTTGGAGAAAGGACAAAATTCTAGGAATCCTAATCTTACTCCATGAGTAACCCTTGGATTCACACCAACAAAGATATCTGCGCCAAATCTTATGATAGATTTTCCTGGTGACAGGCTTTCTAGCCTGAATCAGGGTATCAATGACCGACTCAGAGAAACCACGCTTTGATAGAATCAGGTGTTCAATCTCCAAGAAGGCAGACGCAAAGAAATTAGATTTGGATGCTTGAATGAACCTTGGATTAGAAGGTCCTGCCTCATTGGCAGAGTCCACGGTGGAACAGATGACATGTCCACCAGGTCTGCATACCAAGTCCTGCGTGGCCACGCAGGCGCTATCAGAATCACCAAAGCTCTCTCCTGCTTGATTCTGGCAACCAGACGTGGGAGGAGAGGAAATGGTGGAAATACATAAGCCAGATTGAAGGACCAGGGCACTGCTAGAGCATCTATCAGTACCGCCTGGGGATCCCGGGACCTGGACCCGTAACAAGGAAGTTTGGCGTTCTGTCGGGACGCCATCAGATCCAATTCTGGTGTGCCCCATAGCTGAGTCAGCTGGGCAAATACCTCCGGATGGAGCTCCCACTCCCCCGGATGAAAAGTCTGACGACTTAGGAAATCCGCCTCCGAGTTCTCTACCCCTGGGATATGGATTGCTGAGAGATGGCAAGAGTGATCCTCTGCACATCGGATTATTTTGGTTACCTCCATCATCGCTAGAGAACTCCTTGTTCCTCCTTGATGATTGATATAAGCTACAGTCGTGATGTTATCCGACTGAAACCTGATGAATTTGGCCGCAGCAAGCTGAGGCCACGCCTGAAGCGCATTGAATATCGCTCTCAGTTCTAGAATGGTTATCAGAAGAGATTCCTCCCGAGACCATAAGCCCTGTGCTTTCAGGGAGTTCCAGACTGCACCCCAGCCTAGCAGGCTGGCATCTGTCGATACAATGAGCCACTCTGGCCTGCGGAAGTACATTCCCTGAGACAGGTGGTCCCGAGACCACCACCAGAAGAGAATCTCTGGTCTCCTGGTCCAGATGCAGTTGAGGAGATAAATCTGCATAATCCCCATTCCACTGTTTGAGCATGCATAGTTGCAGTGGTCTGAGGTGTAGGCGGGCAAAAGGAACTATGTCCATTGCCGCTACCATGAGTCCGATTACCTCCATACACTGAGCCACTGATGGCCGAGGAATGGAATGAAGAGCTCGGCAAGTGGTTAAGAATTTTGATTTTCTGACCTCCGTCAGAAATATTTTCATTTCTACCGAATCTATCAGAGTCCCTAGGAAGGAAACTCTTGTAAGAGGGAAGAGAGAACTCTTATGTTCACCTTCCACCCGTGAGACCTCAGAAAAGCCAACACGATGTCCGTGTGAGACTTGGCTAGCTGGAAAGTAAACGCCTGAATTAAGATGTCGTCTAGATAAGGCGCCACTGCTATGCCCCGTGGTCTTAGAACCGCCAAAAGGGACCCCAGCACCTTTGTGAAAATTCTGGGAGCTGTGGCCAACCCGAAGGGAAGGGCCATAAACTGGTAATGCCTGTCCAGAAAGGCGAATCTGAGGAATTGATGATCTCTGAGAATAGGGATGTGTAGAAACGCATCCTTTAAATCAACGGTAGTCATATATTGACCTTCCTGGATCAGAGGAAGAATAGCCCGAATAGTCTCCATCTTGAATGATGGTACTCTGAGGAATTTGTTTAGAATTTTGAGATCCAAGATCGGTTTGAAAGTTGCCTCTTTTTTGGGAACCACAAAAAGGTTGGAGTAAAAACCTAGCCCTTGATTCGCTCTTGGAACTGGGCGGATCACTCCCATGGTATGTAGGTCTTCTACACAGCGTTTGCAGACAATTGAGAAATGTGAAATCTCCCCCTTGGGGGGGGGGGGGGGGGGAGTCTTTGAAGTCCAGAAGATATCCTTGGGACACAATTTCTAAAGCCCAGGAATCGAGAACATCTCTTGCCCAAGCCTGAGCGAAGAGAGAATCTGCCCCCTACTAGATTCGGTCCCGGATCGGGGGCTACCCCTTCATGCTGTCTTAGAGGCAGCAGCAGGCTTCTTGGCCTGTTTACCTTTGTTCCAAGCCTGGTTAGGTCTCCAGACTGACTTGGATTGGACAGAATTCCCCTCTTGCTTTGCTGCAGGGGAAGCTGAAGCGGGACATTTGAAGTTCCGAAATGAACGAAAATTATTTTTGTCACTACACTCCCTTTGCCCTTCCTAGCAGTTACGCAGGCAGAGAGAATGACTGGGGGTGGAGCTAAGGGAGGAGATATATGGACAGCTCTGCTGTGGGTGCTCTCTGCCACTTCCTGTAGGGAAGGAGAATATCCCATAAGTATGGATGAATCCGTGGACTCTATACATCTTACAAGAGAAAACACAATATCAATAAATATATATCTCTCTCTCTATATATATCTCTATCTATATCTATCTCAAACAAGGTAACAATAGACAACCCACCCTTTCAAAAAAAGAAGGCAAAGATACAGGAGCCATTAGCTGAGTGCGTTGTGATTTATCTTAGTAGAAATTTCACTTCGTAAAGGTTTAAATTATGTGCCCACACCCAAGATTGATGATTTTGAAAATCAAATTGATATGACAAGGTTTCAGCGCCAACTTACACTTAAAATCGGTTTCAGAAATTTAACACTTCATAAGATTAGGTCAAACCAAAAATGTAACTGAAATTTGAACCATCTAACACACATCCAGCTATTAAAACATTTACATCGTTATGCTCTGGGGAAATTAACAGGGGTTTAAGTCGCTCGTTAAACAACATGGCAGTGCCAGTTAAAAAAGGGCTCGCAATCTTGAGAGATTGCGTCATGAAAAGAAGGCCGTTATGTTCTGTAAAGGCCGTGAGCCTAAGTATAGCTACACATTGCAGGTAGAACCATATAACACGATTATAGTCCCCCCTGTTCAATAACCCTCTCAGGAGATATTAACCCATGATTCCTCATTTAAGATAAAAAGAGTCCAACAGGGACCCTACCTTGTTTCTTCACCAATACATCTCATATTGAAATAAAATGATCTTACTGCAATCTAGACCGTGGAAACAGGAATACGGCCCTTCAAGTGTGATAGATAGTCTCGCTTCTGACATGGACTTGAGTGAAGGTAGGCAGCGAAATTCGTCAACGCCGATTACCAAGGAGCTGTTAATATGAGTCGGGATGGGTTCGCAGGAAAACTCTCCCTGCATCTCTGGACTCTAAATTTCATCCATGCTCTCACTGAGAGGCTGACAGGATAACTTAAAACTCCAGTCCCGTTGCAAAGAGAACTACCCTCCTCCATAAGAGACTCTCGAACTTGACACTTCTCTGCCAACCTCCTGTGACAAAAAGGCAAAGAATGACTGGGGGAGGTATTTAAGCCTTTGGCTGAGGTGTCTCTGCCTCCTCCTGGTGGCCAGGTTCTGAATTCCCAAAAGTAATGAATGCAGCTGTGGAATCTTCTCTTTTAAGAAGAAAATGTAAAGCCTCTGCTTATGGTATACAAAAAAGGCAACAAAGTTTGAGAACCATGTTGGTTAAACATGACACACATTGTGATTCACAGACATGGCTACCTAAAGCCAAGGCTGGTTGCTTTAAAATGTGGCAGTTGCGTCACTTGTAACAATGTTGACAGGGGACCGCTTTAGCCATCCCTATATGAACAAACAGTACACGATTAGACAGACTCACATGCACCATTAGAGCATGTAATATACGTTATTATTTGCCCCTGTGGGATGTATTATGGGTAAGACCTGTACTACTTTTAGAGAGCGTTTGGCCAACCACAAAATGTGCCATCAAGTTAGCATATAAAAATCATGAGTGATCAACCAGTGGCACGTCACTTTTTAGATCAGAATTACTATGATGAGGACTATGATTATAGACCAAGTCCCCTTCCCAGGAAAGGTGGTAACAGTGATGAGAAACTTCTCAAAAAGGTAGGCGCAGTGGATTCATATGCTTGGTAGTATGTGTCCCAAAGTTCTCAATACACACTTTGATTTATCTTTGTTTTACCAACATCTTGGTCAACATGGTGTAAAACATTGCCTGAATAAGGAGTCTTGAGTTTGTACTAGTCAAAAGTCTACCTTTGGAGTCCCTAAGGACTTGATTATAGTTATGTTTTAGGGACTATATTGGCATCTTTTGCAAAGTGGATAAATGAATAATCTCCATTGCCCATTAGGATCCAACATAGGCTGTTTGCTTTCTCATTCATTACGGTGACAAATTTAGTCTACCAATGCTTATTCTCAGGTTAATCTAAACACAATATGAAGGGTGGTTGAACACCACTAATTTTGATTGACCATAATGTGACTCATTGAAAATGTCAGTTACATTATAGATTGCACCATTTGAATGTTTTCAAAATAATCACAAAAATACATAATTGAATGGTGGACAATTCATTCTCATTTAATGTGGTTCTCAAACCTATCATGAATTGTGTTATATGAACGTTAAATCCTTGTAATTCCTAAATACCCGTAGCATGATTTAGAGAAAGCACGAGAAGTCAGGGGTTAAACTGCTTTGTATACAGACATACTGTTTATGGAAATGCGGTGCTTAGGAGGTTGGACTAATTAATAAACGACTCCAGCCTATTAGGTTAGGTGTATACTTTGTGTCCGTTATTACGACGAAGTGCTAGCAGCACTTTACACTCCCCCAGTCAGGTGATAGCGGCAGAATGACGTATAGTCCAGAACGGGTATATCAGTAGGGAAACCCTGTTAGAGCTTTATACCCGTCTTTGGGAATGGCGGCGCAAGACGCTACAATTATATCATGCTAAGGTATTGAATTGTCACTAATGTTCACAAATTGACATGTTCTAACGTTCATGTAAATTGAGATTAATAAAATGTTTTGACGCATATACATCGTGATATTTATACCGTGAGCCTCATAAAGTGATATTAATGTGGATATCAGCTTATTCAATAACAGTTTGCAATGCGATATCCGGCTATGCCATTATACATAGAGGTTAGTGTGTTTAGGAGGTATTCACCTATTACGTTGGAATCAATTGTCACTGAGCGAGTTAGCAGAGCCAGTGTTATTAACCCCTCAAATGCCAAAAGTTTACTATATGTGCATGTCAGTTACGTTGTGAGGGTGTACTCACTTTTGTGAGATACTGTAGAAGTATTTCATTGTAAATATTTTATTATATCTTCATGTGACAACACTGAAGAAATGACACTTTGCTACTATGTAAAGTAGTGAGTGTACAGCCTGTATAACAGTGTAAATTTGCTGTCCCCTCAAAATAACACACAGCAATTAATGTCTAAACCGTTGGCAATAAAAGTGAGTGCACCCCAAAGTGGAAATGTCCAAATAAGGCCCTTTTAGCCATTTTCCTTCCCCAGTGTTTTGTGACTCGTTAGCGTTACAAGGTCTCAGGTGTGAATGGGGAGGTGTGTTAGATTTGGTGTTATTGCTCTTACACTCTCTCATACTGGTCACTGGAAGTTCAACATGGCACCCCATGGCAAAGAACTCTGAGGATCTGAAAAATAATAATTGTTGCTGTACATAAAGATGGCCTAGGCTATAAGAAGATTGCCAAGACCCTGAAACTGAGTTGCAGCACAGTGGGCAAGTCCATACAGCGTTTTCACAGGACAGGTTCCACACAGAACAGGCCTCGCCATGGTCAACCAAAGAAATTGAGTGCACATGCTCAGCTTATTGAAATACACGTACGAGTGCTGCCAGCATTGATGCAGAGGTTGAAGGGGTGGGGGGGTCAGCCTGTCAGAGCTCAGACCATACGCTGCACACTGCATCAAATTGGTCTGCATGGCTGCCGTCCCAAAAGGAAGCCTCTTCTAATGATGATGCACAAGAAAGCCCACAGTCAGTTTGCTGACGGCAAGCAGACTAAGGACATGTATCACTGGAACCATGTCCTGTGGTCGGATGAGACCAAGATAAACTTATTTGGTTCAGATGGTGTCACACGTGTGCGGCGGCAACCAGGTGAGGAGTGCAAAGAGTCTTGCCTGCAGTCAAGCATGGTGGTGGGAGTGTCATGGTCTGGGCCTGCATGACTGCTGCCAACACTGGGGAGCTACAGTTCATTGAGGGAACCATGAATGCCAACATGTACTGTGGCATACTGAACCAGAGCATGATCCCTCCCTTTGGAGACTGGGCCGCAGGGCAGTATTCCAACGTGATAACGACCCCAAACAGACCTCCAAGATGACCACTGCCTTGCTAAAGAAGCTGAGGGTAAAGGTGATGGACTGGCCAAGCATGTCTCCAGACCTAAACCCTATTGAGCATCTGTGGGGCATCCAGAAACAGAAGGTGGGGGAGCACAAGGTCTCTAACATCCATTAGCTCCATGATGTCATCATGGAGGAGTGGAAGAGGACTCCAGTGGCAACCTGTGAAGCTCTGGTGAAATCCATGCGCAAGAGGATTAAGGCAGTGCTGGAAAATAATGGTGGCCACACAAAATATTGACACTTTGGGCCCAATTTGGACATTTCCACTTAGAGGTGTACTCCCTTTTGTTGCCAATGGTTTAGACATTATTGCCTGTGTCTACACACAAATTTGACAAGGGCACTAATAAAGGCATGCTCCTCTTATCTTTAAAATACATTTGGGTATTAGTTTTACCCAGTTTGTTATGATTTTATGTTGTGAGGAGTGGAGCTAGCATTAATTCAACATACAAGAAACTATTGGAACTAAGTTACACAAAAAGAAATGCTATAGTAGCACTCTGTGCCCAGACTATTGTACAGACAGGAACCATTTTAAATAAAATATAACTTATTATTCTATTTAAAAGATGGGAAACACCATACAAATTAAAATCCCTATCAGAAAATCCCACTGTTATTCCAAAAGTGTCTCCTTTCAATTATTCAGATACAGCCTTTTTGTTATTTGTATAGTATATCAGAGACACTACAGTTAATACATCATGTTCGCCGCTATATTGTTGCGATACTTATAAATCCAGGTTTCCTCAGGTTCTGGGTTTAGAACCAGATTATAATTGGGGTTAAGTAATCAATCTTTCACACTACCAAACCGCTTCAGATGCGGAAGGTCACCAGGGAGCAGAGGCGGATTAAACCACGCAGCATGAAGGTCAAAGGGGTGCACACTGTGTTGAAACGGCCAGTGCAGCCGTATGAACAATAAAGTAGATACACAGTACAGCAGCACTTGAGTAAGGAGTACAGGTGAAAAAAAAAAGGCTTTAAAAAAAAAAAAAAAAAAAAAAAGTATAATAAAAATAGACCTTTATTTGAACATAATTAAAAAATAGTACACAGCTAGCAGACTCCCTGACTAGTTTTGTGCTCCATTGAGCACTTAATCATAGGGTCACCGCTATATTGTTGCGATACTTATAAATCAAGGTTTCCTCAGGTTCTGGGTTTAGAACCAGATTATAATTGGGGTTAAGTAATCAATACTATTTATTAATATTCACTTGCACTCATAAAATGCAGGGATATATAATTCTTAAGTTACTGTATGACTCGATGACTGATTGGCTTATATGTGTTCCCACTATCTTAATCGTGAGGTATAAGTAACAACATATATCTAGATTTTCCCTTACATATAAGGTGGTTATTGATGAAATATGTTACCTCATTGTACTTTTCAATCCTAATGTGGTATATATCTATATTATTAATGCCTGTGTGTTGAGTTATTTTGAGGGGACAGCAAATTTACACTGTTATAATATACAGGCTGTACACTCACTACTTTACATTGTAGCAAAGTGTCATTTCTTCAGTGTTGTCACATGAAAAGATATAATAAAATATTTACAAAAATGTGAGGGGAGTACTCACTTTTGTAAGATACTGTATGTATCACACGTTTGCTGGAAATTTTACAACTGTCAGGTTTTTCAATGTTAGATTTTTTTTTATATTAATAAAGATACACTTTTGAAGAGTTAAGACCCTCCCTTTTGTCTATGAAATTCTATTCTATTTTTTGAGGAGTCACCCGGGCAAGGTGTGTAACACAAAGGAAATGATAATATATTTTATTTTTTAAATAGCTGCTCATCTGTTTTGTGCGTACAGAGCATCTTATTTCACTACAATATTCATTTAAATTAGGGCTGCAACTATTTTCATAATCGATTAATCGGCCGATTATTTTTTCAATTAATCGACTAATCGGATTAAAAAAATATATATATATATATTGTTTTCCAGTATTTAAAATACTGAGTGTTACAAATATAAACAGACTAAGGAGTGGATTTAACAAGGGCCAAATGACCCTTGTTCCCACGCGAACCTTCAAGCTCGCCGGAAACAGCAGTCTGAAGACCGCTGCTCCATAACTTGTCCGCTGCCTGAGGCTGCGGTCTTCAATCCGCCCGATCCTATACGATCGGGCTGATTGACACCTGCTTGTGCAATGATAAATGCCGACAGCGTATGTTGTCGGCATTCAGCGATGTCTGAAGAACACGATACGCTACAGCGTATCATGTAGAACAGACATTAGTAAATGTACCCCTAAAAAACTTTACATTAACACAACTGTTTGCCCAATTTTTAAGCAGAACAAATTTTTAGAATTAAGCAAAACAAAAACACAAACTGTTTGAAAAGAGGTAGAACTATCACTGATTATCACATTTTATTATTCACTCTTTCAGAAACTTTGCAGGCTCCTGTCTGAGGCTGGCTCTCTTTTTGCAAGCTCAGATGGTGTTGAGGTGCCCGAGATGCATAAGTAGGGTTTTGCCACGGTGGGATATTTATCTTTGTAAGCTCCACCAATGCAAATGGCCTCTTAAAGTAAGCCTGGACTTCATTTTAACATTATGAATATCTATATGCAATGGTAAATAATTAGCTGTCAGGTCAGTGAAAAAAATATCTAGTCTGCTCTTAAAATAACAGAAATATACTTATACGAGGTTGAATCTGGTACATATTAACATTAAAAATATAAAAAACAATTAAAAAAAAAGTCAAAAGCGCTAAGGACTATAAATCAATGATAGGACAAAGCCTTACACATTCTATACAGTACATATAATCAGCAGTAGCAAGAGATACACTAATATCTGTACAAACAGATAATAGTGCACATCAATTCAAACAACTCCCATCAACCTAGGGCTAAGAGTAAATAATAAACTTGACACAAAGTGCTAAGGAGTATATATCAATAACAGTTCAAAGCCTTACACATTTATCTATACAGTACATATAATCAGCAATAATAAACAATCAGCTAATAGTGCAAACAGATAATAGTGCACATCAATTCAAACAACTCCCATCAATCTAGGGTTAGGTGTAAATAACAAGCTTGGCACTATATCATGCAAAGCAAAGCGTGTCCCAATTCACCTAATTTAAAGTGATGGTAAACGCTAGGATTTACAATCTTAACAAATAAAGGGGACTTTCATTCATGAAGTATAAAATACTTCATTCTGAAAGCCCCTTTATTTGTTATCAGCGTTTGCTGCGCTGAGCTGCTAAAGGCAGCCCACGGCAGAACGCAATTTGGCTGAGAGGTGACGTTTCCACCTCTTAGCCAATAGCCGTGCGGGAAATACAGCTTGGCGCCAGGTTTTGTGGCGCCAAGCTGTATTTCCCGCACGGCTATTGGCTAAGAGGTGGAAACGTCACCTCTCAGCCAAATTGCGTTCTGCCGTGGGCTGCCTTTAGCAGCTCAGCGCAGCAAACGCTGATAACAAATAAAGGGGCAGAATTTGCTTGATAAAAATGATCTTGTTTCCAAGGTTAATGTACACATTCCAAATGATTCCCATGTTGTTGTACAAGAAAGACCTGAGGTATTTAAACACACAATTTGCAAACTTCATATGGTCAGGGAAAAAACACAGGATTAGCTTAGAGAAGCTGATGTGCTCGGTCCATGCAGGGGGCTTGGGACTGCCGAACTTGGAACTGTACAACTGGGCCACATCCAGCAAATACGTTCTGGACTGGCTAAGTAACACAAATCACTTCACACATAAAGACATAGAGAGCAGCATGGTTCACCCATGGGCTTTAGCAATGTTACCACATATGGAGCTTCACAAAATACGCAAACTGACCAAGGACTCTCCACTCTTTGGGGAATCTATCAGGGCCTGGGCAAAACTGTGTAGGTGGATGAGGGTGCCTCATACATACACAAAATTCATACCCATGGGAGGGAACCCAGACTTCCCAGCAGGACTGACTACAAAACCATTTCAACAATGGAAAGATAAGGGCTTACATTCAGTTGGACAGTTGGTGTCAGAATCTACTGGGCTAATCCACACTTTTCAAGACTTACAGAAAGATTTTTCACTACCTAGACAACACCACTTTGCATACTTGCAAATCAAACACTACGTAACGCAATTGCAGAAACACATAAACTTTACAGACCATAATGACCCGATATCAAAACTGGTTTCCATGACATCTCAAGGCGGTCACTCAGTCTCCCCCATATACAAAATGCTGATAGACATACCAAACCAAAAAAACAAGACAAGCCTGAGCAATAAACGGTCGGACATACTGCAGACACAGATTTCAGAAGAACAAATCATAAACAGTGTAGAGAACGTCAGGAAAGCCACCATAGGAGCTGACGTAAGGGAAATGCACACGAAAACGATTCATAGGGCACACATCACTCCTAGGATATATAGCAAGTGGGTGAAGGAAGCAGACAATGTTTGTGTCAGGTGTAGGCAGCCCAACCCTGAATATGTACACTTACTTGTGACATGCCCAAGATTGACAAAATTTTGGGCTATGACGGAAAGATGGATGAACAAGACATGCTCTACCCAGATCAAATTGGATGGGAGGGCCATAATACTTCTAGATATCCCAGGTAACCTAGGCACACAGAAACGACTTATATATAATATAATCCTCACAGCGAGGAGACTGATTCTCAGGGAGTGGAGGGAAAAAAACCCACCAACACTAAGACAGCTCAAAAGTTTACTACTGCAACAGATGACAATAGAACAGTTTGATACTATGGGAGATGTAAAGGAAAGGGTCAAAGCTTTTATGAGGAAATGGGAAAAGTTAATCCTACAACAGCCAGTCCAGATACAAAAACAGATAATACACCCATTCCGTAATTCAGAATACATTTTAACAGCACAACTGAGAGGGGAATGGAACACACTGTAAAGCTCAAACCCAAGGAATGAGAGTCCCAGGGGATGGAAGAGTCCACCGCTGCGCATCAAAGGGGGAGGTATTCAAATGCAGAGAAGTTTCAGGATAAGAAGGATAATTGATAGAAATCCTTAACAACTTGAAAGCAGTTAAAAGCCGTAGACATAAGAACTGTGAAGATAACAACCAAGGTGAGATGTATGAGATGTAAATTAAGGGAGGGAGGGAGAGAAAAAGGAAAGAGGGGGGGACAGTTTGACGGCAAAAAAGAAAAAGTCTAATACAAAGTTTGCTTTTGGAAATATACCATGTTTATTAAGTTTATTGTAACCACCTGACAAAAGTCTGTAAATGTTGTTGAACTGTCACCCAATAAAAAAGAATATTTAAAAAAAAACAAATAAAGGGGCTTTCAGAATGAAGTATTTTATACTTCATGAATGAAAGTCCCCTTTGTTACGATTGTAAATCCTAGCGTTTCCTAAACGCTAGGGTTTACCATCACTTTAATATAAACAATCCAAATGACAACTTATTTCTGGGTTGCACATAAGCCAGGAGTAGTAGTAAACTTATACTGTCCTAAAAAAGTGAAAAAGTAAACTTCTGTAGATGTCCTTTAGGCGACGGCCATAACCATAAAACACAATACCATGTGCAGGAGCTCATTGGAGTAAAGGAGCTGGTGCCCTGCACAGACATGAGATTCGTTGACAACAATTTTAATAATCTATTATCAATTATATTGATTAATTGTTGCAGCTCTAATTTAAATAAACTGGTTTTAAGCTACTACTATCTGAAAGCAAAATCTTTGAAAAGCCCTCAAAATCACTTAAGCTACCTTTTGTGGCTCAAGTTTTTTTGTGTACACAAAAAAAAAAAAACGTTCCCAGCTAAATTCAGAGATGCTACTTAAATGGTATTGATGGCCAAACAGACTTCTCTATTTACACGTCTCCCTATCTGCTCATTTTGTATTGCCCCAGACAGTGGAAATATTGAGCCCTGTATTTTATTTTTAAATACCATTGGTTGCTAGAAATTTGCGGAAATAAAGCTAAAAAAGGGTAAATACATAAATTTACAGCTAAGATACTAATAGAAGTAATTTGCAATTCATTTCAATACACGTTTCAGCGGGAAGTGAATACTCACGGGCAGCTTGGTGAACGCAGGGTTGGTTACGTGTCTTCCAAATGCATCTTCCTGAAACTGCAGAAGCTGGGAAATCAGCACAGCCAAAGCTTTATTTGTTGGGGAATCTGCTTGAACGTACTGTAAAGAGATAATTCCATAAGGTTTCATAAACATAACAGGGGAAATAAGGGATTTTACAAAAAAAACTGCTATTAAATATATAGCAAGAATGAGGAGAAAATACAGAGAGTTCAAATTTAATTCCAGTAAAGACGTTTAAAAGTATGACTGTAAAAACAGGATTAAAAATATAAAATTTGTAAAGCTTGACAAAATATCAGAAAACATGGTTTGTGGAATTCTACCGAAATAAAAACTATATTGGCTCGCTGATAAAACCTTGTGTGGCTAGCTCCACAATAATCTGTCAGGCTCATACAATTTTAAATAAATTTGCGCACCTCTATATAAAAGGTTACTGGGATTTTAACTGTACAAGTATTCTAGGAAGAAGAAAATGAAACTGTACAACAAGGGTTGGCAAATCTATTTCATACTCTGGCACCTGTACAAATACATAGCAGTCAGAGACTAGCATTTGCTTAGACATACAATTCCAGAAGCTGTGGCTCCATGGATCTATCAAGTCCAGGACTATAACATTACTTCAAAGTACAAAGTAAGCAGAGGTAGTCAGTAATGACCTTAAAGGGATAGTATAGTTAAACTTTTATGATTCAGATAGAGGATGCAATTTTAAGCATTTTTCTAATTTACTCCTATTATCAATTTTTCTTCGTTCTCTTGATATCTTTATTTTAAAAAGCTGGAATGTAAGCTTAGAAGCCAGCCCATTTTTAGTTCAGCATCTGGATAGCGCTTGCTGATTAGTGTCTAAATGTAGACATCCAATCAGCAAGCGCTTTCCAGATGCTGAACCAAAAATGGGCTGGCTCCTAGACTTTCCAGTTTTTTTAAATAAAGATACCAAGAGAACAAATAAAAATTGATAATAGGAGCAAATTAGAAAGTTGATTAAAATGTCATGCTCTGTCTGAATCATGGACGTTTATTTTTGACTAGACTATCCCTTTAACTCACATGAGGAGCACTCAAGAATAGTGATGTTAATAAAGCCAAGTGAGAATGTGTGTTGCCTTAGTGCCTTACTCACAAGGCTGCACGGTTAGGGGTCTGAGAATGGGGCTGACAGAGGAGCTGCACGGTTAGGGGTCTGAGAATGGGGCTGACAGAGGAGCTGCACAGTTAGGTGTCACCTGAGTATGTAGCTGACACAGTCAAGAGTCTGAGGTTTGATGTGGGTATGTGAATTACAGAGGAGCTGCATGCAACAAAGTTACACCACATCTAAAAAAACCTGACATTTAACCCATTTGCTGCCAGCAAAGACATATTGCCTGCAGTGTTATTTGATTTGATTTTGGGGGGCATCTCCCAGGTATGGAAATCAATTTCACTTGACCAGATCATGTAACTGTTTTTGTATGTCAATGTAAAAGTAGTAATTATAATCACTTCAAATAGCAGATACATTTACAATAAATATTAGGTAATCTGGTACAACCACAAACAAGTTAGATAAAAACAAGTTAGATAAATGTAGCCACCAATCAGCAAGCACTACCCAGGGTGCTGAAACAAAAATATGTTGGCTCCTAAGCTTACGTTTCTGCTTTTTCAAATAAAGATACAAAGAGAAAGAAAAATGAATAGGAGTAGATTTAGAAAGGTGCTAAAAATTCAACAATTTAAATAGCTTTAAAGGGACAACACCCGATTAAAAAAATTTAACTTATGTTTTAAAGTCAATCACTGCTGTTTTATTTGTTCAGCTTACATTAAAGTGGTGAAAGTTTGTTTTTGAAGAAGAATGCTAAATAGGTGCTTGATTCTCCCATGAATGGTGCCATATTGTAACTAGGGATGGGCAAATGTTTTGCAACATTCGAAAATTGAAACAATTTTTTTTAACACATTAGTTTTGAATTTCGAATGTTTGCACAACATTCTAACTTATGTTTTATGTAATAGCATTTCTAGAGAGAGAGAGACTTCAGTCCATGGAATAAAACAGACTGAATAACTCATGGGTAAAAGTATATGCAGCATGAGTTATTCAGTGTATTCTTCCATGGACTGGAGCCTCCCTCCAACTCCGGACTGGAGCTTGTTATTTACATTAAGAACCCTTCCTGGAGCCGTGCATTCACACAGCTTAGGAACATAATGGAGTGGTAAAGTTTGAACACTAAACTTGTTTACATAGAAAAGGATGTTAATATAAAAAAAAAAATATTGAATTTCAGTAACAGATCCTCAACATAAACTGCAGCACAAGCAGTGAATAACAGTGAGCGAGCGCTGCAGCTGTGCTTCCTATATACATACATTATAAGGAAATATGCCGTGTGCGTCATGTGATTCCTGTGCTGTTACAATATGGCGGCGTATAGTTGCATCAAGCACTGGATAAAGTATTCTAATAGAATAAACTTTTCTTTAAATTTCTCGAGTAAGCTGAACTTCCAGCATAAAGAACTGTACTCAGTTTTGTATTATTACTCAGTAGAAGTTAGTTTTAAAGGGATAGCAAATCCGAATATTTTCTCTTTCATGATTTAGATAGAGAATACAATTTTAAGCAACTTTCTAATTTACTCATATCAATTTCTTTGTTCTCTTGGTATCTTTGTTTGAAAAAGCAGGAAGGATAACTGGAGCTGGCCTATTTTGCTTCAGTACCCTGGATAGGGCTTGCTGATTTGCTGGCTACATTAGCCATCCAATCAGCAAGCGCAACCCAGGTTCTGAACCTAAAATGGGCCGGCTACAAAGCTTTTATTCCTGCTTTTTCAAATAAAGATAGCAAGAGAACAAAGAAAAAATTAGGAGTGAATTAGAAAGTTGCTTAAAATTGCATGCTCTAGCCGAACCATGAAAAAAGAAAAAAAAAAAAAAAAATGGGTTTAGTATCCATTTAATTTTTATTTCTTAAAGCAGTCAGGTGTTTAATGTCCCTTTAACGAAAACATTTAATTTATTGCATGTCCCTCCCTCCTCACATTTAGGTCCTTGTGCAGATCTATTCCACTCCAAACAATCTTCTATTGAGCTTTGTGAAACTTAGTAAGAGTTTATTCTGTGCTCAAAGATTTGCTGGGAAGCAATGGCATTACAGGGACAGTAAAATTAAAATGAAACGAATTATTCAGATAGAACACGCAATGCAAAACAACTTTCCAATTAACTCCTCTCTTCCATTGCTGAAAAGCATGCATAGGTAGGATCAGGAGCAATGCATCACTGTGAGCTAGCTGCTTCTCAATGTGTTCCCCTAGCTCCCAGTAGATCATTGCTCTCAAGAAAATGAAGCAAATGTAGTAAATCTGAAAATTGTTTGCTCTATCATGAAAGAAAAATGTGGTGCTCATGTCCCTTTAAAGGACCAGTAAACACAGTAGATTTGCATAATCAACAAATGCAAGATAACAAGACAATGCAATAGCATTTACTCTGAATTTCAAATAAGTAGTAGATTATTTTCTAACACATTACAAAGTTATGTATATTTCCACTCCCCCTGTACCATGTGATAGCAATCAGCCAATCGCAAATGCATATACGTATAGTCTGAGTTCTTGCACATGCTCAGTAGGAGCTGGTGGCTCAAAAAAGTGTAAATATAAAAGACTGTGCACATTTATTTTAAATGGAAGTAAATTGGAAAGTTGTTTAAAATGACATGCTGTATCTGAATCATGAAAATTTAATAAAACCTGAGTGTCCCTTTAAGGTCTATTTCTCAACAAAACATTTAACATCATAGCCAGGAATATAAACCTTAATGCTAATTAAATCGAATCCTTATTTCAGGGTGGATGATGATTATAAATGTACCTTAAATAGAAACTATATATAGATCTGTCATTTAAAAAAAAAAATCCTATAAAAACTGATGTTTATCCACCCTGCTTACAGTACATCCACAGCTTGCACACTGAGTCCCCCACCCCCCTTTTTGCACGCAATGTCGATGGCCTTATACACGGTAGCCATCTTGTTTAGTGGGTTTATATTAACCCCTTCACTACCAGGACTCAGAGAAAAACTTGCCAAAAATACCGGAGAATTGTTTGCATTTTTGCGATCACTCTGTTTAAACAGAAATAGAGGCTTGGTTATTTAATGTACCTGTCAAAACTATATCTATCTATACATCTATATTTTTTTTTTTTAGAAGACAACCCAAGGTATTTTGGTATATTTCATGCTACAATTTCAACGTGAAATGCGATCAAATTAAATGCGAAATAAATTCTCACAAACTTTGGGTTCCTCACTGAAATTATTTACATACAGCTTGTTCAATAATGGCACAAATGGTTGTAAAAGCTTCTCTGGGATGCCCTTTGTTCAGAAATACATATATGGCGTTGCCATTGCTTTTTGGCAATTAGGCCGCTAACTGTGGCTGCGCAACAGAATTCTTTTATTCTCGGCAGTGAAGGGGTTAATTAGGTAGCTTGTAAGGTTAATGTTAACTTTAGTGTAGAGATTACCCTCCCACCTGACACTTCCCACCCCCTGATCCCTACTTGAACAGCTCTTTCCTCCCTCATCCCCCACTGGTTTTTATTTTTCTGCAGGGTAGGATCCCCCCTTAACCTCCCCGATCCCTCCCAAACAGCTCTCTAAACCTCCACCCTCTAACTATATCCACCATCTTAGGAAAAAAGGAAAAAAAAAATTAGGATACCCTCTTTTCTGTAGTGTAGCTGCCCCATCCCTTTATTTTTTTCTGTAGCATGGGGACCTCCCACTCCCTCCCTGGCTAGGCCTCCCACACCTCCCGCCAGCACCAGCAACGATAGTTACAGACAGTGACACATACAGCGTTACGTCTGTAATGATCAGGCATCTGCCTTCATATAGAACCGGAGCACCAATCGTGCTCCGGTTCCAAATGCGGAAGATGCCTGGTGCTTCAGTTACTCCAGCTCTCAGCTGTAACTTAACAGCCAAGGCTGCTGCCTCTTCTAAAAATGGACAAGAACCAAACTGGTTACCTACCATTCAACAGTAAACCAGCTCAAGTTGCTCTAAAATGTTTATTCAATCAAGCTAGATATGTATTCCTTTAGAGACCCCAGCCTTTTGTGAGGCTGTGACAGGAAGTAATGGGCCCTACACAAAGAAAGTTAAAAAAAAAAAAAAACCACACCATAAAAATGATGAATACATATTAATTTTTTTATTTTATTTTTTTTAATTAAATATATTTAGTGAGTTTTTACCAAAAAAGTACTAACAGATAAACTTACAGTAATATAAGTAATGTATTTCATGCAATATACATCAAGAAAGCTGGTTCTGCAGTGACCTAATCAATATGTAAATATTAAAAGCCAGCAACAGGCATAGAATAAAAAAAAAAAAAGGATACAAAATTGTACTAATAATGCCAACTATTTGTGTGCAATTACAAGTTAGGGACATAACATAAGATCAATACATTCACATTAGCATATGATTACCTGTACTATAGGACCTTAGGCTTGGTAAAGTTAGAGGGGGGGGGGGGGGGAATTGATAACGTTCCAAAAAAACTCCAAAAACCATGCATAAACTGGAAAACAAGTTTGCTTAATTTCACTAGCTGCAGGGCTGGACAAACCCAGGAGCCACTGGCTCCTAGAAATTTACCCCTGGCTCCTAACTTTTTGGCTTATTCTTATATCTATATACAAATCCAACTGTCTGGCTCCTAAAAAATATGCCTGGCTCCTAATTTTTGAACATATTCATCGAGCACTGACTAGCTGTATAATTAGCTATACAAATCCCTATACCATTATATCACACTAAATACGATGAAACTCCAGTAATCAAATCTAGTGTATATAAGCTGTCACCTGTAAAAGATATACCCATTTACATGCAAGAAGAACTGATACTGCATATGGAGACTGACAAAGCCAAGATCTTTGAGAATAAAAGCTTCTGTAGCAACATAGCAGCAGTGGACATAAGCAGAACCTCTGCAATATAATATGTAGAGAATACACGGCACATTACTAGAGGACTATACAAGGAAAACCAAACTGCACTATATATCTATATTATCCTATAAATCTCCCCAATAATCTTTAGTCTATAAACTGTCTCTTGTGAAGGGCACATACCCAATTGTAACAAGCTTCCACAAAGATCACTATGTCCCACTATTGTAACAAGCTTCCACAAAGATCACTATGTCCCACTATTGTAACAAGCTTCCACAAAGATCACTATGTCCCACTATTGTAACAAGCTTCCACAAAGATCACTATGTCCCACTATTGTAACAAGCTTCCACAAAGATCACTATGTCCCACTATTGTAACAAGCTTCCACAAAGATCACGATGTCCCACTATTGTAACGAACTTACATAAAGATCAGTATGTCCTACAATTGTAACAAACTTACATAAAGATCAGTAAGGGCTCGATTTATTATAGCCCTACGGATGCAAGTTTTCATAAGAACTTGCTCGCCGTAATTTAACAAGCAGCGGTCACCAGACCGCCGCTTCCCTAACCTCTTCGCCACCTAAATTCAATCTCCGCAGTCGAGTCCGGTTGAGGAGATTGACAGCTCCCGCCTGCGTGTGATTGGCTGTGCGCGGGCAGGGGCGGGATTGCATGCAAGCGCAAAATTGCACTCGTGTGCCATGGTGAATACCTGCGTGTAATTTTGCCCGGCCACAAGCGAGCTGAGGCGTACAGGAGCTAAATCAGGGTTCAACATACCCAGGAGCTAAGGATTTTATTTTATAAAAATCTTTATAGTTCATGACAAAGATAGTGTAATATTCCATACGTATACTTTTAAGAACACTATCTGATCAACAAAGATACAGTGGGCTGGATGTGAAACAGATAAAAGAATAAATCCATGTGTTAAATGGACATAATACTCATACGCTAAACCACTTTAAAGTGATGCAGCAAACCAGTAAAAAGCTGACAAGAGACTATCACATAAGCATTTCTATGTAAAAAAGTAAGATTTTTACTTCAAATTTTCCACTCATAATAGTAAGAGCTACGTGAACAGATATACGTCAGATACTGTCAGCTGTGTGTGCGATAGATTTTTTTTTTATATATATATATATATATATATATATATATATATATAAATTTCTTATTAAAGTCCAAAATTGAGTAATCCTAGCATTACCCAAGGTAAACCTGACATTACCCAAGCAGCTGTGAGTAAACCCCAATGTAACATGATAAATCTCATCAGAGTGCATCAAGGTACCACATTAAAAATATATACGATGCACTGTAATTCACACATCCTGTATCTTTTTTGCCTCTCCCTGGGGGGTTCAAGAGGCCCCTCTTGAAAAACCTCATTCCCCAAGGTTCACTTGGGGTGGATGCCAGGGGAACAGGCTTAAACCAGAGCCGCTTTGGTAATTCCCTGGGTTATCGTATGGCCACAAAAACACAATGTAAAGCACAGCTCGGGGGGGGGGAATGAAGAGACCACTGCAAAATAATCAGTTTCTCTGGTTTCAATATGTATTAGGTATGTGTTTGAATAAAAGAAAAAAAAAATGTACTCTATAAAAACTACTAACATTTCTCCCAAGTTCCAAAACATTTGTCATTTAGAGCATTTATTTACAGAAGTAGACTGCAACTAGACAGACAAAAACAACAAGAGATGGTGTTCTCAGACCTCCAATAAAGTAAAGAAAACAAGTTCATATTCATTTTTAAACACAATACTAATGTTTTAACTTAGCAAGAGTTCAGAAATCAATATTTGGTGGAATAACGGATTTTCAATCACAGCTTTCATGTGTCTTGGCACATTGCTGCGTGGTCACTTTATGCCACTCCTGGTGCAAATATTCAAGTAGCTTGGCTTTGTTCGATGGCTTGTGACCATACATCTTACTCTTGATCACATTCCAGAGGTTTTCAACTGAGGATTGTTTTTTCCAGCAGGACAATGCTTCATGCCACACAGCCAGGTAAATCAAGGTGTGTATGGAGGACCACCAGATCAAGACCCTGTCATGGACAGCCCAATCTCCAGACCTGGACCTCATTGAAAACCTCTGGAATGTGATCAAGAGGCAGATGTATGTTTACAAACAAAGCCGAGTTGCTTGGATTTTTGCGCCAGGAGTGGAATGATAGCGGTGATTGAAAATCTAGGCTATTCCACCAAATACTGATTTCTGAACTTTTGCCAAGTTAAAACATTAGTATTGTGTTTAAAATGTAGTATTGTTTTCTTTGTATTATTCGAGGTGTGAAAACCCTGCATAATTTTTGTTCTTTTGATCAGCTGTCATTTTCTGCAAATAAATGCTGTAAATGGCTATTTTATTTGGAATTTGGGAGAAATCTTGTAAGTAGTTTAAAGAATAAAACAATGTTTATTTTACTAATACACATACCTATAAATAATAAAACCAGAGCTAAGGAGTTGTGATCCCCTGAATTTGATTGTTGTTAAAGAGTTAGTCATTACATTCAGAATGGTAAATGGTCTCCTCAATGACACCATCTCACTCAGACACATATGTTCGTGCTTGAGTGTAAGTATTCTGTGCACATGCAAGCGTGCAGGGCAGTTCTGTGCTCCAATCATGCAATTCTTATGAAGGGCACTATTACACATTTGACAGCTTGTTCAGACATTCCAGAGTTGGTGTATGGCATGAATCTCAGCTATTGTGTATTATCTGTAGTATAGATATACATGGCGGTGTGTACCCTATGCAGAGAAAGTTATTAGGCACACTGTGCACTATATGAAACTGCTTCCCAGTGTGTATTACATCTAGTGTTGACATTACACAGTACTGTGCCACCCTGCACTGGGGCCCTGGTGTGTGTGTGTGCCACCCTGCACTGGGGCCCTGGTGTGTGTGTGTGCCACCCTGCACTGGGGCCCTGGTGTGTGTGCCACCCTGCACTGGGGCCCTGGTGTGTGTGTGTGCCACCCTGCACTGGGGCCCTGGTGTGTGTGTGTGCCACCCTGCACTGGGGCCCTGGTGTGTGTGTGTGCCACCCTGCACTGGGGCCCTGGTGTGTGTGTGCCACCCTGCACTGGGGCCCTGGTGTGATATTATACCACACTGATTCCCTAATGTAATTACACTCTATGCACTGGGGTCCTGTGTGAGTTTATTATATTGCACTGGGGTCCTGGTGTGAGATTATTATATTGCACTAGGGTCCTGGTGTGAGATTATTATATTGCACTGGGGTCCTGTGAGAGTTTATTATATTGTACTGGGGTCCTGGTGTGAGATTATACCGCACTGATTCCCTAATGTAATTACACTCTATATTGCACTAGGGTCCTGGTGTGAGATTATTATATTGCACTGGGGTCCTGGTGTGATATTATACTACACTGATTCCCTAATGTAATTACACTCTATGCACTGGGGTCCTGTGTGAGTTTATTATATTGCACTGGGGTCCTGGTGTGAGATTATACCGCACTGATTCCCTAATGTAATTACTCTATATTGCTCTGGGCTCTGTATCTATTACAGGAGCAGCAGGCCTCACCTTCTTGTAGTGTTTGCCTATCCACACCCGTACACAGTCCAGCTGGGACACAGTCTCGGGGCTCTCCCAGTGTTTGAGTGCGGGGCCCCCATCCTTCTTCCGCAGCTGGGCCAGAGCCGCTACTCCTCCTGCAGCCACCATGGGCTCACCGTCCCGGCCTGCCTCCTCCTCCAGGTCTCCCTCACCACACTCCTCCTCTTCCTCCTCTCCCTCGTCCTCCTCCTCGTCTTCCTCCTCTCCTTCTTCGTCCTCCTCGCGCTGAGTGGAGGACGCGTGCTGGTGCGGGGCTGGCTGCTCGTTCGTCGCCGGGTCCTCGCGCCGCGGCACCGGGTAGTGGCGAGTACTGGGCTGTAACTGGTCTCTCACCGCCACCGGGCTTCCGTCCTCGCGCTCCACGCCCGCCGCTCCTCCTCCCCGGCGACGCCTCCTCCTCTGCCTCGGTCCCGATAACCTACCGCCCCCGTGTCCGCCGTCGCTACTATTGCTGCTGCCATTACAGCCGCTCGGGAGCCCCAGCTGCCTTTGTTTCATGGTGGTTTGTTTTTTTCCCCTCACTCGCTTCAGACAACACTGGCCGAGCGCGCGATTACTCGCTCACTGCTTCAAACCACGCCCACAGTCTTTAAACCACGCCCGTGTAAAGAGTAAACCTGTGTAATACAAGTCACGCCCACACCACAAACCACCGTTTTGATACGCCCTTATCCTTGATTTCTCCTTTCTGTCTCCGCCCAGCTCCCCCATGCGTTACCGCCCACTTCCACACACAATGCCGTCGTCCATTGCTTTGAAGTATGAACAAGAAAATCTTTATTGACAAAGAAACAAGGCCTAGTTTACTTTTTTAGCGCATGCTTTCTGCAAATCCGTATTAAAGATATGCTATAGCAGCTATAGACCGTGTTTATAGTGTTTAGCGAATCAGCGATCAGTTCACGGAGAGCTGTCACTTTATGAGGTGCTGTGACACAATATGTGATGTCTGGGCTCCAGACATCGTTAATAATCAGTAAAATAACATTATATGATAATGATGACAGATCTACATTAAATTTACAAAAAGTTCCGTAAATTAAAATGATATTAAACAATATGAGATTGTAATCTGACATATTTAAGTGTAGTTAAAAACTTTTCAATATACTTTCATTATTCTATTGTTCCCTTACCTGTAATTTAACTCTAAACATTGTTCCTATTCGAATCAATGTAAATAAAATGTAATAACTATAGAAATAAATGCCAAGCTATGGTGAAATATCCTCTATGTGTGCTGGAATCATTTAAAATCAGCCCTAACAGATCAAGTTTCCGAGTTATGATGTTTAACCCCTTTACCACCAGGAATTTCAAAGAAAAACACCCAAAGTACTAGATATTTTTATTATTTTTGCTGTCACTACATTTAAACAGAAAAAGAGCTGTTTTTTCTATTTCCCTATGAAAATGATATATATTTTTAAAGTAGACAACCCAATGTATTGATCTAGGCCAATTTTGGTATATTTGTTGCCAAATCTGATCATATAAAAAAAATGTTAACTTTAACCACTACTGCAGTTGTAATGGTAGTAAATGCTTCTCTAAGATCCCCTTTGTTCAGAAATAGCAGACATGCAGGGCTTCGCTTTTGGTTTTTGGCAATAAAAAGGTTGCTAATTGCAGCTGCGCACCACACTATCGAAATTCCTGGCAGTGAAGGGCTTAATCAGATTGGAAGGTTAATATTTGCTGTAGTGTAGGGATTACCCTCTCATCTGACATCTCCCACCCCTTGATCCCTACCTGATCCCTCCCAAACAGCTATCACCTCCCACTGGTCACCACCATCTAAGGTACTGGCAGATAGTCTTCCAGTAAGCAGTTTAGGGCTTTTATTTATTTTAATATATATATATATATATATATATATATATATATATATATATATATATATATATATATATATTTATTTATATTTCTGTAGTGTAGGGCTCCCTTCTTATCCTCCCACCTCCTTGATCCCCCCCCCCCAAAAAAAAAACAGCTTTTAAACCCTCCCACTGCTACACACATTGTTTTGTTACTGGCAGCTAGTCTGCCAGTAAGGTTTTTATTTTGTATTTATTTTATATTTTGTTTTTAAACGTAGCCATCCCTTCTCCCCCTCCCCTGTCCAAATACATTTTCTATAGCGTAGGGTTTCATACCTCCCTCTCCCATGCCTAACATTTTGTCTGTAGTGTAGGGCTCTCTCCCTTGAACACCAACCTCTCCATCCAACTCTATTAAGTCCTCTTCTTCTCAGCACTTCCAGCTTCTGGTGCTTGCAAATGTCACTGTGATGAGAGCAGAATGTGATGTCACTGTTTGTGGGCGGGGCTTAGGTCCAGTTGTCTTTGTCGCAGTTAGTTAGTGAAATCAACCTGACTAGATGTATGTTTCTATGCTCTGTAATAAAAAAGAGTTGTACCATCATTGCTGTGTCCTGCATATGTCCTGCATCTCATGACATAGATGTCAGAAGTTCTTGCCTGCGCTTCTGTTCCTGATCGATGACGATGTCAAAGTTTACCCCACCTGAGCCTTTTGACTTCTCTCAGACTGCAGCTTGGCCCACATGGTGTCAGCGGTTTCAGCGCTTCAGGATTGCTTCCAAACTGAACAAGGAGAGTGGTGAAGTACAAGTTAATTCTCTTTTATACTCTATGGGGAAGGATGTGGAGCCAGTATTCAATGCTTTTACTTTCCAAGAAGGGGAAGAATTTAACTTTGATATAGTTATGGATAAACTCAGTGCCCACTTTGTGCCCAAAAGAAATGTGATTCATGAGAGAGCTTGTTTTCACAAACGTAATCAGCATGTGGGAGAATCTGTGGAGTCATTTGTGCGCAGCCTGTATGAACTAGCTGAATTCTGTGAGTTTGGTGTTGCTAAAGAAGAGCAAATCAGAGACAGAATAGTTATTGGAATTACAGATGCTGAAGTCTCACTGAAGCTGCAGTTAGAGCCTGATTTAACATTAGATGGGGCTATTAGGATGGCCCGCCAGAGTGAACTGGTGAAAAAGCAAAGTGCTTATCTGAGGTCTGAAAGTATTGTGGATGAAGTGCAACAGTTCAGGAAAACTGCTAGTGAAAGGCACAGTGTGAGCGGTAGATCGAAAATAACGGATAGACCTAGAAGGGGATGGGTGCAGCATGCCCGATGCACACAGTGCAACCGTGCCCATGATCAGAGTGCTATATGCCCGGCCAGAGATAAAAGATGCAGAAAATGTAACAGAATGGGCCATTTTGAAGTGGTGTGTAAAACTGAATACATTAAGGAGATGCAGGTGGATAGTGACCAAGAGGGTCAGGAAGTGTCTTTTGTGGGGTCTGTTGTGGAACGGCCAAGCTCAGAAGAAAATTGGAAGGTTACCTTTACTGTAATGGGAGCCAAAGTTGATTTTAATATTGACACAGGAGCAGATATCACTGTAATGTCTCTTGCTGCATTTATGAAACTGCCTCGACAGCCCCAGCTATCGAAGGTTACTACAAATGTCCATAGTCCTGGTGGCCGCATTGATTGTGCGGGGAAATTTCTTGCCAGCTGTGAGTACAAGCAAAGGAAATTCACTATGTGGGTGCATGTGATTCGAGGTCAGTGTGTTAGCAATTTATTGAGCAGAAAAGCAGCTTGTGACTTGGGCCTAGTGGCCAGAGTGAATGAGATCTCCGAAGATATGTTTGGCGAATTGGGCCTACTGAATTGCAAGCCAGTCCGTATAGCACTTAAAAGTGACGCAGTCCCATACAGTATTTCTACTCCCCGTAGAATTCCGTTCCCGTCATGCCTCAAGTGGAGAAGGAGCTTATGCGCATGAAGTCTATGGGGGTTATTGAAGAGGTTGTTGAAGCAACTGATTGGTGTGCCCCCATTGTTCCTGTTGCAAAGAAAAACGGAAAGGTGCGCATCTGTGTGGACCTGAAAAGGTAGAATAAGGCAGTGAAGAGAGAGAGATTTTTGCTGCCGACATTAGAAGATATAGCTCCAAAGTTGGCTGGGGCGAAGTTCTTTCCTACATTGGACGCTTCTAGCGGCTTTTGGCAGATCCTCCTAGATCCAAAGTGCCGCAAACTGACTAACTTTATTACACCGTTAGGTCGGTTTTGCTTCTGCAGACTCCCCTTTGGGATATCCTCTGCTCCTGAAATCTTTCAAAGGGAAATGAGTTCTCTCCTAAGTGACCACGTGGGCACGGCAGTCGTCATGGACGACATTCTAGTGTATGGGTCTACGGCAGAGGAGCATGATCAGAATTTAAGTTGTGTGCTGCAGGCTATCAAAGAGTCTGGGCTGAAGTTAAATAAAGAAAAATGCCATTTTAGGAAAACTGAATTATGTTACTTTGGGCATATTATCAATGGGGATGGCACCAAACCAGACCCCGAGAAAATTTGTGCTATTGAACAGATGAAAAGTCCTTCTGATATACATGAGCTAAGACAAATATTGGGCCTTGTAAATTATGTGGGCAAGTTTCTGCCAGATTTATCCACAGTTCTACACCCTATCACAGAGTTGCTAAAGAAAGACGTTGCCTGGGTCTGGGGACCTTCACAAGAAAAATCCTTTATGCAGGCCAAGTCCCTGCTGGGGTCTGCCCCAGTGCTGGGGTTCTACGACCCTTCCAAAAAGACTGTGGTTAGTGCTGATGCAAGCAGTTATGGGTTGGGGGCTGCTCTCCTGCAGTTAAATTAAAATAAACTACAGCCCATCGCCTACTGTTCCCGCACACTGACGGCTGCTGAGTCAAAATACGCTCAAATTGAGAAAGAGTGCCTGGCTGTGTATTTTGAGATCCTGGTCTGTAATGTATAAAAAAATTGAATCGGTCCAAAAAGAGTGACCATAGGACTTGTCGTGATGACAAGGTTTTGTTCTTTTTTAAATATTGCAGATTTTGATCTGTTAGAACTAAAAATAGTTTGTGAGTTCCTTCTAGAATGTGTCTCCAGTGTTCCAGTGCGTTTTTTATGGCTAGAAGCTCCAGGTTTCTCGACTGAGTAATTTCTTTCGGCAGGTGTCAGTAGTCTTGAGAAAAATGCAATGGGGTGACGGTTTGGTGAACCTTTTCGTTGTTGTGTTAAAATTGCTCCTACTCCTATGTTTGATACATCCACTTCGAGAGTGAAATCTGCTTTTGGATCAGGGAGTTGAAGTATTGGAGCTAAAGTGAAACTTCTCTTTAGGTGATCAAAAGCATCCTGTGCTTCCTTTGTCCAATTGAAACGGACCTTCCCCGTTAAGTTAGCGGCTGGACTATAGAAGAATACCCTTGGATAAATCTCCTATAAAAATTGGAGAATCCCAAAAATTTTTGGAGAGATTTTTGAGTAGTAGGAGTAGGCCAGTTTACCACCGCTTCCACCTTTTCTGGATCCATGTGTATGCCATTTGGGGAGATAATATATCCTAAGAATTTGATTGTCTTTACATGGAACTGACACTTCTCAGCTTTAGCATACAATTGATGCTCTCTTAGTCTCATCAAGACCCACCTTACGTGTCTGATATGTTCTGTCATATTTTTGGAAAAAATCAGGATATCATCCAAATAAATCACTACACAGGTGTCCATTAAATCCTTGAATATTTCATTTATAAAGAATTGAAATGTTGCTGGAGCGTTCGTTAAGCCAAAAGGCATAACGTTATACTGGAATAAACCATATCTTGTTTTAAATGCTGTCTTCCACTCATCTCTCTTTCTCATACGAATAAGATTGTATGCGCCCTTTAAATCAAGTTTAGTGAAGATACATGCATCAGTCAATCTTTCGAGGAGTTCGGGGATGAGTGGAAGTGGGTATCTGTTCTTTATAGTTATAGCATTTAAGCCCCTATAATCAATAATAGGGCGTAGTGAACCGTCTTTATTGTTGACAAAGAACATCCCAGCAGCAGCTGGGGATATAGAAGTAGAAATAAAGCCCTTTCTTAAGTTTTCATCGAGATATTCTTGAAGATGTTGTAATTCTTTTTTGGACATAGGATAGATTTTTCCAAAAGGGATAGTAGCGTTAGGTTTCGTATCTATAGGGCAATCGAATGACCTGTGAGGGGGAAGATTTTCTGCCTCTTTAAGATCAAATACATCCATAAATTCAGTGTATTCAGTAGGTATTTGTGTTTGTAAGTGATTCAGAGAGATGTATGGATAACAAGTGGAGGTACAATATTCTGAATTATATTGAATTGTATTCAAAACCCAATCTATCTGAGGGTTGTGTTTCTGTAACCAGGTGTAACCTAAGATAATGGGGTGTAAAGAGTTGGGTAGTATGTCAAAGGTTATGTATTCTGTATGCCCATTGCCGGAGGTAACAAGTAGGGGTATGGTGTGGTGGGTTATAGGACCCTTTAGATGTGTAGAACCATCAATAACTTTTACATGCACTGGGAATTGCTTAAGCACACAGGGTATTTTATTTATATTTACAAACGTTTGATCCATAAACAATCCAAAAGCCCCAGAATTGACCATTGCCTCATTCCTGAGAAGTTGTTGGTCCCACTGCAAAGACAATGAAATGGTTAGGTGCGAATTTGTGATAGAAGTATTTTGTGGTTTCACAATACAAATCTTACCCCTTTTTTGGCGCATCAAAACAGGACATGAGGAAACTGTATGTTCCTTATTTCCGCAATACATACAGAGATTTGAGATTCTTCTGCGTAACTTTTCTTCGTGAGTAAGAGGACCCTTTATCGTTCCAATTTCCATTGGTATAGGGTTTTGGAGATTTTTCTCCTGTTGTGTGGTATGATATCTTTTTGGAAAGAGGTCTGAGGGTGGTTTTCTGCTCGACGTTCTCGGTATCTTCTATCCATGGAGATGGAGATCTTTATGAGAGATTTAAAAGTTTCAGGAAACTCTATGCGGGAAAGCTCGTCCTTTAAGTATTCTGAAAGTCCGAGTCTAAACTGATTACGTAAAGAAACAGAATTCCATTGTGACTCAGTTGCCTTAGTTGGAACTCTGCTACGTAGTCCTCAACGGGTCTCTTTCCCTGTTTTAGGGTTCTCAGATTATTTTCTGCAGTGATCTGGGTGATGTGATCCTCATAGAGTAAAGCCATTGCTTTGAAAAAACCCTCCACAGCACCTAGAATGGGGTCATTGGATTCAAAGAATTTATTGGCCCATAACCTAGGTTCATCACTAAGGTAAGATATGACAGTACATACTTTAACCCTGTCACAGTAGTATGTCTTAGGTTTCATAGAAAACAATAAATAACAAGCATTGCGAAATTCACGAAAACGTGAGCGAACACCAGAAAAAATACTAGGAGGGTTCATTTGTGGTTCTGGGTGTTCTGCAGCTTTTTGTGTAAAGAAATCATTCATAATTTGTTTTAAAGTATTGTTTTCATTTTGTAACTCTGTAAGTCCTTGGGCAAGGATTTCTACTTTTTGATTCAAACTTGTGATCTCATTAGCCATAGCAGTAGGATCCATTTTCAGAGACAGTTTCTAGTTTGCTCTGTGTGTTGAAGGCTTGATTATTCTATCATGAACAGCTGGCACCTTTGTATTAAAAAAATAAGTGTTTGTGTAGCTATTCCTTTTGTTCAGCTTATGCGGGGTTAAATAAGCTGATTTATCAACCAGGATTAGCAGTTCATATAACAAAACAGAATAATTGTGAATCTCTTTTCAGAGTTATCCTTTATATGAAAAAGAGGCAGTTTTACAAGTGAAATCTCTTCTGAGATAATAATGAGTTGTGTTGTGACAATTAAATAAAATATAAGTAGATTGTATGAAAAGACTCTTGTTTGATATTTGGTGGATACCAGACTTATTCAGGGTAATTCATACATGGATTAAACAAAAGGATTGAGGTTAAATTGCAACTCAGAAAACTGACAAGAAACAAAGTTGCGCTTTTGTTTTTGAGAGACGTTTTGCTTGCAGCACAGAAAACTGACAGGAAACAAAGTTGCGCTTTTACTTTAGAGAGGATTATTTTAAGGTTAACTCTGAGACTTCAGACAGAAATTAAAAACAGATTCAAAGTATAAGTTCTTACTTGGTTATTAAGGTTAGTCCTCCAAACACCGCTCAGTTGTTGTTGAGATAAGCAGCACACTTTAGCTGTGATGATAGAGATTGTATCATCTTAGACTTGGCTGATATGTTAATTTTTAGAAACACAACACAAATGTCTTGCTATTACAAGGTGATCACTGTCCCTTAATAAAACATTTTTAAAAAAAGCTGCTTTATTACCATAAATTTGGCTCTCCACCACAAAAGATTTAGGATTTTATTTTATTTCATACATTTTTTTGCAGTGCTATTTTTCTTGGCCAGAGTCTCAATGAAAAAAAACAGACATCACATTTACATAGAGGGTAAAATGACAGATGGGTTAATTGCAGCTGTATTTCCTAAACGGGATATGAAAGTCAGTCTCTCCCATGGGATTTACTTTTCCTCATTATTTCAAGACACTTCTAGATTGGTAACTTCAGATTCTCAGTCTCAGCAAAGACATTCCCTTTAAGAGCCATTCTAGTCAAAATCAAACTTCCATGATTCAGTCAGGACATGTAAGCAACCATCCAATTTACCTTTATCATCAAATTTGCTTTGTTCTCTTGGTATTCTTTGTTGAAGTCTAAACCTAGGTAGGCTCATATGCTAATATTTAAGCCATTGAATTCAACCTCTTATATCAGTGAATTTTACAGTTTTTCACAGTTAGACAGTGTTAGCTCACATGTGCCATATAGATAACATTGTGCTCACTCCCAAGGAGTTTTGTAGGAGTCAGCACTGATTGACTAAAATGCAAGTTAGTAAATAATACTGAGCCAAGGGGGTAGTCTGCAGAACCTTAGATACAAGGTAAAAAGTGTATTAATATAACAGCATTTGTTAGGCATAACTGTTGAATGGGTAATAAAAAAAAAAACTTTAAAAATTGTCATTTTACATGGAGGCTGCGTATGTGACCATCTTTCCTCCAATCTCCCTTGGGACAAGAATCTGTGCTGGTAAAGTTATAGGTGCCGTTCCTTTCTCCTTTTTCTTTTAAACTGTTTGCTTTGTGTAATTTTGTATGTTAATCATTTTATATATACATGCACTGTGACTATTTTTGTTTATAATAAATATTCCTTTATTATGTTTTGCCTTTGTTTAATATTTGAACCATGTTACTGAAGAGAGTATTGTGTTTATAGTTTGTTTATACCAAGTTGTGTTTTCTTTTTATTATTTTTAATCTACTAGTCTGGGGGTTTTATATAGATTTCCCATATAATAATCTGTGGTGGTGGTGGCAGCAGATATAGAATAGGGTATTTGGCATTTAAAGAGAAGTTTGGGGTATCTGGGTCTACTATAGACTACAGAAAGTTTTCTTCCTTTTTGTAACAAATCTATGGTAACAATGTTTAAGTGATATTCTCTGTTTAGTTCACCTCCGAAAACAAAAATAAAAATGAATCTGAGTTGTTTAACTTTTTTTTATTTATTTATTTATTTTTATTTCATCTGCATTTAAATATCCTTTAGGTGGAGTGAATGCTGATATCATGTGCGCATATTTTCGTATGTCACATTTTGTTTTATAGATTAAAAGGGACACTGAACCCAAATTTTTTCTTTCATGATTCAGATAGAGCATGAAATTTTAAGCAACTTTCCAATTTACTCCTATTATCAAATTTTCTTTATTCTCTTGGTATCTTTATTTGAAATGCAAGAATGTAAGTTTAGATGCCGGCCCATTTTTGGTGAACAACCTGGGTTGTTCTTGCTGTTTGGTGGATACATTCATCCACCAATAAAAAAAGTGCTGTCCAGAGTTCTGAACTAAGAAAAAAGCTTAGATGCCTTCTTTTTCAATTAAAGATAGCAAAAGAACGAGCAAAAAATGATAATAGGAGTAAATTAGAAAGTTGCTTAAAATTGCATGCTCTATCTGAATCACAAAAGAAAACATTTGGGTTCAGTGTCCCTTTAACTAACACTTTGTAATTTGTAAGTATGTATATATAAAAGTAATGTGATTGATGTCACAAAAGTAGGAGGGGCATATAGGTATAAATAAGAGCACCTGTATAGCATTTTCACTAGCGCTGACAAAGCCCCTGTATGTTGGGGCAAATGGGGGAGAAACGTGTGTTGGCAAGCTCCTTTTAACCAGCTTTCTGCACTCTTTGCTACCCAGCTTATCTGGCAAAGTTAATATTCATAAGCTATCCAAGCTACTGTTCCAGAGAAATGACAAAGTTTCAAATGCTACCTGACACCTGAGTAGCTGGATCATTTATCAAGGAAAGAAAGAAATTATGGCTAACAACTTACAGTTGCAGCACAAGTAATGACCATCTCTAACTGATACCTATCTCAGGAAGAGAAAAGTGACACAAGAGGGGTCGCATCTACCTGGGAGATTGGATTGGAAAAAGCGTGCAGGCAGTTTAGGCTGAACTCAGGATTGGGGTCCTTCAGGCTAACAGCTGTAAGAACCTTAAGAAGTGTACAACCCGATGTGGGTAAGCGGTGTTGGATGGGGGCACCTGTGGGTACAGATATCCAGTTGAGGTTCTGGTAAGAACACTAAGAAAATCTTGTGCATCACAATTTGGAGACAGGTATGTGCTGTTTAGCACGAGACGGTGAAAGCAAAACCCGGTCTTTGCCTCTATCTGTATTTAATGTGTACAGCTAACTTCCTTGACAGTGTAACGAATATCAGACTTTGCTGACATACAGCTAGATTACGAGTTGTGCATTATGACTCAAATATCATCGTTATAGGCCATAACGCTTCATTTTCCCTAACGCTGCTATTACAAGTTTCCGTAGCGCCACAAATATCCACATCTACGCTCAAAAACCTAACGCTCACACAGACCCAGTAGTTAATGATATACCAATAACAAAACATCCACGAATCACTTCAAAAACATTACACAAAGTACACTTACACTCATACAAACACTCTACCATACATCATTATTAAATAAAAAAATTTCATGTGAAAATATAACGGATCAAAGTTACGAGATCTCGGGTGTTTGAAAAAAATGCACACAAACCTATTTTACATTGACTTACATAGACATACGGGAACAATACACTCATCTAGCTACATCTAACTACAAATATTATCACATATATACACAAATCAATACATACAAACAATATACAGCACATTACCTAGACAAAACATTAGTTTATTATGAAAGTAACACAATTTAGCTACTTTTTCACTGAAGAACATGATGTCACTCACTTTACGCTCAACACAATTGTTCGGTTTTATTTCTCTTGAAATTTCTATCCTCCATTGACTTCTAAGGGGAATACGTGCTCGTGCAGATTTACTTAACGCACACAAAATTTTTAGCCTTCAAAACTAGTAATACCAGCGTTAGAATTGTTGCACTAATTCATTCATTCTTGTGTTAGTCCCGCTATGACAAATAGATCAAGAAATTACTATTTCCCTATGGAGTTATAGCTTTTACTTGTGTGAACATCACTACAACATCAAATTATTTTATGAAATTACATTACATCAACTAGAAATCAACATCAATTCTATCATCAACAATACGGTTTCAAAAATTAAATCATATTGAAACGGACAGAAAAATTATTTTTTAAGATTTCAATATTCACAAACAGTAGCCAATTGTAAACACTTCTCATTTACGTCTATTATAGCATTTCATTTATTCAACTCATATGCTTGGATGAACAGCATATCTAGATAGGCTCACCAGATGATGATTGATGAATGCCTTTTGGCATTGACTCATACACGTGCATTGATATTCAGTAAAAAAAAAAAGATATAAACAATGAACACATTTATATCATACAACTACATTGAAAGGTTGGTTAACATTGGATTCTCTCTCAGAATCACGAAACAGAAATTATGGATTTAGTGTCCCTTTAACATCACGATTTACTCATAATATACCATTAGGAATTACGTACAATAATAACATATAATTAGAAAATATTAGAGTTGTCGCTTTTTTTGAAGGAACAACAATGCTATACTGTTTTATATAAATCAAAACCAGATCCTAAAAATAGGAGAAAAAATAGGAGACTCAATCCATAGGCATAGGACCAGGCTGGATCATGTTCTCCAAGGAGTTAGCAGAACAATAACAAGAGCCCAAGTGCGGTTCATACATCCACCAGAGGTAAACTCAGTTACCCCAGGTATCCAAAATCCAATCAACAGGAGCAAGGTGTAGATAAAAGTAATTTTCTTTTATTAAAAACAATTAAAACACATGGGGAACACAGTGTTAGAATGACACAATGGGAGGTTTCTTTTAATTTCTTTTCCCCAAAATATTTTTGCATGGTAAGTTTTTGCATCAATCGATTTATATCAACAAACATATTGAAAAGGTTATGTAAATTTGATGGATTAAAAGAAAGACCCTTCCCTAATACTCTGACTTCATCGTCTGTCAGACGATGTGACGACAGATTATAAATTCCTTGATTCAATCTTTGGAGTCTTGCCTCTTTGGAGGCGGTACCCCTCCCTCTGCTCCCCCGTCTGCGTATGGTCTTTTCCCTTTGGGTGACTGATTTAGTATTGTGAGGGGCTCTAAGTAACTTGCTATTTTGCGTTGTGTCCAGGACTGTTGCCTGGGTCTTTGTTCTAAAAAAAACATCTTCATGAATATTTTGCTGATTAGAATAATTAGGGGCAGAGTGGTCAACTGACATATTCGGGCCATTATAAGGGAAGTGTCAGGGTGCCAGGAATCAGACTGAGACGAGAAGTGCAAAAATAATCACACCTTTATTTATAGCAAAAAATAATAAAATGTCCACAAGTAAAAAAACAAGCCAGGAATCAAAACCAGAGCTGGTAGTCAGACAAGCTGAGTCAGGAGTCAAAGCGAGTAGTCAGACGACCCGGAATCAGGAACAAGGAGAACCGCAGAGTCAGGAACATGCCAGAGATCAGGAACCAGAAGGGATGTCAGACAGCCAGGTAATACACAGGAGCTCTCACAAACAGGTCTGAGACAACACAAGGGCAAAGCACACTGAACAGAGGCCCTTTAAATAATAAGTGGTGACATCACAATTCTGAGACCGCATCCTGTCTCACACGGATGATGTACACCAGTCTGGCCATAAAAGGAAGTGCAGGAAAGGAGCAGCATCACACAGTATGCACCATAGTCAGCAAGAGAGGTGAGTAAAATGGCTGCCAGCAGCACATGGCAAACAAAACAGGGAAAAACCCTGACAGTACTCTCCCCTCAACGACCCCTCCCCCGCGGGAGGACAAAAGGCTTATTGGGGAAACGGGCATGGAAGGCACGGAGGAGGGCAGGAGCATGAACATCAGAGGAGGGAACCCATGAATGCTCCTCCGGGCTGTAGCCCCTCTAGTGAACCAAATACTGTATGCGGCCCCTGGACATATGAGAGTCAATAATGCTGCTGACCTCATAATCCTCATGGTTGTCAACAAATATAGGATGGGGACGAGGCAACACAGTGGTAAACCGATTACAAACCAATGGTTTCAAGAGGGAGACATGAAAAACATTAAAGAAGCGCATTGCAGGAGGAAGGTCAAGAGCGCAGGCCACAGGATTGACCTGTCGGAGTATTCGAAAAGGACCAACATAACGGGGAGCCAGTTTATTGGAAGGCACATGAAGATTCAAGTTGTGGGAGGACAGCCAAACTCTCTCACCAACCTGGTAGGAAGGCGTGGGCAGATGCCTACAATCAGCCTGGAACTTTTGGCACTGCATAGAACAATGAAGGCAATCCTGAATCTGCACCCAAGTGGAACGGAATTGCCAGAGATGCTCCTCCAAAGCCAGAATACCTTGAGACATGAATGGATCGGCCAACAAGGATGGTTGAAACCCATAATTCGCCATGAATGGGGATAACTTGGAGGAAGCATTAATAGCACTGTTACGAGCAAACTCTGCCCAAGGTAACAGTTCAGACCAATTATTGTGGTGATCTGAGACATAGCAACGGAGGAACTGTTCCAGAGCTTGATTAGACCGTTCCGCAGCCCCATTGGATTGAGGGTGATATGCAGAGGAGAAGGAAAGCGCTGGGGAATCTGTTGGCGCTCTACAAATACCTGATAATAATAATAATAATAATAATAATAACAATAATAAAGCTGGATCCCCATTTGAGCACAAAAGGAACGCCAAAATCTGGAGAGAAACTGGCTACCCCTGTCCGACACTATCTCCTTGGATAACCCATGTAAACGGAAGACCTCCCGGGCAAAAATTGAAGCAAGCTCCTGAGCGGTAGGCAACTTCTTCAAGGGAATGCAATGTGAAATTTTAGAAAAACGGTCAACCACCATAAGGATAACAGTATTGCCATTGGAAACAGGGAGCTCGACAATGAAGTCCATGGAAAGATGTGTCCAAGGACGCTCACTATTAGCAATAGGTTGAAGAAGACCCACAGGAAGACGTCGAGGAGTCTTATTCTGTGCGCAAACTGAGCAGGAGGCAACATACGCAGCAACATCAGAAAGAAGACCTGGCCACCAGAATTGTAGAGTGACAGACCAAATCATTTGGTTCTTGCCTGGGTGACCTGCGGCTTTAGGATAGTGGTAAGTGTGCAAAAGTTTAGTTTGAAGATTCTCAGGAACAAAACACTTACCACTAGGTTTCTCAGGAGGTGCATTTGTTTGTGCAGCCAGGATCTCCTCCCCCAAGGGAGAAGTCAAATTAGTACATATGGAGCCAAAATATGGTCAGGAGGTATAACTGGAGTAGGTACAGACTCCTCCTTGGACAGAGGGGAAAATTGTTGAGAGAGGGAATCAGCCATAACATTCTTACTACCAGGCAGGTAGGAGACCACATAATTAAACTGAGACAAAAATAGCGTCAATCTGGCCTGTCGGGGCGACAAACGTTTTGCTTCAGGTAGATAAGTTAAATTCTTGTGGTCAGTAAGAATGAGCACTGGTACGCTAGTACCCTCGAGAAGATGCCTCCATTCCTTAAGTGCCAAAATTATGGCCAGTAATTCCCTGTCGCCAATTTCATAATTGCACTCCGCTGGAGACAATTTCTTAGAGATGAAACCACACGGATGCAAGGAACCATCAGGCGTAGGACGTTGAGACAAGAGGGCACCTACTCCAGTCTCAGACGCATCGACCTCAAGAACGAAAGGCAGGAAAGGGTTAGGATGAGCCAGAACTGGAGCGGCAGCAAAGGCAGTCTTAAGGCTATCAAAGGCCTTAATGGCAGTAGGTGACCAATGGAGTGGATCATTCTCTTTACGGGTCATGTCTTTGATAGGTTTGACCAAGGAAGAATTTTTTTAAATAAACTTTCTATAGTAATTGGCGAACCCCATAAAACGTTGAATAGACTGAAGACCAACTGGGCGAGGCCACTGCAAAACTGCAGATAACTTGTCAGGATCCATGGAGAACCCTGCAATGGAGATAACATAACCTAGGAAGGTTACTTGAGTCTGATGGAACTCACATTTCTCGAGTTTATAAAACAGGCCGTTCTCACGTAGTCTCTGAAGAACCCGTGTAACATCAGAACGATGAGCCTCAAGTGTGGTGAGTGTATGAGGATGTCGTCAAGGTACACCACAACACACTGTTGCAACATATCTCGTAGGACATCATTAATAAATTCCTGGAAAACAGCAGGAGCATTACATAGGCCAAAGGGCATTACAAGATACTCATAATGCCCGCTCCTGGTGTTAAATGCTGTTTTCCATTCGTGACCCTCCTTGATCCTAACGAGATTGTACGCTCCTCTCAAATCAAGTTTAGTAAAGACCGTAGCTCCCTTGAGGTGGTCAAAGAGTTCCGTAATGAGCGGACTAGGGTAAGTATTCTTAATGGTAAGATGATTAAGACCCCTATAATCAATGCATGGTCTTAACTCCCCACCCTTTTTCTTCACAAAGAAGAAGCCAGCCCCTGCAGGAGAGCAGGATTTGCAGATGATCCCCCATGACATAGCATCGGCAACATACTCCTCTATAGCACAATTCTCCACAACAGACAGAGGGTAAACCCGGCCCCGAGGAGGAATGGCTGCAGGTTGCAAGTCTATGGCACAATCGTAAGACCGGTGAGGAGGCAACGTACCAGCACGCACCTTGTCAAAAATATCTCTGGCAATTGAGATACCAAAGAAGTGCGCACAAGACTTTAACTGGTTTCCGAAGACAAGTGGAAATACATTGCGGAGACCACAACAAAATTTTTGACATGCGCCAGTCGAGACTAGGATTGTGCTTTTGGAGCCAGGGATAACCCAGAACAACTGGAAAATATGGAGAGTTTATCACCTGGAACTGGAGGGTTTCAAAATGAAGAGCCCCAACAGCCATGGATAACGGAGCAGTTTTGTGAGTAACTAGTGCGGGCTGAAGGGGCCTGCCATCAATGGCCTCAATAGCAAGCGGAATGGACCGAGGCAAAACAGGAATGGAGTGCTTTGATACAAAAGCACTGTCAATGAAATAGCCCGCAGCACCGGAGTCAACAAGAGCCTGGGTGACTATGGAGGAGTCAACCCAGGAAAGGACAACCGTGACCAAAGGTTTCTTCTTTAGTGGTTCCGGGGACGAGGATAAACCACCCAAGGTCTGCCCCCGACAGGACCTTAGGTGTGAGCGTTTCCCGGCCGTGTAGGACAAGACTTCAAAAGGTGGCCCTGTAACCCACAATAGAAAAATAGCACAGGGTCCTCAGCACTTTCAGTTATCAAAGAATTGTATTGTCACATAGAACAGGCAGCAACGTTTCGGGGTCACAGCCCCTTATTCATGCTTGATAACATTACACTGGCCAAACACACATTTAAATACCCTCATTTTGGTGCCCTTACCTCCACAATTAGAGTGGCGCTCCCTCTAGTGGCCATTAAAGATACGCATATACAATTCATTACTTATACCTTAAATCACCATTACATCCTTAACTATTTCTAAACCATCCTAGAAAAACCTAAATATTACATTTTAAAAAATATGTAATGTGTATTAAAAATTTATTCCTATGTTGCTAGGACTGAAGACACTTTTAATATACCTAAAAGTAGCAAGACAGATCATAATCTCTATTAAGCCCTTTAGGTGTGAGGGTTTCCAATTTATGAACCCACCACATTTCTCTCTGTTTTAAAAGGCGCTCTCTATTGATACCCCTCCTATTTTGGGGAATATGGTCTATTATCTGCCACCTTAATTGACTGATACTGTGCCCTTTTTCAAGGAAATGACCTGACACTGGGGCTCCAGAATTCCTACATCTGATATTTGAACGGTGCTGGCTCATACGGTCCCTAGCTTTATGGGTTGTTTCCCCTATGTAGACCATGGAGCACGGACACTTAATTAAATAGACTACATGAGTGGAGGTAAGGGCGCCAAAATGAGGGTATTTAAAAGTGTGTTTGGCCAGTGTAATGTTATCAAGCATGAATAAGGGGCTGTGACCCCGAAACGTCGCTGCCTGTTCTATGTGACAATAAAATTCTTTGATTACTGAAAGTGCTGAGGACCCTGTGCTATTTTTATATATGTTTAAGGACTGGGCAGTATCCTTACGTCACTCGAGCACTGCAATTGGATTGTGTGCTGTTCCTACTGTTTCCATAATGTAACCCACAATAGAGGCAGAGCCCCTCCCTCCTCCTAAAGGCCCTCTCTGCCGTGGAGAGATGCGTGAATCACAACTGCATCGGCTCAGCAGTACCTGGTGACTCAGGACCAGGAGGTATGGGTGGGAACGAACATGTAGGAGATAACGGAACAGGAGGCTTACGCAAGCGCTCCTTGAAAGAGGGCCTCTCACTTAGTCTGATGTCAATTAGGATCAAAAAAGACACCAATGCCTCAAGATCTTCTGGTAAATCTCTGGCAGCAACTTCATCTTTAATCGCATCAGAGAGCCCATGAAAGAAGGCGGCAACAAGGGCTTCATTGTTCCAACCTACCTCTGCAGCAAGCGTACGGAACTTAATGGCATACTGAGCAACAGATCTTGTACCTTGCTGAATGGACATGAGTCATTTAGCAGCAGAGGAGGAGCGAGCCAGAACATCAAATACCCTTCGAAAGGAGGCCATAAATTCAGGGTAATCACAGGTTTATTAGTCTCCCACAAGGGATTAGCCCAGACAAGAGCTGTGTCAGAGAGTAACGAGATGAGAAATCCCACCTTAGCTCTGTCAGAGAGAAACGCCTGAAGTAACATTTCAAAGTAAATGCCCACCTGGTTCAAAAACCCTCTGCACTGATTAGGATCGCCTCCATAACGCTGAGGTAGAGATGCAGAACCGGACATGCTCCTGGTAGGACTAGGTGCAGCAGCGGAAACAGGAGCAGCCATAACTTGTGGAACACTTTGGTCCAAATGTGCAGTGCGAGTCAGCAGGGTTTGCAGGGCTAGTTCAGATTGATCCAAGCAGTGATCCTGTTCCTCCATCCTGGAAATTATGGCAGGTAAAGGTGGATTATTAGCACCATCAGGATTCATGGCCCTTGCGTAATGTCAGGGTGCCAGGAATCAGACTGAGATGAGAAGTGCAAAAATAATCACACCTTTATTAATAGAAAAAAATAATAAAATGTCCACAAGTCAAAAAACAAGCCAGGAATCAAAACCAGAGCTGGTAGTCAGACAAGCCGAGTCAGGAGCCAAAGCGAGTAGTCAGACAACCCGGAATCAGGAACAAGGAGAACCGCAGAGTCAGGAACAAGCCAGATATCAGGAACCAGGAGGGATGTCAGACAGCCAGGTAATACACAGGAGCTCTCACAAACAGGTCTGAGACAACGCAAGGGCAAAGCATACTGAACAGAGGCCCTTCAAATAATAAGTGATGACATCACAATTCTGAGACTGCATCTTGTCTCACACGGATTATGTACACCAGTCTGGCCATAAAAGGAAGTGCAGGAAATGAGCAGCATCACACAGTATGCACCAGAGTCAGCAAGAGAGGTGAGTAAAATGGCTGCCAGCAGCACATGGCAAACAAAACAGGGAAAAAACCCTGACAGTAGGTTAGGATTACCTAATATTTCATAAAATTTTGATAATCTCAAATTCTGATAAATGGCGATGATCACTGTCCCCATGATGAAAATTAGTATTTGTATTTGTGTTTGTTTTAAGGGCCTAAGCGGGTCTATTATAATTGTTACCATTAAAGGTGGGCCCCTCTTGCGGTCTTTCTCTTTTATTTTGATTTGTATAGTTAAAATGGGGATTCTTAGGAGAACCTTGATAGTTCCTAGTAGGACCTTGAGGTCTATGGCTGTTCCTACAATCAATTTCAGTCCAGTTTGTATCTCTAGACTCACTTGGGTTCTGATTGCAAGATCTCCATTGTCCGTCATTACTTGGATAATGACCATTATAATTCTGATTAACAGGTCTCCATTGTCTCTGTTTAGGTGTATGGTAGTCATTAGGGGGATGACCTCCATTCCTGTAAATCATAAATGGAGTGTCACTGATACCTTCAATAATAATGTCAGTCCTATTGTTGTTTTTAAACTTATTTTTATTTCTATTAAAGTTGTTATTTGTGTGTCTACCATGGTTATAAGTGTGGATCTCTCCTCTGTTATAATCTCCTTCATCTCTGATGAGGGAAGGGTCTTTCTTTTACTCCATCAAATTCACATAACCTTTTCAATCTGTTTGTTGATATAAATCAATTTAGGCAAAAACTTACCATGCAAAAATATTTTGGGGAAAAGAAATTAAAAGAAACCTGTGTGTCATTCTAACGCTGTGTTCCCTGTGTGTTTTAATTGTTTTTAATAAAAGAAAACTACTTTTATCTACACCTTGCTCCTGTTGATTGGATTTTGGATACCTGGGGTAACTGAGTTTACCACCGGTGGATGTATGAACCGCACTTGGGCTCTTGTTATTGTTCTGCTAACTCCTTGAAGAACGTGATCCAGCCTGGTCCTATGCCTATGGATTGAGTCAGCTGAGCGGCTCTGAAGTCTCAGCCAGCGGATTATTGCACTAGATGTGCACCTTGGTCTGTGAGTATATTTGATATATATATACTTGCCTTTATGGTCCTTATGGTATTACACTAGGCGCCTCTATTTTTCTCCTATTTTTAGGATCTGGTTTTTATCTCATCACCTTTACAAGAGAGCTACATCTATTGTCCACAAGCACGTTTATGATCACCTATTAGAACATTTACGTTCATTACATGACACCAGCAAGATATATATATATTATTATTATTATTATTATCGGTTATTTGTAGAGCGCCAACAGATTCTGCAGCGCTATCAACAGATTCCGCAGCGCTAACATATATATATATATATATATATATATATATATATATAATTCTATATTATTGCATGACACCTATACATTATTGTTAATATTTGAATTATCACTTCTTATATCTGAATTATCATTTCTTTCTTTTGTACTGTGTTTTTATTTTAGTGCACTTCTTTTTTAGCAGTTCAGCATTGCACTGTATTTTGTCCTTTATATAAATCAGCATATGTGGGAGAGAATGACAATACATACATAGATGTACATAACACACATCACACAACAACACACATTTATCTTTTTTTATTGAGATATTTAAAACATACAATATATATTGAAAGTGCAATTTCAATTTCAAATATTCTCCAGAAACAGATGACGATAGACATGGCAGTTCATCAACAATGAACTGTTAGTTTAGCACATAAATGAAATTATAACAATAATACCTCAATTTTTTGTTTATATTCTTTAAATATAATCCTCTGAACTCTAGTAAGGTCCTTCAAGGACCCAGTTGCTCAAATAAAACAATATAGAGAAAATAGGAGATGAAATGGCCTCTTCTGGGCCTTGGATTTCAACTATAGATATGATACATATATGAAACAGATAAATGATCATCTGACACCCACTGTCTATCTTTGTGAGGTTCAAAAGCTATAATGTGCAACAGCGGTGACTATATTAGAGAATTAGTCTGTACGTCTAAGGCGCATAGTAAAAAGATTTTTGTCTGAAATATGTAATGCACCTGAGCATAATGAATCGCCATTTACCTTTTGACAGGCTTTTAACATCTATAACTATGTTGATAAACATTTGAGAAATAAATATTCGACGAGTATCTAGGGTACAGAAATTAACTCTAAGTGAGCTATGCAGTGCGTTTGCAGATAGAGAACTGTATAATCATTTTACAAGTAGGAAATATCTTGGAAGAACAGAGCAGGAAGGGTAGTGGGGGAGGGGAAGGAAGGGAAGAAAAAAAAAAAAGGGGGGGGGGGGTTAGTTAATAAAACCGGACACAGGGAGGGGGGAGTAGTACAGTCCCCTCCAACAGAATACATATCGAAGTTGGTATCAGCTATCTTCCCTCAGATGGAAAGAATCTTGCCCTCCCCCAGTGAGTCCCAGGGGCCCCAAGTCATAGCATGTAGGTCTATTTGTTGGCGGGCGTTATATACATAGTTTTCCATGGACCGAAAATAGGAAATGAGTTGAATCAAGGCCTGCCAATTAGGGCAATCTGGTTTCTTCCAGTTTCTGGCAATTAGTAGTTTTGCAGCCATCATGATTGTTATCAGCAGAATACAGTTTAATGTGGAGAGAGGTCGTAGGCTGGCATGAGTCAGGGCCATCTCAGGGGGCAGGGACATAAAAAGGCCCAGATGATGGCACAGAACCTCCAATTTATGCCACAGAGGGGCAATTATGGGGCAGGCCCACCAGATGTGTTGGGGGTCACCTATCTGTTGGCAACCTCTCTGGGGAACTGTCTGGAAACATTTTATGTATCTTTAAAGGAACATAATGCCATCTAGTCAGCAGCTTGTAAAACAATTCAAAGAGTGTTATACAGTGGATAGATGACAGTGTGTTTGATTGCTTCCGACCACACCTCCGTCGGTAAATCCATCCCCCAGTCCCTCTCCCAGTCCTCTATTTGTCTGGTCTTAATGAGCTTGGTAGCATCAAGGAGAATTTGATAAAGGGAGGACGGGTGGGAGATATGTAGAAAGTAGGTTCTCCCAAGGTGTCAGCGGTCTGGGGGGTATCCAGGAAGCCCCATGACTTTAAGATGGAGGAGAGCCTTAGTAGGTCAAATCTAAATTTGGGTGGAATATCGTGGTTTTGTACCAAGGCTTTGGGGGTTACCTGGCTATCTCCTGAGAGGAAGTCAGAAATTTTAAGAGTGGAAAGGGCCCGGCGCACCACCAACCCCGTGAATGGGAGTCCTAGTAAGAGGCCTGACATTGAGTGGAATGGTGATGGGTGCGGGGAGACCAGATTATGGTGGCAAAGCCATGACCAGGAATTCCTGCAATGCAGAACAATTTTATTGTGAATAGGAAAATCCGAAGCACAGTGATAGGGGTTCCATATATGATCCATCAGCGTTAGATAGGCTGGTATAGAGGCTTGTTCTAGTTCCAGCCAGCGGGGAATGGCCTTTTTTGTATTCAATTCTGAGATATGGGATAGGAGGGCGGCCTCATAGTAAAGCCTTATATTCGGAAGACCTAAGCCACCAGCTAAGACTGGGCGTTGTAGCAGAGAAGCTGTGATTCGTGGCCTCTTCCCGTTCCAAATGTGTCGGTTGATTACCGCTTAGAATTTATTGAGCAGTGAGAGTGGGACTTTTATTGTCAGACATCGGAAGAAGTAGGTTAACTTGGGGAGCTGCATCATCTTGACTGCGGCTATTCTCCCAAACCAGGAGATTTCGTCATATCTTCTGGAGCACAAATCTATTTGGAGTTGGGAAAGAAGGGTGTGAAAATTCTTAGCCAGAATGGTGCAAGTGTAATGGGAGAGAAACACTCCCAGGTGTTTTAGTCCTGATAAGGACCATTGGAAGTGGTACTTCTTCTTGAGTGAATTTAGTTCAGAGTCAAATAAGTTTAAGGGGTAGGCCTCTGTTTTACGTAAGTTCAATTTGTAATAAGAGATGTTGCCGAACCTATCTAGTAGGTCGAAGAGTGCAGGAAGATATTCCTCCGGTTCCGTGATAAATAGAGTCAAATCATCCACGTAGAGGGCTAGTTTTTGAGAAGTGTCATGTAGAACTAGGCCTCTGATTCGCATTGAGGTCCTTATTGCCGCAGCAAGCGGCTCCATGACTAGGGAAAATAGAAGGGGAGACAGGGGCATCCCTGTCTTGTGCCGTTAGTGATCTGCACTTTGTCTGAACAAAAGCCCAGACCCCTCACCCTCACCGTGGGGCAAGAATACAGGGATCTCACTGCTGTGATAAAGGATTCTGGAAGGTCAAACGCTTGCAAAGTTGAGAACATGTACTCCCACCCAACCCTGTTGAACGCTTTTTCGGCATCCATTGACAGGGCAAGAAGAGGGACCCCCATGTCCGCAGCTTCAGTAAAGATGTTAAGGAGATGCTTCGTATTGTCCGGGCCCTGTCTACCTGGGATGAAGCCAACGTAGTCCGGATCAACTAATTCTGGGAGCATTCTATTTAAAGGGACAGTATACACTCATTTTCATATAACTGCATGTAATAGACACCACTATAAAGAATAAGATGCACAGATACTGATATAAAAATCCCGTATAAAACTGTTTAAAAACTTACTTAGAAGCTTTCAGTTTAGCTCTGTTGAAAAGGTAGCTGGAAAGCCCACTGCAAGTTGGAAATAAGACACTCCCCCCCCCCCTTCTTTTGCATATGAAAAGACCCTTTACACAAACAGGAGCAAGCTGGAGAAGGTAGCTGACGGTATTCACATAAACTTTGGGGCTTGGTTAGGAGTCTGAAAATCAGAGCAATGTTATTTAAAAATAAGCAAAACTAAACATTTTTTTTTTTTTTAAACTTCAAGGGGAATATAAATAGATCATCTACAAAACATTTATGCAAAGAAAAAATGAGTGTATAATGTCCCTTTAATCTCGTGGCCAAAATTTTTGCATATAGTTTTATATCAACATTAATGAGAGAGATTGGCCTGTAATTCTCACATAGAGAGTGGTCTTTACCCTCTTTGGGTATAGTAATAATGGAAGCTTCAAGAAATTCAGGGCGGAGGGCGTCTTAGTTGAAGGTAAAGTTGAAAAATCTGATAAGGAGTGGAGCCAGTTGTGTTGCGTAAATTTTGTAAAATAGGGTGGTAAACCCGTCTGGTCCTGGGGCTTTATTAATTGAAAGCAAAGAAATCACATGTTTCAATTCCTCAGCGGTCAAAGGGCCTGTAAGGTGTTGGTTTCATGGGGGGAGTGTCAGACAGGCCTTGGGCCCATCGTACCACATGGAAAAGAAGATTATTTGATAAGGACAGTAATTCAGACCATGCAGCAATGATCTAAACCTGGTCTGTTTATTGAAAGATACAAAGCATATCTTATAGACGACAGATACAGCACATGGGGTTAACTTGATGACACGTTAGGGCCACGTCATTTTACACAGTTTCACAGTGTTGGTCAGGAAAAGTACTAGCTCATAAACAATATTCTATAGTCATAATAAGGAGTGCATCTAGGATGAACACAAGGTTATTCGAACATCTTATAGAGATAGTACCCTCCGGGCCTGGTGCCAGGGACATCTGCAAGGTTAACTAGCTTTGCAGAGAATAATAACAAGCATGTATTTCTCACTACAGAATAACTGCTATAATAAAAGATTATTCAGACAAGATGGATGCCAAAGACAAAATGGCTCCCAAGAACAAGATGGCGCTACTTACGCTAACAATAATTCCTAACATACCACTCTTTTATTCTAACAGAATAACATACAAATAGACAGGCGCAGAAAATGAGGAAAGCCTTTAACAACAGTATGAGCCTAATACTACGGTAACAGAACTCTATGTGAGAATACTATAGAGAAAAATATTCACATGTTGTGGTATAATTTTATAGGTTAATAGGGCACAATTTGTCACTGCACATAGGTGCGGCCTCTCCAATACGCTCCGTCTACCTTCCAGCATCCCCAAAACTACCGGTCTATCTGCACAAAGACCCAACCAGCCCCCCATCTACCCCCAAACAACGCTGCATCCACCTGCATTGCTAGCACCCCCCAATATGTCCAACAGTCCATTCTCCACAGTAAAGCATGACATGGTAACAGCACAACTGTCTCTAGGTGTCCTCTGATCACTTTAAGAACAGTCTTTGTCCTCTTAGAGCGCTCCACCTTCCTCAGACACTTTGCTTTAATACAGTTCATTTGCAGTAGGGGTGCTTATCCAGTGTTCTTCCGCAGGGAGATGCTGGAAATCTGATGGTTTGTTCATGGGGTAGACAAGGTAGCCAGTGGATCCCCATAGCAAGCAGACACTCGAGTCAGAAGGAGTCTAAGAAGGAAACAGAAACAGCACAAGATGAGTACACACCCCAATACAATCACAATTATGTCCAAATAAAACTTCTTTCATCTTTTTTTGTAAGCATCACAATTCCTTTAGCTTAACTCATCCTATGTAATTTAAAACCAAAAAAACATTGTGGATGTATAATACAAACTAAATACATTGATACTTTTACAGAGAATAACTCACATTTAAATTATACTTCATCAAGAGGCTGAATGGCTATGCTAAAACTTATGGTAAGGCCTGCCCTGTAGCAAAAATAAAACAGTCAATAATAATATTTTTTTTTCTTTAAAAAAATGAATCTCTTTACACTGTCACTTTGAACTACTAAAAAATAAAAGAATCTATTTTTGCTTTATTCTGCACAGCTACTATCTATAATGTTTATCATTCTCCAACTATGATCCTAATAGTCAACAATCTCATCTGATATAAACACTACTAGTTAATTAAAAACATTTTTATTTTTTTTTAATTCGTTTTTATTAAAGGAATCAAGCGTTTACAATATCTTCACATTAGTCATTCCATGTATAGACAGTAATCTCTTCAGGTGAACAGTTATACAATTATACAATTGTTTGATTTCCAATACACAAGTGTGAACAATCAAGTGTGAGCGATCAAAAGTCATTGCAGAAGTGGCATGTCTCAGAGGTAATGTCCATATCCCAGGTTTCTGCATGTAATTGTACACTTCATTCCTTAAAAAAAAAATTTAATTTTAAAACATTTAAACTAACTATATACATATACTTGACCAGGTGTCCATAACAGTTTAAGTGTAAACATTTCCGTATCCAACAAAGGATGGATGGAAAAGATAGAGATAGAAGGGGTTGGTAAGGGGGGGGGGACGGAAAAAAAAAAAACATTCTTGTGTGTGAGAGTCTGGGTTAAATGTCCTGATTAAGTCTTTCCCACCTCTCCCTAGAATAGCATCACCTCAAAGGGTTCTTGGTTTTGTGTGTTCTGCTCCGTATGTTCTGCCCCTCTACCCAAATCTATCTGCTGCATTGTTTCCAGATGAGCAAAAGGTTTCAACACCTGATTTCGAATGGCTGGGTCCAGCGTGTCCAGGAAGGACCCCCATTTTCTCAAGAAGGGGCGCAGCCTGTGTTTTGTGTCAAGTCTAACATCATATTGCTCCACAAAGAGTTGTTTAAGTAACAAGTGTTTCAATTGTGCTATTGTTGGGGCCTGTCTGGTCAGCCATCTCTTAAGAATGCATTGCCTAGCTAGTATAGTGTATAATGTAAGGAATTTGTGCAATTTTTTATATGAGTCCTCCCATTTCAGCATAAAAATCTCTACTTCTGTAAATACTATCTCTATCTGCAGTGTAATTTTAAGCCAATAAATAAAAAGAGAGAAGCGCTCAACCTGGGAACGAACAAAAGCATAATAGCTTTTTCTATGGCTAGTTACCACCCTAGAAGCAGCCTCTTTTTGCTCAATATGTGCCTTTCACAGAGAAGAACTTTCCTGTAGCATATCAGTCTGATCCTGACTTAACAGTGCAGTCCAGCCCCGAAATACCAGGCAATCCCTCTCTGAACAAGAGAAACAGCAAAACCCCAGACGTACGTTTCGGCCTATTGTGGGCCTCGTCAGTGAGGTGCAGCCATATCCCTCTAGGCACACTGAGCAACGGGTCCACGTCTGGATTCCCGCATCACACTTAGGGAGACTTCCCCAAGTGTCATAATTTGCATAAATAAAAAGAGAGAAGCACTCAACCTGGGAACGAACAAAAGCATAATAGCTTGTTCTATGGCTAGTTACCACCCTAGAAGCAGCCTCTTTTTGCTCAATATGTGCCTTTCACAGAGAAGAACTTTCCTGTAGCATATCAGTCTGATCCTGACTTAACAGTGCAGTCCAGCCCCGAAATACCAGGCAATCCCTCTCTGAACAAGAGAAACAGCAAAACCCCAGACGTACGTTTCGGCCTATTGTGGGCCTCGTCAGTGAGGTGCAGCCATATCCCTCTAGGCACACTGAGCAACGGGTCCACGTCTGGATTCCCGCATCACACTTAGGGAGACTTCCCCAAGTGTCATAATTTGCATAAATAAAAAGAGAGAAGCGCTCAACCTGGGAACGAACAAAAGCATAATAGCTTGTTCTATGGCTAGTTACCACCCTAGAAGCAGCCTCTTTTTGCTCAATATGTGCCTTTCACAGAGAAGAACTTTCCTGTAGCATATCAGTCTGATCCTGACTTAACAGTGCAGTCCAGCCCCGAAATACCAGGCAATCCCTCTCTGAACAAGAGAAACAGCAAAACCCCAGACGTACGTTTCGGCCTATTGTGGGCCTCGTCAGTGAGGTGCAGCCATATCCCTCTAGGCACACTGAGCAACGGGTCCACGTCTGGATTCCCGCATCACACTTAGGGAGACTTCCCCAAGTGTCATAATTTGCATAAATAAAAAGAGAGAAGCGCTCAACCTGGGAACGAACAAAAGCATAATAGCTTGTTCTATGGCTAGTTACCACCCTAGAAGCAGCCTCTTTTTGCTCAATATGTGCCTTTCACAGAGAAGAACTTTCCTGTAGCATATCAGTCTGATCCTGACTTAACAGTGCAGTCCAGCCCCGAAATACCAGGCAATCCCTCTCTGAACAAGAGAAACAGCAAAACCCCAGACGTACGTTTCGGCCTATTGTGGGCCTCGTCAGTGAGGTGCAGCCATATCCCTCTAGGCACACTGAGCAACGGGTCCACGTCTGGATTCCCGCATCACACTTAGGGAGACTTCCCCAAGTGTCATAATTTGCATAAATAAAAAGAGAGAAGCGCTCAACCTGGGAACGAACAAAAGCATAATAGCTTGTTCTATGGCTAGTTACCACCCTAGAAGCAGCCTCTTTTTGCTCAATATGTGCCTTTCACAGAGAACTTTCCTGTAGCATATCAGTCTGATCCTGACTTAACAGTGAAGTCCAGCCCCGAAATACCAGGCAATCCCTCTCTGAACAAGAGAAACAGCAAAACCCCAGACGTACGTTTCGGCCTATTGTGGGCCTCGTCAGTGAGGTGCAGCCATATCCCTCTAGGCACACTGAGCAACGGGTCCACGTCTGGATTCCCGCATCACACTTAGGGAGACTTCCCCAAGTGTCATAATTTGCATAAATAAAAAGAGAGAAGCGCTCAACCTGGGAACGAACAAAAGCATAATAGCTTGTTCTATGGCTAGTTACCACCCTAGAAGCAGCCTCTTTTTGCTCAATATGTGCCTTTCACAGAGAAGAACTTTCCTGTAGCATATCAGTCGGATCCTGACTTAACAGTGCAGTCCAGCCCCGAAATACCAGGCAATCCCTCTCTGAACAAGAGAAACAGCAAAACCCCAGACGTACGTTTCGGCCTATTGTGGTCTAAAAGAGGCTGCTTCCGGGTGGTAAATCGCCATAGAACAAGCCACTGAGCTGTTGTTCGTTCCTGGTAGAGCGCTTCTCTCTTTGTATGCAAATTATTATGACCCTGGGGAAGTCTCCCTATGGGTGATGGGGGAAACCAGACGTGGACTCCTTGCCCAGTGTGCTTAGAGGAATGTGGCTGCACCTCACTGACAAGGCCCATAGGAGGCCGAAACGATCGTCTGGGGTTGTCATGTTCCTTGTTCAGAGGAGAATTGCCTGGTATTTCGGGGCTGGACTGACTTTACTTGGCAGGATCAGACTGATATACTTCAGGAAAGTTTTCTTCTGTGAAAAGCACACTGGTCTAAAAGAGGCTGCTTCCGGGTGGTAAATCGCCATAGAACAAGCCACTGAGCTGTTGTTCGTTCCTGGTAGAGCACTTCTCTCTTTGTATGCAAATTATTATGACCCTGGGGAAGTCTCCCTATGGGTGATGGGGGAAACCAGACGTGGACTCCTTGCCCAGTGTGCTTAGAGGAATGTGGCTGCACCTCACTGACGAGGCCCATAGGAGGCCGAAACGATCGTCTGGGGTTGTCATGTTCCTTGTTCAGAGGAGAATTGCCTGGTATTTCGGGGCTGGACTGACTTTACTTGGCAGGATCAGACTGATATACTTCAGGAAAGTTTTCTTCTGTGAAAAGCACACTGGTCTAAAAGAGGCTGCTTCCGGGTGGTAAATCGCCATAGAACAAGCCACTGAGCTGTTGTTCGTTCCTGGTAGAGCGCTTCTCTCTTTGTATGCAAATTATTATGACCCTGGGGAAGTCTCCCTATGGGTGATGGGGGAAACCAGATGTGGACTCCTTGCCCAGTGTGCTTAGAGGAATGTGGCTGCACCTCACTGACGAGGCCCATAGGAGGCCGAAACGATCGTCTGGGGTTGTCATGTTCCTTGTTCAGAGGAGAATTGCCTGGTATTTCGGGGCTGGACTGACTTTACTTGGCAGGATCAGACTGATATACTTCAGGAAAGTTTTCTTCTGTGAAAAGCACACTGGTCTAAAAGAGGCTGCTTCCGGGTGGTAAATCGCCATAGAATAAGCCACTGAGCTGTTGTTCGTTCCTGGTAGAGCGCTTCTCTCTTTGTATGCAAATTATTATGACCCTGGGGAAGTCTCCCTATGGGTGATGGGGGAAACCAGACGTGGACTCCTTGCCCAGTGTGCTTAGAGGAATGTGGCTGCACCTCACTGACGAGGCCCATAGGAGGCCGAAACGATCGTCTGGGGTTGTCATGTTCCTTGTTCAGAGGAGAATTGCCTGGTATTTCGGGGCTGGACTGACTTTACTTGGCAGGATCAGACTGATATACTTCAGGAAAGTTTTCTTCTGTGAAAAGCACACTGGTCTAAAAGAGGCTGCTTCCGGGTGGTAAATCGCCATAGAACAAGCCACTGAGCTGTTGTTCGTTCCTGGTAGAGCGCTTCTCTCTTTGTATGCAAATTATTATGACCCTGGGGAAGTCTCCCTATGGGTGATGGGGGAAACCAGACGTGGACTCCTTGCCCAGTGTGCTTAGAGGAATGTGGCTGCACCTCACTGACGAGGCCCATAGGAGGCCGAAACGATCGTCTGGGGTTGTCATGTTCCTTGTTCAGAGGAGAATTGCCTGGTATTTCAGGGCTGGACTGACTTTACTTGGCAGGATCAGACTGATATACTTCAGGAAAGTTTTCTTCTGTGAAAAGCACACTGGTCTAAAAGAGGCTGCTTCCGGGTGGTAAATCGCCATAGAACAAGCCACTGAGCTGTTGTTCGTTCCTGGTAGAGCGCTTCTCTCTTTGTATGCAAATTATTATGACCCTGGGGAAGTCTCCCTATGGGTGATGGGGGAAACCAGACGTGGACTCCTTGCCCAGTGTGCTTAGAGGAATGTGGCTGCACCTCACTGACGAGGCCCATAGGAGGCCGAAACGATCGTCTGGGGTTGTCATGTTCCTTGTTCAGAGGAGAATTGCCTGGTATTTCGGGGCTGGACTGACTTTACTTGGCAGGATCAGACTGATATACTTCAGGAAAGTTTTCTTCTGTGAAAAGCACACTGGTCTAAAAGAGGCTGCTTCCGGGTGGTAAATCGCCATAGAACAAGCCACTGAGCTGTTGTTCGTTCCTGGTAGAGTGCTTCTCTCTTTGTATGCAAATTATTATGACCCTGGGGAAGTCTCCCTATGGGTGATGGGGGAAACCAGACGTGGACTCCTTGCCCAGTGTGCTTAGAGGAATGTGGCTGCACCTCACTGACGAGGCCCATAGGAGGCCGAAACGATCGTCTGAGGTTGTCATGTTCCTTGTTCAGAGGAGAATTGCCTGGTATTTCGGGGCTGGACTGACTTTACTTGGCAGGATCAGACTGATATACTTCAGGAAAGTTTTCTTCTGTGAAAAGCACACTGGTCTAAAAGAGGCTGCTTCCGGGTGGTAAATCGCCATAGAACAAGCCACTGAGCTGTTGTTCGTTCCTGGTAGAGCACTTCTCTCTTTGTATGCAAATTATTATGACCCTGGGGAAGTCTCCCTATGGGTGATGGGGGAAACCAGACGTGGACTCCTTGCCCAGTGTGCTTAGAGGAATGTGGCTGCACCTCACTGACGAGGCCCATAGGAGGCCGAAACGATCGTCTGGGGTTGTCATGTTCCTTGTTCAGAGGAGAATTGCCTGGTATTTCGGGGCTGGACTGACTTTACTTGGCAGGATCAGACTGATATACTTCAGGAAAGTTTTCTTCTGTGAAAAGCACACTGGTCTAAAAGAGGCTGCTTCCGGGTGGTAAATCGCCATAGAACAAGCCACTGAGCTGTTGTTCGTTCCTGGTAGAGCGCTTCTCTCTTTGTATGCAAATTATTATGACCCTGGGGAAGTCTCCCTATGGGTGATGGGGGAAACCAGACGTGGACTCCTTGCCCAGTGTGCTTAGAGGAATGTGGCTGCACCTCACTGACGAGGCCCATAGGAGGCCGAAACGATCGTCTGGGGTTGTCATGTTCCTTGTTCAGAGGAGAATTGCCTGGTATTTCGGGGCTGGACTGACTTTACTTGGCAGGATCAGACTGATATACTTCAGGAAAGTTTTCTTCTGTGAAAAGCACACTGATCTAAAAGAGGCTGCTTCCGGGTGGTAAATCGCCATAGAACAAGCCACTGAGCTGTTGTTCGTTCCTGGTAGAGCGCTTCTCTCTTTGTATGCAAATTATTATGACCCTGGGGAAGTCTCCCTATGGGTGATGGGGGAAACCAGACGTGGACTCCTTGCCCAGTGTGCTTAGAGGAATGTGGCTGCACCTCACTGACGAGGCCCATAGGAGGCCGAAACGATTGTCTGGGGTTGTCATGTTCCTTGTTCAGAGGAGAATTGCCTGGTATTTCGGGGCTGGACTGACTTTACTTGGCAGGATCAGACTGATATACTTCAGGAAAGTTTTCTTCTGTGAAAAGCACACTGGTCTAAAAGAGGCTGCTTCCGGGTGGTAATTCGCCATAGAACAAGCCACTGAGCTGTTGTTCGTTCCTGGTAGAGCGCTTCTCTCTTTGTATGCAAATTATTATGACCCTGGGGAAGTCTCCCTATGGGTAATGGGGGAAACCAGACGTGGACTCCTTGCCCAGTGTGCTTAGAGGAATGTGGCTGCACCTCACTGACGAGGCCCATAGGAGGCCGAAACGATCGTCTGGGGTTGTCATGTTCCTTGTTCAGAGGAGAATTGCCTGGTATTTCGGGGCTGGACTGACTTTACTTGGCAGGATCAGACTGATATACTTCAGGAAAGTTTTCTTCTGTGAAAAGCACACTGGTCTAAAAGAGGCTGCTTCCGGGTGGTAAATCGCCATAGAACAAGCCACTGAGCTGTTGTTCATTCCTGGTAGAGCGCTTCTCTCTTTGTATGCAAATTATTATGACCCTGGGGAAGTCTCCCTATGGGTAATGGGGGAAACCAGACGTGGACTCCTTGCCCAGTGTGCTTAGAGGAATGTGGCTGCACCTCACTGACGAGGCCCATAGGAGGCCGAAACGATCGTCTGGGGTTGTCATGTTCCTTGTTCAGAGGAGAATTGCCTGGTATTTCGGGGCTGGACTGACTTTACTTGGCAGGATCAGACTGATATACTTCAGGAAAGTTTTCTTCTGTGAAAAGCACACTGGTCTAAAAGAGGCTGCTTCCGGGTGGTAAATCGCCATAGAACAAGCCACTGAGCTGTTGTTCGTTCCTGGTAGAGCGCTTCTCTCTTTGTATGCAAATTATTATGACCCTGGGGAAGTCTCCCTATGGGTGATGGGGGAAACCAGACGTGGACTCCTTGCCCAGTGTGCTTAGAGGAATGTGGCTGCACCTCACTGACGAGGCCCATAGGAGGCCGAAACGATCGTCTGGGGTTGTCATGTTCCTTGTTCAGAGGAGAATTGCCTGGTATTTCGGGGCTGGACTGACTTTACTTGGCAGGATCAGACTGATATACTTCAGGAAAGTTTTCTTCTGTGAAAAGCACACTGGTCTAAAAGAGGCTGCTTCCGGGTGGTAAATCGCCATAGAACAAGCCACTGAGCTGTTGTTCGTTCCTGGTAGAGCACTTCTCTCTTTGTATGCAAATTATTATGACCCTGGGGAAGTCTCCCTATGGGTGATGGGGGAAACCAGACGTGGACTCCTTGCCCAGTGTGCTTAGAGGAATGTGGCTGCACCTCACTGACGAGGCCCATAGGAGGCCGAAACGATCGTCTGGGGTTGTCATGTTCCTTGTTCAGAGGAGAATTGCCTGGTATTTCGGGGCTGGACTGACTTTACTTGGCAGGATCAGACTGATATACTTCAGGAAAGTTTTCTTCTGTGAAAAGCACACTGGTCTAAAAGAGGCTGCTTCCGGGTGGTAAATCGCCATAGAACAAGCCACTGAGCTGTTGTTCGTTCCTGGTAGAGCGCTTCTCTCTTTGTATGCAAATTATTATGACCCTGGGGAAGTCTCCCTATGGGTGATGGGGGAAACCAGACGTGGACTCCTTGCCCAGTGTGCTTAGAGGAATGTGGCTGCACCTCACTGACGAGGCCCATAGGAGGCCGAAACGATCGTCTGGGGTTGTCATGTTCCTTGTTCAGAGGAGAATTGCCTGGTATTTCGTGGCTGGACTGACTTTACTTGGCAGGATCAGACTGATATACTTCAGGAAAGTTTTCTTCTGTGAAAAGCACACTGATCTAAAAGAGGCTGCTTCCGGGTGGTAAATCGCCATAGAACAAGCCACTGAGCTGTTGTTCATTCCTGGTAGAGCGCTTCTCTCTTTGTATGCAAATTATTATGACCCTGGGGAAGTCTCCCTATGGGTGATGGGGGAAACCAGACGTGGACTCCTTGCCCAGTGTGCTTAGAGGAATGTGGCTGCACCTCACTGACGAGGCCCATAGGAGGCCGAAACGATTGTCTGGGGTTGTCATGTTCCTTGTTCAGAGGAGAATTGCCTGGTATTTCGGGGCTGGACTGACTTTACTTGGCAGGATCAGACTGATATACTTCAGGAAAGTTTTCTTCTGTGAAAAGCACACTGGTCTAAAAGAGGCTGCTTCCGGGTGGTAATTCGCCATAGAACAAGCCACTGAGCTGTTGTTCGTTCCTGGTAGAGCGCTTCTCTCTTTGTATGCAAATTATTATGACCCTGGGGAAGTCTCCCTATGGGTAATGGGGGAAACCAGACGTGGACTCCTTGCCCAGTGTGCTTAGAGGAATGTGGCTGCACCTCACTGACGAGGCCCATAGGAGGCCGAAACGATCGTCTGGGGTTGTCATGTTCCTTGTTCAGAGGAGAATTGCCTGGTATTTCGGGGCTGGACTGACTTTACTTGGCAGGATCAGACTGATATACTTCAGGAAAGTTTTCTTCTGTGAAAAGCACACTGGTCTAAAAGAGGCTGCTTCCGGGTGGTAAATCGCCATAGAACAAGCCACTGAGCTGTTGTTCGTTCCTGGTAGAGCGCTTCTCTCTTTGTATGCAAATTATTATGACCCTGGGGAAGTCTCCCTATGGGTGATGGGGGAAACCAGACGTGGACTCCTTGCCCAGTGTGCTTAGAGGAATGTGGCTGCACCTCACTGACGAGGCCCATAGGAGGCCGAAACGATCGTCTGGGGTTGTCATGTTCCTTGTTCAGAGGAGAATTGCCTGGTATTTCGGGGCTGGACTGACTTTACTTGGCAGGATCAGACTGATATACTTCAGGAAAGTTTTCTTCTGTGAAAAGCACACTGGTCTAAAAGAGGCTGCTTCCGGGTGGTAAATCGCCATAGAACAAGCCACTGAGCTGTTGTTCGTTCCTGGTAGAGCGCTTCTCTCTTTGTATGCAAATTATTATGACCCTGGGGAAGTCTCCCTATGGGTGATGGGGGAAACCAGACGTGGACTCCTTGCCCAGTGTGCTTAGAGGAATGTGGCTGCACCTCACTGACGAGGCCCATAGGAGGCCGAAACGATCGTCTGGGGTTGTCATGTTCCTTGTTCAGAGGAGAATTGCCTGGTATTTCGGGGCTGGACTGACTTTACTTGGCAGGATCAGACTGATATACTTCAGGAAAGTTTTCTTCTGTGAAAAGCACACTGGTCTAAAAGAGGCTGCTTCCGGGTGGTAAATCGCCATAGAACAAGCCACTGAGCTGTTGTTCGTTCCTGGTAGAGCGCTTCTCTCTTTGTATGCAAATTATTATGACCCTGGGGAAGTCTCCCTATGGGTGATGGGGGAAACCAGACGTGGACTCCTTGCCCAGTGTGCTTAGAGGAATGTGGCTGCACCTCACTGACGAGGCCCATAGGAGGCCGAAACGATCGTCTGGGGTTGTCATGTTCCTTGTTCAGAGGAGAATTGCCTGGTATTTCGGGGCTGGACTGACTTTACTTGGCAGGATCAGACTGATATACTTCAGGAAAGTTTTCTTCTGTGAAAAGCACACTGGTCTAAAAGAGGCTGCTTCCGGGTGGTAAATCGCCATAGAACAAGCCACTGAGCTGTTGTTCGTTCCTGGTAGAGCGCTTCTCTCTTTGTATGCAAATTATTATGACCCTGGGGAAGTCTCCCTATGGGTGATGGGGGAAACCAGACGTGGACTCCTTGCCCAGTGTGCTTAGAGGAATGTGGCTGCACCTCACTGACGAGGCCCATAGGAGGCCGAAACGATCGTCTGGGGTTGTCATGTTCCTTGTTCAGAGGAGAATTGCCTGGTATTTCGGGGCTGGACTGACTTTACTTGGCAGGATCAGACTGATATACTTCAGGAAAGTTTTCTTCTGTGAAAAGCACACTGGTCTAAAAGAGGCTGCTTCCGGGTGGTAAATCGCCATAGAACAAGCCACTGAGCTGTTGTTCGTTCCTGGTAGAGCGCTTCTCTCTTTGTATGCAAATTATTATGACCCTGGGGAAGTCTCCCTATGGGTGATGGGGGAAACCAGACGTGGACTCCTTGCCCAGTGTGCTTAGAGGAATGTGGCTGCACCTCACTGACGAGGCCCATAGGAGGCCGAAACGATCGTCTGGGGTTGTCATGTTCCTTGTTCAGAGGAGAATTGCCTGGTATTTCGGGGCTGGACTGACTTTACTTGGCAGGATCAGACTGATATACTTCAGGAAAGTTTTCTTCTGTGAAAAGCACACTGGTCTAAAAGAGGCTGCTTCCGGGTGGTAAATCGCCATAGAACAAGCCACTGAGCTGTTGTTCGTTCCTGGTAGAGCGCTTCTCTCTTTGTATGCAAATTATTATGACCCTGGGGAAGTCTCCCTATGGGTGATGGGGGAAACCAGACGTGGACTCCTTGCCCAGTGTGCTTAGAGGAATGTGGCTGCACCTCACTGACGAGGCCCATAGGAGGCCGAAACTATCGTCTGGGGTTGTCATGTTCCTTGTTCAGAGGAGAATTGCCTGGTATTTCGGGGCTGGACTGACTTTACTTGGCAGGATCAGACTGATATACTTCAGGAAAGTTTTCTTCTGTGAAAAGCACACTGGTCTAAAAGAGGCTGCTTCCGGGTGGTAAATCGCCATAGAACAAGCCACTGAGCTGTTGTTCGTTCCTGGTAGAGCGCTTCTCTCTTTGTATGCAAATTATTATGACCCTGGGGAAGTCTCCCTATGGGTGATGGGGGAAACCAGACGTGGACTCCTTGCCCAGTGTGCTTAGAGGAATGTGGCTGCACCTCACTGACGAGGCCCATAGGAGGCCGAAACGATCGTCTGGGGTTGTCATGTTCCTTGTTCAGAGGAAAATTGCCTGGTATTTCGGGGCTGGACTGACTTTACTTGGCAGGATCAGACTGATATACTTCAGGAAAGTTTTCTTCTGTGAAAAGCACACTGGTCTAAAAGAGGCTGCTTCCGGGTGGTAAATCGCCATAGAACAAGCCACTGAGCTGTTGTTCGTTCCTGGTAGAGCGCTTCTCTCTTTGTATGCTAATTTTAAGCCAATATTGACAGCGACTCCAGAACCTCCTAATCTTCGGGCAAGTGTAAAAATAGTGATGAAATGATGGAGCCGCAGAGCTACATTTAACACATCTATCCAGGATAGATTTGTTCCATTTTGATAATCTATGAGGTGTGATGTAATCCATGTGTAGGATTCTAACCTGTGCCTCTCTGTGTGACACTGCCAGTGTCGCTTGCTGTGCGTGTTCTAGACTCTCTTTAATGTCTTGTGTCGTCACTTCTGTTAAGCAGTTGTTATTGAGCCTAGTTGATATGTCATCTAGGATCTGAGACTCCTTTTGTTGTATCAGTCGTGTGTAAATATGAGACAGAGAGAAGGCCCCTGCCCTGAATAGTGTTTGGGAAACCGCAAAGGGTGATGCCTCCCAGAATCCTACATTAGAGGATTTCATTGACGCTATATAGTGACGCAGCTGTAAGTAGGCATAGAAGTGTTTGTTTGGGATTTGGGATTTAGCTCTTAAGTCCTGAAACGACCGTACCATGTGCTGTAATGGATCTAGCACATCTCCGACCAGTGTTAGACCAGCTCTGCTCCAGATTCGGAATGGCTCTTGGTCATTCCCCGCAGGGAAATCTGGGTTTCCGATTATCGGAATGAATTTTGGTGAGGGCATGCCAGCCTTCAGATGCTTATGGATTTTTTGCCAAGCCTTAAGTGGGTCTGCGTATAGCACATTGTTATATACCCTCAACGGGAGCGCTTTTCGGTCCCCATAGGGCAAGTAGGACAACGCCACAGGTGCCACCACCACCTTTTCAAGTCTGGTGTCGCTGAAGTGCCCTGTATCCAACTGCCAGTCCATGACGAGTCGGGCCAATGCCGCCCAATTGTACAGTCTAAGGTTCGGAAGCCCTAGCCCTCCCGCCGAGTATGGAAGCTGAAGCTTCTCCATCGATATTCTCGGTTTGCCTTTTTTCCAAATGAATTGAGACATTGCTCGATTGAGTAACTGTGTATCTGTCTTGGTCATGAGGAATGGCAGCATGAGCAGGGGATAGAGTAGTTTGGGCAACATCGTCATTTTGATCAGGTTGACCCTACCTGACAGTCCCAGAGGGAAATTAAGCCAGTTGGATAGCTGGGAAGTGATTTGAGCACCTTTTTCCGAGATATTTAGTTTGTAGATTTTTGAGGGGTCTCTATGCAGGTGAATGCCTAGATATGTCAGTTTCTCCGTCACTTCCACAAAAGGGAAGTCATGTGTGTAGAGTGTGGTTGTTTACTAAGCCACATTACCTCAGACTTGGAGGCATTTATCTTGTATCCGGAGAAGCTAATTAATTATTTTATGCAACCTAAATTCTCTCACACTCCTGTATGAGGAAAGCATACAATCATAACATCATTTAAAACTACAAAATCTCTTAAAGGTAAACACATCTTTATGGTAAGATAAATTATTTCATTGACAAACCTCTGGAACTACAAAATTCAAATTGCAGATACCATACCAATTAATAAAAAGGACAAATTATAAGAGGGAAAATTATCAAAAAATGTTTCCTAAACACAATAAATCAGGGAAGAAAAATAATACAAATTACAAAAATAATAAGAATTCTAAAAAAATAACTTTCAATGAGAGTGAGGCAGAGTCATCAGGAGAATATTCCACCTCAGGGGATGAAACAGAATTTGACAATAGGATAGAGGGACACAATATCTGCCCTGCATCACATCAAACAAAAGAGAACACAGTGTCTAAATACCAAATTGAAGAGACAGGTAGAGAGATAGGGGCTGAAGGTCCTTGTAGGGTTGATAGTTCAGATGTGACTCAGGTTTTTCAAAAGCCCCAAGAGGATTCGAAGGGGGGGGGGGAGAAAACAAAATAAAAGACAAAGGCATTTTGAAAACAGCACCACTACCCAGGAGAGGGAGATCCAAAACAAAATACAATTAAATGCAGTTATAAGTCTTTCTTCACATCCACTTAGTGATATGGAAATAAAAGTTTTAAGTTATGGGTTGAATTTTGTACCTTCAAATTACTTCAACCTTTTTCCAAACACTAGTGGATGTGAATAGATTGATTCGTAATTTGACTTTGAAAAAATACTTTAATAAAGACAGTGAAAGAGAACAAACTAATAATCCAACAGTAGTAGGTCCAAATATCATTGATGACCCCCTTTCTTTTCAAGAGGTTTGGGATTTGGAGACACTGGAAGGTCTGTACACAGAAGGGACAACTGAAAAAGAGGATGATTATCAGACAAGTAAGGGTCCCAGCCTTTCCAGTGCATCCAATTTCTACGCTATACATACGAGAGGGAATATTTTGGAAAAATTCCAAAAAAGGATAGAACAAGATCTCAATACTTTAGCATACACCACATTAAGAGGGAAACATCAAAATTTAAATCAAGCAGAACAGAGCACCCTCTCTAGTCTAAGGGAGAATAATGAGTTGGTAATTAGGACAGCCGATAAAGGAGGGTCTACGGTGGTCATGGATAGGAGTTTTTTCATTCAGGAATTATTAAGACAGCTAACGAACCCTGTCCAGTATTTAACATTAAGCTTTGATCCTACAACTCGTTTTAAACGTGAGTTAACTCACCTAATAGATGAAGGATGTGAGGCAGGGTACATTGATCAATCCACCAGTCGTTTCCTAACAGTTGAGAACCCGGTTACACCCATCTTGAACTTTTTACCTAAAGTCCATAAGTCCATTACAAATGTTAAGGGTCGCCCCATAATCAGTGGCATTGGTTCATTATTTTAACCATTATCACAATGGCTTGATGAAATTGTACAACCCTTAGTGAAGGGACTATCTAGCTATTTGAGTGATACCAAACAACTACTTGTAGAATTAGAGAATTTTGTCTGGCAGGACAATTTTGGGTGGTTAACTATTGACGTTACATCGTTATACTCGTCCATTCCCCATGATAAAGGACTAGAGGAATTAAATTTTTGTCTACGGAGATTCACCAATTTTGAACAGAATTTTTGCATTTATATTATACGAGTAACGGAGTTTCTATTAACTCATAACTTTTTTCTGTTTGAAGGTACTCATTACCTGCAGAGATGTGGGACAGCTATGGGGGCCAAGTTTGCCCCCTCCTATGCCAACCTTTTCATGGGTTTGTGGGAGCTGTCCCACATCTTTGCATGCGATGAGTACTGGAAATCCAAGATAGTCTATTACAGAAGGTTTATAGACGACCTGTTGTTAGTGTGGAATGGCACAGAGGAAGAGGCCAACACTTTTGTACATATACTTAATGAAAATAAGACAGGTTTTAGATTTACTAGTGAATTCAACAATGAAAAAATCAATTTTCTCGATGTGACTTTGTTGGGTTCTAAGGAAGAAGGTGTTTCCACTACAGTGTATAGGAAGCCCATTGCAGGAAATACTCTCCTCCATGCTAGAAGCAATCATCCTAAAAAGAGTCTTTAAATCTGTCCTAAAAGGAAAGTTTATTAGGCTAAAGAGGAATTGCACCACAGATGTTGAATTTAACAAACAGGCATTGGCATTGGAGGAGAGATTCTGCATGAGGGGCTACAATCGGAAAGAAGTGGAGGCTTCAAGACTCAGTGTAACAGCCATGGATAGAAGTCAATTCTTACAGGCTAAAGAGAAAAATCCTAACAGATTTGAGGGGGTATCATTTATCACTCAATACAGTAATCAGTTTAATCAAGTCTGAAACATTATTAGAAAACACTTTCATATGCTTAAGGCTGATGATGATTTAGGTGAAGTGGTACAAAAAGGCTGCCGTTATGCTTTCAAAAGAGGGGCGAGTTTAGGTAATATTCCTGCACCTACACAACTTGGAACATCTAGCTCTACAGGATCATCCTGGTTGAGATTTAGAGGTCTTTACAAATGTAATTATTCTCTATGTATAGCATGTGAATACATGCAACCAGGGGAAGGTTTCTCAAGTATGGTTACTGGGGAGAGATTTAGACATTTCTCTTGTTTGAACTGTAGGACCTCCTATGTTGTGTATTTACTTACTTGTGTAGAATGTGGTGTACAGAATACTAGACTTACGACCAGAGAAACAAGAGAAAGAATTAGAAAACATATTACCAATATTAAAGATGGTAGATTAACAACTCCCCTCGTACAACATTTTAAACAGGTTCATAACAGAAGTGTAATTTCTCTAAAGTGGGCAATTATAGAAACAGTAAAATGCAATAAGAGAGGAGGAGATAGGGAGAAACTGTTGGCCAAGAGAGAAGTGTTTTGGATCCACAAACTCAGGACTAGAATACCGGAAGGTCTAAATTCTGAATATGACCTGATCAATTTCTGGGAATAGTCGTGAGAGTGTGGATTCATGCACAAGCCTATCAGCAATTTAGATCACATATGACTTTTCCTTATCTTAGACCTTGACTTATTTGAATTGTCACTCTATATTTGGAATAAAACATTTAGAGGTACTACTACATATACAAATATGCATTTTTCTCAGTATTGATAACATGTATTATACTTATTGTTTTCTATTGGGAAAACTAATAGTAATTATTTACATACCCATATTTATATAAATATATGTATTTACATTTTATAACAATAATACTTGACTCTATTTATTTATTTATTCATTGATGTTAGTGATAAGACGCTATCTATTTATCGCCATAAATGACATGAATCTGTATTTCAATGCATGTTTGTATCCTTTTGGATTCTTATATCTTACAATTATAGTATGAATGTATCTTTTTATATATATATTTTTATTTTCATTTGTTCTCCAGTTCCATGCTGATTTATGTATGTGCTTAACTTTTTCCATTTTGACACTTAATACAGTATTTGTAAATCAATGTTGATATGCAATTATATGTGTTAGTGGGCGTGAACAGTGGTCAATTCCAGGTGAAGTTTTTACCCTATCAGGTTGCTTTATGACACATATAAGGCTCATGGGAACTTCTGACTGTAGCTACGATTACGGCCAGCAGAGCCGAAATGCATCAGCGTACAGTCCCTGGAGTGGACACTTTCCTCCCATTGAGCCTTTGGAGTGTATATTGCCCTTTTATATACACAAGTTGATTTTAAGTATTATCAAATAAAGACGTTCCTTTACAAGCCGCGCCTACATGTGCACCTTGATTTGTGGTTGTTGGTTGCTGTCAAGAAACGAAGGATTGCACTGTAGCGTTCGGCTGTTCCCTGCTTTTGGTTACGCCACCCACCTCAGAAGATCTTCCAATCAGACACCTAGAATATCGGACACAGCAGATGACGTCACACGCCGAACAGTGAGTGAGCCAGGAGGGGTGAAAATTCGACTACGCTTCAGATAAAGCTGGGGTATTACCGGACTGAATGTGTTTAATATGGTCATAGTACTCCCTGTGGACAGGTCACGACACATATGTTCATTTGAGGCTTTCATGGTGAAAAATATCTGCCCGAACGATGGAATAGAGTGAATGAGGTGGGTGTGCTATGGAGACCTGAAGATTTGATATGTTACATCTTCATACTACATACGATCTTGCATTTCTGCTATAAAGATTCAAAGATTTATAGGTCATACACACCTTGTTTAAGTCTGCAAGTGCCGTCTCAAATTTGAATCTGTGTATATAGTAGTAACTAGTATAATACAATGCCGCTAGTATATAGGTACAGCTTGTGTATAGCAACAAGTATAATTCAGAGCCTCTAGTATGTAGATACAGCTTATGTATAGTAACAAGTCTAATACAGTGCCGTCTAGTGTATAGGTATAGCTTGTGTATAGTACCAAGTCTAATACAGTGCCTCTAGTATATAGGTACAGCTTGGATACAGTAATAAGTATAAGTATAATACAGTGCCTCTTGTATATGGGTACAGCGTGTGTATAGTAACAAGTTTAATAAAGAGCCTAGTATATAGGTACAGCTTGTGTATAGTAATAAGTATAATACAGTACCCTCTAGTATAAAGGTACAGCTTGAGTATAGTAACAAGTCTAACATAGTGCCTCTAGTATATAGATACAGCTTGTGTATAGTAACAAGTCTCATACGATACTTCTAGTATATAGGTACAGCTTGTGTATGCCTAATTCAAACCATTATCATTAGCCAAATTTATTTTATATATACTACAGTTACCAGATCTGACCATGCATTGGTCCATACCCGAGACTTTTTTGCTAGATATATGGGTTCATATTTATGTTTCATCAGTGTGATCCTTGTCCCCACTGGGCTAGTTCAACGTTATTAAAATGATATTTCTTCGTGGTAGCTAGTGGTTCATTTCCCAGTTTTCGCATAGTTACTGACCACAGCACTGTTGATATTCAATCTCCATATTAGAGCTCTTTACACTATTAAGTTTAATAGCCCTGTAGTTTTTACCTTTCCAGCATCCTAACTGGCTCCGCCCTCCCTTCCCCGCCCCCATTTCAAGCAGCTCTTGCCCGCTGAATCCCCCCCCATACACTCAAGCCCACGTGAGGCTAGACAAAAGCCAACTCCCACCATTTTTAGTTTATAGAGTACCTCTTATCTCGGGATAGGGATCATTAGTTATATGATATAAAAATCGAGGTTTCATTGTTATATGCTCCAGTCACCCGTGTTTTCTATATATTGTTTTACATTTTATGTTCATGGTTTCAGAGGTGGTGCTATAACTCATGTCAACTGTTATTCTCCTGCTATTGAACTTGCTATATTCCATGACACTGGCTCTTATTTATATATATACATAGCACTACTACTGGTTGGATATTGCGATAACAACTGCTACACTAGTACACCAATGTTTCAGCCCACGTTTACTTCCTATATGAGAAATATATAAGTGTCTTTATTACTTCTGATCCGTGCCTGGACATATTTTCTGTTTTATTGTTATTACTCACTACCTCAATAAAAAAATGATTTAAAAAAAAAAAAGCTTAATTACTTGTGTTTAAGTCATATAGTACAATTTTCAGTTATGGTGTACCTCAGTATTGTATAAATGTATATTTATGGATCTGAGAGATATAAGTATCTGCTGAATTGCGTGGGAAGCTATATTGGTGAATTTAAAATGTTTAGCAAACTGTTTTAGAATAAAAATACATTTATTTTTCTTTGTCTCAGGAATTTGGTTCCAATTAAGAAATTAATGTGTGCTAAATAAGCAGTCCTATACATATTTGTCATAAGCATAAGTCCATGCACTCAAAAATTATTAAGAAATATGTCTCAGGTTTATATAATATATTAAAAGAACATATGACTGTATACAGGTAGCCATCATTTTACGCTGGGTTTAGGTTCCAGAAGGAATGGTTGTAAATTGAAACTGTTGTAAATTGAAACCCAGTTTATAATGTAAGTCAATGGGAAGTGAGGGAGTTAGGTTCCAGGCCCCCTCTCAAAATTGACATAAGTAACACCTAATACATTATTTTTAAAGCTTTGAAATGAAGACTTTAAATGGTAAACAGCATTATAAACCTAAAAACATACTGTAGATTGTATCATCATCAAACTAAGTTTAATAAACAAAAACATTTGCTAAACCACACCTAATAAAATTATCACACATGTATCATCATCATCAATCTAAGTTTAATGAACAAAAACAAAATTATCACACAACAGACTGTATCATCATCAAACTAAGTTTAATGTAGAAAAACATTTTTTTACTTGCATTTTTCTGCAGCTAAGGGAAGTGGCTGCTAGATCTTGTTCCTTTAAAAACAGATCCATTGCTCAGGTCTGGTTATACACTGATTAGCCTGCCTGTGTTTAATCACAAAACAGACTGCATCATCATCAGACTAAGTTTAATAAACAAAAACGTTTTTTACTTGCCTTTTTCTGCAAACAGTTCTCTGCATTGAGTCTGCAGCTAAGTGAAGTGGCTGCTAGATCTTGTTCATTTGAAAGCTGATCCATTGATCATGTCTGGCTTGCTTTTCTTTGCATGTGTTTGCTGCAACACAAGCGGACAGCTCCACCTACTGGCTATTTTAATGTATGCATGTGCTAATGCTTTTAATAGCAGTCAATGCTTTTCAATAGCAAAAATAAGGGCGTTATTCTGAAACGGCGCAAATTGAACCGTCGTAAACCGAGGGCCACCTGTATTTAAAATAAATAACATCTCCTTTGTTTTCCAGACATGTGAAGGAATACATATTCAATGGGGCCTATCTATCAAGCTCCGAATGGAGCTTGATGCCCGTGTTTCTGTTGAGCCTGCAGGCTCACCAGAAACACCAGTTATGAAGCAGCAGTCTAAAGACCGCTGCTCCATAACCTGTCCGCCTGCTCTGAGCAGGTGGACAGACATCACCGCAATTCAACACGATTGAGAGTTCGATCGGGTTGATTGACACCTCCCTGCTGGCAGCCGATTGGCCGCGAGTCAGCAGGGGGCGGCGTTGCACCAGCAGCTCTTGTGAGCTGCTGGTGTAATGTAAAAAGCTGACTAGAAAATATCACCTGAACATCTCTATGTAAGAAAGAAAGATATTTTACCTCAAAATGTCCCATGTATTTAAACCCAATTGCAAAGGACTTTAAGCAGCAAATCAGTAAGTCTGTCCTGGGACATGCAAGTGAGTGAGCCTCATGCACACTCATGTTATTTCCCTATTCAGTTTAAGGAAGTTTACTATGAAATCTCATGAGAGTTAAGTGAAATCTCATGAGATCACAGTAAAAGAGTTCATGACCTCAGCACTGTTGTTGCCGTTTGACTGCAATTAATTTCTTCATTATTATTTTTTTATCTGTAGCTGGGCAGCAGCTGAAATATAACTTTTTACACAGAACTTACTCTGCTGAGCTGAGGAAATTGTGAGGTCAAATATCTTACTTTCTACATAGAGATGCTCAGGTGATATTTTCTTGTCAGTTTTTTACAGTTATACTGCATTAGTTTCAAGTGATTTAGCATATGAGTAGTGTGTCCCTTTAACTGATAAGAACTAAGGAATACATATTAATTTTTAATAAAAATATATACTTACGTAAATATATAATACGTTTGGAGGTTACTATTGAGGTATAATTAAATAATATTGTAACCTAGGTTATATCTAACACAGTAGTGCATTGCTGCTCCTTCAACAAATGCTACCAAATTAATTAAACAAATTTAATTATAGAAGTTAACTGTAAAATTATTTAAAATTGTATGCTCTGCATAAATCATGAAATAAAATATTTGGGTTTCATGTCCCTTTAAAGGACAGTAAGCACGGTAATATAAAATATTTAATTATGCATAGTAAGACTATGGATTTTCCTGTTCTGAAAATTGAAAGAACAAATTGCAGCTTAACAAGCCTAACCCTGCCACATATCTCTGGCTAATGTAATTTGTTGTCTGCCAAAGTCAAACAATGGAGATTTTGGAAACACTGTGACAGTGATAAACCCTGTCATTTCCAGACTCAAGTCTGAATTTGCTCCTCCAAATGAGAAAAGTGGTGGGTGGCATTTGACCTTCAATAGACTTGCAGCAAACAAGGTGTTAATCTGTTGTAATAGCTTTCATACTCTGCTGATATGTTAATGTGTTAGAAGCCTGCAGGCAATGTTGTAATCAGAAGAGGTCTACTGTCCCTTTACTTTGAAATATCTGGTTAACCCCAAATTTCAAAATAACTGTTTTTCACTTTAGGCTGGTTTCTTTTTAGAGTAAAGGAAAAATCTGTTATTTTAAGTCTGTTGTTTCTTTTTTTCTTGTTTATATTTTGTTTTTAACCCCTTGCCGCTGTTAGGACTTCCATGCCTATCTAACTGCTCTGGGCTTTAGCGGTTTGGCTGTCCTGAAGCCATAGCCATTTGCTAAATGGGATTGTGGGCTGGAGGGTATGCCTAGCAACATAGGCACTCCCCCCTGACCCAATCCCATCATTTAAATCACACAATTGCATTAACGATTGCGTGATTTCAATTTTTACGTATTTGTTTACGTATTTTGTTTTGCTGGATTTATTTCACTGTTTTTAACCCCTGTGTTACTTTAACCCACTGTCTACTCCTATAATCTGCTCTTGTCCTGTCCCCAGCATGTGCATCTCTTTATTATCTAACTTTGCTTAACAAATTAATTAAATAATCCCCACCCAATTTCCTTTCTTGAATCTATCCCTCTGATATTGTTACAATTCTTAGTCTTCTCACCTGGGTGTAACTTATCTCCCTGTCTCCAATCAATTAAACTCAGCTGTCTGCTGTAGCCTTATGAATTTAAGACCAGTTAAGGGAGAGCGTTTGCTGGGGCCTGAGTGTTTCCAGAGTATTCCATCTGTCTAAGTGACCATCTTTAAAGGGACGTCAACACCAGAATTTTTGTTGTTTTAAAAGATAGATAATCCCTTAATTACCAATTCCCCAGTTTTGCATAACCAACACAGTTATAACACTACACGTTTTACCTCTGTAATTACCTTGTATCTAAGCCTCAGTAGACTGTCCCCTTATTTCAGTTTAGCCAATCAGAGCTGTCTCCATGGTAAATTCACGCGCATGAGCTCAATGTTATCTATATGAAACATGTGAACTAATGTCCTCTAAATGTCCTCTAAATGCATTTAGATTAGAGGCGGCTTTCAAGGTCTAAGAAATTAACATATGAACCTCCTAGCTTTCAACTAAGAATACCAAGAGAACAAAGCAAAATTGGTGATAAAAGTAAATTAGAAAGTTGTTTAACATTAAATACCCTATTTGAAACATAAAAGTTTTTTTTTTTGGACTTGACTGACCCTTTAAGTAGCAGCACTGAGAATTAGACAAGAATTGAAGAAGATTTGAGGCAAGCTAAATATTTCCATTAAAAAACAATCTTTTGCACTTAACATTCTGCTATGTTTTCAGGACTGCTTTTCCTTTTAACAGTCTCATGTCTATTGCACAGGCATGCTCACATGCTCATACCTTACCCTTCTCCACATGCAGTTTTTATAGGCCCCTCTCTCCTTTCTTCTCCATACCTTAGCTCTCATGAACTACTTTCTATTTTAAAATCTATATCAACAAACTGCACCACCTCACAGAAATACCCCCACTGCTATAAATCTCATTCTCAAACAGGTGCGATATAGGAGCGCCAAGAGGCTTGGGTATACAACGGGTTAATGCACACACGTATTAGGGTCCTAGTGTGATATGTATTTAAAGAGTATACCAATAAATACAATAACCAATCGAGTTTTAAAATGACCAATCAAGTCATTACCAATAATAAGTAGAGAGAGAAAATATGTGAGATAACGTATTTATGATTGGAAAATTATTTAAGATGTTCTAAAAATTAAGAATTGATAGACTAAAATAGAAGTTACTAACAAGACTAGATAGATCTTGGTTATTACAGATAATTGCAAATACCAATGGATATATATGGATAAAAAGCACTACGGTCATATATATGTATTTATTATTATAAAAATAGTGATATTGGGGTACAATATACCACAACAAATAAAGGTTCAATACTGTTCAAAAAAATAGATTGTATATAAATATATAGATGTAGATACATCAAATACATAGAAAAAGAAGAATCAGTCTGGATTCAACCAAACAGGATAACAAGTATAGTAAGAATTCCCTATTGGATACAGTTAGAATATATATATATATATATATATATATATATATATATATATATATATATATATATATTTATTTAATATCATCATATGTGAAAAAAATCCCATCAAAAAATAATGAAAAAACTATAGATATCTATAGAATCAATACCGGTATAAAATAAATAAAAAAAATTATAAAAAATGAAAAATGAAAATAATATATTGGTGTTAAAATATTATATGTTCAAAAATATGTCAATAAAATTGTGTCATTAAAAGACTAGTGCAACTCCCAAAAAGTCACAACAATTACAAAAGTGTACAAACAGTTACAAATAATTATACAAGGTCATCAAGTATAAAAACTCTAGCGATAATCTCAAAAGTAATCTAAAAGTGGAATTAAACTAAAAGTGGAATTAAACAATAAAGTCCAATATGCGGTGATTCCAAAAAATAAATTCTAGTCCATGAGTGGTACAAAGTGAATCCAAAATAATCCTGTGTCCAAAATGTACTTCCAATATTAAACAAACCTAAAAAGAAGAAAGAAAAAAGAAAAGAAAAAAAAAAGAAGAAAGAAAAAAGAAAGAGAAAAAAAGAAAAAAAGAAAAAAAAAAGAAAGAAAAAAAACAACAACAAAAAACAAGCAATATACAAATTGTATTTTTGGGTTGAATCTATTGGTTATAAACTCACCCAAATAGAAAAGATCCTGGAGTAATATTAAGCCTCACAAATCCTGGTTAAGAATTCTGTCCACACATTTCAGCCCTTTGATAGGGCCTTTCTCAAGACAATACAATTTGTATATCGCTTGTTTTTTTCTTTCTTCTTTTTAGGTTTGTTTAATATTGGAAGTACATTTTGGACACAGGATTATTTTGGATTCACTTTGTATCACTCATGGACTAGAATTTACTTTTTGGGATCACTGCATATTGGACTTTATTGTTTAATTCCACTTTTAGTTTAATTCCACTATTAGATTAATTTTGAGATTATCGCTAGAGTTTTTATACTTGATGACCTTGTATAATTATTTGTAACTGTTTGTACACTTCTGTAATTGTTGTGACTTTTTGTGTTTTTGGGAGTTGCACTAATCTTTTAATGACACAATTTTATTGACATATTTTTTGAACATATAATATATTAAAACCAGTATATAATTTTCATTTTTCATTTATTTTTTTATTTATTTTATACCGGTATTGTTTCTATAGATATCTGTAGTTTTTTTCATTATTTTTTTATGGGATTTTATATATATATATATATATATATATATATATATATATATATATATATATATATATATATATATCCATTCAAGATTACCAGCACTCACTATATATTCCAAAATGCCAGGGTGCTCCCAAATTTACAATATTAATTGGTGGTTCAAATGAACAGAGGCACTCGCCGTGTTACAAAAGTGCTTTATTCTCTCATGCGAGTAAACGTTTTCGGGCTATGATGCCCGTCATCAGACTCCTGAAATGAAAAAACAGTACAGTGTGTGCTTACCTGACAGGGGCTAAATAGCCCATGAGCTGTCCAGGACACCACCGGTGCCTCCGCTGCCGCACCGGAATACCCGGAAGTGACGCCTAAGCGTCTGACGTCATCACGCAAGATCCAGTAGCGCCTGGACGGCTCCTGTTGGGCAACATAAAAACAATATGTGACAAGTGTTGCAGAAATATGTGAAACAACATCATTATATGCATATTAAAATACCATATGGTTATAGTGATAGAGGATGTGGGGATAAGATAGGTATATGCCTTTATCATAAAGTGCAATAGTGCTATTATTAAGTGAATCTTGTGTTATAAGAAAAATACTATTGTGTGATAAAAACAACTGCAGGGGGATATTTGTTTGCCAAAATATTTGTTGTTCTAGCAGCCTTATTTTAACAGCCTTTACATTATGTATTGAAGGCTTAGGAAATACTTATATGGTTTACTTTATGTATAGGGAAATAGGGGAAATAAACTTAATAGTCATCAGTAAGTGTGTTATTATCCAAAATCAGGATATTTTAGGATATATAGGGATATAAATGATACCTAATAATAGGAGAATTACATTCCTTATTTTGTTCATAAAGACAGTAAGAGACATTAGGCAAAAATAAGATGGAATAGGAGAACCTTAATTATAGGTAGCTACGCCAATCAAGGTGGGTATTCAAGCCCCCTGGCGTTAGAGTACCCAGTTCAAAGGTCCATTTGGCTTTGAGTTGTAACAATCTTCGCCCCCTATTGCCTCCTCTGGGGGAGAGGGGTACATGATCAATAAGAGTGTATTTCAGGTCTTTGACCGTGTGTCCTGCCTGTGCAAAATGTTGGGCAACCGGTTGCTCTGACGTCCCCTTGTCTATGGCTGTGCGTATAGATGACCTATGGTTAGCCATTCTTGTATGAAGGTCGTCCTCCGTCTTCCCTACATAGAATATACCACAAACACAATGTAGGAGATAAACTACATGTGTAGTAGTACATGTCATCCGATGTTTGTGGTGGTATTTTTTCTTTTTGTAAGGATGTGTAAAGTAGGCGCCCGTTAGAAGAAAGAAAAAGAAGAAAAAAGAAAAAAAAAACAACAACAAAAACAAGCGATATACAAATTGTATTTTTGGGTTGAATCTATTGGTTATAAACTCACCCAAATAGAAAAGATCCTGGAGTAATATTAAGCTTCACAAATCCTGGTTAAGAATTCTGTCTACGCGTTTCAGCCCTTTGATAGGGCCTTTCTCAAGACAATACAATTTGTATATTGCTTGTTTTTTTCTTTCTTCTTTTTAGGTTTGTTTAATATTGGAAGTACATTTTGGACACAGGATTATTTTGGATTCACTTTGTATCACTCATGGACTAGAATTTACATCTTGGGATCACTGCATATTTGACTTTATTGTTTAATTCCACTTTTTTAGTTAATTTTTTTCCATATATATATATATATATATATTTTTTTTTTTTTTTTTTTTCTAACTGTATCCAATAGGGAATTCCTACTATACTTGTTATCCTGTTTGGTTGAATCCAGACTGATTCTTCTTTTTCTATGTTAATTGTATTTGATGTATCTACATCTATATATTTATATCCAATCTGTTTTTGAACAGTATTGAACCTTTATTTGTTGTGGTATATTGTACCCCAATATCGCTATTTTTATAATAATAAATACATATATATGACCGTAGTGCTTTTTATCCATATATATCCATTGGTATTTGCAATTATCTGTAATAACTAAGATCTATCTAGTCTTGTTATTAACTTCTATTTTAGTCTAGCAATTCTTAATTTTTAGAACATCTTAAATAATTTTCCAATCATAAATACGTTATCTCACATATTATCTCTCTCTACTTATTATTGGTAATTACTTGATTGGTCATTTTAAAACTCGATTGGTTATTGTATTTATTGGTATACTCTTTAAATACATATCACACTAGGACCCTAATACGTGTGTGCATTAACCTGTTGTATACCCAAGCCTCTTGGCGCTCCTATATCGCACCTGTTTGTATTCTCCTTCAGGACCCAGTTAGGGAGTCTATTTATAGTGTAGCTCGTATACTAACCCAGGCGTTGGTTACTATATATTTTAGACAATAAATCTCATTCTCACCTACTCTTACTTTCCATCTTGCTGCTTCTTCGGTGTTTCACAATGCACCCTATTCCAGACTCACCGTGATGGACACTCCATCGACCTGGTATTTTCCTACCTCTGCTCTATATCTGACACCACCTGTCACCCTTTTCCCATTTCAGACCATCACCTAGTCACCTATAATATTAATGCAACAGCTAAACCCACTTCTCCATCCCGCTCCCGCACCTGTAGAAATACACATGCTGTCGATCCGCTCCAATTTTCAAAAATCATTCAAAATCTCCTACCTCATACTTCCATTATAACCTGCCCTGATCTCGCTACAGCCCACTATAACAAAACTCTCTCCTCTGCACTAGACACACTTGCCCTCACCCAACTGCGCAAAACATTAAGCCGTCAGTTGCAGCCCTGGAGCTCTCAGCAAACACGCTATTTGCAAAAATGCTCCCATACTGCTGAGCGTGTCTGGAGGAAAACTCACTCTGAACCTGATTTTCTACACTATAAGTTTATTCTTCGTTCATACACTTCTACCCTTCACTTAGCCAAGCAAACCTACTTCTCTTCTCTCATATCTACTCTTTCCTCAAACCCTAAACGACTCTTCTCCACCTTTAACTCTCTCCTCTACCCACCTGCTCCACCCCCCCCATCTGTCTTTAGTTCTCCAAACCTGGCAGACTACTTTTTAAACAAAGCACGTACTATCCGAAGCAACATCCCAACATCCATTTTATCCAATTTTTAAGTCATTAATTTTTCTGTGCACTCTCCAAACATGAGAGTGATAAAGGTTGTTTAATAAAACAGGATACTATTGATAAAATGAACTGGCAACAATGCATACTACCAGGTGGTTGTTGTACAGTAAATATCAAGTGTCTTGTACCTTTAAATTTAAATAAAACAGTTGCTAATATGCAGCTTAAGAGGTGTTAGCCATAATGGTCTCATCAGTAGGAAGTTATTGTATGTAAAAATGAAAGAAATAAGTCATGTATACTTTAACATATAATACCTGTTGAGCTTGTTTACTTTGGGTTAAACTGTGTTCATTTCTGTTGTGTACATTAGGAGCCCTGCATCTTTAAATTCAGGAATTGTCCTGTGTATTCTCTGAAATGAGAAATTTAAAAGGTTTAAAAAGCAGGCAAATACTGATTACAATTATTGGCAACAAAATTTTTTACTAAGTGGTTGCTTTTTAGCCAATTGTAATTGTCTTGCACCTTTAAATGAAATAGCTGCAACAGTGCAGCAGTATAAGCATGAACCATAGTGGTCATATGAACAGGGAGCCATTATATGTAAAAAAGAAATACACCAATATATTTCAGTTAATAACACCTGCTGATTTTATTCACATAAGGTCAAAAAGTGTCAATTTTTGAGAAATATTTAAATATTTGTATCTATTGATTAGCAGTGAACTTTATTTATTATTTATGTAGTAGAAATCTTTAATTTTCACATGGTTTAGACTTGGGGGATGATCCTCAAATAGGCCGCTATTTAAGGCAGCTGAGGAAGAATGCAAATTACAAGCCCTGAAGAAGCCAATTTGGTGAAACGATCGTAGGTAAATTTCCTTTGATCCCTGGAGCAAGTGTTATCTACATATCCTTTTACCTTTTACTGGAAAACAAAGAATCTTTGCTCAAATCATCACTAAACTGGGACACAACTGTTGCTGAATGTAAGCTTATGTGTCTATCAGGTTCTAGTTACCAGCTTTATTGGGTCTGTTTTTTTGTATGGTAGTATTGTCAGTTTAGTGTTGGTGTTCCAGAAGCTCTCTGGCTGCTCAGCTGTTTAGTTTGGCAGTTGTATACTGCTAGCTTTTCAGCATAAGTAGTAGAGCCTTACTTTACAGCCTCTCTCCATGCTTAATGGATTGTGAGCATGGTTTAAATCTAGACCTGTTATTATATGCCCATAAAGAATGAAGATTGAACATTGCTTAATTACAAGCAGGAACAATACCAGGATTACAATTGTTTTTTGTCACTATTTATTTCCATTATCACAACTGGGAAAAGACTTTTTGTTTCTCTTGGGACTTATTAACACAGCATTCAGGAAAACAACACTTCAGTGTGGTAAACTGTTTATGGACATTTTATTTGGAACACTTATTATTATTTACAGGGTTCTTTTTGTTTAATTCCAAAGTTCACTGCTATATATATAATTTTTTTATATGTAAGTTCACATGCACTATTTATTTTATTTTATAGTGCAATAAACCAATTACTTTACACTAGTATCATGTGTGTTTATGTTTTACTGCACCAGTATGGATGGTCATAGCAATATATGGCCATTGTTTTTTTTTATTTAAGGTTTGAGGCAAAAGTGCTTTTTTCTAGTACTTTTCATTTTCTTTTTTTTATTTAAAAACATTCCAACACCAACCTGCAATATTCCAACAACAGGCCCAGTTACTCCCTCTGCCACCCTCTGCATCTTCCATCCAGCCACTGAGAATGAAGTTTCTTCCTTACTATCTTTCTCACGCCTCACTACCTGCCTGCTCGACCCTATCCCTTCCCATCTAATACCCTCCCTGTCTTCCACCCTCACTCCTGCTCTTACTCACATCTTCAACCTATCTCTCTCTACTGGCTCATTCCCATCTTCTTTCAAAGACGCAAAAGTCACTCCCATACTCAAAAAAAACCCTCCCTCAACCCTAATTCTCCTGAAAGCTACCGTCCCATATCACTGCTTCCACTAACATCAAAACTCCTTGAAAAACTAGTTTACAATCGTCTAATCCACTTTCTGTCCACCAACTCTTTGCTTGACTCCCTGCAATCTGGATTCCGCCCCAAACACTCAACTGAGACTGCCCTTACCAAGGTTACTAACTATCTTCGCTCTGCTAAAAATATTGGCCACTACTCTATACTCATCTTACTTTACATCTCAGCTGCCTTCGAAACAGTTGACAACCTCCTCCTCCTACAGACCCTTAACTCTTTCGGCCTCTGTGACACTGCTCTTTCCTGGATTCACTCCTATCTTTCTCACAGGTCTTTTTCTGTGTCATTTGCTGGTGACACTCTTCCTCTCCTATGCCTCTGTCTGTTGGAGTACCTCAAGGATCTGTTTTGCCCTTTTCTGAGCGCTGACACCACAAAGCAAATAATCCACTCCCTTGTTATTTCCTGACTTGACTACTGCAATAACCTACTTGCTGGCCTTCCTCTTCCCCGCCTCTCCCCCCTTCAATCCATCCTAAATGCCTCTGCCAGGCTGATCCACCTTTCCTGTCGCTCTATATCTGCTGCACCTCTCTGTGAGTCCCTTCATTGGCTCCCCATACACAGCAGAATTAAATTCAAAATTCTCACCCTTACATACAAAGCTCTCACCAACGCCGCTCCCCTCTACCTATCCTCTCTAATAAACAAGTATACTCCAGCCCGCCCACTAAGATCCAACAATGACCTTTTCCTTGCATCTGCCACTATCACCTCCTCTCATGTTAGACTGCAGGACTTCTGGCGTGCAGCACCTACCCTCTGGAACACTCTCCCTCATGCTGTCAGGCTTTGCCCTAATCTTTCTTCCTTTAAATGTTCCCTGAAGACTTTTCTGTTCAGAGAAGCTTACCACCCAAATCAATAATAAATTAATTTCACTTACCTAACATTTCCCTCATCTAACTCTGAATTAACATCTCTCTCAATCTTGCAGTCCTCACCTGCTGTTTCTCAACCTCATGCCCTTCTAGATTGTAAGTTCCCACGGGAATAGGGCCCTCAATCCCTCCTGTATGCGTTTGTAAAATGTTGTCCTGTCTCTTACAAGTCTTATATTGTTTTATTTAAATGAATTGTATCCATGGACAGCGCTGCGGAATATGTTGGCGCTTCATAAATAAAGTATAATAATAATAATTGGAACTTTGCAAGGAAATCAGTCCACACCAAGCATCTAATCAGAAGTAGTAAATAAACAGAGGAACATAAGGGACATGAAACCCAACATTTTTCCTTCATGATTCAGATAGAGTATGTGATTTTTAACAACTTTCCAATGTACTTCTATTATCTAATTTGTTTTGTTATATTGGTATCCTTTATTGAAAAAGATACCTAGGTAGGCTCAGGAGCAGCTGATTGGTGGTTGTACATAAATACCTCATGTTATTAGCTAATAGGTGAAAAAACAATGCAATAACACTAATTTCTATTCAGTGGTAGATTATTTTTTTCTAACAAATTTCAGTTACTCTCATTTCCTTGCTTATTGTATGATGTAACAGCCATCAGCCAATCACAAAGCACATATACAAATATACTGTAAACATGCTCAGTTGGTATCTCAGAAAATGTGAATATTAAAAAACTGTGTACATTTTGATAATGTATTAATAATTGCAGTGTTTTTTTTAATTGCAACAGTTTAAATTTGACTTTAGAGTTCCTTTAAGAAAGAGCAGTGTTACAGAAATTCAATTAATTCACGTTTTCATACTTTAAAAGCCACTTTTTCTTGTATAATAGTAAACATACAGGCTGGGTTTGATTAGATGCCCAGGCTATTATGACAATATAAAAGTAGGTAAGAGGAAAAAACAAATATTGTATTGTCACGGATACCAGGCTGCCAAGGCTACATCCTCCCCATATTGTGGATTATTATGTCCCCCACCAGCTTCCCTTGTATTGTTAACCTGATTGCACATTGACACGGAAAGAGCTGATCTCTGCCGCTTGGCCACTTCATGCCTTGCCGGGCTTATGGAACTACTGACCGGCTGGTTTTGCTAGCGGCGGTCCCCTCTGAACTTTACCCTAGGTCGCTCCAGAGGCCCTTTGCCCCAGAGCTCCGCTATTTTGGGGATTTGCTAGGCCTTTGGTGGACAGGGGCTGGGGTGAGTGCTGAGGGGGAGCTCGCTCGAAACCCCCCCCCCCCCACCACCACCACCACCACCTTAGGCTGTTCCTGAGAACTTTTGCTACGCTGTCACTCCGGTCCCCAGTAACGGATCATGAGGGGGAAATTCTGAATTTTGGGGCATAAATAAAAGGCATGCAGGAGATCTGCCCTGGGGAGACTACATCTTGATCATGAAATAATACCCCGCGTATTCCATTTGGTCTTTATATTCGATTATTTGGTCATTATATGCAATTCTCTGTAAGAGACAGTGGATGAGTATTTGGTAATCCTAACAAACGTCTAGATTACGAGTTTTGCGTTATGAGCGACTCGGTAATAACTTGCAAGTTATTTCCACCACTCACCTCCCTATAGCGCTGCTATTACAGGTTTCCATATACCCGGCGTTAGCAGGCAATATGTGAGCGTTGAGCAAAATTGAGCTCCATACCGCACTCCAATACCAGCGCTGCTTTGAGCTAGTTTTACGTGCTAGTGCACGATTTCCCCAAAAAAATCCTAACACCTGCAATAAAGGAGCATAAAGCTCCGTAACGCAGCCCCATTGATTCCTATGGGGAAAGAAAAGTTATGTTTAAACCTAACACCCTATATAGCCAAAAATAAATTACTGGCACTGCGATACTGTATCTAGAGGAAAAAAGCCCCAACAGGACTGGTGCTACCCTTAATAACTAGTTAAATAACTAATATCTTATTATAGAAATAGGGCAAAAGAAGGTGAATATTGCACTCCACCTCTCTATGTAAATGTAAAGTAAGTTAAAATATAACATTTAACAATATAAATGAATACTAGTGATCCAGAATAATCTGGTATCAGCCACCACTCTTACAAATAAATAATTAAGAAAACCAGGTCACACTACATACATCCAAGGCTGTGTGCCTCCCTGTTTCCTGGCCGATAAACTGCTCACGTCGGCTTCAGGTGACAGAGGCAAGAACAGCACTTGAGATGAGTATGACTGCTGGTACAGTTAAACAGTTACACAAACGCATTTCGGCCTTTAAAAGCGGCCTTTTTCAATGTTTTATCAACTTGTTCATTCGAGCAAACCGAACTCTGAAACAGCGTCTCTATATACCATATTAGAGAATTTCATCCTCCAATGCTGCAGCTCCGTGACTTAGCCACTCCCCCCTCCCATTTCCAACTTGATGGTTCCATTGGTTGGGACGGGGGAGTGAGTTTGAGGAGGGATCCCATTGGTTATCGGTTCTAAGGCCCTGGAATAAATGAATGTGCCAATTTTTGCTAAGCCTTATCCCCTCCTATTACGAAATCTTTAGTTCCATTGGTGCAGAGGGGGATTGGTTTGAGGAAGGAATCTTATTGGTTCCTTATCAAAATGATGAGGCATAATCTACGAGAAAATATTGAATATAGATCTCTATAGAGGACAAAGCACACCAATGCGGGTGCCTAACTGTTCCTCAGTAAGCATAATAGCTATGAATCCATAAACGCTTCAAATTTAATCCCTCTATACTGCATATCATTCAGATAAAAAAATCTGTTTATATGTCCTCAATATCCCATCCTTAACATTGCTTTGTCTAAATAAATTGGTAACTGTCTGTAGTATTATAGTACAAGTGTTTTTTATATATAATACCAGTGTATACCAAGCAATCATTAATATTACAAGAAAGTAGTAAGCATATTATATACGTCTTACTCCAACATCAATCACAGATCCTCATTGCGTAACTCATTGATGTCCACCAACATCTCTTATGTGCATCGAGGTCGGATAAGACCCACTGAGCTAACCACATTATTCCGTACCTCATAAATTGGAGTGTTTCTCCTCACTAAAGGCATAATAATATATACTGTGGCTAAGTACGGGCAAATGAATGCATTACCCATCAGTCCCCACTCCCCTTTGTCACATGTATCGCTAAACTCCATATCCTATGATAAGTGACAATATAAAGAGTCATTATAATAAACAAGGTTTGTACTCAACAACACCTCTGATTGTAAGTTATAGGGTGTCCCTTAGGATGGTGTTAGTGATTATGTGTTCAAGTATGTATGGCAGTTAATTTCTACCGATATCACTAATATCCAGGTAGTCTCTCCTCAGGTTATATTTCTTAAAGGTCAATCTAATACATAAATAGTGATTCAATCATACAATGTATGCTCATGGGTGGAATAGGTAAATACATTATAAGGTTGTTTATGTTTTCCAATGAAAGTATATATATGTATACGTCTGGGTCCCATCCTAAGATGGGACTACTGACAACAACGATACTTTCTATACCACTCCACCTATACAATGCTTATTATTAGTGGGTCTGATGCTATTATCCATAAGGCATACCAAATAATAACTGATTATTATATACTTGTAAATAATGTCAATAATATCTATAATAGATGTGTTCAAATGTCCTGTAATTGTTTAACTACTCACTGTGTATTAAAAAACATCATTACTATACAGTTGGATAGAAATAAAATCCCTGTAACCATTTAACTGAGGGCAACATTCTATATAGGCACTTAAATTACTAGAGAGGTATATAAATCTGGGTCCCATCAAAAGACGGGACTACTGGTTGGAATAATACTCTATTATAAGTGCCCCATTAGAGTTACCCTAAGATTATTGGGTTCCCTTAAAATAGTATAAATGCTCAATTGTTATTAGGAACAGTAGATAGATATTATATTCAAAGGAATGTCCAGTAGTTATTGGATTCATTCATGCCATTCGGCATAACACTGTCCAATCAAAATATCTATTTAGTTTCTTGTTGCAGCAATTTAGTCTCCATATTACCCCCTCTAATGCTGGGTTTAATTCTCTACAAACCCCAGCATTTTAAAGCTCTAGTGTCACCTCTGTGTTTATGTAAAAAAATGTCTTGCAACACTTATCTTCTTCTTTTTAGACAGATCTGACTGTGCGTTTCTAATATTACTTAGGTGTTCTGTCATTCTAGTACCTAGGGATCTCGTCGTCATGCCAACATAGTATATGTTACAGCTGCATGAGATACAATATACTACATTGCTGTTGATATACTCCTTAATAGACCACTGGATATTGAATCTATCCTTCATTATAGTCTTTTTTTACCATGTGTTGGCAGACCTTACAATTCCCACACTGTCCATGAAAAATTGGTTTCTTTTTTACATTCCTGTCATAATACCTTTGTGTTAGGAATTCATTCAGATTTTTACTCCTCTTGTAAGTGAATGAGGGTTTTACTGTAATGAATTTCCTTAACTGATCATCAGCCAGAATGACATGCCAATGTTTTGAGAGAATTTTTGTGATTTCCGCACTTTCAGGGTTAAAAGTTGAGACAAATCTGATAGGGTTAGTTGGGTTACGTTCCCTAGGTTTTAACAGTTTTAACAGTTCTTTGCGATCTTTTTTTAAAGCTTTATTATATGCTCTAGCTAGGGATTTACGTGAGTAACCTCTTACCAATAACTTAAGTCTTAAATCTAAGGCTGCTTTTTTGAAGGATTCATCTGTGGAACAATTCCTTCTAATTCTCATATATTCCCCTACAGGTAATCCTCTAATAGTAGAGGAATGATGGCAGCTCTCAGCACGTAATATACTATTCGTTGCAGTCGGTTTCCTAAATGTGTCAGTCTCTAATTTACCCTCCCTCTTATAAATGGTCAGATCCAAAAATTCCACCCTTTCATCACTAGTGGAATAACTCAGATATAATCCAAAAGGGTTTTGGTTAAGTGACTGAAAGAAACTTTTCAACGTCTCTTTTGGTCCATTCCAAATGAAAAAGATATCGTCGTTCCACTGCCTGATGAAAAGGTGCCAGCAGCATCTTGAAACACGTAGCAGAATTTCTTGTATTGCTTTTATACTACTTTTAATAAAATATATCCCTTGCCTTGGGATATTTTAAATTATATATTTTTTTGGTTTGTGAGCTTCATTTCGGGGTCTCGTATCCATTGCTGGACTGTGGATCCTGTTCTTTGGAGTGAGTCAGCTGGTAGACTCTGATATACCAGCTTGCACTACTTGCACTGCATTATAGTGCACGGCATATGTGAGTATTCCATCACAGAAGGGGCACATATTGGGGGCTTTGAAAGCGTTAGTGATCATCTGCACCATTGGAGTCTCCCTGTTCCCCTCCCCTTTTTTGTTCTTTCATCCCAGGCTAAAGATTACTTCGAATCTGGTGGAAGCTAGCTGGTGGGCTCTGAATACTCCAGCCTGCAAGAATAGCACTGCATTATAGTGCCCTCCGTTTGTGAGTACCCATTTACTTGTAAGGGGATCATTTCTGGGGAAGATCTAGCTGTGTTTTAACATTCTGCACCATTGGAGCACCTTCTTCTCTTTCATTTTTATCTGGTTAATTAGTATCTTTCTGCAAAAAATGGGCTACAGCTTTACATCCCCATTTAGTCTGGATACTCGTATAAAGCGATTCTACATCACACGTTACTAAAATTGAATCCTGATCAATCCTCAAATCACAAATCTTATTCATTATGTGCATTGTATCTTTGGTATGGGAGGGTAGTGAGTTGACAATATATCTCAATCTAGCATCCAAGTACACACTTGCCTTTTCTGTCAGGGATTCTATCAGGGATTCTATCCCTGACACTATTGGCCTACCGGGAGGTTTAAGTAGACTTTCGTGTACTTTGGGCAGCATTTAAAAAGTTGCTATCCTAGGGTTACTAACTGAGAGATACATATGTTCTTTCTGATCAATGATTCCTTCATCATGGGCAAGTTTAATCAGTTTATTGTATTTTTCTACAAATACTTCAGTAGGGTTCCGATTAATCTAATAGTGAAAGGAGATCATTAATTGCATTCAAATCATCTTTATCTTCTATACCTGTATCAGAATCTTTGTTAAAGAATATTTTAAGAAGTAATTACAGAAAGTAAAACAGAGGTGTTGTTGAGTACAAATCTTGTTTGCTATAATGACTCTTTATATTGTCACTTATCATAGGATATGGAGTTTAGTGATACATGTGATAAAGGGGAATGGGGACTGATGGGTAATGCATTCATTTGCCCGTACTTAGCCACAGTATATATTATTATGCCTTTAGTGAGGAGAAACACTCCAATTTATGAGGTACGAAATAATGTGGTTAGCTCAGTGGGTCTTATCCGACCTCGATGCACATGAGAGATGTTAGTGGACATCAATGAGTTATGCAATGAGGATCTGTGATTGATGTTGGAGTAAGACGTATATAATATGCTTACTACTTTCTTGTAATATTAATAATGATTGCTTGGTATACACTGGTATTATATATAAAAAACACTTGTACTATAATACTACAGATGGTTACCAATTTATTTAGACGAAGCAATGTTAAGGATGGGGTATTGAGGACATATTAACAGATTTTTTATCTGAATGATATGCAGTATAGAGGGATTAAATTTGAAGCGTTTATGGATTCATAGCTATTATGCTTACTGAGGAACAGTTAGGCACCCGCATTGGTGTGCTTTGTCCTCTATAGAGAACTATATTCAATATTTTCTCATAGATTATGCCTCATCATTTTGATAAGGAACCAATAAGATTCCTTCCTCAAACCAATCCCCCCTCTGCACCAATGGAACTAAAGATTCCATAATAGGAGGGGATAAGGTTTAGACGCTATATGTCATTATTGGAGGCTGTACTTCTAAGCAAAAATTGGCACATGAATTTATTCCAGGGCCTTAGGACCGATAACCAATGGGATCCCTCCTCACACCCCCCCCCCCCCCCGTCCCAACCAATGGAACCATCAAGTTGGAAATTGGAGGGGGGAGGGGCTAAGTCATGGAGCTGCAGCATTGGAGGATGAAATTCTCTAATATGGTATATAGAGATGCTGTTTTAGCGTTCAGTTTGCTCGAATGAACAAGTTGATAACACATTGACGCATTTGTGTAACTGTTTAACTGTACCAGCAGTCATACTCATCTCAAGTGCTGTTCTTGCCTCTGTCACCTGAAGCCGACGTGAGCACCTGAAGCCGACGTGAGCAGTGTATCGGCCAGGAAACAGGGAGGCACACAGCCTTGGATGTATGTAGTGTGACTTGGTTTTTTAAATTATTTATTTGTAAGAGTGGTGGCTGATACCAGATTATTCTGGGTCACTAGTATTAATTTATATTATTAAAGGTTATATTTTAACTTACTTTACATTTACATAGAGAGGTGGAGTGCTATATCCTCCTTCTTTTGCCCTATTTCTATAATAGAATATTAGTAATTAGACCTAACACCCTAACATAAACCCAGAGTCTAAACACCCCTAATCTGCGCCCCCGACATCGCTGACACCTACATTACACTTATTGACCCCTAATCTGCCGCCCCCAACATCGCCGCCACCTACATTACACTTATTAACCCCTAATCTGCCACTCCCAATGTCGCCAACACCTACCTACACTTATTAACCCATAATCTGCCACCCCCAATGTCGCCGCCACCCACCTACACTTATTAACCCTAATCTACTGCCCCCAAAGTCGTCGCCACCTACATAAATGTAATAACCCCTAATCTGCCACCCCCAACGTCGCCGCCACAATACTAAAGTTATAAACCCCTAAACCTAACCCTAAGTCTAACCCTAACACCCCTAACTTTAATATAATTAAAATAAATCTAAATAAAAATTAATATCATTAACTAAATAATTCCTATTTAAAACTAAATACTTACCTATAAAATAAACCCTAAGATAGCTACAATATAACTAATAGTTACACTGCATCTATCTTAGGTTTTAGTTTTATTTCACAGGCAAGTTTGTATTTATTTTAACTAGGAAGACTACTTAGTAAATAGTTATTAACTATTTACTAACTAACTAGCTAAAATAAATACAAATTTACCTGTAAAAGAAAACCTTACCTGAGTTACACTAGCACCTAACCTTACAGTACAATTAAATAAATTACATTAATTAAATACAATTAACTAAATTACAAAAACAAACACTAAATTACACAAAATAAAAAAGAAATGATCAAATATTTAAACTAATTACACCTAATCTAATAGCCCTATCAAAATAAAAAAGCCCCCCCAAAGTAAAAAAAACCCTAGCCTACAATAAAGTACCAATGGCATTGCCCCAAAGAAATCAGCTCTTTTACCTGTAAAAAAAAAATACAAACAACCCACCAACAGTAAAACCCACCACCCACACAACCAAACCCCCCAAATAAAATCCTATCTAAAAAAGCCTAAGCTCCCCATTGCCCTTAAAAGGGCATTTAGATCTTTTTCCACCCATACCCTAAGCTAAAAATAAAACCCACCCAATAAACCCTTAAAAAAACCTAACACTAAACCCCGAAGATCCACTTACAGTTTTTGAAGACCGGACATCCATCCTCAACGAAGCAGCAGAAGTCCTCATCGAAGCCGGCAGAAGTCTTCATCCAGACGGCATCTTCTATCTTCATCCATCCGGCACGGAGCGCCTCCATCTTCAAGACATCCGGCGCAGAGCATCCTCTTCAATCGACGTCTCTTCCAGAATGAAGGTTCCTTTAAGGGACGTCATCCAAGATGGCGTCCCTTGAATTCCGATTGGCTGATAGAATCAGCCAATCGGAAATTAAAGGGTAAAAAATCCTATTGGCTGATAAATAGGAATTATTTAGTTAATGATATTCATTTTTATTTAGATTGATTTTAATTATATTAAAGTTAGGGGTGTTAAGGTTAGACTTAGGGTTAGGTTTAGGGGTTAATAACTTTAGTATAGTGGCGGCGATGTTAGGGACAGCAGATTAGGGGTTAATAACAGTAATGTAGGTTGCGGCGATGTTAGGGACAGCAAATTAGGGGTTAATAATATTTAACTAGTGTTTACGATGCGGGAGTGTGGTGGTTTAGGGGTTAATATGTTTATTATAGTAGCAGCAATGTCCGGAGCAGCAGATTAGGGGTTAATAATTTTATTTTAGTGTTTGCGATGTGGGAGGGCCTCAGATAAGGGGTTAATAGGTAGTTTATGGGTGTTAGTGTACTTTTTAGCACTTTAGTTTTGAGTTTTATGTTACAGCGTTGTAGCATAAAACCCATAACTATTGACTTTCAGTTTACGGATTGGATCTTGACGGTACTGGCTGTACCGCTCACTTTTTGGCCTCCCATGCAAACTCGTAATACCGGCGCAAAGGAAGTCCCATTGAAAAATAACTTTTTGAAAGCTGCAGTAGTTACCTTGCGTTATGGCCAAAAAAGGGTGCGGGACAGCTAAACCTGCAAGACTCGTAATACCAGCGGTAGTGAAAAAGAGCCATAACGCTGCTTTTTCACTCATACCGCAAAACTCTAAAGCTCTTTTAGAAATATTCAAAGTTCAAATCTTTGAGATTGTTACGCCAATTGGAGAAAAGATCCATGATTTTATCTTTAGCATCCAAAGCTATTATCGTTTTATATAAAGGAGAGAATGAGTGTTTCCCAGAGCGATAGAGGTTAAAGGGACAGTAAAGTCAAAACTAAACTTTCATGATTCAGATAGGGCATGCAATTTTAAACAACTTTCCTATTTACATTTATCATCAAATTTGCTTTGTTCCCTTGGTGGTAGTTTTGAAAAGCTAAACCTAGCTAGGCTCAAACTGATTTCTAAACAGTTGAAAACCGCCTCCTAGCTCAGAGCATTTTGAAATTTTTTCACAGTTAGACTGTGCTAGTTCACATGTGTCATATAGATAACATTGTGCTCACTCCCGTGAAGTTATTTAGGAGTCTTCACTGATTAACTACACTGCATGTCTGTCAAAGGCACTTAGATAAGGAGGCTGTCTGCAAAGGCTTAGATACAAGGTAATCACAGAGGTAAAAAGTATATTAATATGGGGGGGCGGAGCCTGTAGCTGGTGTGACAGGACGTGTTTGTGGAGAGCTCTTGGATTATATTTGAGCACAAAAAGTTTTTTTACTAAATTTAATACAGTATTCTTTACTGTACTAAGGTATCCAGACTAGAGAAACTCTAGAGAAGTCTAGGGGTTCATAACGTAAAACCGGACCTGCCTATGTTCTCCAACTTAACTGCATAAGGGCAGCCACGAGGCCTAAGCCGAATGCCTGATCCTTTGTGCTGTTGGGGCTGCCCGCATTATTACCCCCCCCCCGGAGTTTCTGATTCTGGGTTACTAAGCCAGATATTTAACGCTGGCCCTACTTCTATCTAGTGGGACAATGGAGGAGTTCCAGTGCGCATTTCAGCGGATCCTACTGGACTTCGAGCAAAAGTTCTGCGCTACACTACATGAGGCATTTCAACCCAAGCTTACCTCTGACTATGGAGATGAAGAGAGAGTCGACTTCATGCTTCCAATGATGGACACTGAAATATGCTCTGCTATGGGCCGGGACCGGAGAGCCTCTGGTCCAGTGCTCTGGCCGCAACTTGTCTCCTCTGAGAACCCAGACATTGCAGTTGAGCATAGACCGGCTGCACCGGCAACTAAGGTGTCTGATCATTTTGACAGTATCCGTCATTTCAGTGGAGCCCAACAGCTGGAGGGGCCGACGGAGCTGATGCGGATGCCAGCAGAAACTCGGAGCCTCGATCCCCAACAAGGCCTGTTGCCATTAATACCTGAGGACAGCTCCGTTACGATCACACCGCAGGCAGGACATACGAAGCCACCTAGCATGCGATCCCTACAGCCACACTCTGCCTATATGACAGCTACCGAAGAGACTGAACATAGGGGCTTGAAGGAGTCGGTCCGGAGGAGGCAGCCCCAGGTGCGGCCCGTTCAGCACGAAGTATGCTTTTCACACGAGAGCCTAACTCCACATGGAATGAAACAGAACGGTGGAGCCTTGATCTTTGGCAATCCTGAAGACAACATAAGGCATTTGTTTGACCCGGGGGGGATCTACTCTGATACACCGGACTACTGACCTCCCGCACTTTATCCCCTGTAAACTTTGGTCTGGTGCCGGACAGTGAGGTAACAGATTTTGGGAGTATGTCGGGAGGTATGGTGGTGTTTGTGATGACTTTCATAGTCTGGGCATTCTCAGGTCGTTTTGCTCCCTTGTCCACTAAACCTACTAACCATGCTGTGGATCATCTGGCACTGTACATTATACTGACTCTGACAGCAAGTAAAGATAACCCCTAAACCCGCTAATATATCCCATAGGGATTCCCTGCTCTTCATACAGCACCTGTTGGACACTATTGAAATGTCTTTTAGCCTACACTAAGTTCTGTCCACATTAAATTCCTTCTGTGCAGCTGGGACTGGTAATATTGGAGTAATCGATTGGGACATTTTGTTTTGCCACCTAAAAACCTCCTAAATCATTTCAGGGACAACTTACAATTATCAGATATGTACTCTTGGCCTCCTGCCACTTGGTCTTATCACTTTAACTTTGCCATCTATCTTAAATGTATGATATGTTGAGTTTATGCACACTAACACTAAACCTCTATCATGCTCCCTTCCTTGATCCCCCCCTTGCAAATATGTCTGTACAAGTTCTATACAGCTAGTAAACCCACTGTATCTTGTCCCACCTATAATTTTTATTTGAGACCAATGCTCAAATTTTGAGCTATTTCACTATTGAGGTATGTGCCCCATATAGCATGGTGTCTTTCAAAAGCATTCTAGTCCTATATGTAAACCCATATTGCTGATATAGCTTGACTTAAATATGAGGAAAAGAAAAAGAAAAAAATATGAGGCACATTGGCGGAGATCCAAGAGCGATCTCCTTATTGGAAACACCTCCTATAGCTTGACTAATCTAATTTGAGGTCCAAAAGTGGCCTTCTATGCTCATCGGGAGGTTTACAGTACACTTGGCATATTACTTAATATTTAAGCCCTGGGGTTTTTTGTTCAGAACAATGTATAGTATTATGTCACTGTTAGGTAACATATCGTGAATGTTTAACTGATTTTACTGTGACATCTTCATGTCTATTCTTGTTTCTTTTTTTTCTTTTTTTTGTATCCCTTTATTTCAGCCTCAATAAAAATTTAAAAGTAAAAAAAAAAAAAAAAAAAGTATATTAATATAACTGTGTTAGTTATGCAAAAACTGGGGAATGGGTAATAAAGGGATTATCTATCTTTTTAAATAAGAAAAAAATTGGTGTAGACTGTCCCTTTAATGATTGTGGATTGTGTTAATGTCTCTTAAACTCTCTGGATTAAAATCTATTATTATTAGTTAGTATTAATGAAATGTCTAGTTTGTAGATAAGCAAAAAGATGTTTTCTTTCCAGCTCATATTCCCTAGCCAGTAGATCAAAGGGCTTAACAGAGTTAGTCTGCGTAGCTATTAATTGTGTAATAAAATTAAGTTCTTTTTGAGACCAGGCCTTATAGACATGGAATTCAAAGTCACTTTCGAACTGTGGGTTACCCTTTATTGGAAGATATTGTGAGATTTTGTATTCAATGTGGAGACTCTGACAGATTTTCTTCTAAGCTAATAAAATGTTGTATATGGTATATTTGAAAAATATTTTTTTTTATTTGAGGGGGTTTAAAGTGTGTCTGATGTATTAAAGCCTTAAGAGAATATGGTGCAACTAGAGCCTCTTCTACCCGATAATTTGTGATATAATCAGAACCTGTAAGCCAATTCAAAGCTATCTTAGCCATACAGGTCCAATTGTAAAATGTTCTGTTGGGGAGAGCGAATCCCCCATCTGTTTTAAGATGTGGTAGCTTTCTAAGAGCAATACGTGGTTTCTCTTTACCCCATAGAAATTGCGAACATTGTCTGGTTCCTTTCTGTAACATTATGCCTGGTGAGGATAGGCCATTTACATTAATATATGAAATCGGGTCTAGATATATTAATTTAATGTATTTAACAAATTGTCCTACAAAACCAAACTTATCCAGTGCTGAAAATAGATGATCCCAAGAGATAGAATCAAATGCCTTTTCGGCATCAATGGTTAGCAGCACAAAGTCCGATTGACCATTTGGATTATTCTTATTACGGATATAAAAAGTTCTATTAGCAGCATGGCTGTCCTAATATTTTTCTGCGACATCCTACCTTGCATAAAGCCAGTTTGATCTGTATGTATTATATGTCCTATAATTTTTTTAAGCCTATTTGCAATAATACTTGCTAGAAATTTATAGTCGTATTGAGTAGTGAAATTGGGCGGTAAGCATCCATAGAATCTACCTCTATCTTTTTTATGGATAAGGACAACATTAGAAGCTGTAAAATATATTGATGGTTTATTATTATTGGAGAAGTAACTATTAAATAAATTAACAAGTATAGGAGGAATATCATCTTGCAGGACTTTATAAAATTCAATTGGCATTTGGTCAGGACCAGGTGCCTTGCCAGTTGCAGAGCTCTGAATAGCTTGTGTAATTTCCTCGAATGATATCTCCTTATTAAGCATAAATAAATGTTCAGACGATACCTTCGAAAGATTAATATTCTCCCAGAATTTATTCTTGGCCTCCTGATTAATCCCTTAAGGACAAGGCCATTTTTCAATTTCCTTCCCTTAAGGACAAGGGCTGTTTTTAAATTTCTGCAGTGTTTGTGTTTAGCTGTAATTTCTCTTGTAAGGTGTATCCAGTCCACGGATCATCCATTACTTGTGGGGATATTCTCATTCCCAACAGGAAGTTGCAAGAGGACACCCACAGCAGAGCTGTCTATATAGCTCCTCCCCTAACTGCCATATCCAGTCATTCTCTTGCAACTCTCAACAAGCATGGAGGTAGTAAGAGAGAAAGTGGTGAAATGTACTGTTATTTTGCTTCAATCAAAAGTTTATTATTTTTAAATGGTACCGGAGTTGTACTATTTTGTTCCAGGCAGAAAGATAGAAGAATCTGCCTGTGATTTCTATGATCTTAGCAGGTTGTAATTAAGATCCATTGCTGTTCTCACACATGACTGAAGAGAGAGATAACTTCAGCGGGGGAATGGCGTGCAGGTTATCCTGCTATGAGGTATGTGCAGTTAAGATTTTTTCTAGAAGATGTGAAATGCTAGAAAATGCTGCTGATACCAAATTTATGTAAGGTAAGCCTGAATACAGTGATTTAATAGCGACTGGTATCATGCTTACTTTCTGAGGTAATACTCTTTTATATTTACAATATAAAACGTTTGCTGGCATGTTTAAACGTTTTTATATATACTTTGGTGATAAAACTTTATTGGGGCCTAGTTTTTTCCACATGGCTGGCTTAAATTTGCCTAGAAACAGTTTCCTGAGGCTTTCCACTGTGTTACTATGAGTGGGAGGGGCCTAATTTAGCGCTTTTTTGCGCAGTAACTTTTACAGACTGACATCCAGCTTCCTCCAGGAGTGCCCTGAATGCTGTATGACATCTCTAGATGGCTCTTAGGCTTTCCAAAATCGTTTGTTGAGGAAGGTAGGCCCACAGCAAGGCTGTGGCAGTTTGGTGTGACTGTTAAAAATAGTCTATATCGTTTTTTTTATCCGTTTTTTTAACTAAGGGGTTAATCATCCATTTGCAAGTGGGTGCAATGCTCTGTTAGCTTATTATACACACTGTAAAAATTTCGTTTGATTTACTGCCTTTTTTCACTGTTTTTCAAATTCTGACAAAATTTGTTTCTCTTAAAGGCACAGTACCGTTTTTTATATTTGCTTGTTAACTTGATTTAAAGTGTTTTCCAAGCTTGCAAGTCTCATTGCTAGTCTGTACAAACATGTCTGACATAGAGGAAACTCCTTGTTCATTATGTTTAAAAGCCATGGTGGAACCCCCTCTTAGAATGTGTACCAAATGTACTGATTTCCCTTTAAGCAATAAAGATCATATTCTGTCTTTAAAAAATTTATCACCAGAGGAATCTGACGAGGGGGAAGTTATGCCGACTAACTCTCCCCACGTGTCAGATCCTTTGACTCCCGCTCAAGGGACTTACGCTCAAATGGCGCCAAGTACATCTAGGGCGCCCATAGCGTTTACTTTACAAGACATGGCGGCAGTCATGGATAATACACTGTCAGCAGTATTAGCCAGACTACCTGAATTTAGAGGAAAGCGAGATAGCTCTGGAGTTAGACGAAATACAGAGCATACTGGCACTTTAAGAGCTATGTCTGATACTGCCTCACAATATGCAGAAGCTGAAGAAGGAGAGCTTCTTTCTGTGGGTGATGTTTCTGACTCAGGGAAGATGATGCAACCTGATTCTGATATCTCTACATTTAAATTTAAGCTTGAACACCTCCGCGTGTTACTCAGGGAGGTTTTAGCTGCTCTGAATGACTGTGATACAATTGCAGTGCCAGAGAAATTGTGTAGACTCGATAAATACTATGCAGTGCCGGTGTGCACTGATGTTTTTCCAATACCTAAAAGGTTTACAGAAATTATTACTAAGGAATGGGATAGACCAGGTGTGCCGTTCTCTCCCCCTCCTATTTTTAGAAAAATGTTTCCAATAGACGCCACCACACGGGACTTATGGCAGACAGTTCCTATGGTGGAGGGAGCAGTTTCTACTCTAGCAAAGCGTACTACTATCCCTGTCGAGGACAGTTGTGCTTTCTTAGATCCAATGGATAAAAAGTTAGAGGGTTACCTTAAGAAAATGTTTGTTCAACAAGGTTTTATCCTACAGCCCCTTGCATGCATTGCTCCTGTCACTGCTGCTGCGGCGTTCTGGTTTGAGTCTCTGGAAGAGGCTTTACAGGTAGCGACTCCATTGGATGACATACTTGACAAGCTTAGAGCACTTAAGCTAGCCAATTCTTTTGTTTCTGATGCCATTGTTCATTTGACTAAACTAACGGCTAAGAATTCTGGTTTTGCTATCCAGGCGCGCAGAGCGCTATGGCTTAAATCATGGTCAGCTGACGTTACTTCAAAGTCTAAGCTGCTTAACATTCCCTTCAAGGGGCAGACCCTATTTGGGCCTGGTTTGAAGGAGATTATTGCTGATATCACTGGAGGAAAAGGTCATGCCCTTCCTCAGGATAGGTCCAAATCAAGGGCCAAACAGTCTAATTTTCGTGCCTTTCGAAACTTCAAGGCAAGTGCGGCATCAACTTCCTCTAATGCAAAACAAGAGGGAACTGGTGCCACAACTCGGCAGACAAGAAAGGGATTCAGCTCGGCAGAGCAATCCTAAACTCAGAAAACATGGGAATATGGGCCTGGATCTCCTCGAGGTCACGCCCAAGGGAGATTGTCAGTTATCCACTGTGGGACGAGCTGTTCTCAGTTTGGGATAAGATTCTAAAAACTTCTACACACCTTTCCTCCATGTTCTCCCCAATGACGCCATATAGGGACAACCCTGATCTACCGTCTATGACTTTCCCCATATCGCCTCAACTGTTCCCACATATATGAGAATTCACTCTTCAAAACATTATGGAAGGGAACAGACTGATACAGAGAGAGACAATGGGTGGGGGTAACGGGGGACCTCCCCCTTCTTGGTTTGCATATACAAAACTAGCACATTTTGTCCAGACACATAAGAAAAGAAGTGAATTCAACCGCCCCTTGACTAGATTCGAAACTCTATGCTCACAACAAACCCACCCCAGACATCTTATATCTAGAATCTACACCATGCTACTGACCAATAGTGGTACATTGTATCCTTCCTACACTTATAAATGGGCTAAAGATCTAGAGCGAGACATCAGCCCTGAGGAGTGGGATCGGGCCCTGGCTTGTAATAAGGAAGCTACAATTTCCTCTAGCATAGCGGAAATGAATTTCAAGCTGCTGGCACGGTGGTACCTTACACCAACCAGATTGCGCCACATTTACAGAAAAAGTAGAGGAAAGTGCTGGAGGGGTTGTGGGGAAGACGCAGATTTAATACATATTTGGTGGGCATGTAGAGAGATAGATACCTTTTGGACAAATGTCATATCTGATATAGACACTAAACTTAATATCCGCATGCAAAAAGACCCAGGCATTCTTCTCTTTCTGGCCTTACCTAAACTTAGAAGCAAACCCAAAAAACTATTACTGTACATCATGCTAAATAGTGCTAAACTTCTCATCCCACAAAGATGGAAGTCAAGAGTAGTCCCCACTCTGGAAATATGGAGGGGACAGGTCTCATCAATGCTCATGATAGAAAGATACCACTACATGAAAAGCAGTAACATGGACCTCTATGAGGCGGTCTTAGAACTCTGGAACCCCCCAAAAACCTGCATAGGCCAATCCCACTAAGTCCCTCATTCATCATATAGGATGACGTACTTATACTTCTGGTTATCTACGCCCCAGTTGATATAAATACCATCATAACCTAGATTCCACTCCCTTCCCCTTTTTTTTTTTTTTTTTTTTCCCTTCTCCCCTCTAACCCTCTCTTCCCCCCTCCTGCATCCCTTTTCTCTTCAGCACTTACCCTTTCCTTCTCTTCTGAACATACTACCCCTTCTCTAACAATATCAATGCTACCACACACACTTCAGATTAACACCGTTAGATGTACCGTTACACTCTGGCGGGTTTTCCTTGACTAGATTGTATTATAGTACTGAAGTCCCAGGCCGGACTTCTTAGAGAATATCCAATCGTTACTTATTGTTACAATGTTATTTATAATGAAAAAAGTTAAAAATTGAGCTACTATATGTTGGATAGAGAGAATGGAGTACAGACTCTGAAGTACACACCGGAGGGAATACGGGATTCCGTAATTCTTTCATCTCGCTAATGGACATAGCACCAATGTATTTTATTTAAAAATCTGATATACATCTCACTCCTGTATGTTATGTGCTTGTTTACTGTATTCCGTTATGTTTTTTCTTTTTATGTGCTCAATAAAAATATTCAAAATAAAACAACAACTATTACCTTTCAAAAAAAAAAAAACAAGAGGGAACTTTTGCTCAGTCCAAGACGGTCTGGAGACGTAACCAGACCTGGAACAAAGGTAAGCAGGCCAAAAAGCCTGCTTCTGCCTCTAAGACAGCATGAAGGAATGGCCCCCTATCCGGTAACGGATCTAGTAGGGGGCAGACTTTCGCTCTTCGCCCAGGCGTGGGCAAGAGATGTCCAGGATCCCTGGGTGTTGGAAATTATATCCCAGGGATATCTTCTGGACTTCAAGGCTTCCCCCGCAAAAGGGAGATTTCACCTTTCACAATTATCTGAAAACCAGATAAAGAGAGAGGCATTCTTACACTGTGTACAAGACCTCCTAGTTATGGGAATGATCCATCCAGTTCCAAAGGAGGAACAGGGACAGGGATTTTACTCAAATCTGTTTGTGGTTCCCAAAAAAGAGGGAACCTTCAGACCAATTTTGGATCTAAAGATCTTAAACAAATTCCTCAGAGTTCCATCATTCAAGATGGAGACTATTCGTACCATCCTACCTATGATCCAGGAGGGTCAATACATGACTGCAGTGGATTTAAAGGATGCTTATCTTCACATTCCGATACACAAAGATCATCATCGGTTTCTCAGGTTTGCCTTCCTAGACAGGCATTACCAGTTTGTAGCTCTTCCCTTTGGGTTAGCTACAGCCCCAAGAATTTTTACGAAGGTTCTGGGGTCGCTTCTGGCGGTTCTAAGGCCGCGGGGCATAGCAGTGGCCCCTTATTTAGACGACATCCTGATTCAGGCGTCAAACTTCCAAATTGCCAAGTCTCATACGGACATAGTGTTGGCATTTCTGAGGTCGCATGGGTGGAAGGTGAACGAGGAAAAGAGTTCTCTATCCCCCCTCACAAGAGTTTCCTTCCTGATAGATTCTGTAGAAATGAAAATTTACCTGACGGAGTCCAGGTTATCAAAACTTCTAAATTCCTGCCGTGTTCTTTATTCCATTCCTCGCCCTTCGGTGGCTCAGTGCATGGAAGTAATCGGCTTAATGTAGCGGCAATGGATATAGTGCCGTTTGCACGCCTACATCTCAGACCGCTGCAACTCTGCATGCTCAGTCAGTGGAATGGGGATTACACAGATTTGTCCCCTCTACTAAATCTGGATCAAGAGACCAGGGATTCTCTTCTCTGGTGGCTATCTCGGGTCCATCTGTCCAAAGGTATGACCTTTCGCAGGCCAGATTGGACAATTGTAATGACAGATGCCAGCCTTCTAGGTTGGGGTGCAGTCTGGAACTCCCTGAAGGCTCAGGGATCGTGGACTCAGGAGGAGTCTCTCCTTCCAATAAATATTCTGGAACTGAGAGCGATATTCAATGCTCTTCAGGCTTGGCCTCAGTTAGCAACTCTGAGGTTCATCAGATTTCAGTCGGACAACATCACGACTGTGGCTTACATCAACCATCAAGGGGGAACAAGGAGTTCCCTAGCGATGTTAGAAGTCTCAAAGATAATTCGCTGGGCAGAGATTCACTCCTGCCACCTATCAGCTATCCATATGCCGGGTGTAGAGGACTGGGAGGCGGATTTTCTAAGTCGTCAGACTTTTCATCCGGGGGAGTGGGAACTCCATCCGGAGGTATTTGCACAATTGATTCATCGTTGGGGCAAACCAGAACTAGATCTCATGGCATCTCGCCAGAACGCCAAGCTTCCTTATTACGGATCCAGGTCCAGGGATCCCAAGGCGATGCTGATAGATGCTCTAGCAGTGCCCTGGTCTTTCAACCTGGCTTATGTGTTTCCACCATTTCCTCTGCTCCCTCGTCTGATTGCCAAGATCAAGCAGGAAAGAGCATTGGTGATCTTGATAGCGCCTGCGTGGCCACGCAGGACCTGGTATGCAGATCTAGTGGACATGTCATCCTTTCCACCTTGGACTCTGCCGTTAAGACAAGACCTTCTACTACAAGGTCCTTTCAATCATCCAAATCTAATTTCTCTGAGACTGACTGCCTGGAGATTGAACGCTTGATGTTATCAAAGCATGGCTTCTCCGAGTCAGTCATTGATACCTTAATACAGGCACGAAAGCCTGTCACCAGGAAAATTTACCATAAGATATGGCGTAAATATCTTTATTGGTGTGAATCCAAGGGTTACTCATGGAGTAAGGTCAGGATTCCCAGGATATTATCCTTTCTCCAAGAAGGTTTGGAAAAAGGATTGTCAGCTAGTTCCTTAAAGGGACAGATTTCTGTCCTGTCTATTCTTTTGCACAAGCGTCTGGCAGATGTTCCAGACGTTCAGGCATTCTGTCAGGCTTTAGTTAGAATCAAGCCTGTGTTTAAACCTGTTGCTCCGCCATGGAGCTTAAATCTGGTTCTTAAGGTTCTTCAAGGAGTTCCTCTTCATTCCATAGATATCAAACTTTTATCTTGGAAAGTTCTGTTTTTGGTAGCTATTTCCTCGGCTCGTAGAGTCTCTGAGTTATCTGCTTTACAATGTGATTCTCCTTATCTGATGTTCCATGCGAATAAGGTAGTCCTGCGTACCAAACCTGGGTTTTTACCTAAGGTGGTATCTAATAAGAATATCAATTAAGAGATTGTTGTTCCATCATTGTGTCCCAATCCTTCTTCAAAGAAGGAACGTCTATTACACAATCTGGACGTGGTTCGTGCTTTAAAGTTTTACTTACAAGCTACTAAAGATTTTCGTCAAACATCTGCTTTGTTTGTTGTCTACTCTGGACAGAGGAGAGGTCAAAAGGCTTCGGCTACCTCTCTTTCTTTTTGGCTAAGAAGCATAATCCGCTTAGCCTATGAGACTGCTGGCCAGCAGCCTCCAGAAAGGATTACAGCTCATTCTACTAGAGCTATGGCTTCCACATGGGCCTTTAAGAATGAGGCTTCTGTTGAACAGATTTGCAATGCGGCGACTTGGTCTTCGCTTCATACTTTTTCAAAATTCTACAAATGTTATACTTTTGCTTCTTCGGAGGCTATTTTTGGGAGAAAGGTTTTACAGGCAGTGGTACCTTCCGTTTAAGTACCTGCCTTGTCCCTCCCTTCATCCGTGTACTTTAGCTTTGGTATTGGTATCCCACAAGTAATGGATGATCCGTGGACTGGATACACCTTACAAGAGAAAACATAATTTATGCTTACCTGATAAATGTATTTCTCTTGTGGTGTATGCAGTCCACGGCCCGCCCTGTCATTTTAAGGCAGGTATTTTTAAATTTTAAAGTACAGTCACCACTGCACCCTATGGTTTCTCCTTTCTCTGCTTGTTTTCGGTCGAATGACTGGATATGGCAGTTAGGGGAGGAGCTATATAGACAGCTCTGCTGTGGGTGTCCTCTTGCAACTTCCTGTTGGGAATGAGAATATCCCCACAAGTAATGGATGATCCGTGGACTGGATACACCACAAGAGAAATAAATTTATCAGGTAAGCATAAATTATGTTTTTTCTCTTACTCATTTACTGTACCCACACTCATTATATACAATTTTTCTCGCCATTAAATGGACTTTCTAAAGATACCATTATTTTCATCATATCTTATAATTTACCATAAAATATGATAAAAAAATGTAAAAAAAATTTGTCCTGAGTTTAGAAATACCCAATGTTTACATGTTCTTTGCTTTTTTTTGCAAGTTATAGGGCAATAAATACAAGTAGCACTTTGCTATTTTCAAAGCATTTGTTTTCAAAATTAGAGATAGTTACATTGTAACACTAATATCTGTCAGGAATTCCTGAATATCCCTTGGCATGTATATATATTTTTTTTAGTAGACAACCCAAAGTATTGATCTAGGCCCATTTTGGTATATTTCATGTCACCATTTCACCGCCAAATGCGGTCAAATAAAATAAATCATTTTTCACAAACTTTAGGTTTCTCACTGAAATTATTTACAAACAACTTCTGCAATTATGGCAAAAATGGTTGTAAATGCTTTTCTGGGATCTCCTTTGTTCAGAAATAGCAGGTAATTAGAGGGCAGCTAAATGCCGCTGCGCACCACAATTGTATTAGGCTGTCTGGTAGTACCCACTTTGCAAACAAATGTGGCTTTTTTTTAAATAAAACCTAATTTTTCTGTAGTGTAGCTGCCCCCCGCCATACCCTCCCCCTCCCAGATCCGTTTTGAATTTTTCCCCCCACTCCTCTGCCACCACCCACTCCCACCACTCTTTCCCACCACTTAACAGATTTCATTTGAACAGATCGCGGGCGCGCACCCAACAGAAACTGGAAGTTTACCAGCGATGGACCGCCCACCCGCCTCCCTGCAATGGCTCGCACCCACCAACGATTGGCACCCTCGCTGGCCGATGCAGAGAGGGCCACAGAGTGGCTCTCTCTGCATCGATAAGCAGAAAAAGGTATTGCAAAGATGCATCAATATCGAGGCATCACGGCAATACCTTGAAAGCAGCTGGAAGCGATCAGGATTGCTTCCAGACGCTTGAAACCCCATACAACGTATTTTTGTATGACGTACCCTGTATGACGTGTGTCGTTAAGGGGTTAAAATTGTCCTGAGTATATAATTTCGGAAAAAAAGAGGTGAAACTGTGTCATAATATCTTTGGGTGAGGTATATTTCCTGCCGTCTACTGAAATTGCTCCAATATAGTTATTTTTTTCCTACTTTTGGGTAGGTTAGCCAAAAATTTGGCAGATTTAGGGGAATATCTATTAAACATACCACTATTTATAATATCCCTTTGGACTAGTTGTTGATTTAGGAAAGCTTCTCTTTCTAATTTCGCTTTTTGATATTCTGTCCAGTTCGCTCTGATTGGGTTCTCTAAATATCTAGAAAAGATATTTAGCTTTCTACTACCACCTCCCCAAGATCCATAAGGATCCAGTGAAACCTCAGGGCCGGCCAATCATTGCGGGCATAGGGAGCCTTACAGACTCCCTATCAGCATATATTGATTTCTTCTTGCAGAAATTTGTTATTTCATTACCATCCTATATTAAGGACTCATCCGATTTACTACTCAAACTAGAGAAAGTGTCAATAGATGAAGAGAGCTGGTGGATTACCTGTGATGTTGGAGCACTATACTCCAACATCAGACATGATTTAGGTATATATGCAGTACGCCATTTCCTAGAGAAAGACTTTTATATGCCTGACATACAAAGAGATTTCATTATTGAACTTATTACATTTATTCTCAAACATAATTATTTCTTGTACCAAAGTAGGTTTTATTTACAGATTAAGGGGATGGCCATGGGCACCAGGTTCGCTCCAAGTTTTGCAAATCTATTTATGGGAATCTTTGAACATCAATATATTTATTATTCCCAATTTGCAGCGAACCTGGTGTTCTATGGCCGTTATATTGATGATCTTTTGTTTATATTTAGGGGTTCCCTAGAACAAGTAGAGAGGTTTATTAAGCATTTAAACGGTAATAATTTTGGGATTACTTTTTCCCACAACATTCAGAAAGACTGTATTGAATTTCTGGACCTCTCACTGGGAAGGTCGGTTGGTGGAACAGTTTCTTCTAAAACCTACTTTAAAAGTATTGATTGCAATAGTTTTCTACACTATGAGAGCAATCATTACAGCTGTTGGAAAAATAATGTTCCATACGGACAATTTAGGAGAATCAGAAGGAACTGTTCCACCATCCAGGACTATGATGAGCAGGCCAAAGTGATTGGCAATAGGTTCATAAAGAAAGGTTATCCCGCAACCCTGATTGACAAGAACCTTAAAAAAAGTCAGAGATTAAGATAGAGAGAGATATTTTATGAAAGATAAGGATAAGGTAACACATGATAAGTTCAAAGAATCAAATCCCCCTTTGTTTATTACCAAATATAACTCAAACTATAGGGAAATCCATAAGATTTTATGTAAACACCGGTCTGTGTTAACAAATGACCCTATACTTTGAGACATAGTTGGCCCAAAGCAGTATATAGAAGGGCTCCTACTTTGAATACCACACTGGCTCCGAGCAAGATAGTGAGAGACAAAAAAACTAATACGATCATATCCCACTTTAAGGGTTTGACTAAAATTCCTAAGAAGAATAAAGTGTCTAAATGTTTCAAAAAACGTTATGGCATGTGCAAGCATATAGCACATGGGACATCAACTTTTAGATCACACAGAACAGATGAGCTTTTTTCAATCAAGAGTCATATGACATGTGAATCCACTTTCGTTGGTTTATTTACTTTATTGTCAATATGGGGTCCAATATGTTGGGCGCACCTGTAGAAAGGTGAAAAAGAGGTGGAGTGAACACGCATATAATATTAAGAAAAAGATTATATCTCATAGCGTGTCCAGACATTGTGCTCATGTACACAAAGGGAACAAAAATGTGAACATGATGAAAATTATCCCTATAGAACAAATTAGTAGATCACTCCCTGATGCCTTCCTTACCCTTAGACGTAGGTAATCTTTTGGATCACAAAGTTGAGAACCCTTCAACCTGAAGGACTTAATGAGAATTTAGATATGTCCGCTTTTGTATAGGATTCCATTACCTTTAATGTCATATACTGTCACATTATCTTATCTCTCTTAGGTTCACTACCTAGTTAATGACACTAGTGTATAAACAAATTACTAATAGTCCCTTTATTAGTTTTTTAATACATTTTCTCTCTTTAGAAGAACTGCTATATCTCTTATCACCTAAGTGAACCCTTAATACATTAACATTTACTATTATTATTTTAATCTCTTATAGACACTTTCATTTAGTTACTTTTTTATTTTGTGTATGATATACATATTATGATTAATACAAGGATATATATCACGTATACACTTTCACTTATATACCCATGATATGTTTAGAGAATACACATAGTCAACAATATGACATCTGCACTATCAGTATATGTTACACTATTTCGGATTTTCTGTACACTGTTATCTTTTACACATATAATCACATACCATGCATCATATCTTTATCACTCAATACACTGGCCTCATTGTTTTGTGGCAGTTTATGTCTACTGTATTTGCTATTTCTTCTATCATATATTTGTTCTATATAATACTGTTCTACTGTAGTTGACCCACATTTATCAATTAGTATGATATTCATTATCAGCATATAGGACTTTTTGTCCATACCCAAAACTCATCTTCCACATTCCTATTAGGATACACATCCTTTGATGTTTTCTAGATTTACCTCCTTTTAGGCATATGGTATCATAGGTTGGATATTGTTAATATTAAACTTTACTCTTATGTTATATGAGTAATCACATGTATTGGACTGGTTGTGGGTAGTATGTATACATATATATATATATATATATATGTAGTGCACATCTAGCACATTAGTATATCTATATGCACTATTTAGTACGGATTAGGATAATTTAATCTATATGAACAACAAGTCACGTTATGATCGCTTACTTCATTAAGAGGAGGATAATCAACTAGGTTATATTTGTATTCTAAGTTGCGCTTTTGTAACAATTAATATAGAATAGGGCTCTTTGTTTTTCAGACTGTTGTCATTTGACACTGGTTATCAACAAATTGATTGGCTAGCGTCACCTTTGACACACAAATGTGGGAGGTATCAGGATACCCGGATGTGGGTCAAACAACAGTGGTCTCATTTATGGGTGAAATATAACGAGATCGCTAATGGTTGAATATTAGAGTGCACTGTCCTGTGACAATTAAATACATAAAGGAAAAGGTGCCTTCAGTGCAATATGCACCATGGTAGTATAGCATAATACGTATATGGTTCTGGTCTTTTTACGGTCTATAAGAGAGGGGGGGTGGGTTACTATGCACCAATCGGAGCTCATGTTTATCTACTTGTTTAGACTACTTGAACTATGACTGTTAAACAATTGTTATTTGCATGTAAGCATATTTATGTGGGATCAATCTTTGATGCAATATGCACACATGGGGACACCCACGGTGTTTTACTCCTGATACAATGTATGATAAACAAGGATATACTTATATCTTTTTATTTCACCATGCGTTTACCAGAGCATCTATAACAACCATGTTAATTAGATAGGATACACATGTTTCTAATTAGCATTGCACCTATCAGTTTTTTTCATGTGTTTTATATAGCAAGTGTATGTTCATTTTTATTCATTAGACCGAAGAAACAGCCCCATAGAGGCTGAGAAACGCGTTGCTTTTAATAAAGTATTTTTTAATTTTATACACTTGCTGATGTGTTGTATTTGGGGAGACTTATTATATCCCTGAATCTTGCTTGGGAACAATTTTGGTTGCTGAAACCCTTGGAATCAGTCAGCTGGGCGGCTGAGAAGCCCCAGCCTGTGGTTATTGCACCTGGTGGTGCTCTGAAATATGTAAGTGTGCCTATTCTATATACACACATATTTTTGTACAAAACTGTGCTGGGCTATGTTGGCTCTGTATCTCCTCCTGTCAGATTATGCTTTGTACAAACCCTCTCTCCTTTTAGTTACACCCACAATTCTCTGATTCGTTCCTCCTTCCTTAAGAGAGCAGCTCACCTTTCACTCCCTGCTCAGTATTGAAGTCACTACACCTGTGAGGATTTCCAAGCTGTTTGCTAAAAGCTTCTCTTCACTCCAGGAAGGATTTCTGAGCCCTTTCTACTTGCCATATATTGCCACTTTGAACTTCCTTGAACTTGTCACTTTATTTACAGTGGGGTAAGGTACCTTAACTTTGATGTTTACTTTTTCGCTGCTTTTCCATTGCCGCAGCTCATACCCCTGTGTGAACTACTGCCTGTCAGCAATCTGCAGCGGAGTTGCGAGTGAAGCGTGACGTCACTTCCGGTCCTGTTCCGGACTCTGCCAAACCACTCTGTGACATTAACGAAGGTACACAGCAACTACTTTTACTCTTTCAAGTTATCTGCAAGGTACTTTTCTCAGCTGTCATCATCCTATGTACACATACAGCTAAACTTACTACCAAGTATCTGAACTGTGCATTAGATATGATATTTGTACCGGGGTTTCTACCTAAGTTCCACTCCATGTACTGAGACACTGTTGCCTGAGTTTTTTCCTTTTCTTGTTACACTTCTGATAATATCTGAGTGTGATAATTATCAGTTAGAAGTCTACCTCTTTCAGTATCCTACTGAGTGAGTATATTCCTAAAGATATATAATTATATTGAACCATTAGACTGAAGGATTCCTTTTTCAGCAATAAAGGATTCAGACAGTCTGGTGTAACAAATATACATTTACTTAGTACTGCAGTTGAGTTCCACTCCTTCTTTCTGTAAACAGATTCTGATATAATACTGAGCCCAAAAAAGTAACTATGGAACCAGCAGACTTAAGACAAATAGTATATAACCTTACTCAAAAAGTTGATCAGCTTGCACAGGGTCTCCATGATTTACAGATTGAAAATGCTGCCCTAAGAAAGGTTATTACAGATTCTATTGCTATTAAACGTAACCAAACTGAGAGTTGTATTGAACCACAAGTTTCCCTTCCAGATCTATTCTGTGGAAACAGAAAAGCCTACAGGCAATTTAAAAACGCCTGTCTCCTATTATTTTCTATGAAACCTAGGACCTACCCCACTGATAGAGTAAAAGTCCTCACCACAATCTCCTTTCTCAGGGGGGATCCAAGGAACTGGGCTGATAAGTTCATAGAAAATCAGGATCCCATTTTAACTTCTCTTGTGGATTTCTTTACTAGTATGGATGAAATGTTTCAAGATACAGATGTTCAGCTTACTGCTGAGATGAGTCTGAGGAATCTGAAGCAGGGGAAAAGACCCGTGGAAGACTACATCACAGACTTTAAACAGTTCGCCACGGATGCTCTCTGGACCCCAGTCGCCCTCCGTAATCAATTTCGGTTAGGACTCTCAGAGTTGTTAAAAGACGAATTCGCCAGAATTGAACTACCTACAACTCTTGAAGCATTCATGAAGATGGCTGTTCAGATAGACCGACGATTACGTGAGAGGAAGGCAGAGAAGTATGCAACAGATCCAAAACCTAAGACCTCCTACAGCTCCACCACCTCAACTTCTGTTACTCCTACAAAACCCTCTGTAGAACCTATGGAGATTGGCTTTCTTAGAGGCCCCCTCTCTCAGGAAGAGAAACAACGCAGACGCATAAAAAATCTATGTTTGTATTGCGCCAATCCGACCCACAGTGTCCAGGATTGTCCTCTTCTTCTGAAGAATAAGAAATGTAAGTCCTCTAATTTGTATACATCTCTTCTCTCTCTGATACAACCTTCTTATTGTACTCTGTCTGTCTCCCTACAGCTGGAACAAAGTCTTCTGAGGATCAATGATGCTATTATTGACTCCGGCGCTTCAGGGAACTACTTGGACCATGACTTCTGTCTCAAGAAAAACATTCCTCTCATTAAAAAGTCCACTCCAATACCTATCAGAGTCATAGATGGTTCTATCATGTGTTCTGGCCCTATAACTCATGAGACGATACCTGTAATGCTCAATATAGCTGGACATTTTGAGTTAATTTCTTTTGATGTACTACCTTCACCTCATTTTTGTTTGGTTTTAGGGTTAAAGTGGCTACAAGTTCACAACCCCACTATTGTTTGGCACCCTTTTCAAATAAAGTTTTCTTCCACTTATTGCAGAGATACATGTCTCCCTAGTCCTCTTTTGTTACACTCGACTATTGATTCTGAGGGGTTACCCCCTCAGTACTCCGAATTTAAGGATGTCTTTAGTAAGGTTGAGGCAGAGAATCTACCACCTCATAGGGCATATGATTGCCCCATAGATCTTCAACCAGGTGCCCGTATTCCCTTTGGTCACTTATACCCCTTGAGCACTCCTGAACTGGAGCATCTTAAAGTGTATCTTGACGACAACTTAAAAAAAGGTTTTATTAGGCCTTCAACCTCCCCTGCTGGCGCTGGGTTTTTCTTTGTTCGTAACAAAGATTCCAGCCTCAGGCCTATCATTGATTATCGTGAACTGAACAAATGCACAATCAAAAACCGTTACCCCCTGCCTCTTATACCAGAGATGATAGAAAGACTTTCAGAGGCTACCATTTTCACTAAGCTCGACTTAAGGGGGGCTTATAATCTCATTAGGATCAAAGAGGGACACGAGTGGCTAACGGCATTTAGGACCAGGTATGGTCTATTCGAATATCTTGTAATGCCGTTTGGCCTTTGCAATGCCCCTGCCACTTTTCAGTTCTTCATCAACGATGTTTTCCGTGATCTCCTGGATATATGTCTTGTTATATATCTGGATGATATACTCATCTATTCCAGGACTCATGAAGATCATGTGAGGCATGTCAGACAGGTCCTTGCACGTCTCAGAGCACATAAACTCTACGCTAAACTGGAGAAATGCAAATTTCATACAACCCAGGTTTCTTTTCTGGGATATGATATATCCCCATCTGGAATTCAAATGCAGAAAGAAAAAGTTGAAGCTGTTCTGGATTGGCCTGAACCTAAGACCAAAAAAGACCTCCAACGCTTCCTTGGGTTTTCAAACTATTATAGGAAATTTATTAAAGGATTTTCTAAAATAGTGAAACCTCTCACGGTTTTAACTGGGTCTACAACATCTTTCTCATGGGGTTTAAAAGCTAAAGAAGCTTTCCAGTATCTAAAAACCAGATTCACCTCTGCGCCAATTCTTCAATTTCCTAATCCTTCATACCAATACACCCTGGAAGTTGACTCTTCAGATTTTGCCATTGGAGCCGTACTCTCTCAACAAAAATCTCAAACTGATCCTCTCCATCCAATTTCATACTTCTCCAAACTTATGTCACCTGCCGAACAGAATTATGCCATTGGCGACAAGGAGTTGTTGGCCATCCGACGCTCTCTTGAACATTGGAGACATCTCCTGGAAGGCACTACTATACCAATCAATATATTTACAGATCACAAGAACCTTCAATATCTTCAGTCTAATAAAACTTTATCTGCTAGACAGGTTCGTTGGAGCCTGTACTTTGACCGCTTCAATTTTGTTATCATTTACAGACCAGCTAATAAGAATATCAAAGCTGATGCTCTTTCTCGTCTACCTGAACGATCTGTAAATCTATCCGCCAGAAAGGACATTGTTTCCCCACATTGCTTCGTAGGTCTCACTACCCCTTTCTTTACTGATCTTCAGAATTACTGCAATGAACAATCAACTCCTCCTGAACCAACTTTAGTCAAGACTAATGGTATCTATTACCATGGAGAGAAAATTTTTATACCACCTTCCTTGAGGACAAACGTTATACAGTCCTGCCATGACATTCCTTTAGCAGGACACCCAGGTGTCCAACGAACTCTTGATCTTGTCTCTCGGACTTACTGGTGGCCACTCATGAAATCCACTATTTCTGAATACATTGCCAGTTGTAGGACTTGTATCACCTGTAAACCCGAAAGAAAACCACCTTTTGGGTTGCTTATGCCATTACCAATTCCCAACAAGCCTTGGCATCATGTGTCCATGGATTTTATAGTAGACTTACCACCATCAAAAGGACAAACGACTATACTCGTTGTCATTGATTTACTCACTAAAATGGCACATTTTATTCCATTCCATAAACTCCCTACTTCCTCTGAAACCGCTACCCTTTTCATAGACCACATCATCAAATTACACGGGATCCCATCCATCTTAACGACTGATAGGGGTACGCAATTCACCTCAAAATTTTGGAGCAAGTTATGTGAATTGACCAAGATGGAACATCGCTTTACCACAGCTTTTCATCCGCAAACGAATGGACAATCGGAAAGGTTGAATCAATGGCTTGAACATTTCTTGAGATGTTATTGTTCCTATCAACAGAATGACTGGATGACATATCTCTCTATGGCAGAATTTGCTTACAATAACCTATCTAATTCATCTACCAAAATAACACCTTTTTTTGCAAATTATGCTTACCACCCCACAATGACTTTCTCAACTCTTCCTTCCTCAGATTCACCTGTCATCGATGATCTCCATTGTTCACTTCAGGAGAATTTTAACCAGATACAGGAAAACATCCGCAAGTCCCAGCTGTCCCAGAAACATTACTACGACCTTCGGAGACGTAAGCCTCCCGATTACGCTATAGGTGATTTAGTCTGGCTCTCCACTCGAAACTTGAAACTACAAATACCATCCAAAAAGATGGCCAGTCTTTTCTTAGGTCCGTTCCCTATCCAGAAGGTTGTCAATGCCAACGCTGTCAGATTGAACCTCCCCAGCTCCTTGAAGATACATCCTACGTTTCACGTCTCGCTACTGAAACCATATTCACCCGCAAGGGATGGACGGATCCTTCTACCTCCTACAAATCTTCCTCTGGCACCGGATGAGTACGAAGTTGACACCATATTGGACTCCAGGTTCTACAGGGGTGTTCTTCAATATTTAGTGAGGTGGAAGAATTATTCCAGTGATGAGGACTCCTGGGAACCACTCTCCAACCTCAACTCACCTAGACTTCTCTCCTTGTATCATCGTCGCCATCCTGACCGACCTCGTCCCCTCGCTGTGGAACAGCGTCCTTGAGGGGGGGATTCTGTCAGATTATGCTTTGTACAAACCCTCTCTCCTTTTAGTTACACCCACAATTCTCTGATTCGTTCCTCCTTCCTTAAGAGAGCAGCTCACCTTTCACTCCCTGCTCAGTATTGAAGTCACTACACCTGTGAGGATTTCCAAGCTGTTTGCTAAAAGCTTCTCTTCACTCCAGGAAGGATTTCTGAGCCCTTTCTACTTGCCATATATTGCCACTTTGAACTTCCTTGAACTTGTCACTTTATTTACAGTGGGGTAAGGTACCTTAACTTTGATGTTTACTTTTTCGCTGCTTTTCCATTGCCGCAGCTCATACCCCTGTGTGAACTACTGCCTGTCAGCAATCTGCAGCGGAGTTGCGAGTGAAGCGTGACGTCACTTCCGGTCCTGTTCCGGACTCTGCCAAACCACTCTGTGACATTAACGAAGGTACACAGCAACTACTTTTACTCTTTCAAGTTATCTGCAAGGTACTTTTCTCAGCTGTCATCATCCTATGTACACATACAGCTAAACTTACTACCAAGTATCTGAACTGTGCATTAGATATGATATTTGTACCGGGGTTTCTACCTAAGTTCCACTCCATGTACTGAGACACTGTTGCCTGAGTTTTTTCCTTTTCTTGTTACACTTCTGATAATATCTGAGTGTGATAATTATCAGTTAGAAGTCTACCTCTTTCAGTATCCTACTGAGTGAGTATATTCCTAAAGATATATAATTATATTGAACCATTAGACTGAAGGATTCCTTTTTCAGCAATAAAGGATTCAGACAGTCTGGTGTAACAAATATACATTTACTTAGTACTGCAGTTGAGTTCCACTCCTTCTTTCTGTAAACAGATTCTGATACCTCCTCTAGGAACACTGTTGGACCCCACAGGCGAGGAATCATTCCTGGATCTCCAGCTGCGCTTATTCAGTTTGCTGGGCAACTGTGAGGTTCCAATCTGCTTCTTTGCACCCTAGGGTGCATTTTGTTTGTGAGTATATTTCTTACAATCCCATCTTTACCGTGGTATTTGTGGTATTAGGCCATTGGGCGCCTCTGTGTTCTTCTTTTCTAGACTTATCGTACACATCAGGTTACTGACCCCCCTATGACAGAGAGTTGACCTGTGCATTTCATTGGAGCCTACTTAGTTTTTTTTGGACATTATTGGTTGTATGGACTTTCTTTTAGTAGCTAAAGGACTAATTCCTTTACCAGATTTTCTTTTGTTTTATTTTTTTTGTTTTCTTGTTGTTTTATATATTTTTATGATTTGATGTGTTTTTATATATATATAATTTATGTGATATTAATACTAAGAGCACCCCCTGGAGGATTGGTGTGTTAATACACAGTATATCTAGTCTTCTCTAAATATCTTGCATATTTATTCTTGAGTTGGTTAGCAAGCTGGACTTCTCTACTACCCAGAATTTTCCTTCTTTTACACAAATAAGCTTTAATTTCCCCTCTAAAAAAGGCTTTTGCCGTCTCCCAGAAAATTTCTACTTTTGGTAAATAGTCTTAATTAAAATTTGTAAATTCCCTCCATTTATGTTGAATCCAATTTCTGAATCTAATATTCTTAAGCAAAAATGAGGGGGAAAAGAGCTCTGTTTCTGAAAATAATTGCATGGTCTGAAATTAAAAAATTTGCAATGTCAGTGGAAACCTCAGCACCCAGAAGAGATTCACTAATTAAGAACATATAAATTCTGGAAAAAGTTCTATATGTCCTAGATTCGCATCTGAAAGATCTCTCATCTGGGTGTTGAAGTCTCCAGACATCTTTCAGTTTCAGAGATTTTGCAAAATTAGACAGTATTCTAGCTTCTTTTGTATATCTATTAACATTTAGAGATTTAAAATGGTCAAGATAGGGGTTAAATACACCATTAAAGTCTTCTCCCAGTATAAGCTAGGAATCTACATTATTAATATGTTTAACAAATAGATTTTCCCAGAAGGCTGGTTGATATTCATTAGGGGCATACAAATTGCAAAGAGTGAAGTTGGATCCTTCTATAGTAACTTCTAAAATTAAAAACCTTCCTTCTTGATCTATAAAATGGGACTTAATCTCATAATCCAGATACTTATTAAAGGCACAGGCCACCCCTCTCTTCCTATTAATTGCAGGGGTCGCGACTACCTCACCAATCCAACCGACCCTTCTTCTATTTAAAGGGACAGTCAACACCAGAATTTTTGTTGTTTAAAAAGATAGATAATCCCTTTATTACCCATTCCCCAGTTTTGCATAACCAACACAGTTATATTTATATACTTTTTACTGCTGTGACTAACTTGTATCTAAGCACCTTCTGACCGCCCCTAATCACATGACTTTTAGTTATTATCTATTGACTTGCAGTTTAGCCAATTAGTGCAGTGTCTGCCACAACCCACGGGCATGATTACAATGTTATCTATATGGTTTACCTGAACTACTCTCCCCTGTTGTGAAAAGCAAATACAAAAGCATGTGATTAGAGGCGGCCTTCAAGGGCTTAGAAATTATCATATGAGCCTTCCTAGGTTTGCTCTCAACTAGAATACCAAGAGAACAAAGCAAAATTGTTGATAAAACTAAATTGGAAAGTTGTTTAAAATTACATGCCCTATTTGAAAAATAAAAGTTTTTTTTGGCCTTGACTGTCCCTTTAAGTTTTTTTGCAGAAAAATCTTGAAATATCAGGATTCACGAGTTGTTATATCCAAATGGAATTTGTTTTCAGTATAATGTTAACATTTTTTGTTTGTCCCGGTAGTTCAAGAGTTTTACCATAATTGGTATTTTTGGTATATGTGTACTATCTGTTGTATTGACAGAACCTAGTCTATGAGCTCTTTCAACTGTCAAAGGGGTCTGGTCTGCCGGAATCCCCAAAGCTTGAGGTAAAGAGATAGAGATAAACTTCATAATATCAGCGTATTCACTAGATCCTGGGACTCCCACAATTTTTTAATTATTTCTACAGGATATGTCTTCTAATTCATCTATTCAGAATGAAGAGTCGGCAACATTTTAGCTTATAAATTTAAAGAGGTTTGTTGGCTGTATTGGAGATCTATGTCAGAAATTCTATATTCCACCTCAGATATTCTGCTTGAAAATAGTTTAATTTAATTAGCCAGAGATGACAGCTCTCTGTTTAAACTTGCAAATTGCGGAAGGAATATATCAGATATTTGTTTTACTAAGCTGTCTGTGTCAAGTTGATTAGTAGTGACAGTGGTTTTGTCGAGAGGCTCTGTGTCTGAGGTGCCTAAACTATTGTGTAACTTTTTATCTTTATGTTGGGGGGGGGGGGTTAATTTTACTGTTGGTTAGATATTTGTCCATTAACCACTATATGAGAACAAATATTCCCTGTAGACAGAAACAACTTATGTGATTATAGAGAATAGGACTCAATTAACATTGAGAAGTAGAGTAGTAAAACAACTAAGTGAAATTGAAAAAATGAGCAAAAAAGTGAGGGGGAGGGGGTGAGCCTGTGCTCAAAAAATTAGAAAGTGGATTGCTGCTCCTTGATACAGGAGTAAGTTGTGAATTAAAGTGACAAAGTGTAATTACTTACAGGGGTAATTACTTGCTCTCTGTTGGTCTCTATGTAAATTCCTTTTTAGGACTTCCTATACAATCTTCTAGAAATGTTTCATTAAAACTATACTTATATTCATGTCTAAAAGAGGACCATTGGAAATTTCTTATTGTTAAACAAAAGAATATAGAGCATGTCCTTCCCAATCAAGGGACATTAGATATCACTGTTAAATACGGTACTTGTATATACTTTATGGTAATTAGCTTAGTTTTGTACTATATATATATTTGGATATATTTCCTGATTCTAGAGAACAGATATGTTGTTAATCTCTTTCTAGTAAAATACTAGAACTTAAGAAAAAGTAGCATTTTTAATAACAAATATTCCTGCACAATATTGCATATAATTTGATTATACAATTTGAAACATATAGATACTTATATCTAGGGGTATAGGACAAAAAAAATCATAGTAAATACTTCTTGATGAGACCTATAGGTCAGTATAGGATATTGCAACTTGAACTGCAGAACCATAGATGTTCCAAATATGTTAATTTGATTGAAACTTGCTGAAATAAGCTGTGGACTAAAGTCATCAACCTTAAGACAAATTAATCCATTCCACACAATTCTAGTGGCCTCCCTTTGGTGTCTGATCCCTGATATCTTTGCAGCGGATGCCCATCAAACTGCCAATTTTTAAATCAAATTTCTACAGCAAGAATACTAGGTTTTCTCCGCTATAGTTACGCCTTAACAGATAGTAGAGAAACAGGGACTCATATGGTGTATATTATTCAAACAGAGTCCAAAAAGAGGGTATTTAGTTCCTTATTCCAAATACACAGACATACAGCAAGCCCAACTGTGTGGGGTATATTTTGATGTATTGTCCCCTTAAACTTCAGGTTTTTTGTACCAGTAGATTGCAGTGACTGTCTCTATTTAAGCTATTCCATAGCCCTTGATTCTAGTTATTGCAAATCAAAGCATGATTTCATGTGTATAGATAAAACAGAGTTAACATGTATCGTAAGTGTAAGTTGAAGATTTACTGAGGGCTCTAGTCGTTCTTTTCCATCTGCTTTCAAAGGTGCAGTGGCTCTCGGTTCACCTAGCGGATGGGACAGTTGGGTAATTTCTCTTATCCCTGGTGGCGAGTTGTTGAAAGCAGTGGCATCACCCACTTCTTCTTAACTCTAGCCACACTGGGGTCCTGGGAGAGTCCCAGAAACGGGTTGTCAGGTAGCTTGCTCTGTGGTGGTGACCAGGATCTTTGCACTTCACCTAGCGCTATCGATGGCGTTGTTGATTTGGACTAGCCCAGGAACCAAATGAAAGAAATCCACCAGGGGATTTATAAACAGCGACTGGACCTATGCGACTTTGTTAGGTTTCCACAATCCGGCTATCAGAACCTCTGTCTCCGTCCGGTAGCAGGCTGGTGAGTCATTGATAAACCTCGCAATGGCCAGAGATCGTGGTGTGTGTTCGCATGTCTACAACAGTTCCTCCCACCTCCGGAAGCCAGGAAGGACCCTTTTGGCGGAGCAACCCAGTCGAGGTAGCCGGAGTCAGTCACATCTGGTTGGCAGCGGTGGGATGCTTCCTTCTACCTGGGACATCTAAACCACCACTAGGCTCACTTTGGATGGAGCAGCAGTACTCTGGGCTTAACAGAAGTACCCTTAAAGATTTGCTGGACATTCCTGGACAAGTGGCCAGCAACAAATCCAAGGCAGCGATCATCGCTGAGCTGATGGAAGGTGATCGGCAGCAGCCGGGACAGTGACCGGGCCAGCAAGCCCTCAACTAGTGGGGCTGAGATTTCCAAGGTTCAGAAGGAGATCCAGTGTTGGCTGGTGCTCTATGGGACTACCCCACCCCAGGAGATCATCACGCAGATTATTACGGACACTAAACACTGACCTGATGCCTGCTCCCCCTCAGAAAAAGCTACTCCATGAGGTTTTCCATGCCTTTAAAGACGGAGAAGAGGAGATCGATTGATACCTGCAGGTATTCTAGACTCAGTGCGAGCTGCACGGCATTGCTGATGCCGACCGGGTTACCCTCCTGATTGGGAAGCTGTCGGGGAGGGCCTTGGATGCCTTTGAGGCTATTCCCCTGGAAGACAAATGAAACTATGAGCGGGTGAATTAGTGCATCTTGCCAAGGTATGCCATCACCCCTGAGGCTCACAGTCTGAAGTTCCGGAGCCTGAGGAGGAGAGAGGGGCAACCCTTTACAGAGTGGACCCGCCAGTTCACCCGCTCCCTGGACTATTGTTTTTTGGGTTGCCAAGTAACCACCCAGGCCCAAGCCTCCCAGCTCATCCTTATGGAACATTTTTATGACCACTCCCCACCGGAGGTACGAGAATGGGTCAGGGATTGGAAACCAGAGACAGTGGATCAAGATGCCATCCTGGCAGACCAATTCCTGGATGCCCGATGCCCGATTCACCCCAAACCCTGTCCGACAGCCCGTTCCACTCCTGTACCTACTCGGCCTCCAGTGACCTACTGGCACCCCTTGCTCCACCGGCTCCACTCCGCTCCTCTGGGCCCAGTCCGCCCCGGAAGACAGGAATCCAGTGCTACGGGTGCGATCAAGTGGGCCATATATGGTCCAATTGCTCCAAGAATCCGCCCCACCCCACCCCAACTAGACCAGAGCACCAGCTGGGGTCCCCAGGGAGTGGCTCACTGTTCAATCAGTGAGCCCAGCGGACAACGCTGCTTGGGCCGAAGAAGAATTTGGGGTTCTGCAGGAAGTAGACCCGGTGCAGGCGGCAGCTGGCAACAACCAGCTGCACCATCGCCAGCCAGTATGGATAAACTGCTGGCAGGCCCAAGGACTACGGGACAGTGGAGCCACCATTATTCTTGTTCAGCCACATCTGGTCACCAGTTCGGACCAGACTAGGAAATCTATTACAGTTTGTGTGGCTGGGTGTAAGGTGCTCCGGATCCCTACAGCACAGATGCACCTAGATTGGGGTGCCGGTTCCCGTGCTGTCGAAGTGGGAGTCATGGCCCACTTGCTGGCGGAAGTCTTTTTGGGAAATGACTTGGGATATCTCGCATTCTCCTTCATTATGGATGGCCCAGTCACCACCCGCCAACAAGCCAAGCTCCAAGCTGCCGCACTCAACCCTGGGACCCAGGTAAACCACCTTCACCTGACTACTACCCCGACTGACCACCCTGTTTCCTGGGATTCCCCCCTCTGACTTTGCCCACGAGATGTTAAGTGACCTGACGTTAGCCCCCTACCGAGCCTGACCCATGGGGGTTAGGAGGGGACAGCTTTGTGTGGAACAGAGGACTTCTGTACTGAGTTACAGAGGGTGGTGGGAGCAAGCAGATGCACAAGCAACAGTTGGTGGTACCGCAAAAGTGCCAGTATAACCTGCTGCGCAGTAGGCATGACATTCCCCTGGCCGGACATCTAGATATTAGTAGAACCCACCATCAACCTTCTTCTGGCCTGGGATTATGGGAAATGTTAGGTAGTACTGCCATACATGCGACATTTGTCAGAAAGTAGGAAAGACCAGTGACCACTCTAAAGCCTCCCTGAATCCCCTCCCTCTATCATCGACAAACTGCTCAGCAGGATAGCTGTTTACATCATCGACCCCTTGCCCCATCCAAGTACCTCTGGGCTAGTCTCAGTACCTGACCCCGATCTTTTGGTATAGTGTCTTTGTGCGCAACATATTTTTGTTTAATTGGATTTATTCTACTAGTATTGTACACAGCACCGCGCTTTGAATCTACAGCAATAATATTGTGGATTTTACAAATTAGGCAGTAGTCCTCACTCTTAGTAGTGCCATTGGTTTTTCTTCTCTATATACTGATAGTAGTGGACTATGCTACCCGGAGGCAAGTGGACTATGCTACCTGGAGGCAATTCCCCTGGCCAACATCCAGACAGAGACTGTAGCTGATGCTCTGCTCCGAATCTTTGCCAGAGTGGGTTTCCCCCAGGAGAATATCTCTGACCAAGGGACTCAATTTACTGCTGAGCTCACCCAGCAGCTATGGAGGCTTTGCGAGGTAAGACCTCTGCCAAGTCATCCATACCATCCCCAGACCAATGGGTTATGTGAAGTCACTGAAGCAGCTGCTTCAGATTTTCTCAGCTTCTCAAAAGGATTGGGAGAGATACCTGCCGCACCTCCTGTTCGCTTACAGCGAGGTGCCCCACAAATCTACCGGGTTCTCCCCCTTTCGAGTTAGTATATGGCCAGAGGTTGAGGGGGGCCCCTAGACCTACTTAGAGCCCACTGGGAAGGATCAGTTGGGGAGGAGGGACACTCCATAGTGGGGTACGTCCTGGAGTTCAGGGACTGACTGAAGGACCTCGCCACTAGAGTGCGAGAGAACCTTCAGATCACCCAAGGTAGGCAGAAGCGGTGGTATGACCATAATGCTTGTAAACACACCTTAGAAGTGGGGCAGAAAGTTCTGGCCCTAAAACTGACCAAGTCAGACAAACTGCAGGCTTCTTGGCAGGGACCCTACTCAGTAATAGAGCAGCTTTGTGATACTGCCTACCTGGTAGCCAGATGTTCAGATGAACGAGTCTGCCGGACCTTTCATGTGAACATGTTGAAGGTGTACCAGGAGAGGTCAGAGGAGGTAGCCGACATATGCGCTCCAGCCATGGAGGACTCAGAAATTCTCCCCATGCCGGAGCTACCCAGTCAGAGTAAGGCACCAGCAGGCGTAGAAGACATCAGGCTAGATGAGAGGCTAGGGAAGGCGCAGCAAGAGCAAGTTAAAAAGGTGCTAGAGAGGCAGCAGGACATGTTCTCCATGGACCCTGGGTACACCACAGTAGCGGTGCACCGGGTGTTGACGCCCTTGCGACATCTGGCATACCGGGTCCCTAAGTCGGTTAGGGAAGGCATGTGCCGGAAAATTAGGGAGATGCACGATACGGGGGTCATGCTGGTGCCCAAGCAGGAAGGCACAACCCGTTTCTGTGTAGTTAACCGTAGGTTTTATGACTGGATCACAACCAACGCTTATCCCATGCCCTGGGTAGATGAACTGTTAGACTGCATCGCCCAGGGTAACATTGTAACAATGCTAGATCTGTGCAAGGGGTACTGGCAGATTCTCCAGGACCCGGAATCCATTCCAAAGTCTGCATTCATCACCCTATTCGGCCTGTACCAGGTTAAGGTCATGCCATTTGGGATGAAGAATGCTCAGGTGACGTTCCAGAGGATAGTAGATCGCCTCCTTGATGGCCTCCAGGATTATGCCTGGGCATACCTAGATGACATTGCGACCTACAGTGATACCTGGGAGGAACACTTAGTCCACCTAGGCACTGTTTTGGACCACATCAGGGTTGCGGGCCTGACGCTTAAGCCCAACAAGTGCACCGTAAGGCATTCAGAGGTCCAGTACCTTGGGCTGCAGGAAGCAGAGGCCGGAGCCGGACAAGAAGTTTTAGCCTTCCTTGGTACAGTAGGGTACTACTGTAAGTTTGTCCCCAACTATAGCACCCTGGCCAAACCCCTGACCGACCTGACTCGAAAACACTTACCCTGTGGTCCCCGAGTGCGAGGTTGCCTTCCAGCAACTGAAGACAGCCCTAGTCTCTGCCCCTATCCTGGCTGCTCTTAACCCATCCAAACATTTTTGTGTTCATACAGATGCCTCCATGTTCGGGTTGGGAGCAGTGCTGAGCCAGGTAGATGAGTAGGGCCATAAACTCCCTGTAGCCTACATCAGCAGAAATTTACTACCTCGGGAGGTAGGCTATGCGGCAGTTCAGAAGGAATTCTTGGCACTGGTGTGGGCTCTCAAGAAACTGCAGCCATACCTATATGGAAGGTCCTTCACAGTGCTCACTGACCACAACCCACTGGTATGGCTTAACTGGGTTTCCAAGGACAATGGACGTCTGTTGCGGTGGAGCTTAGCCTTGCAGACCTTCAACTTTACAATTCAGTATTGGCTGGGAAAGAGTAACAACAATGCAGATGGCCTCTCCCAGCAAATTGGAATAGCACCACTGGATAGCCTCAAGCCGGCCCGTCAGGATCTAGCAGGGTCTGCCAGACTTCAAAGGGGGGGAGCAGTGTCACGGATACCAGGCTGCCAAGGCTACCTACTTCCCAAATTGTGGATAATTGTGTCCCCCCCCAGCTTTCCTTGTATTGTTACCTGATTGCACATTGTCACGGAAAGAGCTGATCTCTCACACCTTGGCCCTTCATGCCTTGCCGGGCTTATGGAACTACTCGCCGGCTGGGCTTGCTAGCGGTCCCTACTGAATTTTACCCTAGGTCACTCCAGAGGCCCTTTGCCCCAGAGCTCCACTCTTTTGGGGATTTGCTAGGCCTTTGGTAGACAGGGGTTGGGATGAGTGCTGAGGGGAAGCTCGCTCGGAAACCGGGGGTTTTTGACCCCCCCCCATCTTAGTCTATTTCTTAGTACCTTTGCCAGGCTGTCACTCCGGTCCCCAGTAACGAATTATGCCTCTTTTTAGACTGTAGCATCAGGGGACCAGGAGCTATCTGACGACAACCTGGAAGCGTGTCTGGAGGGGCGGGAATGGTGGTGTGACGAATCATACCTTCTCAATGTCACAATAGAGGGGTGTGGGCATGAAGGGGTTAATGGCACACAGCTCTGGTTCCCTTAACCTTGCAACTCTACAAAAGGACCTTAAAAGGGACACCACATTAACCCCCAAATCCTATCCACATTGCTCTAGTTAACAATTTTTGCCACCACCAAAACTTCTAATTAAAGGGGCGTTTTGGGAACCCCCAAAAACTCACACAACTTAATGTGTTTAATAACAAAAATATCAAGACAGGTTACACAGTGCAAAATTACATACAATTGCAAAGTTACAATTCTTTAAAAAGAATAGGGGACATAAAAATAATAGAAACACAATATCTTACTTATTATCAAATTCCTTTAGATATGTGGAGAACTGCTGATCATGATGTTAATGCCTTAGGTCCCACGGCAATTCTACCCGTAAAGTCTTTCTGTTACATACTTAAACTAAACTTTCTTTGTCTTGTCAAAGACACCGCCCTTGTTATAATTTACGACGAGGCTTAGCCAATACCACAATCTTAGCTCCCAGTATCAATCTCCAAGGGGAGGAGCGTTTTGCATTCCTACACACAGTTAACACTTCACCTCAGACTTGTAACAGGCTAAGGAGGGGGAAGGAGGGAGGTCTCAGCTTACAGCTTTTCTGAAAACAGATTACACACAAAGAAAAAAAACAGTTCACCTTAACCCTTTCCAGGCTGAGACCACAATACCACCTCTGCTGGGTAGCCAATCCAGGTATCAATTACTCCACATGATTGTATCATGACACCTCCCCTTTTAAAATGGTGGAAATAGGGGGTCAGACCATGTTGATCCCCTATGTCAACCTAAATCTTAGTCTTTCCTCATTCATAAGACCAGATCTGCCCTTTCTGCACACTCTCTGCATTCATTTGCCCAATGTAACAGTTAGCATCAGCTGACACAATTTCCCTCGTGGAGGACATTTCCTTGCAGGATATCACACACTTGCTCTCACTCATAAAGGGATCTAGCACCCCCTTAAGGGTAACTCACTAGGGGACTAAGAGAAATTCTTGCTATGCTTAGGCCAGATACTCCACTGTTCACACCTACTCCAGTGTGCTCTGCAGGAGTAGCAGGTTCATTAGTCACTGCAGCTACATCTCCCTCCCCCTCTTCTTCACATCTGCCATCTCTGTCGGGGAGGTCCACAGACATACCCCAGGGTCCCATCTTGTCTTACTCTCTGTAACAGAGCAGGGGGTACTCTGGCCCCTACATCAGCCATGCTATTCACTCTTTGTATATGCAAAACGGTTTCAGGGACAGACTGACACATACCTGTCACCTGTTCTCCTTTGCAGCTGTATAGCTGATGTCCCTCACTAAGGGTGCATTTTACCTCAGGGGAAAACAGAGAATAAGCCTCTTCTCCTGCCCCCTGCTCACTCCACTCATCTGGCCCACCACACTCAGGCACCTGATCTGTCACACTGGCCACTTTACCCCCACTCCACACATCCTACCTTTTCCTGGGGTATAGCAGTTCCTTCATTAAGTTCTGGCATTGCCCATTCCATACCTTCCTCTTGGGCATGCAATGCTGGTTCTAGCACAGAAGGGTACACACACTCGCTCTCACTCATAAAGGGATCAGATAAGGCTCTTATCAAGATGAGAATGTGTATATAAGCTGTGTGGTTTTCCCAATAAAGTCTCTTCATGTTTCACCTTAATACTGGTCTTGTCTGGTTATTAGGATGGGCTCTTGCTAAAATCACTTTCTCCGCTCTACAGCTACAGGTTCCAGGTACAGAAAGGACCCTTTGGACGGAGCTACCCAGCCTCCCCTGACATCTTTTGCCGACAAACTCAGCTTTTTCAAGGTTGGGGAGTTAATGGGCTTTTACTCTCTATTTTAACTTAGCAGGAATCTAGCTTAAAAACTCTACCTCCAATCACCTATTAATTGTAGATGCTTACTCTAGTTCAACGGCTGGCATTTAGTCGATAAATATATAAAGCAGGAGAGTTCTATAGTGATGTTGTTTTTTCAACAGTGATATTTGTGGTTAATAAGGAACCATTATTAGAAACCTCTTAATATATATTTTTTAGGTAATGTTATCACCAGAGTTGGTATTGGAAATACCTCCTCATCGATCGATTTGCCTAATTTAAATAGAATGAGGAATATAGAAGGGTTATCCAGCAGCTTAGCTTGCAAAGCATTACTTGATTATTTATTTGCTATTTATTTAATTAATGTCAGAAGAGCAGATAGCGCAACAAATCTGTATAGGGTTAATTTAAATTGCCACAGGCACACAGCAAAATGCATCCCTATCTTTACTGCTATATAATTGGGAATAATACTTACATGGAATGATGTTAAAATGACAGTGTATATATATTTTACCAAGAATTGAAGTAAATCCAGAAGTGGAATTAACAGAGAATCTCTAACCGGTTTACTGAAATCGTTACCTAACATACAGCAAGATATAAATTGTGCTACCATAATAGAGTTTAGATAATATGTATTCAGATTGATGTTAACACGATTGCCTTGATAAACCTGGTATATTGCATAGATTGCATCAAGCCCAGTACACTGGAAATATACACCAGTTTATAAATTCATATGCTGTAGTTATTGTAGCGACTCTGTATCTTACCTCACATTAACCAGTAATATATAGAAAATAAGTGTCTGTTTACAAAACACCTTGCAAAGAAAATTGGCTAAGTTTACACACTCAATGGTTCTAATGAGCATTAACGCTGGCATATATTAACGATCTATATATAGATACTTAATATACTATCCTGTATGATTTAACTCCAATTTAAATTGAAGGATATTCAGATATCCACCTACAAGAGCGATACTGTTATCTTGTATAGCCATATGATCTGGAAAGTGCAACCAAACAAACTCTGACTCTAACCCTCTAAAAACCTATATCTAACTGGATCAAACCACACACTTTGGCTTCCAATATAATATTACTATTGTGACTATATGGTAACCTTTAGAATAAAAAACTATGGATTAACATTGACATCCTAGGTCGCTTGTTCTGAAATCATTGATATAGTGTAGGAGCCTTTGGCCCCAAGTTATCAAAGTCTGGCGGACCTGATCCGACAGTGCGGATCAGGTCCGCCAGACTTCGCTGGCGCACAAGAGCTGCTGGTGCAACGCTGCCCCCTGCAGACTCGCGGCCGCCAGCAGGGGGTGTCAATCAACCCGATCGTACTCGATCAGGTTGATTTCCGGCGATGTGTGTCCGCCTGCTCAAAGCAGGCGGACAGGTTATGGAGCAGCAGTCTTTGTGACCGCTGCTTCATAACTGCTGTTTCTGGCAAGTCTGAAGACTCGCCAGAAACAGGGGCCATCAAGCTCCATACAGAGCTTGATAAATAGAGCCCATAGTCTCTATTTTTTTTTCCATCCATTCCGGTTCTTCGTATAATAACTTCACCTTATACCTATTATTTTAAGTCTAGAGGTCATTCCTGTGTTTTTATATTTGTGTCTATTTATTTTAAATTTGCCTTAATAAAAGTTATATTTTAATCTATTTTTTCCTTTTGAGTATCTACCACTTGTTGCTCTCTAGGTGTAATATACTTCTCCTTTAAGGGGAGTGACTGGGGTTAATAAGCAGACTACTTAAGGATTCACATTGGATACACTAGTTGCTTGGTATTGAAGCAGTAATCTGTACTTGGCCTCCTAATCACACCTGTGATCCTTTTTTCTCTGACTGCTTGTCAGCACAGTCTCAGTGTAACTTGCTGCTTGCTTTGTGTGAGCATTACCTCCTTCACCTGAACAGCAATCCTCCTCTCCAGCTGTCACTCATTGAAGCTCAACCCCCAACAACAGAATCAGCACATCCGGAACTCCCTGCACAGCACAAGTGAGGTTTGTGGTTACTCTCCTACAGGAACAAACTTTATATGTGTCAACTATAGAACTATACAGGGAGTGCAGAATTATTAGGCAAATGAGTATTTTGACCACATCATCCTCTTTATGCATGTTGTCTTACTCCAAGCTGTATAGGCTCGAAAGCCTACTACCAATTAAGCATATTAGGTGATGTGCATCTCTGTAATGAGAAGGGGTGTGGTCTAATGACAACAACACCCTATATCAGGTGTGCATAATTATTAGGCAACTTCCTTTCCTTTGGCAAAATGGGTCAAAAGAAGGACTTGACAGGCTCAGAAAAATAAAAAATAGTGAGGTATCTTGCAGAGGGATGCAGCACTCTTAAAATTGCAAAGCTTCTGAAGCGTGATCATCGAACAATCAAGAGTTTCATTCAAAATAGTCAACAGGGTCGCAAGAAGCGTGTGGAAAAAACCAAGGCGCAAAATACCTGCCCATGAACTGAGAAAAGTCAAGCGTGCAGCTGCCAAGATGCCACTTGCCACCAGTTTGGCCATATTTCAGAGCTGCAACATCACTGGAGTGCCCAAAAGCACAAGGTGTGCAATACTCAGAGACATGGCCAAGGTAAGAAAGGCTGAAAGACGACCACCACTGAACAAGACACACAAGCTGAAACGTCAAGACTGGGCCAAGAAATATCTCAAGACTGATTTTTCTAAGGTTTTATGGACTGATGAAATGAGAGTGAGTCTTGATGGGCCAGATGGATGGGCCCGTGGCTGGATTGGTAAAGGGCAGAGAGCTCCAGTCCGACTCAGACGCCAGCAAGGTGGAGGTGGAGTACTGGTTTGGGCTGGTATCATCAAAGATGAGCTTGTGGGGCCTTTTCGGGTTGAGGATGGAGTCAAGCTCAACTCCCAGTCCTACTGCCAGTTTCTGGAAGACACCTTCTTCAAGCAGTGGTACAGGAAGAAGTCTGCATCCTTCAAGAAAAACATGATTTTCATGCAGGACAATGCTCCATCACACGCGTCCAAGTACTCCACAGCGTGGCTGGCAAGAAAGGGTATAAAAGAAGAAAATCTAATGACATGGCCTCCTTGTTCACCTGATCTGAACCCCATTGAGAACCTGTGGTCCATCATCAAATGTGAGATTTACAAGGAGGGAAAACAGTACACCTCTCTGAACAGTGTCTGGGAGGCTGTGGTTGCTGCTGCACGCAATGTTGATGGTGAACAGATCAAAACACTGACAGAATCCATGGATGGCAGGCTTTTGAGTGTCCTTGCAAAGAAAGGTGGCTATATTGGTCACTGATTTGTTTTTGTTTTGTTTTTGAATGTCAGAAATGTATATTTGTGAATGTTGAGATGTTATATTGGTTTCACTGGTAAAAATAAATAATTGAAATGGGTATATATTTGTTTTTTGTTAAGTTGCCTAATAATTATGCACAGTAATAGTCACCTGCACACACAGATATCCCCTAAAATAGCTATAACTAAAAACAAACTAAAAACTACTTCCAAAACTATTCAGCTTTGATATTAATGAGTTTTTTTGGGTTAATTGAGAACATGGTTGTTGTTCAATAACAAAATTAATCCTCAAAAATACAACTTGCCTAATAATTCTGCACTCCCTGTAGTTCCCAGCTGCTTTAACCACTAACTTTGTTTTCCAATATATACCAATATCCTTTGTCCTTCGCCTCTGTGTCTCATCTAATACAGAACTGCAGGGGAATCCAGCTGTACCTAATCTTACATTTCCATCGCTTGTTTCCAAAATTACAAAAATATTACAGAATACCAAGCCCAAAAAAAACAAGAGCTGTTGTTTGATTACTCAGTACATACTACAAACATGAGTTTAGCTGATTTAACTATTCATGTAAAAGAATTATCTCACAAAGTAGACCAGTTAACCCAGGGTCTGCGTGAATTACAAGTAGAAAACCAAACATTGAAAAATATTATAAAAGAGGGGATGAGAACACCTACTTCCCTCATACAGGTACCAGACCCCCTAATAAGTCCTCCAGACTATTTCTATGGAGATAGGAAGACTTTCCGTCAGTTTTATAATGCCTGTAGATTATTTATTAATTTAAAACCAAAGATGTTTCCTAATGAACATTCTAAAGTTCTCACTATTATATCATTCCTTAGGAATGAACCTAGAGCTTGGGCGGACACCTTTTTTGAGAGAGATAATCCCATTCTTAACTCTGTTGACAACTTTTTCTCTGCAATGGCAGAATTATACGAAGATCCTTATCGCCAGCTCACTGCAAAGAACAAGTTACGTAGCCTCAAACAGAATTAAAAAAAAGTAGAGGACTACATCTCTGAATTTAAGGTGTGGCAAAAAGATACAGAATGGAATCAAATCTCCCTCAAAAATCAGTATAGAATTGGCTTATCAGATGGCATTAAAAGATGAGCTTGCTAGAATTGACATCCCTGACTCATTAGAAGCTTTAATGGCCTTAACTATAAAATTAGATAGAAGGCTCAGAGAGAGAAAGCAAGAGAAGGATAGTCAAGATACACATAGCAAAACACATGCCTCTAGATCTTCAACTTATTATCACAAGAATGAGACCCCAATGGAAATAGGTTTTATTAAAGGACCTCTTTCTACTGATGAAAAAAATCGTGGAAAAGAAAAAGGTTTCTGTATGTACTGTGCATCAAAAGAACACAGCGTAACAGAATGTCCATCACTGAGAAAACAGAAATCGGGTAAGCTTCATGGGAATACTTACATTATTACCTTACCAAATGAACGTCCCACTTATTTCACTTTAAATGTCTCTCTACAGTGGGATCAACATCACTATAATAAGGATGCCATTCTGGACTCAGGAGCATTCGCCTGCTATATAGATAAAGATATTGTAAAAGAAAAGAAAATTCCCTATATCATTAAAAAAAAAAACTGTTTCAGTTCGTCTTATTGACGGTAATCCTTTACAAGGAGGGTTGGTGAAATATCAAACCATTCCCCTATTGGTTACGACCACCAATGGTCACAAAGAATTTCTAACATTTGATATCATAGCATCTCCAATCTTTCCTATTATCCTAGGATTGCATTGGTTGAGGTTACATCAACCTGAGGTTGTATGGTCCAACAATGGTATATCATTTACTTCCCAATATTGCAAGACTACTTGTCTACCCTCACTTGACATAATGCTTGCTATGGAGGATACTATTCCTTCTGAATACAAAGATTTTTCACGAGCATCACTGATCATGTACAACATGTAAGAACCGTACTATCACGTCTACAAGCACATCATTTATACGCAAAACTCGAAAAATGTATTTTCCATAGTTCAGAGATACGTTATCTGGGTTACCATATAACACCCTAAGGTATCAACATGGAAAAATTGAAGGTTCAGGCCATATTGGATTGGCCAACACCTAAGAATAAAAGACAAGTCCAACGGCTGTTAGGATTTGCAAACTTTTATCGAAAGTTTATTAGGAAATTTTCTCATATTACAAAACCTCTAACTGAGTTAACCAAAGACTCTATACCTTTTAAATGGGGGACAGCAGCCGAAAAAGCCTTCATGTTCCTAAAAAATGCTTTTACAACTGCTCCTATATTATCTCATCCAAATCCTCAACAACAATTCACCTTGGAGACTGATGCATCTGATTATGCAATTGGATCAGTTCTTTCCCAAAGGTCACCTTCTACAGGTTTACTTCATCCAGTTGGGTACTATTCACGTGTCTTAACGACATCTGAACTAAATTATCATGTAGGGGAAAAAGAACTGTTAGCTATGAAGAGTTCCCTAGAGAACTGGCGACACCTACTTGAGGGCACAAACTAACTCATACTGATCTATACAGATCACCGTAACCTGCAATATCTTAAAATAAATAGAACCTTAACTTCCAGACAAATACGCTGGAGCTTATTCTTTTCTCGGTTTAACTATACCATAACCTATAGACCTGCAGAAAAAAACATCAAAGCCGATACTTTATCCCGATTACCTGAAGAACCCACAACAAATCCTATTGAAGGTACTATAATACCAGTAGATAGAATAATTGGTATGCTAACACCCACAAAACAAAGGTTTGTAAAGGAACAGACATTGGATGCAACAAAACATAACCATCAACTGGAGACAAATACAGATGGTTTATTGTATTATGCGTCAAAAATATATGTACCTCCTAACTTAAGAAACCTCATAATGTATTTATCACATGATACACAACTATCAGGACATCAAGGTGTAAATAAAACATCTGAACTCATCAAGAGATCCTATTGGTGGCCATCCATTACAAAGGACGTAAAAGAATATATAGAAACCTGTGAAATATGTACGGTATGTAAAACCGAAAGGAAAAAACCTACCAGTTACTTACTCTCCTTACCTATCCCAACCAGGCCTTGGGAAGATATATCCATTGATTTTATAGTAGACCTACCCATCTCTGATGGGAATAATACCATAGTTGTAGTAGTGGATTACCTATCAAAAATGGCACACTTTATTCCTTTTCATAAGGTGCCTACGAGTATGGAAACAGTTACCCTTTTGATACAACACGTTATCAAATTACATGCTATCCCTACCACTATAACCTCTGACCGGGGAAGCCAATTTACTTCCAAGCTTTGGAAGCAGTTGGGGAAAGCTCTCCAATTTGAACAGAGGTTATCCACATCGTTCCATCCTCAGACGAACGGGCAGACGGAACGGACCAATCACTGGTTAGAAGAATATATCAGATGCTACTGCACTCAAATCAGGATAATTGGTCTACCCTTCTACCTTTAGCTGAATTCTCCCACAACAATGCTGTTCACTCTTCTACAAGGCTTACACCATTTTATGCGAACTATGGATTCCATCCATCTTTTCATCAACTTCCAACTCCTTCCCATGATTGTCCTGTTGTTGATGATTTAACCAACACTATTAAAGATACGTTTGCTCTATTAGCAAAGAACATCCAAATCGCGCAAAATCATCAAAAGAAATATTACGATCTAAGAAGGAAGCCATCGCCTCCTTATGCCATAGGAGATTTGGTTTGGTTGTCAACCAAACATCTGCGTCTAACTGTCCCTAGTAAGAAATTCAATAGGAACTACATTGGTCCTTTTCCCATCAGTAAGGTTGTCAAATGAAAATGCTGTAACCCTTCAACTTCCAGAGACTTACAAAATCCACCCAACGTTCCATACCTCCTTGCTAAAACCCTACAAACATCTTTGAGATCGAACTCATCCTTTGGCTGATCCCCCTCCTATTGTTCCTGATGTGGAATATGAAATTGAGCAGATTTTGGACTCTAGGAAAAGATTCGGGACTCTTCAATACCTCATAAGGTGGAAGGGGTTTTCCAGTGACGATGACTCTTGGGAACCTGCAAGGAATCTGTCAGCTCCGCGGTTACTGTCCCTTTTTCATAGACGTAACCCTGATAGACCCCGTTCCTGAACCCCAGAGGGGTTCCTTGAGAGGGGGGCTCTGTAATATACTTCTCCTTTAAGGGGAGTGACTGGGGTTAATAAGCAGCCTACTAAAGGATTCACATTGGATACACTAGTTGCTTGGTATTGAAGCAGTAATCTGTACTTGGCCTCCTAATCACACCTGTGATCCTTTTTTCTCTGACTGCTTGTCAGCACAGTCTCAGTGTAACTTGCTGCTTGCTTTGTGTGAGCATTACCTCCTTCACCTGAACAGCAATCCTCCTCTCCAGCTGTCACTCCTTGAAGCTCAACCCCCAACAACAGAATCAGCACATCCGGAACTCCGTGCACAGCACATGTGAGGTTTGTGGTTACTCTCCTACAGGAGCAAACTTTATATGTGTCAACTATAGAACTATAGTTCCCAGCTGCTTTAACCACTAACTTTGTTTTCCAATATCCTTTGTCCTTCGCCTCTGTGTCTCATCTAATACAGAACTGCAGGGGAATCCAGCTGTACCTAATCTTACATTTCCATCGCTTGTTTCCAAAATTACAAAAATATTACACTAGGTCTAGCTAATCTATAGGGAATTTGAGTGCTTCTAGTTGTTCATTTTTTTAGCAGTCTTGTACTGCTTTTTTGTAAATTGAGTTCAGTACAAAGTACCAATTGTGATATATTACTAAACTTGTTGGAGGGGTAGATAATTCTGCTACTCCCTATTGAAAATAGACCATCGCATTAGTTCCCTTTTACTCTATGAGTAGTGCCATTGGGTTATTTTGTAACGTTTGAAAGAAAGTTATTAAATTCTGTTCTCTGTAACAAGTTTAAAATACGGATGTAATGCATCTATATCAGGCTGACCACGATCTTTATCAACATTATCATTAATGAATGCTTATTAAAAAATCTGATATTGTTGCAGGTTGCAGAGGATTCTTCCCTCTCTTTAGTAGCTATTTTGTTAGAATGGACCAGGAATTTGTGGTGAATGTTGAGGTGTATTAATATGTTCATCTTGACCTACATATTGATCTTGTATTATGTGTGCTATAAACATAAAAATAATATAATTACGTTGATTGTGAAATATTAAAACTTATCATTATACACTTACCTGTCTCAGTATCTCCTGCATAATTTACTTGAAATTTTTTTTCTTTCTCTGCCTTATGTTTTCTGCCATGGTGTATGTGATGTGCAAGTGGTACCTTCCAGTGTCTAGCCTATGTATATCCTTTTTCTGGCCAACTTGATAAATTAATTTATTTCATGGTGATGAGAATCCACAAGCCATTACTCACTCTTGGGATTCAACTTCTGGCCACTAGGAGGCAAAGATTCCCAAACTCTAAGAGGACTTAATCCCTCTTACCTATCTGGTATTTCCAAGAATAAGGGAGTAGAAAGGTAGGAAAGGACCAAGCAGGAAAAAGGTGCAAAAGCTTCCGCAAGAAAAAATAATTAAATAAAAATAAAATTGGCTCTGAGAGTCTTGTGGACTATTAATGCCATGAAAGAAAATATTTTATCAGGTAAGCATAAATTTTGTTTTCTTTCATCATGTGTGAGAGTCCACGAGTCATTACTCCTGGGAACTACTACCCAAGCTGTGTGAAGCCAACAAGTAATTGTGTGGGATAAAAATGTTTTAAGACACACACACCGTAATTACCAGATACTGCTGACTGCAGGACTTTCCTACCAAATACATCAAAGTGGTAGAATTTAGTGACCATATGTTGCTGCCTTTTAAATTTATTCAATATAAGCCTCATCCAAAAATCAAAGAAGAGAAAACTGATAGAAAAATGGGCAATAATGCATTTTGGAAAAGACTATCCCACCTCCAAGAAAACCTTGGTAATCAAGAGATATAGCCAAAATGCTAAAGAAACGGATCTGGCCTCTGACCTTTACTTGGACCAAAGGACAACAAACTCTCTAAAAACCTTTATAATTTGAAATTATAATGCTCTTACAATATCTACATTAAATAAAAGGCTATCAAAATAATTATTTGGATTATGACAAGGAAATTATCTATAATCTTCTGATTGTTATCTGAAAAATCACCTTATGTAAAAAAAAAATTCTATTGAGTCCTAAAAACTGTCCTATCTTGATGAAAATAAGACAAGGAAGCTCACAAGAAAGAGCAAAGAAAAACGATAATACAAAAATAAATCATAAAGTCTTCCAACATAAGAAATTGCTAAAAACAACAAAAACATCCAAGACAGATGCTAAACGTCCAAAGTATGCAGGTTCAAAAAGAGAAACCTGTAAATCTTGTAAAAAACAAACAAATTAATGTTTCAAAGATTATAAATGATTAAGACACTGGATATATCCTGACTAAGCTTGAACAAAGCCTTCATGTCAAGACACTGAGCAATTGTCTTGTAGCATGAAACAGCAAAAGCTGAAATATCACTCTTTACAGTTAACAGATAAGTCATTATCTGAACCAAATTGCAAAAGAGAGGGTGGGGGGCTCATGGATACTCCCCATCATGAGAGAAATTAATCTATCAGGTAAGATATAAAACATAATTTATGAAAGAACTTACCTGATAAATTAATTTCTTTCATAGTGGCAAGAGTCCATGAGCTAGTGACGTATGGGATATACATTCCTACCAGAAGGGGGCAAAGTTTCCCAAACCTCAAAATGCCTATAAATACACCTCCCACCCCACACATAAAACTCAGTTTTAACGTATAGTCAAGTAGTGAGGTGTAAAAAGGAGTAAAAAAAGCATACAAAAAACAGGAACTGGAAAAATAATGTGCTTTTATACAAAAAAATCAAAACCACCAAAATATAGGGTGGGTCTCATGGACTCTTGCCACTATTAAAGAAATTAATTACTTGTATAGTGTGTAATTAAGTGTGTGTATATATATATATATATATATATATATATATATATATATATATATATATATATAAACAAAAAAATATGGGGAGAGGGACCAACATTATATTAATTTAATATGGTGCAGACCCTGAAAAACCCATGTATAAACTAAAAAAAACAGAAAGAAAAAGAGGGGGACACTGTCGTGACCCCACAACAGCCAGGGGTTTCAGCACTCAGAATTCTTATATAAAATAACTTGGTCAGTCACACAAGATATCTAGTCAATCAAAAAACGAAGTTTATTTTGGTAATTTCCACTCCGGTGCAAATTACACAACAGCTGGGTCCCCTAAACGAAACCACATCCATGCTTGTTGCAAGAATATTTATTATATGCAAATTACCTCATGCGTATTACATACAATATGTATATTCAATAATAAAAAAGCTGGCCAGCTCACACTTGGTTTACACAGTACAAAGAACTCCAATTGAACGCTAAGTTGCTACACCCCTGCCAGAGGGTAGCCCTGTACTCCCACAGGAATCTGCTACCATGGATTATAAATGGGGATCCATGCAAGAAGCGTTATGAGATTAAATTAGATGGCAACACCTCTCTCAGAGGATAACCCAATAAAAATTGGTAATCTGATTCTGTTATTATAAGGCAAACCACCTGAGGATCTATGCCAAAAATTAAATAACACTGTATCGTAAAAGCAGTGTAGATGAATAGTATTCAACACAATTTTACACACCATACGAGATGAACAACACCCCAACCAGAGGGTAGCACCACTCACAAAAGAAGGTACTTGCTACCATGGAAATCATACAGGATCTATGTTCAAATTGTAATAAGTGCGTAATTACAGCCACATATATGCAAACATTAACATAACAAAGTTGCAATTAACATGCTCAAGTTAGAACCATTATAATATAATCCTTATGCAATGTCGATAAACATGTCAGTTCAAATTTCCAATCCAGCACTTAATTTAAACTGTAGTGCATAATGGTATAAGAAACTTGTTTCAAGGAGAGACACCTTGCATTGTAAAATTTACGAACACGTAAGTCCGTTAATACGTTACTGTAAAATGTTGTCGTTAAGAAGTCCTCCACTTCCAGGGTCTTTAACAACGGTTTATCCAGAACAAGGCATGTTGTTTGTTGGTGGCTGTACTAGACGTACTTTGAGTAAACCAGGGAGCTGGTTCTCAGCTTGAGAGAGTGACGTCACACGCCAACGGCCGTTTCACCCCCCACGTGACCAAGCGTCATAGGGGCTTCCTCAGGGCGTATACTATGGATCTCCATGTGTGGTCCTTTTAAACACAGCCCATATTTCGGATTGGTGAAATACTTTTTAGTGTGATTAGAACAGCAGTGTCAGAGGAAAGACTTGCTAGATAAAAATAGTGCATATATTTATCTTTACTTATCCTAAATAAAACAAACTTTATTTGTTAGCAATTTAAAGTCGCTATTTTTGTGCATTGATCATGGCCCAATAGAAACTGAACAAACAGTGGGAATAGATACAGCATATACCAAACAATGTTAATACCTATAGAATTGTAGGTGTATATTAACCCAATAATTGCCAGTGAATGTTTTAAAAAACGGTATTATTACAAAAAGGGGGCAAAATCTAATTTTTCATTAAGTCCCCTTGGGGACAAAGTTTTCAGCCTATATATCCATGCTACCTCCTTTCTAAGTAGCAAGTTATCAATATCTCCACCTCTACCATACAGGGAGCATTTTTCAATCCCTATTACCTTAAGACCTTCAGTTGAACAATTATGGCACATTTTGAAATGCAATGCTAGATTGCTATTTATGGTTCCCTCTTTAGCATTAACAATATCGTTGCGGTGTTCTGTTATTCTATCCTTAAGAATTCTCTTTGTTTTTCCTGTGTAGAACAGTGGACATGGACAATACAAGAGATAGATAACATTATCAGATTTACAATTAATAAATTGTCTGATTTCATGTTTTATAACCTGTACTAAACTGCTTAGTTTTTACAACAAATTTACAAAAAACGCAATTGCCACATTGAAAATAACCTTTTGCCGTTTTTCTAGCCAATGTTGTTCTTTGTGGTTGCGTGTAAAATCACTCTTAACCAATTTATCTTTTAAATTGGGAGCCCTACGTGCAACCAGTGATGGAAAGTCACCCACCACACTTTTTACATTATCATCTGAAAGCAAGAATTGCCATTTACTTTTTAATATATTTCGAACCTGATTCCAGTGTCCATTATACTCAGTAACAAACCTTACCCTGTTATCAGATTTTTTCTCTTTTTTGTCAAACAATAAAGAGTTCCTATTAGTCTTAAGTGCACGATTCATAGCATATTTAACATTCCGTTTTGAGTAACCCCTTGCTTTAAACCTATTAGACATCTCTTCATCATGCATATTAAATTTGGTTTTACTGGAACAGTTTCTTTGTAACCTAAGAAACTGTCCAATGGGGATCCCTTTAATAAGGGACGGTGGATGATGACTTGAAGCAAGTAGTAGCGTATTAGTGGCTGTATCTTTTCTGTTAATCTCAGTGGTAAGTCTTTTACCCTCTTTTTTAATTTTTATATAAAAAAATGACAGTTCAGTGGTACTATAGTCATACGTAAGGAAAATATTTAGATTATTCTTATTTAAATTGTCTACAAAATCTTTTAAAAGGTTCAACGACCCTTTACAAAGAATAAATATGTCGTCCCCATACCGACGCCATATTAATACTGAGGAGACTATCCATTGGTTAAATTCTTCAAATACAGTCAGGTGCTCCCATAAACCGAGGTTTAAACAGGCATAGAGTGACGGCTGGTGAATTTTGAAGATGGTGGGGCGCTAGAACCCACGCCGTGAGATAAAGCTTCACCGTCAGATGACTCCGCCCACATCACTACAATATAGACATATATATATATATATATATATATATATATATATATATATATATTAACAGTACAATATACATATATAGGTATATATATATATACAAAACACGGAAGGGAACTGCACTCTCATACCGGACCGGGTACACATCCCATGACCCTGCAACATGCTCAGCCCTGGGTGCCACTGGCACTCACAGGAAGCTGTGCTGTCCCCAGAGCACAAGCAGTTAACCCCAGACAGGTCTGGGTGCAAGAACCATAGGGAAAATTACAAAACAAATTAATACAACACACAGAGAATGGTTCTTGCACCCAGACCTGTCTGGGGTTAACTGCTTGTGGCTCTGGGGGACAGCACAGCTTCCTGTGAGTGCCAGTGGCACCCCAGGGCTGAGCATGTTGCAGGGTCATGGGATGTGTACCCGGTCCGGTATGAGAGTGCAGTTCCCTTCCGTGTTTTGTATATGTCTAGGGTGGTTACATATTCCTGTGCACCCTTCCCTTGTTTTCAGTTTGTTTGGATTTGAAAGCTTGCATTGTGTGGCTGTTTTAGGGTCTCAGGTATTGGAAAGGACCTTGACGTGGTACCTGAGCTTGTCCCATTTGGCCAGATGCGGTGACTAACCTTTCCATTTTTGCTTTTAAATCTTAGCTGAGAGCTTGTAAGTGAGTGCTGGGTTTTCTCTGTGTGTTGTATTAATTTGTTTTGTAATTTTCCCTATGGTTCTTGCACCCAGACCCTGTCTGGGGTTAACTGCTTGTGGCTCTGGGGACAGCACAGCTTCCTGTGAGTGCCAGTGGCACCCAGGGCTGAGCATGTTGCAGGGTCATGGGATGTGTACCCGGTCCGGTATGAGAGTGCAGTTTCCTTCCGTATTTTGTATATGTCTAGGGTGGTTACATATTCCTGTGCACCCTTCCCTTGTTTTCAGTTTGTTTGGATTTGAAAGCTTGCATTGTGTGGCTGTTTTAGGGTCTCAGGTATTGGAAAGGACCTTGACGTGGTACCTGAGCTTGTCCCATTTGGCCAGATGCGGTGACTAACCTTTCCATTTTTGCTTTTAAATCTTAGCTGATAGCTTGTAAGTGAGTGCTGGGTTTTCTCTGTGTGTGGTATATATATATATATATATATATACACAGTATATATATATATATATAGGCATTGAAATATATATATATATATATATATATATATATATATATATATAACACTTCAATTTCTTTACAATGAAGTAGAGTAGTTTTATGGTGTATGACAGCAGTAATGGTATTTCAGTAAGTCCTAAATTTATTAGCCACTGCAAACTCTATTAAGAGTTGCTTCTCAGCTACTTATATTAAAACACCTCTTTTTCTTAAAATACATATTTGACAATGATACCTTAGTAAGCATTTAGATTTAGAATATTGGATTTGATGTACCAGTCTTATTATATAATAGTGGAATTATATCAGTAGAATAGAATTTCATGCAAGTATAAAAAAGCTATGGCAAATATTAATATAAGAATCAGAACTATGCACTTCAGGGACCCAGTTATTGTTAAATGTGTATCTATTAAAGGGACATTCTAGTGTTCCCTTCAAGAGCTACAATGCCAAACACAGTGGTTGACTGTCCGTCCGGGTTGTGTCACTGCAGCAGTTGATTGGATAACAGAAGTGACCCAGTATCCTCCTCCCCATCCCAGATATGTACCGTGCCCAGGCAGTGACAGGTGTCATCAGAGTCCTAGTCCTCCTGGGACATTACCTGTAACTGCACGGTGGCTGTCAGTCTGTCACTCATGTGTGTGCCCCTGGGCTGGTCCCTGCACGGCTGATCGTGTCCACGGAAGAAGGTCACCCTAGGGGTAGTGTCATTAGCTGCAGTGGGTGTATGCTGAGCTGCTCCTTCTCAGTGTGCCCGGCTGTTTCCTCCAGCAGCTGTAAGATCTGGATAATTAACTCAGTGAGCCCTGGCCCTGTGCAGAAGCGGCTCCCACGCTTTGTCACCGGCTCCTATCTGTCACTACTGAGCTGGGACAGCAGCCACCAGGGGGGGCTGGAGGGCCGTAGAGGACCCTGGGACATGAGGTTTTATTGCCAAATTATGGAAGTCAGTGTAGGTCATGTTAGTTTGATTCCTGTTAAAAACTATTCTATTAGACTGTGAGTCTATTTGGAAAAAAATTATTAAAACGATTGTCTGAATGAGCCTGACAGTCTTTTTGCTCTGCTCAAGCATGTCAGCCGATGCGCTCCCTCAGTCACATCACTGTGCTCTGATGCTCATTTCCACACTCTGCAGCTGCCGGCCCGGCCCACCCTGGGCCCTGATGGCCCAGCCCACCGGGATTTTTCCTGGTTTCCCGGCGGCCCAATCCGGCCCTGGTTTGTAGGGGATATATTTTCCCATGCTTACCTAGTAAGCTGAAGGTGGGGGGGCGGGATCCAGTGATGACAGACAGGGCTCTTTATAAAGGTGTAAGGAGCCAAAAGGGGTATATAGGAGGTATTGCTAAGCAAAGTATTGGTGTCACCATCCTATCTATATAAGCGTAATGAGGGGTACAGAGCTAAAATATGGATAAAATGTATGCTAGAATGGTGGAGTGTATGTATGAACAGGGACTATGGGGTCTTATAGAGAAATATCTATACCGTAAAAAGCAAATTGGCAGTGAGGTACATCCATCTCAATATAAAAAGGAAATTTATGCTTACCTGATAAATTTATTTCTTTTACGATATGACGAGTCCATGGATTTCATCCTTACTTGTGTGATTAAACCTCCTGCTAGCAGGAAGTGGCAAAGAGCACCACAGCAGAGCTGTATATATAGCTCTTCCCTCCTCCTCCAGTCATTCGACCCAAGTTAGGAAGAGAAAGGAAAAGCCAAAGGTGCAGAGGTGACTGAAGTTTAATAAAAATAAGAACATACCTATCTTAAAAATGACAGGGTGGGCCATGGACTCGTCATATCGTAAAATAAATAAATTTATCAGGTAAGCATAAATTTCCTTTTCTTTTACAAGATATGACGAGCCCACGTATTTCATCCTTACTTGTGGGATACAATACCAAAGCTACAGGACACGGATGAAAGGGAGGGACAAGACAGGAACCTAAACGGAAGGCACCACTGCTTGAAGAACCTTTCTCCCTAAAAATAGCTTCAGAAGAAGCAAAAGTATCAAATTTGTAAAATTTGGAAAAAGTGTGAATAGATGACCAAGTTGCAGCCTTGCAAATCTGTTCAACAGAAGCATCGTTTTTAAATGCCCATGAGGAAGCCACAGCCCTAGTAGAATGAGCCGTAATTCTTTCAGGAGGTTGCTGTCCAGCAGTCTCATATACCAGACGGATGATACTCTTCAGCCAAAAAGAAAGAGGTAGCCGTAGCTTTCTGGCCCCTACACTTTCCAGAAAAACACAACAAATAATGAAGATGATTGACGAAATTCTTTAGTCGCCTGCAAGTAAAACTTCAGGGCACGGACCACGTCCAAGTTATGCAACAGACGCTCCTTCTTAGAAGAAGGATTAGGACATAATGAAGGAACAGCAATTTACTGATTAATATTCTTATTAGAAACAACCTTAGGAAAAAAAAACAGGTTTGGTACGTAAAACCACCTTATTAGAATGGAAGATAAGATAAGGCGAGTCACATTGTAACGCTGAAAGCTCAGAAACTCTACGAGCAGAAGAAATAGCAACCAAAAATAAAACTTTCCAAGATAACAACTTAATATCTATGGAATGCACGGGTTCAAACGGAACCCCTTGAAGAACATTAAGAACTAAATTCAAACTCCAGGGTGGAGCAAATGGTCTAAACACAGGCTTGATTCTGGTTAGAGCCTGACAAAAAGACTGAACGTCTGGAACATCTGCCAAACGTTTGTGTAGCAAAATTGACAAAGCAGAGATTTGTCCTTTTAAGAAACTCGCTGATAACCCTTTCTCCAATACTTTTTGGAGAAAGGACAGAATCCTGGGAATCCTAACTCTACTCCATGAGTAGCCCTTGGATTCGCACCAATAAACATATGTACGCCATATCTTATGGTAGATCTTTCTAGTAACAGGCTTACGGTGCCTGAATCAAAGTATCAATGACCGAATCAGAGAACCCCCGCTTAGATAAAATCAAGCGTTCAATCTCCAAGCAGTCAGTTGCAGAGAAACTAGATTTCGGATGTTGGAAGGGTCCTTAAATGAGAAGGTCCTGCCTCGATGGAAGCTTCCACGGCGGCAGGGATGACATGTCCACTAGATCGGCATACCAAGTCCTGCGAGGCCACGCAGGTGCGATTAGAATTACCGAAGCCCTCTCCGGTTTGATCCGTGCAATCACCCGGGGCAGGAGAGCAAACGGTGGAAACACATAAGCTAGGTTGAACGACCAAGGCACTGCCAAGGCATCTATCAGTTCGGCCTGAAGATCTCTTGACCTTGATCCGTATCTTGGAAGCTTGGCATTCTGACGAGATGTCATCAGATCCAATTCCGGTTTGCCCCATCTGAGAATCAGGGTGGCAAAGACCTCCGGATGGAGTTCCCACTCCCCGGATGAAACGTCTGTCTGCTTAAAAAGTCTGCTTCCCAGTTGTCCACTCCTGGGGTGTAGATTGCTGACAGATAGCAAGAGTGAGCCTCCGCCCACTGAATTATCTTGGATACTTCTGTCATCACTAAGGAACTCCTTGTTCCTCCCTGATGATTGATGTAAGCCACAGTTGTGATGTTGTTCGACTGAAAGCGGATGAATTTGGCCGAAGCCAACTGAGGCCACGCCTGAAGCGCATTGAATATTGCTCTTAATTCCAGAATATTGATTGGAAGAAGAGACTCCGACTGAGTCCACACACACTGAGCCTTCAGGGAATTCCATACTGCACCCCAACCTAGTAGGCTGGCGTCTGTTGTCACTATCACCCATGAGGGTCTGTGGAAGCACGTCCCCTGGGACAGATAATCCAGCGACAACCACCAAAGAAGAGAGTCTCTTGTCTCCTGATCCAGAACTATCTGAGGAGACAAATTTGCATAATCTCCATTCCACTGCCTGAGCATGCTCAGTTGTAGCGGTCTGAGATGAAAACGAGCAAACGGCATGATGTCCATTGCCGCCACCATCAATCCAATTACCTCCATGCGCTGAGCCACTGATGGTCGAGGATTGGACTGAAGAGCTTGGCATGTATTCAGAATCTTTGACTTTCTGACCTCCATCAAGAAAATTGTCATAGATATGGAATCTATTAGAGTTCCCAAGAAGGGAACCCTCGCCTGTGGAATTAATGAACTCTTTCCTAGATTCACCTTCCACCTATGAGTCCTCAGAAAGGACAGAACCATGTCTGTATGAGACTAGATCAGAATATCGTCCAGATAAGGTGCCACTGCAATGCCCCGCGGCCTGAGAACCGCCAGAAGTAACCCTAGAACCTTTGTGAAGATCCTAGGTGCTGTGGCCAACCCAAAGGGAAGAGCCACAGACTGAAAATGTTTATCCAGAAAGGCAAACCTTAGGAACTGGTGATGATCCTTATGGATAGAAAAAATAGGTGTGATGAAACAACACACCTGAAGTAGCGCTAATCTCTATTAAAAGATTGAAAATGAACTATATCACAAATGGTTAATTAGTACAGGAAACAACTCAATAAATAATTACATAAATTAATAAACAATTTCAATTCATAAAAACATAAAAGGTATTCAAGTCCATATATGTGGCTGATATATAAACACAAAAGAGTCCAGCTGCTCCTCTAAAACAGGTGAATCCACAGACCTTGATTGAAAGCAAACGATCTAAAAAGATAGAGGAGAGGAGCGCAGACTCAAATGTAGGGTATAACAAAACATTAAAAATGACATTAAAAAAGACAAGTGGCAACTCACAAAATGCAAAATTTAAAATGGCATGTAGTGTATAATTAACACTTAGCAACTTATCCCCTCTTCTTTTTAGATTGTATCCTTATGGATAGGAACATGAATATATGCATCCTTCAAGTCCACGGTAGTCATATATTGACCCTCCTGGATCAACGGTAGAACAGTCTCCATCTTGAAGGATGGGACTCTGAGAAACTTGTTTAGACTTTTTAGATCTAAAATAGGTCGAAACGTGGCCTCTTTTTTGGGAACCACGAAAAGATTTGAGTGAAACCCCTACCCCTTTTCTAGTATTGGAACGGGACAAATTACTCCCATAGTAAAGAGGTCTTTTACACAACGTAAGAACGCCTCTCTCTTTATCTGGTCTACAGACAATCGTGAAAGAAGAAACCTCCCCTTTGGGAGAAAATTTTTGAATTCCAGCTGATACCCTTGGGACACGATTTCCAGTGTCCAAGGATCCTGAACATCTCTTACCCAAGCCTGGGCAAAGAGAGAAAGTCTGCCCCCTATTAGATCCGGTCCCAGATCGGGGGCTGCCCCTTCATGCTGTCTTGGTAGCAGCAGTGGGCTTCTTGGGTTGTTTACCCTTGTTCCAAGCCTAGTTGGGTCTCCAGACGGACTTGGCCTGAGCAAAATTCCCTTCCTGCTTGGCGGAAGCAGAGGAAGAAGAGGGGACTCCTTTAAAGTTCCAAAAGGAATGAAAATTATTTTGTTTGCCCCTCAGTTTAGCAGTTCTATCCTGAGGTAGGAGATGACCCTTACCTCCCGTAATGTCAGAAATTATTTCTTTCAAATCAGGCCCGAATAGGGTTTTTCCTTTGAAAGGAATAGCCAAAAGCTTTGATTTAGATGACGCATCAGCAGACCATGATTTTAACCATAACGCTCTACGCGCTAAAATGGCAAATCCGGCATTCTTAGCCGCCAATTTGGCAATCTGAAAGGCGGCATCTGTAATAAAAGAATTAGCCAGCTTAAGAGCCTTAATTCTATCTAAAATATCCTCTAAAGGAGTCTCAGTTTTAAGAGACTCTTCTAATGCATCAAACCAGAAGGCCGCCGCAGTGGTAACTGGTACAATGCAGGCCGTCGGTTGTAAAAGGAAACCCTGATGAATAAACAGTTTCTTTAGAAGACCCGCCAAATTCTTTTCCATAGGGTCTTTGAAAGCACAACTGTCCTCAATAGGAATAGTTGTACGCTTAGCCAGGGTAGATATAGCTCCCTCCACCTTAGGGACAGTTTACCAAAAGTCCCGAACAGTGTCAGATATGGGATACATTTTCTTAAAATTAGGAGAAGGTGAGAACGGGATACCCGGTCTGTCCCATTCCCTCTTAATAATCTCAGAAATTCTCTTAGGAACCGGAAAAACATCAGTGTAAACAGGTACCTCTAAGTATTTGTCCATTTTACACAATTTCTCAATTTCAGTCATCCAGAGTCGCTAAAACCTCCCGAAGTAACAGGCGGAGGTGTTCAAGCTTAAATCTAAAAGACATGACGTCCGAATCCGTCTGAGGTAACACACTTCCCGAATCGGAAAGTTCCCCCTCAGATAGAAGTTTCCTGACCCCCACTTCAGATCCCTGTGAGGGTACATCGGAAATGGCCAACAAGGTATCAGAGGACTCAGTATTCAAGTTGACTTCTGTCCTACTACGTTTGCCCTGTAACATTTGGCAACTTAGATAATACCACTGTAAGGGTAGATGACATAACTGCAGCCATATCCTGCAGAATAAATGAAGTAGACGCGGTTGAAGAACCTGGCGTCGCTTGGGTGGGCGTTAAAGGTTGTGACGCTTGGGAGGAATTTGGCTGCATACCCTGATTCTCCTCAGACTGAGAATCATCCTTAGACACACTCTCCTTAAATAAAATCTGCCCTTTACATTGTAAGGCCCTTTCAGTACATGAGGGACAGAAAGTAAGAGGGGGTTCCACAATGGCATCTAAACACATAGAACAATTAGTTTCCTCAAAATCAGACATGTTAAACAATGGCAATAGCAATAATAGTCATTCTTTACCTGAAATATTGAGCTCTGAATTCAAATTACATAGGCAAAAAACAGAATTTATGCTTACCTGATAAATTACTTTCTCCAACGGTGTGTCCGGTCCACGGCGTCATCCTTACTTGTAGGGATATTCTCCTCCCCAACAGGAAATGGCAAAGAGCCCAGCAAAGCTGGCCACATAGTCCCTCCCAGGCTCCGCCTACCCCAGTCATTCGACCGACGGACAGGAGGAAATATATATAGGAGAAACCATATGGTAACGTGGTGACTGTAGTTAGAGAAAATAATTCCTCAGACCTGATTAAAAAACCAGGGCGGGCCGTGGACCGGACACAACGTTGGAGAAAGTAATTTATCAGGTAAAAAGCATAAATTCTGTTTTCTCCAACATAGGTGTGTCCAGTCCACGGCGTCATCCTTACTTGTGGGAACCAATACCAAAGCTTTAGGACACGGATGAAGGGAGGGAGCAAATCAGGTCACCTAAACGGAAGGCACCACAGCTTGCAAAACCTTTCTCCCAAAAATAGCCTCCGAAGAAGCAAAAGTATAAAATTTGTAAAATTTGGCAAAAGAGTGCAGTGAAGAGCAAGTCGCTGCCTTACATATCTGGTCAACAGGAGCCTCGTTCTTGAAGGCCCATGTGGAAGCCACAGCCCTAGTGGAGTGAGCTGTGATACTTTCAGGAGGCTGCCGTCCGGCAGTCTCAAAAGCCAATCTGATAATGCTTTTAAGCCAAAAGGAAAGAGAGGTAGAAGTTGCTTTTTTACCTCTCCTTTTACCAGAATAAACAACAAACAAGGAAGATGTTTGTCCTGAAATCTTTTGTAGCCTCTAAATAGAATTTTAGAGCACGGACTACGTCCAAATTGTGTAACAAACGTTCCTTCTTTGAAACTGGATTCGGTCATAAAGAAGGTACAACTATCTCCTGGTTAATATTTTTGTTGGAAACAACCTTCGGAAGAAAACCAGGCTCAGTACGCAAAACCACCTTATCTGCATGGACCAAATAGGGCGGAGAACACTGCAGAGCAGATAACTCAGAAACTCTTCTAGCAGAAGAAATTGCAACCAAAAACAAAACTTTCCACGATAATAACTTAATATCTACGGAATGTAAGGGTTCAAACGGAACCCCTTGAAGAACTGAAAGAACTAGATTAAGACTCCAGGGAGGAGTCAAAGGTCTGTAAACAGGCTTGATTCTAACCAGAGCCTGAACAAACGCTTAAACGTCTGGCACAGCTGCCAGCCTTTTGTGAAGTAAAACAGATAAAGCAGAGATCTGTCCCTTCAGAGAACTTGCAGAAAATCCTTTCTCCAAACCTTCTTGTAAGAAAGGAAAGAATCTTAGGAAATTTTTATCTTGTTCCATGGGAATCCTTTAGATTCACACCAACAGATATATATTTTCCATATTTTATGGTAAATTTTTCTAGTTACAGGCTTTCTAGCCTGAATAAGAGTATCTATTACAGAATCTGAAAACCCACGCTTTGAAAGAATCAAGCGTTCAATCTCCAAGCAGTCGGTTGGAGGGAAACCAGATTCGGATGTTCGAATGGACCCTGAACAAGAAGGTCCTGTCTCAAAGGTAGCTTCCATGGTGGAGCCGATGACATATTCACCAGGTCTGCATACCAAGTCCTGCGTGGCCACGCAGGAACCATCAAGATCACTGAAGCCCTCTCCTGATTGATCCTGGCTACTAGCCTGGGAATGAGAGGAAACGGTGGGAATACATAAGCTAGGTTGAAGATCCAAGGTGCTACTATTGTATCCACTAGAGTCGCCTTGGGATCCCTGGATTTGGACCCGTAACAAGGGACCTTGAAGTTCTGACGAGAGGCCATCAGATCCATGTCTGGAATGCCCCATAATTGAGTTATTTGGGCAAAAGATTTCCGGATGGAGTTCCACTCCCCCGGATGCTCCTCCCATCACCAGGGAACTCCTTGTTCCCCCCTGATGGTTGATATATGCAACAGTCGTCAAGTTGTCTGATTGACACCTTATGAATTTGGCCTTTGCTAGTTGAGGCCAAGCCTTGAGAGCATTGAATATCGCTCTCAGTTCCAGAATGTTTATCGGGAGAAGAGAGTCTTCCCGAGACCATAGACCCTGAGCTTTCAGGGGTTCCCAGACCGCGCCCCAGCCCACCAGACTGGCGTCGGTCGTGACAATGACCCACTCTGGTCAGCGGAAGCTCATTCCCTGTGACAGGTCGTCCAGGGTCAGCCACCAACGGAGTGAATCTCTGGTCCTTTGATCTACTTGGATCGTCGGAGACAAGTCTGTATAATCCCCATTCCACTGTCTGAGCATGCACAGTTGTAATGGTCTTAGATGAATTCGTGCAAAAGGAACTATGTCCATTGCCACAACCATCAAACCTATTACTTCCATGCACTGCACTATGGAAGGAAGAAGAACAGAATGAAGTACCTGACAAGAGCTTAGAAGTTTGATTTTCTGGCCTCTGTCAGAAAAATCTTCATTTCTAAGGAAACTATTATTGTTCCCAAGAAGGGAACTCTTGTTGACGGGGACAGAGAACTTTTTTCTATGTTCACTTTCCACCTGTGAGATTTGAGAAAGGCTAGGACAATGTCCGTATGAGCCCTTGCTTTTGACAGAGACGACACTTGAATCAGGATGTCGTCCAAGTAAGGTACTACTGCAATGCCCCTTGGTCTTAGCACCGCTAGAAGGGACCCTAGTACCTTTGTGAAAATCCTTGGAGCAGTGGCTAATCCGAATGGAAGTGCCACAAACTGGTAATGCTTGTCCAGAAAGGCGAACCTTAGGAACTAAAGATGTTCCTTGTGGATAGGAATATGTAGGTACGCATCCTTTAAATCCACCGTGGTCATGAATTGACCTTCCTGGATGGTAGGAAGGATCGTTCGAATGGTTTCCATATTGAACGATGAAACCCTTAGAAACTTGTTTAGAATCTTGAGATCTAAAATTGGTCTGAATGTTCCCTCTTTTTTGGGAACTATGAACAGGTTGGAGTAAAACCCCATCCCTTGTTCTCCTAATGGAAGAGGATGAATCACTCCCATTCTTGACAGGTCTTCTACACAATGTAAGAATGCCTGTCTTTTTATTTGGTTCAAAGATAATTGAGACCTGTGGAACCTTCCCCTTGGGGGTAGTTCCCTGAATTCCAGGAGATAACCTTGAGAAACTATTTCTAGCGCCCAAGGATCCTGAATATCTCTTGCCCAAGCCTGAGCAAAGAGAGAAAGTCTGCCCCCCACCAGATCCGGTCCCGGATCGGGGGCCAACACTTCATGCTGTTTTGGTAGCAGTGGCAGGTTTCTTGGCCTGCTTACCCTTGTTCCAGCCTTGCATCGGTCTCCAGGCTGGCTTGGTTTAAGAAGTATTACCCTCTTACTTAGAGGGTGTAGAATTTGAGGCTGGTCCGTTTCTGCGGAAGGGACGAAAATTCGGCTTATTTTTAGCCTTAAAAGACCTATCCTGAGGAAGGGCGTGGCCCTTTCCCCCCAGTGATGTCTGAAATAATCTCTTTCAAGTCAGGGCCAAACAGTGTTTTACCCTTGAAAGGGATGTTAAGCAATTTGGTCTTGGAGGACACATCCGCTGACCAAGACTTTAGCCAAAGCGCTCTGCGCGCCACGATAGCAAACCCTGAATTATTCGCCGCTAATCTAGCTAATTGCAAAGCGGCATCTAAAATAAAAGAGTTAGCCAATTTAAGTGCTTGAATTCTGTCCATAACCTCCTCATACGAAGATTCTTTATTGAGCGACTTTTCTAGTTCTTCGAACCAGAAACGCGCAGCTGTAGTGACAGGAACAATGCATGAAATTGGTTGTAGAAGGTAACCTTGCTGAACAAACATCTTTTTAAGCAAACCCTCTAACTTTTTATCCATAGGATCTTGAAAACACAACTATCTTCTATAGGAATAGTAGTGCGTTTGTTTAGAGTAGAAACCGCCCCCTCGACCTTGGGGACTGTCTGCCATAAGTCCTTTCTGGGGTCGACTATAGGAAATAATTTCTTAAATATAGGGGGAGGAACAAAAGGTATGCCGGGCCTTTCCCACTCCTTATTTACTATGTCCGCCACCCGCTTGGGTATAGGAAAAGCATCAGGGGACACCGGAACCTCTAGGTGTCCATCTTACATAATTTCTTTGGAATGACCAAATTGTCACAATCATCCAGAGTAGATAATACCTCCTTAAGTAGTGCGTGGAGATGTTCTAATTTAAATTTAAATGTTACAACATCAGGTTCAGCTTGTTGAGAAATTTTCCCTGAATCTGAAATTTCTCCCTCAGACAAAACCTCCCTCCTGGCCCCTTCAGATTGGTGTGAGGGCATGTCAGAACAGTTATCATCAGCGTCCTCTTGCTCTTCAGTGTTTAAAACAGAGCAATCGCGCTTTCTCTGATAAGTAGGCATTTTGGATAAAATGTTTGCAATAGAATTATCCATTACAGCCGTTAATTGTTGCATGGTAATAAGTATTGGCGCACTAGATGTACTAGGGGCCTCTTGTGTGGGCAAAACTGGTGTAGACACAGAAGGGGATGATGCAGTACCATGCTTACTCCCCTCATTTGAGGAATCATCATGGGCAATATCATTATCTATGGCATTATTGTCCCCTACTTTGTTTGGACACTATGACACAATTATCACATATATTTAAATGGGGAGAAACCTTGGCTTTCATACATATAGAACATCGTTATCTGATGGTTCAGACATGTTAAACAGGCTTAAACTTGTCAACAAAGCACAAAAAACGTTTTACAATAAAACCGTTACTGTCACTTTAAATTTTAAACTGAACACACTTTATTACTGAATATGTGAAAAAGTATGAAGGAATTGTTCAAAATTCACCAAATTGAAAGCTTTAACCTTAAAATAACGGAACCGGAACCGTTTTTACATTTAACCCCTATACAGTCCCAGGTATCTGCTTTGCTGAGACCCAACCAAGCCCAGAGGGGAATACGATACCAAATGATGCCTTCTATAAGCTTTTTCAGTGGTTCTTAGCTCCTCACACATGCATCTGCATGCCTTGCTTTCCAAAAAACAACTGCGCATTAGTGGCGCGAAAATGAGGCTCTGCCTATGACTAGAAAAGGGCCCCCCAGTGAAAAAGGTGTCCAATACAGTGCCTGCCGTTTTTTTAAAACAATCCCAAGATTATAATAACTATTAATAGTTATAATCTGCCAAATATGCTTAGTAAAGTAATCGTTTTAGCCCAGAAAAATGTCTACCAGTTTTTTAAGCCCTAATGAAGCCCTTTATTCTTATACTAAACTAAGAAAATGGCTTACCGGTTCCCATAGGGAAAAATGACAGCTTCCAGCATTACCAAGTCTTGTTAGAAATGTGTCATACCTCAAGCAGCAAAAGTCTGCTCACTGTTTCCCCCCAACTGAAGTTAATTCATCTCAACAGTCCTGTGTGGAAACAACCATCGATTTTAGTAACGGTTGCTAAATCATTTTCCTCTTACAAACAGAAATCTTCATCTCTTTTCTGTTTCAGAGTAAATAGTACATACCAGCACTATTTTAAAATAACAAACTCTTGATTGAAGAATAAAACTACATTTAAACACCAAAAAAACTCTTAGCCATCTCCGTGGAGATGTTGCCTGTGCAACGGCAAAGAGAATGACTGGGGTAGGCGGAGCCTGGGAGGGACTATGTGGCCAGCTTTGCTGGGCTCTTTGCCATTTCCTGTTGGGGAGGAGAATATCCCTACAAGTAAGGATGACGCCGTGGACCGGACACACCTATGTTGGAGAAATGTTAACACAAAAAGTGTACTGCGCCTTTAAATAATAAAAGCGCAACAATTTTTCTGTTATCTTTAAAACAGCGTTTGTGTCAATAAAAGCTGTTCTAATGTGCCCAAAATATCTTAACTGTATTGCACCAACTTGCTTAGATGTATAAAAAGCAATATAAATTGATATAACAGTTATAACAAAAAACTCTTTATTTATTCAGGCCTCCTGCACCTCGCCACAGCTCTGCTGTGGTGCCTACCTGCCCCTGGAATACACTGCTTCTGCTTTAGAAGCTTTTAGAGCCCTTCGATAGGCAAAACAAGTTAGGCCCACCGGAGCCCAGGACTTTGCTTCTATGCGATCCGGATGATACTGTGCGTCTGAGCGCGAGAAAATAGGCCCCGCCCTCTATGGGCGTAACACTAGACGTAACAGAGACCCGCATGGATTAGAAAAAACAAACATGTCGTTTTTAATAAAATATAAAGCCATGTGCCCCTCTTACACAAACATGTCGCACCAATATCAAGCCCAATTGCATGACAAAAACTGTACTCCCTTAGGTCAGATAGATGTATGACAATGACCGTTCAGCAACCGCATCTCCCAGCGTTTAGCCCATACAGAATAATTCTCATAAACATAAATTAGACACATTTAGCAGTCAATACAAAAGGGAATTCCAGGTACACCATTACCATATATGTAGGGCATACTGCTTACCCCTCCCCAGATAGGGAATAATATCAGCCTGTTCTGATACATCAAGTCTCCCCAGAAACAAATGACTGAACATACCTCAATGCTGCTTGTAGCATGACACAGTTCTCCACACTGAAGATGCTTCTTTATACTACCTTCAACTGCTCTGTGGGAACCAGCATGGATCTTAGATAACATTTGCTAAGATCATCAACATCAGGGCAGAAAAATAAGATGTCTCCACTCCTCTTAAGAAGGTATAGACTTACGATTTCTCCCTGAGGAAAATAGTACTCACTGGCACCATTTTAAAATAAAAAAAAACTTCTTGATTGAAGAATCTAAAACTAACACCTCACTTTACCTCTTCCTATCACTAACACAGGCGAAGAGAATGACTGGAGGGGGAGGGAAGGGAGAAGCTATATATACAGCTCAGCTGTGGTGCTCCTTACCACTTCCTGCTAGCAGGAGGTTTAATCCCACATGTAAGGATGAAATCCGTGGACTCGTCATATCTTGTAAAAGAAATAACATGTAACAGTGTGAGCGAGATAAAGAATGCATATATAGGGTTGGGGGTGTTATCTTGACTCCCTGGAGTATAGTAAACACGTCAGTTCAATATTTTTAAAAATTGATAGCCGTGTCATCTCGGCCAGTGACAACATGGCGATATTACTTCCAGCTTGAGTCATATAAAATATAAAGTGAGAAGTAGTCACTCAAATTAATGTTAATATATGCAAGAGATCCTGACAGTAATTAAGCCATATTATATGTACAGAACAGGCCTATTTAGATAACAGTGGAACTATAGATTATAATAACGAGTATATAAGAACACATATCCTATTACTTCTTTCAACAGTAAAAAAAACAAAGCTTGAAATGGGAGGCAATTATAAACCACTCTAGAGGGCACATACATGTCCAAAGGTCCAGAATATCAGAGCTTATGGTCTTCTTAAATAGTTCCCATTATTAACACACCATAGCAAGATATTGCTACACTAATATATTGGCCTATTCTAGTATACAAAACTTTAAGCAAACTCTTCACGTCTTCAGCTATCATGCACTATGGACATCAGTAGTGGTATACTTGGTGAGGCCCTATGGAGCACATACATATGAAAAATGTAACCAAAAGATGAACAGTTAAACCCAATTTTACAGCTTGTATATTTGAGGGCAGTTATAGTTAGAATAGTAAGATCAATCCAGGATCCCACAGGTCCCGTAATGAAGAGCAGTCATGCAGGTGGTTAAATTTAGGCGATAAAGTGGATATAGGACCAGTGGTGCATGTACTCTCACCGGATTAATTTATATAGGATTGTACGAAATATCCATCCATAATATTTCCTCATGTATATCTATCCCTTTAAATACAATATGATCATGTATAAGGCTCTCTATGAGTATTATGTGAACAAATCTAGTATAATACAACGCATAAGTATATAGAACGTTAAGTAAATGCCCACAATGCATATGCCTCCTATATTGCAGAGTCCCATACAGTCGCATCTGTACCTTTAATTGAAACAATCTTCCCATATTAATAAAAACATTTACAGTTGTTGATATATTAAGTCTAAACTGTTATTCTAAAAGAGACTAACTACATTAAAGTATCTGAAGGGATATTACTAATAAAATATAATATGGTGGAAGTCTTTCTAGCTAACAGAAATCTATCTAAAATAAAGGAGCTATAATTCTGGGCTCCAAACAGTTGATGAAGAAAAGCTACCCTACACCGGGTTGTTCGTGAAAGCATGGAGCCGAGCCATCTGGGTGCATTCCCGAGTCACAGATTTGGGAGCAGTACAGACCAGACTTCACATAGTTAGGAGACATCTTGGAATTTTGTGATAACATAATTTATGTATGAACTTACCTGATAAATTCATTTCTTTCAAATTGGCAAGAGTCCATGAGCTAGTGACGTATAGGATATACAATCCTACCAGGAGGGGCAAAGTTTCCCAAACCTCAAAATGCCTATAAATACACCCCTCACCACACCCACAATTCAGTTTAATGAATAGCTAAGTAGTGGAGTGATAAAGAATGGAGAAAAAAGCATCAACAAAGAAATCTGGAAATAATTGTGCTTTATACAAAAAAATCATAACCACCATAAAAAGAGGGTGGGCCTCATGGTCTCTTGCCAATATGAAAGAAATTAATTTATCAGGTAAGTTCTTAAATAAATTATGTTTTCTTTCATGTAATTGGCAAGAGTCCATGAGCTAGTGACGTATGGGATATCAAATACCCAAGATGTGGAACTCCACGCAAGAGTCACTAGAGAGGGAGGGATAAAAATAAACAACAGCCATATGCTGAAAAATTAATCCACAACCCAAAATATAATTTATTCTCATGAAGAAAATAAAAACTTAAAACATCAGCAGAAGAATCAAACTGAAACAGCTGCCTGAAGAACTTTTCTACCAAAAACTGCTTCAGAAGAAGCAAATACATCAAAACGGTAGAATTTAGTAAATGTATGCAAAGAAGACCAAGTTGCCGCTTTGCAAATCTAGTCAACTGAAGCTTCATTCTTAAAAGCCCACAAAGTGGAGACTGATCTAGTAGAATGAGCTTTAATTCTCTGAGACGGGGCCTGACCCGACTCCAAATAACCCTGATGAATCAAAAGCTTTAACCAAGATGCCAAGGAAATAGTAGAAGCCTTCTGACCTTTCCTAGAACCAGAGAATATAACAAATAGACTAGAAGTCTTTCTGAAATCTTTAGTAGCTTCAACATAATATTTCAAAGCTCTAACAACATCCAAAGAATGTAAGGATCTCTCCAAAGAATTCTTAGGATTAGGACACAAGGGACAACAGTTTCTCTACTAATGTTTTTAGAATTCACAACCTTAGGTAAGAACTTAAATGAAGTCCGCAAAACCGCCTTATCCTGATGAAAAATCAGAAAAGGAGATTCACAAGAAAGAGCAGAAAGCTCAGAAACTCTTCTAGCAGAAGAGTTGGCGAAAAGGAACAACACTTTCCAAGAAAATAATTTAATGTCCAAAGAGTGCATAGGCTCAAATGGAGGAGCCTGTAACGCCCTCAAAACCAAATTAAGACTCCAAGGAGGAGAAATTGACTTAATGAAAGGCTTAATATGAACTAAAGCCTGTACAAAACAGTGAATATCAGGAAGAGAAGCAATCTTTCTGTGAAATAAAACAGAAAAGGAAATTTATGCTTACCTGATAAATTTATTTCTTTTACGATTTCACGGAATCCACAGATTTCATCCTTACTTGTGGGACTTAACATCCTGCTAGCAGGAAGTGGCAAAGAGCACCACAGCAGAGCTGTATATATAGCTCCTCCCATCCCCTCCCCCTCCAGTCATTCGACCGAAGTTAGGAAGAGAAAGGAAGAACCAAAGGTGCAGAGGTGACTGAAGTTTAACAAAAAATAAATACCTGTCTTAGAAATGACAGGGTGGGCCGTGGACTTGTCATATCGTAAAAGAAATACATTTATCAGGTAAGCATAAATTTCCTTTTCTTTTACAAGATATGACAAGTCCACGGATTTCATCCTTACTTGTGGGATACAATACAAAAGCTACAGGACACGGATGAAAGGGAGGGACAAGACAGGAACCTAAACGGAAGGCACCACTGCTTGAAGAACCTTTCTCCCAAAAACAGCTTCAGAAGAAGCAAAAGTATCAAATTTGTAAAATTTGGAACAAGTGTGAAGAGACGACCAAGTTGCAGCCTTGCAAATCTGTTCAACAGAAGCATCGTTTTTAAATGCCCATGAGGAAGCCACAGCCCTAATGGAATGAGCCGTAATTCTTTCAGGAGGCTGTTTCCAGCAGTCTCATACGCCAGACGGATGGTACTCTTCAGCCAAGAAGTAAGAGAGGTAGCCGTAGCTTGCTGGCCCCTACACTTTCCAGAAAAAACAACAAATAATGAAAATGATTGACGGAATTCTTTAGTCGCCTGTAAGTAAAACTTAAGGGCACGGACCGCATCTAAGTTATGCAATAGACGCTCCTTCTTAGAAGGAGCATTAGGACATAATGAAGGAACAACAATTTCCTGATTAATATTCTTATTAGAAACAACCTTAGGAAGGAAACCAGGCTTGGTAGGTATAACCACCTTATCAGAATGGAAGATAAGATAAGGCGAATCACATTGTAACACTGAAAGCTCAGAAACTCTACGAGCAGAAGAAATAGCAACCAAAAATAAAACTTTCCAAGATAACAACTTAATATCTATGGAATGCATGGGTTCTAACGGAACCCCTTGAAGAACATTAAGAACTAAATTCAAACTCCAGGGTGGAGCAATTGGTCTAAACACAGGCTTGATTATGGTCAGAGCCTGACAAAAGGACTGGAACATCTGCCAAACGTTTGTGTAGTAAAATCGACAAAGCACAAATTTGTCCCTTTAAGGAACTTGCTGATAACCCTTTCTCCAATCCTTCTTGGAGAAAAGACAGAATTCTGGGAATCCTAACTCTACTCCATGAGTAGCCCTTGGATTCGCACCAATAAAGATATTTACACCATATCTTATGGTAGATCCTTCTAGTAACAGGCTTACGTGCCTGAATGAAAGTATCAATGACCGAATCAGAGAACCCCCACTTAGATAAAATCAAGCGTTCAATCTCCAAGCAGTCAGTTGCAGAGAAACTAGATTTGGGTGTTGGAAGGGTCCTTGAATTAGAAGATCCTGCCTCAATGGAAGCCTCCACGGCGGCAGAGAGGACATGTCCACTAGATCGGCATAGCAAGTCATGCGAGGCCACGCAGGTGCGATTAGAATTACTGAAGCTCTCTCCTGTTTGATCTGAGCAATCAACCGGGGCAGGAGAGCAAACGGTGGAAACACATAAGCTAGGTTGAACGACCAAGGCACTGCCAATGCATCTATCAGTTCGGCCTGAGGATCCCTTGACCTGGATCCATATCTTGGAAGCTTGGCATTCTGACGAGATGCCATCAGATCCAACTCCGGTCTGCCCCATCTGAAGATCAGAGTGGCAAAAACCACCGGATGGAGTTCCCACTCCCCCGGATGAAACGTCTGTCTGCTTAAAAAATCCGCTTCCCAGATGTCCACTCCTGGGATGTAGATTGCTGACAGATAACAAAAGTGGGCCTCCGCCCACCGAATTATCTTGGAGACTTCTGTCATCGCTAAGGAACTCCTTGTTCCTCCCTGATGATTGATGTAAGCCACAGTCGTGATGTTGTCCGACTGAAAGCAAATTAATTTGGCCGAAGCCAACTGAGGCCACACCTGAAGTGCATTGAATATTGATCTCAATTCCAGAATATTGATTGGAAGAAGCGACTCTAACTGAGTCCACACACCCTGAGCCTTCAGAGAATTCCAGACTGCACCCCAACCTAGTAGACTAGCGTCCGTCGTCACTATCACCCATGAGGGTCTGCGGAAGCACGTCCCTTGGGACAGATGATCCTGTGACAACCACCAAAGAAGAGAGTCTCTTGTCTCCTGATCCAGATCTATCTGAGGAGACAAATTTGCATAATCCCCATTCCACTGTCGGAGCATGCTCAGCTGTAGTGGTCTGAGATGAAAATGAGCAAACGGAATGATGTCCATTGCCGCCACCATCAATCCAATTACCTCCATGCATTGGGCCACTGATGGCCGAGGATTGGACTGAAGGGCTCGGCATGTATTTAGAATCTTTGACTTTCTGACCTCCGTCAAGAAAATTTTCATAGATATGGAATCTATTAGAGTTCCCAAGAAGGGAACCCTTGTCTGTGGAATTAATGAACTCTTTTCTAGATTCACCTTCCACCCGTGAGTCCTTAGAAAGTACAGAACCATGCCTGTATGAGACTTTGTCAAATGGTAAGATGACGCCTGGATCAGAATATCGTCCAGATAAGGCGCCACTGCAATGCCCCGCGGTCTGAGAACCGCCAGAAGTGACCCTAGAACCTTCGTGAAGATCCTGGGTGCTGTGGCCAACCTGAAGGGAAGAGCCACAAACTGAAAATGTTTGTCCAGAAAGGCAAAACTTAGGAACTGATGATGATCCTTGTGGATAGGAATATAAAGGTATGCATCCTTCAAGTCCACGTTAGTCATATATTGACCCTCCTGGATCAATGGCAGAATTGTTCGAATAGTCTCCATCTTGAAGGATGGGACTCTGAGAAACTTGTTTAGACTTTTTAGATCTAAAATAGGTCGAAACGTGCCCTCTTTTTTTGGGACCACGAAAAGATTTGAGTAAAACCCCTGCCCCTGTTCCAGTATTGGAACGGGACGAATTACTCCCAAAGTAGAGAGGTCTTTTACACAACGTAAGAACGCCTCTCTTTATCTGGTCTACAGACAATCGTGAAAGAAGAAACCTCCCCCTTGGGAGAGAACTTTTGAATTCCAGTTGATACCCGTGGGTAACGATTTCCAGTGCCCAGGGGTCCTGAACATCTCTTACCCAAGCCTGGGCAGAGAGAGAAAGTCTGCCCCCTACTAGATCCGGTCCAGGATCAGGGGCCGCCCCTTCATGCTGTCTTGGTAGCAGCGGCAGGCTTCTTGGGTTGTTTACCCTTGTTCCAAGCCTGGTTGGGTCTCCAGATGGGCTTGGCCTGAGCAAAAGTCCCTTCCTGTTTAACGGAAGAAGAGGAAGAAGAGAGGACTCCTTTGAAGTTCCGAAAGGAACGAAAATTATTTTGTTTACCCTCAGTTTAGCTGTCATATCCTGAGGTAGGAGATGACCCTTACCTCCCGTGATGTCAGAAATTATTTCTTTCAAGTCAGGCCCGAATAGGGTTTTTCCTTTGAAAGGAATAGCCAAAATCTTTGACTTAGATGACACATCAGCAGACCAGGATTTTAACCATAACGCTTTATGTGCTAAAATGGCAAATCCGGCATTCTTAGCCGCCAATTTGGCAATCTGAAAGGCGGCATCTGTAATAAAAGAATTAGCTAGCTTAAGAGCCTTAATTCTATCAAAAATATCCTCTAAAGGAGTCTCAGTTTTAAGAGACTCTTCGAATGCATCAAACCAGAAGGCTGCCGCAGTGGTAACTGGTACAATGCAGGCCGTCGATTGTAAAAGATAACCCTAATGAATAAATAGTTTCTTTAGAAGACCCACCAATTCCTTATCCATAGGGTCTTTGAAAGCACAACTGTCCTCAATAGGAATGGTTGTACACTTAGCCAGGGTAGAAATAGCTCCCTCCACCTTACAAAAGTCCCGAACAGTGTCAGATATGGGATGCATTTTCTTAAAATTAGGAGAAGGGGAGAACGGGATACCCGGTCTGTCCCATTCCCTCTTAACAATCTCCGAAATTCTCTTAGGAACCGGAAAAACATCCGGAGGGAGCAATTATTCCAAGATAAAAAGTGATCTGTGAGCACTTAGGATTCATTCTTGAAAAAGGCTACACAAGCTGAAACGTGTTGAATTGCACTACCTGACTGGCTTATAATTGAAGATCATATACAGAGCGCCCTGTTATATCGGTAACTTCAAAGAAATAGCCTGACTCGAATTGTAACATAGTTACGGAACACAGCATATACTTGGTATATTTGTTGCAACTTGGATTTGCAAACTTCAGTGAGACGCAGACCACCCGGTAATCCGTGACTCTGATTGGTTGGATGACAGTCACGTGACTCCACGCACGCCGAGGAATGAGTATCAGCTAGGATACACCTTGGGCGTCTTGCAGCACACCGCTAAGGTAACTTCTTAAGTGGATACTAATCCTTTTTACCACAACACACGGAGAAGCACTTTACAAATAAGCTTCATATTCTGGGTGAGTCAATCTATTAAACCATATTGCGTTAAAAACTGCTCAACAGATTCGTCTTTCATCCGGTCTCAGAATCACACATTTGCTTGAGACAATTTCCAATTATATACTACCAAGTACTTTATGACTGTCCATTGTGCCACAGAATCACTCCTTTGTTTTGCTTTTGTTTTTACTAAGAAACATACTCTCCTCCAGCAGCGGAGTTGCTTCTTTTTTAATGAACTTTTTATATGAACATTTACCCTAATCATTCTAAAACCACCGGTGGTCATATAATATATTTGCTATTTATTTACATTTATTGTTATTATGCTTATTAAATATTATTAACTTGTTTTAAATTTCATACAATTAACTTGTTTTTTGTATCAATTTTGTTTTTTATTCATTTCATCACATCTCCCTTTGAATCGTTTACCCTCTTTTATATAGCAACTTTTTTCTTGCGCTCCCTATCCATTCTGTTTAATTTTATCAAAAATATCCTCTAAAGGAGTCTCAGTCTTAAGAGACTCTTCTAATGCATCAAACCAGAAGGCTGCCGCAGTGGTAACTGGTACAATGCAGGCCGTCGATTATAAAAGATAACCCTGATGAATAAATAGTTTCTTTAGAAGACCCTCCAATTTCTTATCCATAGGGTCTTTGAAAGCACAACTGTCCTCAATAGGAATGGTTGTATGCTTAGCCAGGGTAGAAATAGCTCCCTCCACCTTAGGGACTGTTTGCCAAGAGTCCCGAACAGTGTCAGGTATGGGATACATTTTCTTAAAATTAGGAAAAGGGGAGAACGGGATACTCGGTCTGTCCCATTCCCTCTTAACAATCTCTGAAATTCTCTTAGGAACTGGAAAAACATCCGTGTAAGCAGGTACCTCTAAATATTTGTCCATCTTACACAATTTCTCTGGTGGTACCACAATAGTCACAGTCATCCAGAGTCGCTAAGACCTCCCGAAGCAACAGGCGGAGGTGTTCAAGCTTAAATCTAAAGGACATAACATCCGAGTCTGTCTGAGGCAACACACTTCCTGAATCGGAAAGTTCTCCCTCAGACAGAATTTCCCTGACCCCCAAATCAGATCCCTGTGAGGGTACATCGGAAAACATAATTTATGTAAGAACTTACCTGATAAATTCATTTCTTTCATATTAGCAAGAGTCCATGAGCTAGTGACGTATGGGATATACATTCCTACCAGGAGGGGCAAAGTTTCCCAAACCTCAAAATGCCTATAAATACACCCCTCACCACACCCACAATTCAGTTTAACGAATAGCCAAGAAGTGGGGTGATAAAAAAGTGCGAAAGCATATAAAATAAGGAATTGGAATAATTGTGCTTTATACAAAATCATAACCACCACAAAAAAGGGCGGGCCTCATGGACTCTTGCTAATATGAAAGAAATGAATTTATCAGGTAAGTTCTTACATAAATTATGTTTTCTTTCATGTAATTAGCAAGAGTCCATGAGCTAGTGACGTATGGGATAATGACTACCCAAGATGTGGATCTTTCCACACAAGAGTCACTAGAGAGGGAGGGATAAAATAAAGACAGCCAATTCCTGCTGAAAATAATCCACACCCAAAATAAAGTTTAACGAAAAACATAAGCAGAAGATTCAAACTGAAACCGCTGCCTGAAGTACTTTTCTACCAAAAACTGCTTCAGAAGAAGAAAATACATCAAAATGGTAGAATTTAGTAAAAGTATGCAAAGAGGACCAAGTTGCTGCTTTGCAGATCTGGTCAACCGAAGCTTCATTCCTAAACGCCCAGGAAGTAGAAACTGACCTAGTAGAATGAGCTGTAATTCTCTGAGGCGGAGTTTTACCCGACTCAACATAGGCAAGATGAATTAAAGATTTCAACCAAGATGCCAAAGAAATGGCAGAAGCTTTCTGGCCTTTTCTAGAACCGGAAAAGATAACAAATAGACTAGAAGTCTTACGAAAAGATTTCGTAGCTTCAACATAATATTTCAAAGCTCTAACAACATCCAAAGAATGCAACGATTTCTCCTTAGAATTCTTAGGATTAGGACATAATGAAGGAACCACAATTTCTCTACTAATGTTGTTGGAATTCACAACTTTAGGTAAAAATTCAAAAGAAGTTCGCAACACCGCCTTATCCTGATGAAAAATCAGAAAAGGAGACTCACAAGAAAGAGCAGATAATTCAGAAACTCTTCTGGCAGAAGAGATGGCCAAAAGGAACAAAACTTTCCAAGAAAGTAATTTAATGTCCAATGAATGCATAGGTTCAAACGGAGGAGCTTGAAGAGCTCCCAGAACCAAATTCAAACTCCAAGGAGGAGAAATTGACTTAATGACAGGTTTTATACGAACCAAAGCTTGTACAAAACAATGAATATCAGGAAGAATAGCAATCTTTCTGTGAAAAAGAACAGAAAGAGCAGAGATTTGTCCTTTCAAAAGAACTTGCGGACAAACCCTTATCTAAACCATCCTGAAGGAACTGTAAAATTCTCGGTATTCTAAAAGAATGCCAGGAAAAATGATGAGAAAGACACCAAGAAATATAAGTCTTCCAGACTCTATAATATATCTCTCGAGATACAGATTTACGAGCCTGTAACATAGTATTAATCACAGAGTCAGAGAAACCTCTTTGACCAAGAATCAAGCGTTCAATCTCCATACCTTTAAATTTAAGGATTTCAGATCCTGATGGAAAAAAGGACCTTGTGACAGAAGGTCTGGTCTTAACGGAAGAGTCCACGGTTGGCAAGAGGCCATCCGGACAAGATCGCATACCAAAACCTGTGAGGCCATGCCGGAGCTACCAGCAGAACAAACGAGCATTCCTTCAGAATCTTGGAGATTACTCTTGGAAGAAGAACTAGAGGCTGAAAGATATAGGCAGGATGATACTTCCAAGGAAGTGATAATGCATCCACTGCCTCCGCCTGAGGATCCCGGGATCTGGACAGGTAAAGAGACCATTCGCCCGGATGCAACGTTTGGCGACTGAGATAATCCGCTTCCCAATTGTCTACACCTGGGATATGAACCGCAGAGATTAGACAGGAGCTGGATTCAGCCCAAACCAAAATTCGAGATACTTCTTTCATAGCCAGAGGACTGTGAGTCCCTCCTTGATGATTGATGTATGCCACAGTTGTGACATTGTCTGTCTGAAAACAAATGAATGATTCTCTCTTCAGAAGAGGCCAAAACTGAAGAGCTCTGAAAATTGCACGGAGTTCCAAAATATTGATCGGTAATCTCACCTCCTGAGATTCCCAAACTCCTTGTGCCGTCAGAGATCCCCACACAGCTCCCCAACCTGTGAGACTTGCATCTGTTGAAATTACAGTCCAGGTCGGAAGCACAAAAGAAGCCCCTGAATTAAACGATGGTGATCTGTCCACCATGTTAGAGAGTGTCGAACAATCGGTTTTAAAGATATTAATTGAGATATCTTCGTGTAATCCTTGCACCATTGCTTCAGCATACAGAGCTGAAGAGGTCGCATGTGAAAACGAGCAAAGGGGATCGCGTCCGATGCAGCAGTCATAAGACCTAGAATTTCCATGCATAAGGCTACCGAAGGGAATGATTGTGACTGAAGGTTTCGACAAGCTGAAATCAACTTTAGACGTCTCTTGTCTGTTAAAGACAGAGTCATGGACACTGAATCCATCTGGAAACCCAGAAAGGTTACCCTTGTCTGAGGAATCAAAGAACTTTTTGGTAAATTGATCCTCCAACCATGATCTTGAAGAAACAACACAAGTCGATTCGTATGAGATTCTGCTAAATGTAAAGACTGAGCAAGTACCAAGATATCGTCCAAATAAGGAAATACCACAATACCCTGTTCTCTGATTACAGACAGCAGGGCACCGAGAACCTTTGTAAAAATTCTTGGAGCTGTAGCTAGGCCAAACGGCAGAGCCACAAACTGGTAATGCTTGTCCAGAAACGAGAATCTCAGGAACTGATAATGATCTGGATGAATCGGAATATGCAGATATGCATCCTGTAAATCTATTGTGGACATATAATTCCCTTGCTGAACAAAAGGTAAGATAGTCCTTACAGTTACCATCTTGAACGTTGGTATCCTTACATAATGATTCAATATTTTTAGATCCAGAACTGGTCTGAAAGAATTCTCCTTCTTTGGTACAATGAAGAGATTTGAATAAAACCCCATCCCCTGTTCCGGAACTGGAACTGGAACTGGCATAATTACTCCAGTCAACTCTAGATCTGAAACACATTTCAGAAATGCTTGAGCTTTTACTGGATTTACTGGGACACGGGAAAGAAAAAATCTCTTTGCAGGAGGTCTCAACTTGAAACCAATTCTGTACCCTTCTGAAACAATGCTCTGAATCCAAGGATTGTGAACAGAATTGATCCAAATTTCCTTGAAAAAACGTAACCTGCCCCCTACCAGCTGAGCTGGAATGAGGGCCGCACCTTCATGTGGACTTAGAAGCAGGCTTTGCCTTTCTAGCTGGCTTGGATTTATTCCAGACTGGAGATGGTTTCCAAACTGAAACTGCTCCTGAGGATGAAGGATCAGGCTTTTGTTCTTTGTTGAAACGAAAGGAACGAAAACGATTATTAGCCCTGTTTTTACCTTTAGATTTTTTATCCTGTGGTAAAAAAGTTCCTTTCCCACCAGTAACAGTTGAAATAATGGAATCCAACTGAGAACCAAATAATTTGTTACCCTGGAAAGAAATGGAAAGTAAAGTTGATTTAGAAGCCATATCAGCATTCCAAGTTTTAAGCCATAAAGCTCTTCTAGCTAAAATAGCTAGAGACATAAACCTGACATCAACTCTGATAATATCAAAAATGGCATCACAGATAAAATTATTAGCATGCTGAAGAAGAATAATAATATCATGAGAATCACAATGTGTTACTTGTTGCGCTAAAGTTTCCAACCAAAAAGTTGAAGCTGCAGCAACATCAGCCAAAGATATAGCAGGTCTAAGAAGATTACCTTAACACAGATAAGCTTTTCTTAGAAAGGACTCAATTTTCCTATCTAGAGGATCCTTAAACGAAGTACCATCTGACGTAGGAATAGTAGTACGTTTAGCAAGGGTAGAAATAGCCCCATCAACTTTAGGGATCTTGTCCCAAAATTCTAATCTGTCAGACGGCACAGGATATAATTGCTTAAAACGTTTAGAAGGAGTAAATGAATTACCCAAATTATCCCATTCTTTGGAAATTACTGCAGAAATAGCATTAGGAACAGGAAAAACTTCTGGAATAACCACAGGAGCTTTAAATACCTTATCTAAACATTTAGAATTAGTATCAAGAGGACCAGAATCCTCTATTTCTAAAGCAATTAGTACTTCTTTAAGTAAAGAACGAATAAATTCCATTTTAAATAAATATGAAAATTTATCAGCATCAACCTCTGAGACAGAATCCTCTGAACCAGAGGAATCATCAGAATCAGAATGATGATGTTCAGTTAAAAATTCATCTGTAGGGAGAGAAGTTTTAAAAGATTTTTTACGTTTACTAGAAGGAGAAATAACAGACATAGCCTTCTTTATGGATTCTGAAACAAAATCTCTTATATTATCAGGAACATTCTGCACCTTAGATGTTGAAGGAACTGCAACAGACAATGGTACTTTACTAAAGGAAATATTATCTGCTTTAACAAGTTTGTCATGACAATCAATACAAACAACAGCTGGAGGAATAGCTACCAAAAGTTTACAGCAGATACACTTAGCTTTGGTAGATTCAGCACTTGACAGCGATTTTCCTGTAGTATCTTCTGACTCAGATGCAACGTGAGACATCTTGCAATATGTAAGAGAAAAAACAACATATATATAAAGCAAAATTGATCAAATTCCTTAAATGACAGTTTCAGGAATGGGAAAAAAATGCCAAAGAACAAGCTTCTAGCAACCAGAAGCAATAAAAAATGAGACTTAAATAATGTGGAGACAAAAGTGACGCCCATATTTTTTCGCGCCAAATAAGACGCCCACATTATTTGGCGCCTAAATGCTTTTTTGGCGCCAAAAATGACGCCACATCCGGAACGCCGACATTTTTGGCGCAAAATAACGTCAAAAAATGACGCAACTTCCGGCGACACGTATGACGCCGGAAACGGAAATAGAATTTTTGCGCAAAAAAAGTCCGCGCCAAGAATGACGCAATAAAATGAAGCATTTTCAGCCCCCGCGAGCCTAACAGCCCACAGGGAAAAAGTCAAATTTTAAGGTAAGAAAAATGTTAAATTAAAATGCATTATCCCAAATATGAAACTGACTGTCTGAAAATAAGGAAAGTTGAACATTCTGAGTCAAGGCAAATAAATGTTTGAATACATATATTTAGAACTTTATAAACAAAGTGCCCAACCATAGCTAGGAGTGTCACAGAAAATAAGACTTACTTACCCCAGGACACTCATCTACATATAGCAGATAGCCAAACCAGTACTGAAACGAGAATCAGCAGAAGTAATGGTATATATAAGAGTATATCGTCGATCTGAAAAGGGAGGTAAGAGATGAATCTCTACGACCGATAACAGAGAACCTATGAAATAGACCCCTTAGAAGGAGATCACTGCATTCAAATAGGCAATACTCTCCTCACATCCCTCTGACATTCACTGCACGCTGAGAGGAAAACCGGGCTCCAACTTGCTGCGGAGCGCATATCAACGTAGAATCTAGCACAAACTTACTTCACCACCTCCATCGGAGGCAAAGTTTGTAAAACTGAATTGTGGGTGTGGTGAGGGGTGTATTTATAGGCATTTTGAGGTTTGGGAAACTTTGCCCCTCCTGGTAGGAATGTATATCCCATACGTCACTAGCTCATGGACTCTTGCTAATTACATGAAAGAAATAGCTAACAAGGCATCCGAGGACTCAGTATTCACATGGACTGCTGTCCTGCTAACACTGGCAACTTAGCTAATACCTCTGTAAGGGTAGTTGACATAACTGCAGCCATATCCTGCAGAGTAAATGAATTAGACGTGGTTGAAGAACCTGGCGTCGCTTGTGTGGGCGTTAAAGGTTGTGACGCTTGAGGAGAATTTGGCGGAATACCCTGATTGTCCTCAGACTGAGAATCATCCTTAGCCTTAAATAAAATTTGAGTTTTACATTGTAAGGCCCTTTCAGTACGAGGGACAAAAAGTAAGTGGGGGTTCCACAATGGCATCTAAACACAAAGTGATTTCCTCAGGTTCAGACATGTTAAACAGACTAGCAATAGCAATAATAGTCGTTCTTAGCTTTATTTATTGACCTTTTAAGGCAAAAAAAACATACACAAAAAATGTTACATAAAAAGTGTACTGCACCTTTAAATAATAAAAGCGCAACCATTTTTCTGTTATCTTCAAAACAGCATTTATGGCAATAAAAATTATTTTAATGTGCCCATAATACTCTATAAGTATTGCATCCACTTGCTGAGATGTGTAAGAAAAAATATAACATCGATTTAACAGTTATTTTATTATATTTAACCAGGCCCCTGCACCACGCCACAGCTCTGCTGTGGCACCTACCTGCCCCCGGAATACACTGCTGCTGCCTGAGAAGCTTTTCAGGCCCTTCGAAAGTCAAGACAACTTAAGCCCCACCGGAGTTCAGGACTCTGCTGCTTATGCGATCCGGATGATACTGCGCGTCTGAGCGTGCGAAAATAGGCCCCGCCCACCGTGGGCGTAACTCTATCCTAAGACCCGCATGGGTCGCAGAGAAATAAAACAAACATGTCGATCTAATAAGAAAATAAGCCATGTGCCCCTCTTGTAACCATAGATATCATGTGAAAACATTGTAACAAAAAACACTGCACTCCCTTAGGCCAGTGATAAAAATAACAATGACCGCCCTTAAGCAAAGACTGCAGCTCCCAGCGTCTAGCCCTCCTTAACTAAGCCTCAAAGATATATTTTACATACTTTGGCAATTAAAATAAAGGGATTCCAGGTACACCATTTCCTTACATATAGTGTAAACTGCTTACCCCTCCACACATAGGGGAGGGGCTATATATACACAGCTCTGCTGTGGTGCTCTTTGCCACTTCCTGCTAGCAGGAGGTTAAATCCCACAAGTAAGGATGAAATCTGTGGACTCGTCATATCTTGTAAAAGAAGTCATGAGGCCTAAAACTTCCATGCACATAGCCACTGAAGGGAATGACTGACACTGAAGGTGCCGACATGCTTCAACCAATTTCAAACGTCTCTTGTCTGTTAGAGACAGAGTCATGGACACTGAATCTATCTGGAAACCTAAAAACGTAAAGACTGAGCTAGTACCAAGATATCGTCCAAATAAGGAAACACCACAAATCCCTGTTCTCTGATTACAGAGAGTAGGGCACCCAGAACCTTTGAAAAGATTCTTGGAGCTGTTGCTAGGCCAAATGGAAGAGCAACAAATTGGTAATGCTTGTCTAGAAAAGAGAATCTCAGGAACTTATAATGTTCTGGATGAAGGTACGCATCCTGCAAGTCTATTGTAGACATATAATGTCCTTGCTGAACAGAAGGCAGAATAGTCCTTATAGTCACCATCTTGAAAGTTGGTACTCTTACATACCGATTAAAAATTTTCAGATCCAGAACTGGTCTGAATGAATTTTCTTTCTTTGGGACAATGAATAGATTTGAATAAAACCCAAGACCTTGTTCCTGAAAAGGAATCGGCATGATTACCCCTGAAACCTCCAGGTCTGAAACAAACTTCAGGAAAGCCTGAGCTTTTACTGGATTTACTGGGATGCGTGAGATAAAATCTTCTCACAGGATGTCTTATTCGGTACCCCTGAGAGACAATGCTCTGAATCCATTGATTTTGGACAGAATTTGCCCAAACATCCTTGAAAAAACTTAATCTGCCCCCTACCAGCTGAGCTGGAATGAGGGCTGCACCTTCATGCGGACTTAGGGGCTGACTTTGGTTTCTTTAAAGGCTTGGATTTATTCCAATTTGAGGAAGGCTTCCAATTGGAAACAGATTCCTTGGGGGAAGGATTAGGTTTTTGTTCCTTATTTTGACGAAAGGAACGAAAACGATTAGAAGCCTTAGATTTACCCTTAGGTTTTTTTTATCCTGAAGCAAAAAAACTCCCTTCCCCCCAATAACAGTTGAAATAATAGAATCCAACTAAGAACCAAATAAATTAATACCTTGGAAAGAAAGATAGTAATCTAGACTTAGATGTCATATCAGCATTCCAAGATTTAAGCCACAAAGCTCTTCTAGCTAAAATAGCTAAAGACATGGATCTAACATCAATTTTGAAAATATCAAAAATTGCATCACAAATAAAATGATTAGCATGTTGTAGTAAACGAACAATGCTATAAAAATCAGAATCCAATTCTTGCTGTGCTAAATTCTCCAACCAAAAAGTTGAAGCAGCTGCAACATCAGCCAAAGAGACTGCAGGCCTTAGAAGATGACCTGAATATAAATAAGCTTTAATTAGATAAGATTCAAGCTTCCTATCTAAAGGATCTTTAAAGGAAGTACTATCCTCCATAGGAATAGTGGTTCTTTAGCAAGAGTAGAAATAGCCCCATCAACTTTGGGGATCTTTTCCCAAAACTCTATTGAAATTGCTGGTAAAGGATACACTTTTTTTAAACCTTGCAGAAGGATTAAAAGTTGTACCCGGCTTATTCCATTCCTTAGAAATCATATCAGAAATAGCATCAGGAATAGGAAAAACCTCTGGAGTAACCACAGGAGGTTTAGAAACAGAATTTGAAAGTTTACTGGTTTTAATATCATGAGGACTAGCTTCCTCAATATCCAAAGTAATTAACACTTCTTTTAACAAATAATGCATATACTCCATTTTAAATAAATAAGTAGATTTGTCAGTGTCAATATCTGAGGAAGGATCTTCTGAATCAGATAGATCCTCATCAGAGGTGGATAATTCATTATGTTGTCGGTCATTTGAAATTTCATCAACTTTATGGTAAAAGACCACTTACGCTTATTAGAAGGTGGAAATGCAGACAAAGCCTTCTGAATAAAATCAGTAACAAATTCTTTAAAATTCATAGGTATATCATGTACATTAGAAGTTGAAGGAACTGCAACTGGCAATGTACTATTACTGATGGACAGCAAAGGCAGCAGCAAAGTTCCAACAGATACTTCTGAGGCAGGATCAGATTGAGACATCTTGCAGAACGTACAAGAAAATACAACATATAAAGCAAAATTATCAATTTCCTTATATGACAGTTTCAGGAATGGGAAAAAAACATAATTTATGTAAGAACTTACCTGATAAATTCATTTCTTTCATATTAGCAAGAGTCCATGAGCTAGTGACGTATGGGATATACATTCCTACCAGGAGGGGCAAAGTTTCCCAAACCTTAAAATGCCTATAAATACACCCCTCACCACACCCACAATTCAGTTTAACGAATAGCCAAGAAGTGGGGTGATAAGAAAAAAGTGCGAAAGCATATAAAATAAGGAATTGGAATAATTGTGCTTTATACAAAAAAATCAAAACCACCACAAAAAAGGGCGGGCCTCATGGACTCTTGCTAATATGAAAGAAATGAATTTATCAGGTAAGTTCTTACATAAATTATGTTTTCTTTCATGTAATTAGCAAGAGTCCATGAGCTAGTGACGTATGGGATAATGATTACCCAAGATGTGGATCTTTCCACACAAGAGTCACTAGAGAGGGAGGGATAAAATAAAGACAGCCAATTCCTGCTGAAAATAATCCACACCCAGAATAAAAATTTTAATGAAAAAACATAAGCAGAAGATTCAAACTGAAACCACTGCCTGAAGTACGTTTCTACCAAAAACTGCTTCAGAAGAAGAAAACACATCAAAATGGTAGAATTTAGTAAAAGTATGCAAAGAGGACCAAGTTGCTGTTTTGCAAATCTGATCAACCGAAGCTTCATTCTTAAACGCCCAGGAAGTAGAAACTAACCTAGTAGAATGAGCTGTAATCCTTTGAGGCGGAGTGTTACCCGACTCAACATAGGCATGATGAAATAAAGATTTCAACCAAGATGCCAAAGAAATGGCCGAAGCTTTCTGGTCTTTTCTAGAACCGGAAAAGATGACAAATAGACTAGAAGTCTTTCGGAAAGACTTAATAGCTTCAACATAATATTACAAAGCTCTAACAGCATCCAAAGAATGCAATGATTTCTCCTTAGAATTCATAGGATTAGGACATAATGAAGGAACCACAATTTCTCTACTAATGTTGTTAGAATTCACAACCTTAGGTAAAAAATTCAAAAGAAGTTCGCAGCACCGCCTTATCCTGATGCAAAATCAGAAAAGGAGACTCACAAAAAAGAGTAGATAATTCAGAGACTCTTCTGGCAGAAGAGATGGCCAAAAGGAACAAAACTTTCCAAGAAAGTAATTTAATGTCCAATGAATGCATGGGTTCAAAAGGAGGAGCTTGAAGAGCCCCCAGAACCAAATTCAAACTCCAAGGAGGAGAAATTGACTTAATGACAGGTTTTATACGAACCAAAGCTTGTACAAAACAATGAATATCAGGAAGAATAGCAATCTTTCTGTGAAAAAGAACAGAAAGAGCAGAGATTTGTCTTTCAAGAAACTTGCGGACAAACCTTTATCTAAACCATCCTGAAGAAATATAAGTCTTCCAGACTCTATAATATATCTCTCTAGATACAGATTTACGAGCCTGTCACATAGTATCAATCACAGAGTCAGAGAAACCTCTTTGACCAAGAATCAAGCGTTCAAACTCCACACCTTAAAATTAAGGTTTTGAGATCCGGATGGAAAAAAGAACCTTGAGACAGAAAGACTGGTCTTAACGGAAGAGTCGATAAAAATGGAAATAAGGGAGGCGCTCAAAGCTAAAGGTATCAACACTAAAACAAATTTAATAAAACATATTAATGATCACAGATATAAATACAAAGGGACGTCTCCCCAAAATAAATTAAGCTAATATCCTAAAAAGTCTATTGACCGCTAATATCCTAAAAAGTCTATTGATCGCTAAAACTAATTCAGATTTAAAAAACAAACAAGATAATCGGCAGTGCCTATGTAGTAATTATGATTCAGGCAGAAATAAATGTTATTTTTAAAACACCAAAACAAATGACAGTGTTCCGTAATTGAAATACCACCAAGCTGCCTTATTAGAGAAAAGCCGTAGCTGCCAAATATAGTGTTTAGAGAAATGAATCCGTTGTCCAAAGTTCTCTTACTTTGTAAGATATTTGTGTGTCAACACCAAAAAGCCGTGTACTTTACCAAGTTGTAGACTTGTCAGTTGCTGGTCTTACTCCCTCGCCCGGTCCTCACCTCGAGCGGGGCTGACTGCAGCTTTGGCGTCTGACGTCACAGAAAGGTGTTCCGGCTGAAGGTAGAGGCCGATTCCTGCGCTCCCCTCTATGCGCTGTACTCCCGGTCCTCTTTGGAAAGCCCTGCACTTAGTGCTAGTAGCACGCAGGGGGCTTCTCCGATCGCGTTTCTACCTTTTCTGTCCCCTGCAGGATCCTGCAGGGGACAGAAAAGGTAGAAACGCGATCGGAGAAGCCCCCTGCGTGCTACTAGCACTAAGTGCAGGGCTTTCCAAAGAGGACCGGGAGTACAGCGCATAGAGGGGAGCGCAGGAATCGGCCTCTACCTTCAGCCGGAACACCTTTCTGTGACGTCAGACGCCAAAGCTGCAGTCAGCCCCGCTCGAGGTGAGGACCGGGCGAGGGAGTAAGACCAGCAACTGACAAGTCTACAACTTGGTAAAGTACACGGCTTTTTGGTGTTGACACACAAATATCTTACAAAGTAAGAGAACTTTGGACAACGGATTCATTTCTCTAAACACTATATTTGGCAGCTACGGCTTTTCTCTAATAAGGCAGCTTGGTGGTATTTCAATTACGGAACACTGTCATTTGTTTTGGTGTTTTAAAAATAACATTTATTTCTGCCTGAATCATAATTACTACATAGGCACTGCCGATTATCTTGTTTGTTTTTTAAATCTGAATTAGTTTTAGCGATCAATAGACTTTTTAGGATATTAGCGGTCAATAGACTTTTTAGGATATTAGCTTAATTTATTTTGGGGAGACGTCCCTTTGTATTTATATCTGTGATCATTAATATGTTTTATTAAATTTGTTTTAGTGTTGATACCTTTAGCTTTGAGCGCCTCCCTTATTTCCATTTTTATCTGTTCACTATAATCTAGACAATTGCAGGGATTTTTGTCTTTTAAGGGGGTGTGTGGTTATCAGTTTGGCCCAGTGCACCCATCTACCTTTTTTCGTTAACGGAAGAGTCCACAGCTGGCAAGAGGCCATCCGGACAAGATCCGCATACCAAAACCTGTGAGGCCATGCTGGAGCTACCAGCAGGACAAACGAGCATTCCTTAGAATATTGGAGAATACCCTTGGAAGAAGAACTAGAGGCGGAAAGATATAGGCAGGATGACACTTGTAAGGAAGAGATAATGCATCCACTGCCTCCGCCCGAGGATCCCTGGATCCGGACAGATACCAGGGAAGTTTCTTGTTTAGATGAGAAGCCATCAGATCTATTTCTGGGAGTTCCCACATTTGAACAATCTGAGGAAATACCTCTGGGTGAAGACCATTCGCCCAGGTGCAACGTTTGGCGACTGAGATAATCCGCTTTCCAATTGTCCATACCTGGGATATGAACCGCAGAGATTAGACAGGAGCTGGATTCCGCCCAAACCAAATTTCGAGATACTTCTTTCATAGCCAGAGGACTGTGAGTCCCTCCTTGATGATTGATGTATGCCACAGTTGTGACATTGTCTATCTGAAAACAAATGAACAACTCTCTCTTCAGAAGAGGCCAAGACTGAAGAGCTCTGAAATTGCACGGAGTTCCAAAATATTGATCGGAAATCTCACCTCCTGAGATTCCCAAACCCCTTGTGCCGTCAGATACCCCCACACAGCTCCCCAACCTGTAAGACTTGCATCTGTTGAGATTATAGTCCAGGTCGGAAGAACAAAGAAGCCCCCTGAACTAAACAATGGTGATCTGTCCACCATGTCAGAGAGTGTCGTATAATCGGTTTAAAGATATTAAGTGAGATATCTTTGAGTAATCCCTGCACCATTGGTTCAGCATACAGAGCTGAAGAGGTCGCATGTGAAAACGAGCAAAGGAGATCGCATCTGATGCGGCAGTCCTAAGACCTAAAATTTCCATGCATAAGGCTACCAAAGGGAATGATTGTGACTGAAGGTTTTGACAAGCTGAAATCAATGTTAAACTTCTCTTGTCTGACAAGGACAGAGTCATAGACACTGAATCTATTCTAGAAACCTAAAAAGGTTACCCTTGTCTGAGGAATCAATGAACTGATTGGTAAATTGATCCTCCAACCATGAACTTGAAGAAACAACACAAGTCGATTCGTATGAGATTCTTCGAAAATGAGAAGACTGAGCAAGTACCCAGATATCGTCCAATAAGGAAATACCAAAACCCTGTTCTCTGATTACAGAAAGAAGGGCACCGAGAACCTTTGAAAAAAATTCTTGGAACTGAGGCTAGAGCCACAAAACTGGTAATGCTTGTCTAAAAAGAGAATCTCAGACACTAAAAGTGATCTGGATGAATCGGAATATGCAGATACACATCCTGTAAATCTATTGTAGACATATAATGCCCTTGCTAAACAAAAGGCAGGACAGTCCTACAGAAACTGAATGTTGGAATCCTTACATAACGATTCAATATTGATAGATCCGGAACTGGTCTGAAGGAATTGACCTTCTTTGGTACAATGAAGAGATAAAATAAAACCCCCAGCCCCTGTTCCAGAACTGGAACTGGCATAATTACTCCAGCCAACTCTAGATCTGAAACACATTTCAGAAATGCTGAGCCTTTGCTGTGTTAACTGGGACACGGGAAAGAAAAAATCTCTTAGCAGGAGGCCTTAACTGAAGCCAATGCTGTACCTTTCTGAAACAATGTTCTAAAACCAGAAATTGAGAACGGAATTGATCAAAATTTCTTTGAAGAAAACGTAATCTGCCCCATACCAGCTGAGCTGGAATAAGGTCCGCACCTTCATGGGTACTTAGGAGCTGGCTATAGGTTTTCTATAAGGCTTGGATATATTCCAAACTGGAAATAGTTTCCAAACTGATACCACTCCTGAGGATGAAGGATCAGGCTTTTGTTCCTTATTGTGAGGAAAGGAACGAAAAATGATTATTAGACCTAAATTTACCTTAGATTTTTTATCCTTTGGTAAAAAAGTTCCCTTCCTTCCAGAAACAGTTGAAATAATAATTTATTACCCTGGAAAGAAAAAGAAAGCAAAGTTGACTTAGAAGACATATCAGCATTCCAAGTTTAATCCATAAAGCTTTTCTAGCTAAAATAGCTAGAGACATATACCTGACATCAACTCTAATGATATCAAAAGATGGTATCACCAATAAAATTATTAGCATGTTATAGAATAATAATAATGCTATAAAATTATGATCTGTTACTTGTTGCGCTAAAGCTTCTAACCAAAAAGTTGAAGCTGCAGCAACATCCGCTAAAAATATAGCAGGTCTAAGAAGATTACCTGAACATAAGTAAGCTTTTCTTAGAAAGGATTCAATTTTCCTATCTAAAGGATCCTTAAAATGAATTACTATCTACCGTAGGAATAGTAGCACATTTAGCAGGAGTAGAGACAGCCCCATAACCTTAGGGATTTTGTCCCAAAAAAACTCTAATCTGTCAGATGGCACAGGATATAATTGCTTAAACGTTTAGAAGGAGTAAAAGAATTACCCAAATTATTCCATTGCCTGGAAATTACTTCAGAAATAGCATCAGGGAGATTAAACACTTCTGGAATAACTACAGGAGATTTAAAAACCTTATTTAAACGTTTAGATTTAGTATCAAGAGGACCAGAATCCTCTATTTCTAATGCAATTAATACTTCTTTAAATAAAGAACGAATAAATTCCATCTTGAACAAATACAAAGATTTATCAGCATCAACCTCTGAGACAGAAACCTCTGAACCAGAAGAACCATTATCAGTATCAGAATGATGATGTTCATTTAAAAATTCATCTGAAAAAAGAGAAGTTTTAAAAGACTTTTATGTAAACTAGAAGGAGAAATAACAGACATAGCCTTCTTAATGGATTTAAAAAATAAAATCTCTTATGTTTATCAGGAACACTCTGAAAATTAGATGTTGACGGAACAGCAACAGGTAATGTAACAGTACTAAAGGAAATTTTATCTGCATTAATAAGTTTGTCATGACATGCAATACAAACAACAGCTGGAGAAACAGATACCAAAAATTATAGCAGATACACTTAGCTTGGTAGCTCCAGCACTAGACAGCGATTTTCCTGTAGTATCTTCTGACTCAGATGCAACGTGAGACATCTTGCAATATGTAAGAGAAAAAACAACATATGATTTAACAGAGCAGTCTGCTGATCTATAGCCCTTTAACATAACTTAAAAGCTAGGCGTACTGCTATCTCCAACTCTAGCACCCCCCATTGAGGGTTAACCTGGAGAACACCTCCGGCAGAAACTCCCCGGGATGAAAATTTTGATTGCTTAAGAAGCCCGATCCCGTATTCACTCCTGAATGTGAATAGCGGATAAACAAATGTGAGCGTCCGCCCACCGAACAGCCACGCCAGTCATGGCAAAGGAACTTCAGGTTCCTACCAGGTGGTTAATGTACAACCACAATAGAAAAACTGGTTAAGACAACCGAGACCAAGCCATCAGAGCAATGTAGATCACTTTCAACTACAAATCGGATATGGGAAGAGCAGACTCCTGCCAAGTCCATAATCACCAACCTAACAGGCTAGCGACCGTGGTCACTATTACTCAGGAAAGTCTTCGGAAGCATGTGCCCCGAGACAGAAGCACCTGAGAACTGGAGAATGCGGGTAACATGCCGCTACTACTCGCAAGCTAAGCGAGCGCCCAAGACAGAGCCACAGGATCCCCTGGTCCAATATCTAAACATGCATAACAGCAGACACTCAGATGAAATCGAGTCAAGGAATGATGTCTAATGAAGCAACCATCAGACCAATTACCTCCATACATCGAGCCCCTGAATGGCCAAACAGAATGCCAAACAGAATGCCAAAAAAAGGCAAGAGGAAAAAAATCCTATTTTCTGACCTCTGTCAAAAAAATATTTTCAGAGATAGGGAAATTAATATGGTCCCCAAGAAACTACCCCTGTAGCTGGAATAAGGGAACTCCTCTTCAGATTCTCCGTGGATGAAGAAAACAACAAGATCTCTGTATGAGAATTTTCTTGGTGAAAAGAATGATGCCTGAACCTTATGACATCCAGGAAAGGCACCACAGCAATTCACTGGCAATATAGCCCCCTCTGAGAGCTATGGCAAGGCCAAAGGAAAGCGCCACAAACTGAAGGTGTTTGACAGAAAGGCAAAACTCAGGAACTTGAATATACCCGTCCTCCAGGTCTATGGTCACCATGCTGATCCTCTTGGACCAACTGGAACTATCCCAAAAAAACAGAATTTATGCTTACCTGATAAATTTCTTTCTCTTGTGATGTATCGAGTCCACGGATTCATCCATACTTGTGGGATATTCTCCTTCCTAACAGGAAGTGGCAAAGAGAGCACCCACAGCAGAGCTGTCTATATAGCTCCTCCCTTAGCTCCGCCCCCCAGTCATTCGACCGAAGGCTTGGAAGAAAAAGGAGAAACTATAGGGTGTAGAGGTGACTGAAGTTTTTAAAATAAAATATACTACCGGTCTTAAACAGACAGGGCGGGCCGTGGACTCGATACATCACAAGAGAAAGAAATTTATCAGGTAAGCATAAATTCTGTTCTCTTGTAAGATGTATCGAGTCCACGGATTCATCCATACTTGTGGGATACCAATACTAAAGCTATAGGACACGGATGAAGGGAGGGACAAGACAGGTACCTTAAACGGAAGGCACCAGTGCTTGTAGAACCTTTCTCCCAAAAATAGCCTCCGAAGAAGCAAAAGTATTGAATTTGTAAAATACGGTTCCTCCCACCTCCTTGCATATCCTGTACCAATTTTTAACCCCCCCCCCCCAACTATAACACTTTAAATTAATTAACTTAAACAAATAGTTTCAAACTAAAACCAACCTGCCTGCATCACCAAGCCCCGTCTTAGTCCAGGAGAGGAGACCCCAACCTTTTATTATGTCATCTGGATACCTAGAGTCAGTCATTAACCTGGGATAGGATGGCCAATTAGCCTAATATCCAGTCGTCTCGTATAATGTGCGGGCGATTCCCTGAAATGTGTCATTCTAATACCCCTTAAAAATCCAGTAATTCCATATCTTTAGAAATTGATCTTTAGTTCCTTGTTGGAAGGCCACTATTTCTGACATTTTATTTGTAGTTTTAATCTTTTCTAAGACCTCTCCCCAAGAGGGCATCCCTGTCTTCCAGTGCCTAGCTACACTTATCCTAGTGGCTGTACATAATGTGCGAATGAATGTGTTGGCAGCTGCGCTGATGGTTTGATGTGTTCATTCAACAGTGCCTGCAAAGCTGTTAAATTGATGGTCTCGGATAGCACCTCACTCAATAGCTCTGATAGCTTATTCCAAATAAGCTTGACTTGAGGACAACTCCACCACATGTGATAGAACGTCCCCAACTCAGCGCATCCTCTGTAGCAAATTTTGTTACCGTTTTGAGTGTAGTGAGACGTAATCACAGGGGTGAGATACCATCTGAAAGAAGTTTTTATACAATTCTCTCTGAATTCAGCACTAATTAGCCCTTTACTTGACGTGGAGAGAATCTTATCCCACTCGTCCTTTGTTAATTCTTGCTTGATATCCGATTCCCACTTAACCATTAGGGATGATTTAGAAGTATTGTTGGCTTGTTGTATTGCTATATATATGCGAGATATAATTTTTTTGTTGCGACTATCTGTGTTGCATAAATGTTCCAATGTTGTCAATCCTTGTCTAAAGGAGTGTGAACTATATTTCGCTATTACTGAAACCAATACAACTTCTCTGGTGCTATCTTGTCTTGTATTTGGTGGAAGGTTGCTACCTTCTCCTGGTGTAAAAAATCTGCCACCCTATACAGCCCCTTATTTTCCTATTTTGCAATTTGCGCATGGAACTCCGGATTCAAAAGAGTCCTGATTGGTCTGACCATTGAGTTCGCCGGGATCAGGTGCATAGATTTGGACCAAGAAGTCCACTCTTGCATCATCTCTGTAGTTATTTTCGAGGTCTTAGTGTCTTTAAATGAGTACCCCCGTCTCCCCCCCATAGTATGTCATCTGGGCGTTTGTAGTTTGCTAGCAGTGTCTCGACTTTCAGCCACACTACCTCTTCTGGATTTTTACTCAGTAAGGTAGTCTGCGCTAACCTCGCTGCTTGATAGTAATGTGCCAAATTTGGTACTCCTACTCCACCTAATTGCCTATGTTGCATTTAAATCTGTGACGGAATTCTAGCTTTCTTGTTACCTCTCAAAAACCCTACCAGATCTGACTGCATTTTAGATAGATCTACCATAGGGACTTTAATTGGGAGGGCCCGAAAAAGATATAAGTCGTGGGAGTATAGTTGAGTTTATAGAGATCTCTGATATCGCTTGACAATCTGATCCCCAAATACTTAATCGCTACTGGAGCCCATGTAAATTCAAAGTTAGATTCAATGATCTTTTTAGTATGACTTGGGATAGCGATGGGTAGAGCCTCACATTTATCTAAATTTATTTTATAGCCCGATATGATAGAGAAATCGCTCAATATTTGGTATAGGTTCGGTAGGGACACCAACGGCTTAGTTAACGTAAGGAGTACATCATCTGCGAAGTGATAACTTAAACTCGCTCCCTGCTATTTTCACTCCATGGACATCTGTAGCTAAGCGAATCATGGCAGCTAATGGCTCTATACATATCGCAAATAGCAGTGGCGAGAGGGGGCAGCCCTGCCTAGTGCCATTCAAAATATTTATAATTTTCGACTGGTAACGCACTGCCCTGATCGTAGCTGTGGGGTAGGAATAAATACTTTTAATGGCTTGCAAGAATGAGCCATGAAATCCCATTTTGGTCAAAACAGCTAGCATAAAATTCCAATCTATTCTGTCGAACACCTTCTCCGCATCCAAAGATAGGACCAGAGAAAGCGTTCCAGTGTTCATAAGATAGTCGACCAGGGAGATCGTACGTTGCGTGTTGTCAGGGGCCTCTCTATTAGAAATAAAACCGACCTGATCGGGATGGATCAATTGTGGTAAGTGTAATTTAAGTCTATTCGCAAGAATCTTAGTGAGGATCTTGATGTCCTGGTTTATTAAAGATATAGGCCGATAACTCTGACAAAGTTTTGGGTTGCGACCTGGTTTAGGTATTACTACAATTTTGGCCTGTAAAATCTCCCGTGGAATCTCCCCCCCCCCCCGTAGAATCTCATTACAAAATCTTACTACATGTGGTATTAGAATTGTTCTAAAGAGTTGGTAATACTCCCCTGGATAGCCGCCAGGCCTATCTTTGATAGCTCTTTGATAGCATTAAGGACCTCTCTGGTCGAGACCTCAGCATTAATCTCTCCACTAGTCTCTTTAGTTAAGGGAGTAAGTTTGGCCCCCTCCAGGAACCTCTCTAGGAACTTCTCTGTCTGGTCATTATGTACCGTTTTATTCCCATCATATAGCTGCGCATAAGAAGCCTCATTTTTAAAAGCCCATGTGGAAGCCACTGCTCTAGTAGAATGAGCAGTAATTCTTTCAGGAGGCTGCTGGCCAGCAGTCTCATAAGCCAAACAGATGATGATTTTCAGCCAAAAAGAAAGAGGTAGCCGTAGCCTTTTGACCTCTCCGCTTACCACAGTAAACAACAAACAAAGATGTTTGACGGAAATCTTTAGTTGCTTGTAAGTAGAACTTTAAAGCACGAACCACATCAAGATTGTGCAACAGACGTTCCTTCTTTGATGAAGATTAGGACACAGTGAAGGAACAACAATTTCCTGATTGATATTCCTATTAGAAACAACCTTAGGAAGGAATCCAGGTTTGGTACGCAAAACCACCTTATCTGCATGGAAAACAAGGTAAGGTGAGTCACACTGTAAAGCAGATAACTCAGAAACTCTTCGAGCCGAAGAGATAGCTACTAAAAACAAAACTTTCCAAGATAGAAGCTTAATATCTATGGAATGCATAGGTTCAAACGGAACCCCTTGAAGAACTTTAAGAACTAAGTTTAGGCTCCATAGTGGAACAACAGGTTTAAATACAGGCTTGATCCTGACTAAACGCTTTAACGTCTGGTACATCTGCCACACGTTTGTGTAAAAGAATAGACAAAGCAGATATCTGTCCTTTTAAGGAACTAGCTGATAATCCCTTCTCCAATCCTTCTTGGAGAAAAGACAATATTCTAGGAATCCTAATCTTACTCCATGAGTAACCCTTGGAGTCACACCAAAAAAGATATTTGTGCCAAATCTTATGATAGATTTTCCTGGTGACAGGATTTCTAGCTTGAATCAGGGTATCAATGACCGACTCAGAGAAACCACACTTTGATAGAATCAGGCGTTCAATCTCCAAGCAGTCAGACGCAGAGAAATTAGATTTGGCAGAGTCCACGGTGGAACAGATGACATGTCCACTAGGTCTGCATACCAAGTCCTGCGTGGCCACGCAGGTGCTATCAGAATCACCAAAGCTCTCTCCTGCTTGATTCTGGCAACCAGACGTGGGAGGAGAGGAAACGGTGGAAATACATAGGGCAGATTGAAGGACCAGGGCACTGCTAGAGCATCTATCAGTCTAGAGCATCTATCAGTACCGCCTGGGGATCTCGGGACCTGGACCCGTAACAAGGAAGTTTGGCGTTCTGACGGGACGCCATCAGATCCAATTCTGGTGTGCCCCATAGCTGAGTCAGCTGGGCAAATACCTCCGGATGGAGTTCCCACTCCCCTGGATGAAAAGTCTGACTTAGGAAATCCGTCTCCCAGTTCTCTACCCCTGGGATATGGATTGCTGAGAGATGGCAAGAGTGATCCTCCGCCCATCGGATTATTTTGGTTACCTCCATCATCGCTAGAGAACTCTGTGTTCCTCCTTGATGATTGATATAAGCTACAGTCGTGATGTTGTCCGACTGAAATCTGATGAATTTGGCCGCAGCTAGCTGAGGCCACGCCTGAAGCGCATTGAATATCGCTCTCAGTTCTAGAATGTTTATCGGGAGGAGAGTTTCCTCCCGAGACCATAAGCTCTGTGCTTTCAGGGAGTTCCAGACTGCACCCCAGCCTAGCAGGCTGGCATCTGTCGTTACTATGAGCCACTCTGGCCTGCGGAAACACATTCCCTGAGACAGGTGGTCCTGAGACAACCACCAGAGAAGAGAATCTCTGGTCTCCTGGTCCAGATGCAGTTGAGGAGATAAATCTGCATAATTCCCATTCCACTGTTTGAGCATGCATAGTTGCAGTGGTCTGAGGTGTAGGCGGGCAAAAACAGAATTTATGTTTACCTGATAAATTACTTTCTCCAACGGTGTGTCCGGTCCACGGCGTCATCCTTACTTGTGGGATATTCTCTTCCCCAACAGGAAATGGCAAAGAGCCCAGCAAAGCTGGTCACATGATCCCTCCTAGGCTCCGCCTTCCCCAGTCATTCGACCGACGTAAAGGAGGAATATTTGCATAGGAGAAACCATATGATACCGTGGTGACTGTAGTTAAAGAAAATAAATTATCAGACCTGATTAAAAAAACCAGGGCGGGCCGTGGACCGGACACACCGTTGGAGAAAGTAATTTATCAGGTAAACATAAATTCTGTTTTCTCCAACATAGGTGTGTCCGGTCCACGGCGTCATCCTTACTTGTGGGAACCAATACCAAAGCTTTAGGACACGGATGAAGGGAGGGAGCAAATCAGGTCGCCTAGATGGAAGGCACCACGGCTTGCAAAACCTTTCTCCCAAAAATAGCCTCAGAAGAAGCAAAAGTATCAAACTTGTAAAATTTAGTAAAAGTGTGCAGTGAAGACCAAGTCGCTGCCTTACATATCTGATCAACAGAAGCCTCGTTCTTGAAGGCCCATGTGGAAGCCACAGCCCTAGTGGAATGAGCTGTGATTCTTTCAGGAGGCTGCCGTCCGGCAGTCTCGTAAGCCAATCTGATGATGCTTTTAATCCAAAAAGAGAGAGAGGTAGAAGTTGCTTTTTGACCTCTCCTTTTACCAGAATAAACAACAAACAAGGAAGATGTTTGTCTAAAATCCTTTGTAGCATCTAAATAGAATTTTAGAGCACGAACAACATCCAAATTGTGCAACAAACGTTCCTTCTTTGAAACTGGATTCGGACACAAAGAAGGCACGACTATCTCCTGGTTAATGTTTTTGTTAGAAACAACTTTCGGAAGAAAACCAGGTTTAGTACGTAAAACCACTTTATCTGCATGGAACACCAGATAAGGAGGAGAACACTGCAGAGCAGATAATTCTGAAACTCTTCTAGCAGAAGAAATTGCAACCAAAAACAAAACTTTCCAAGATAATAACTTAATATCAACGGAATGTAAGGGTTCAAACGGAACCCCCTGAAGAACTGAAAGAACTAAATTGAGACTCCAAGGAGGAGTCAAAGGTTTGTAAACAGGCTTGATTCTAACCAGAGCCTGAACAAAGGCTTGAACATCTGGCACAGCTGCCAGTTTTTTGTGAAGTAACACAGACAAGGCAGAAATCTGTCCCTTCAAGGAACTAGCAGATAATCCTTTCTCCAAACCTTCTTGAAGGAAGGATAGAATCTTAGGAATTTTTACCTTGTCCCAAGGGAATCCTTTAGATTCACACCAACAGATATATTTTTTCCATATTTTGTGGTAAATTTTTCTAGTTACAGGCTTTCTGGCCTGAACAAGAGTATCAATGACAGAATCTGAGAACCCTCGCTTTGATAAGATCAAGCGTTCAATCTCCAAGCAGTCAGTTGGAGTGAGACCAGATTCGGATGTTCGAACGGACCTTGAACAAGAAGGTCTCGTCTCAAAGGTAGCTTCCATGGTGGAGCCGATGACATATTCACCAGGTCTGCATACCAAGTCCTGCGTGGCCACGCAGGAGCTATCAAGATCACCGATGCTCTCTCCTGATTGATCCTGGCTACCAGCCTGGGGATGAGAGGAAACGGCGGGAATACATAAGCTAGTTTGAAGGTCCAAGGTGCTACTAGTGCATCTACTAGAGTCGCCTTGGGATCCCTGGATCTGGACCCGTAGCAAGGAACCTTGAAGTTCTGACGAGAGGCCATCAGATCCATGTCTGGAATGCCCCACAATTGAGTGATTTGGGCAAAGATTTCCGGATGGAGTTCCCACTCCCCCGGATGAAATGTCTGACGACTCAGAAAATCCGCTTCCCAATTTTGCACTCCTGGGATGTGGATTGCAGACAAGTGGCAGGAGTGAGTCTCCGCCCATTGAATGATTTTGGTCACTTCTTCCATCGCCAGGGAACTCCTTGTTCCCCCCTGATGGTTGATGTACGCAACAGTCGTCATGTTGTCTGATTGAAACCGTATGAACTTGGCCTTTGCTAGCTGAGGCCAAGCCTTGAGAGCATTGAGTATCGCTCTCAGTTCCAGAATATTTATCGGTAGAAGAGATTCTTCCCGAGACCAAAGACCCTGAGCTTTCAGGGGTCCCCAGACCGCGCCCCAGCCCACCAGACTGGCGTCGGTCGTGACAATGACCCACTCTGGTCTGCGGAAGCTCATCCCCTGTGACAGGTTGTCCAGGGACAGCCACCAACGGAGTGAGTCTCTGGTCCTCTGATTTACTTGTATCGTCGGAGACAAGTCTGTATAGTCCCCATTCCACTGACTGAGCATGCACAGTTGTAATGGTCTTAGATGAATGCGTGCAAAAGGAACTATGTCCATTGCCGCTACCATCAAACCTATTACTTCCATGCACTGCGCTATGGAAGGAAGAGGAACAGAATGAAGTATTTGACAAGAGTTCAGAAGTTTTGATTTTCTGGCCTCTGTCAGAAAAATCCTCATTTCTAAGGAGTCTATTATTGTTCCCAAGAAGGGAACCCTTGTTGACGGAGACAGAGAACTTTTTTCTGCGTTCACTTTCCACCCGTGAGATCTGAGAAAGGCCAGGACAATGTCCGTGTGAGCCTTTGCTTGAGGAAGGGACGACGATTGAATTAGAATGTCGTCCAAGTAAGGTACTACTGCAATGCCCCTTGGTCTTAGCACCGCTAGAAGGGACCCTAGTACCTTTGTGAAAATCCTTGGAGCAGTGGCTAATCCGAACGGAAGTGCCACAAACTGGTAATGCTTGTCCAGGAATGCGAACCTTAGGAACCGATGATGTTCCTTGTGGATAGGAATATGTAGATACGCATCCTTTAAATCCACCGTGGTCATGAATTGACCTTCCTGGATGGAAGGAAGAATAGTTCGAATGGTTTCCATCTTGAACGATGGAACCTTGAGAAACTTGTTTAGGATCTTGAGATCTAAGATTGGTCTGAATGTTCCCTCTTTTTTGGGAACTACGAACAGATTGGAGTAGAACCCCATCCCTTGTTCTCCTAATGGAACAGGATGAATCACTCCCATTTTTAACAGGTCTTCTACACAATGTAAGAATGCCTGTTTTTTTATGTGGTCTGAAGACAATTGAGACCTGTGGAACCTCCCCCTTGGGGGAAGCCCCTTGAATTCCAGAAGATAACCTTGGGAGACTATTTCTAGCGCCCAAGGATCCAGAACATCTCTTGCCCAAGCCTGAGCGAAGAGAGAGAGTCTGCCCCCCACCAGATCCGGTCCCGGATCGGGGGCCAACATCTCATGCTGTCTTGGTAGCAGTGGCAGGTTTCTTGGCCTGCTTTCCTTTGTTCCAGCCTTGCATTGGTCTCCAGGCTGGCTTGGCTTGAGAAGTATTACCCTCTTGCTTAGAGGACGTAGCACTTGGGGCTGGTCCGTTTCTGCGAAAGGGACGAAAATTAGGTTTATTTTTGGCCTTGAAAGACCTATCCTGAGGAAGGGCGTGGCCCTTGCCCCCAGTGATATCAGAGATAATCTCTTTCAAGTCAGGGCCAAACAGCGTTTTCCCCTTGAAAGGAATGTTAAGCAATTTGTTCTTGGAAGACGCATCCGCTGACCAAGATTTTAACCAAAGCGCTCTGCGCGCCACAATAGCAAAACCAGAATTTTTCGCCGTTAACCTAGCCAATTGCAAAGTGGCGTCTAGGGTGAAAGAATTAGCCAATTTGAGAGCACGAATTCTGTCCATAATCTCCTCATAAGAAGAAGAATTATTATTGATCGCCTTTTCTAGCTCATCGAACCAGAAACACGCGGCTGTAGTGACAGGAACAATGCATGAAATTGGTTGTAGAAGGTAACCTTGCTGAACAAACATCTTTTTAAGCAAACCTTCTAATTTTTTATCCATAGGATCTTTGAAAGCACAACTATCTTCTATGGGTATAGTGGTGCGTTTGTTTAGAGTAGAAACCGCCCCCTCGACCTTGGGGACTGTCTGCCATAAGTCCTTTCTGGGGTCGACCATAGGAAACAATTTTTTAAATATGGGGGGAGGGACGAAAGGTATACCGGGCCTTTCCCATTCTTTATTTACAATGTCCGCCACCCGCTTGGGTATAGGAAAAGCTTCGGGGGGCCCCGGGACCTCTAGGAACTTGTCCATTTTACATAGTTTCTCTGGAATGACCAAATTCTCACAATCATCCAGAGTGGATAACACCTCCTTAAGCAGAGCGCGGAGATGTTCCAATTTAAATTTAAATGTAATCACATCAGGTTCAGCTTGTTGAGAAATTTTCCCTGAATCTGAAATTTCTCCCTCAGACAAAACCTCCCTGGCCCCCTCAGACTGGTGTAGGGGCCCTTCAGAACCAATATCATCAGCGTCCTCATGCTCTTCAGTATTTTCTAAAACAGAGCAGTCGCGCTTTCGCTGATAAGTGGGCATTTTGGCTAAAATGTTTTTGATAGAATTATCCATTACAGCCGTTAATTGTTGCATAGTAAGGAGTATTGGCGCGCTAGATGTACTAGGGGCCTCCTGTGTGGGCAAGACTGGTGTAGACGAAGGAGGGGATGATGCAGTACCATGCTTACTCCCCTCACTTGAGGAATCATCTTGGGCATCATTTTCTCTAAATTTTGTGTCACATAAATCACATCTATTTAAATGAGAAGGAACCTTGGCTTCCCCACATTCAGAACACAGTCTATCTGGTAGTTCAGACATGTTAAACAGGCAAAAACTTGATAACAAAGTACAAAAAACGTTTTAAAATAAACCGTTACTGTCACTTTAAATTTTAAACTGAACACACTTTATTACTGCAATTGCGAAAAAGTATGAAGGAATTGTTCAAAATTCACCAAAATTTCATCACAGTGTCTTAAAGCCTTAAAAGTATTGCACACCAAATTTGGAAGCTTTAACCCTTAAAATAACGGAACCGGAGCCGTTTTTATATTTAACCCCTTTACAGTCCCTGGTATCTGCTTTGCTGAGACCCAACCAAGCCCAAAGGGGAATACGATACCAAATGACGCCTTCAGAAAGTCTTTTCTATGTATCAGAGCTCCTCACACATGCATCTGCATGTCATGCTTCTCAAAAACAAGTGCGCAATACAGGCGCGAAAATGAGACTCTGCCTATGATTAGGGAAAGCCCCTAGAGAATAAGGTGTCCAATACAGTGCCTGCCGGTTATTTTACATAATTCCCAAGATTAAAATAATTCCTCAAGGCTATGGAGTATAAAATATAAATCGATTTAGCCCAGAAAATGTCTACAGTCTTAGAAAGCCCTTGTGAAGCCCTTTTTTTTTCTTTCTGTAATAAAAATGGCTTACCGGATCCCATAGGGAAAATGACAGCTTCCAGCATTACATCGTCTTGTTAGAATGTGTCATACCTCAAGCAGCAAAAGTCTGCTCACTGTTCCCCCAACTGAAGTTAATTCCTCTCAACAGTCCTGTGTGGAACAGCCATCGATTTTAGTAACGGTTGCTAAAATCATTTTCCTCTTACAAACAGAAATCTTCATCTCTTTTCTGTTTCAGAGTAAATAGTACATACCAGCACTATTTTAAAATAACAAACTCTTGATTGAATAATAAAAACTACAGTTAAACACTAAAAAACTCTAAGCCATCTCCGTGGAGATGTTGCCTGTACAACGGCAAAGAGAATGACTGGGGAAGGCAGAGCCTAGGAGGGATCATGTGACCAGCTTTGCTGGGCTCTTTGCCATTTCCTGTTGGGGAAGAGAATATCCCACAAGTAAGGATGACGCCGTGGACCGGACACACCTATGTTGGAGAAAAGAACTATGTCCATTGCCGCTACCATGAGTCCGATTACCTCCATACACTGAGCCACTGATGGCCGAGGAATGGAATGAAGAGCTCGGCAAGTGGTTAAGAGATTTGATTTTCTGACCACCGTCAGAAATATTTTCATTTCTACTGAGTCTATCAGAGTCCCTAGGAAGGAAACTCTTGTGAGAGGGAAGAGATAACTCTTTTTTATGTTCACCTTCCACCCGTGAGATCTCAGAAAAGCCAACACAATGTCCGTGTGAGACTTGGCTAGCTGGAAAGTCGACGCCTGAATTAAGATGTCATCTAGATAAGGCGCAACTGCTATGCCCCGCAATCTTAGAACCGCCAAAAGGGACCCTAGCACCTTTGTGAAAATTCTGGGAGCTGTGGCCAACCCGAAGGGAAGGGCCACGAACTGGTAATGCCTGTCCAGAAAGGCGAATCTGAGGAATTGATGATGATCTCTGTGAATAGGGATGTGTAGATACGCATCCTTTAAGTCCACGGTAGTCATATATTGACCCTCCTGGATCAACGGTAGAATAGTCCGAATAGTCTCCATCTTGAATGATGGTACTCTGAGGAATTTGTTTAGAATTTTGAGATCCAAGATTGGTCTGAAAGTTCCCTCTTTTTTGGGAACCACAAACAGGTTTGAGTAAAACCCTAGCCCTTGTTCTGCTTTTGGAACTGGGCGGATCACTCCCATGGTATGTAGGTCTTCTACACAGCGTAAGAACGCCTCTCTCTTTGTCTGGTTTGCAGACAATTGAGAAATGTGAAACCTCCCCCTGGGGGGGGGGGGGGGTCTTTGAAGTCCAGAAGATATCCCTGGGACACAATTTCTAAAGCCCAGGAATCGTGAACATCTCTTGCCCAAGCCTGAGCGAAGAGAGAGAGTCTGCCCCCTACTAGATCCGGTCCCGGATCGGGGGCTACCCCTTCATGCTGTCTTAGAGGCAGCTGCAGGCTTCTTGGCCTATTTACCCTTGTTCCAAGCCTGGTTAGGTCTCCAGACTGACTTGGATTGGGCCAAATTCCCCTCTTGCTTTGCAGCAGGGGAAGCTGAAGCGGGACCACCCTTGAATTTCCAAAAGGAACGAAAAATATTTTGTTTGGTCCTCATTTTATTTGTTTTATCCTGAGGGAGGGCATGGCCTTTCCCTCCAGTGATGTCTGAAATAATCTCTTTCAGTTCAGGCCCGAATAGGATCTTTCCTTTGAAAGGGATGTTCAAACGTTTCGATTTTGATTATACATCAGCAGACCAGGACTTAAGCCATAACACCCTGCGTGCTAAAATGGCAAAACCTGAATTCTTTGCCGCTAATTTAGCCAGTTGGAAAGCGGCATCTGTAATGAAAGAATTAGCCAACTTAAGGGCCTTAATTTTATCCATAATATCCTCTAATGGAGTCTCCATCTGAAGAGCCTCTTCTAGAGCCTCGAACCAGAAAGCATCTGCAGTAGTTACAGGAACAATGCACGCAATAGGTTGGCGAAGAAAACCTTGATGAACAAAAATTTTCTTCAGGAGACCCTCTAATTTTTTATCCATAGGATCTTTGAAAGCACAACTGTCTTCGATAGGTATAGTTGTACGCTTAGCGAGAGTAGAAATAGCTCCCTCCACCTTAGGAACCGTCTGCCACGAGTCCCGCATGGTGTCAGATATGGGAAACATTTTCTTAAAAACAGGAGGGGGAGCGAACAGAATACCTGGTCTATCCCACACCTTAGTAACAATATTCACAATCCTCTTAGGGACTGGAAAAACATCAGTGTAAACAGGAACCTCTAAGTATTTAACACATTTTACACAATTTCTCTGGAACCACTATAGGGTCACAATCATCTAGAGTCGCTAATACCTCCCTGAGCAATAAGCGGAGGTGTTCAAGCTTAAATTTAAAGGCCGTCATATCAGAATCTGTCTGAGGGAGCGTCTTTCCTGAATCAGAAATTTCTCCCTCAGATAACAAATCCCTTACCCCTACTTCAGAACATTGTGAGGGTATATCGGATATGGCTACTAAAGCGTCAGACGGCTCAGCATTTGTTCTTAACCCAGAGCTGTCACGCTTTCCTTGTAAACCAGGCAGTTTAGATAAAACCTCTGTGAGGGTTGTATTCATAACTGTGGCCATGTCTTGTTAAGTAAATGAATTTGACGCACTAGAGTTACTTGGCGTCATTTGTGCGGGCGTTACTGGTTGTGACACTTGGGGAGAGCTAGATGGCAAACCCTCATTTCCTTCTGTCTGAGAATCATCTATTGCCATATTTTTAAGTGCTAAAATATGCTCTTTATAATTTATAGACATATCAATGCAAGTGGGACACATTCTAAGAGGGGGTTCTACAATGGCTTCTAAACACATTGAACAAGGATTTTCCTTGATGTCAGACATGTTAAACAGGCTAGTAATGAAACAAGCAAGCTTGGAAAACACTTTAATCAAAGCAAATAATACTTAGAAAAAAACGGTACTGTGCCTTTAAGAGAAAAAAAGATGCACAAACTCTGCAAAACAGTGTAAAAAAGCAGTAAACTTTACGAAATTTTTACAGTAGCATCATAAAGCTTAAGTAAGATTGCACAGCTAGACAAATAAACGATTAACCCCTTAATGTAAAAACCGGATTGACAAAACGTCAAAAAACAATAAAAACATGTTCAGCACCTTGCCACAGCTCTGCTGTGGCGCCTACCTGCCCTTTAGGAAAGAAGCAGCTGGATTTCTCTGAGTAAAAGAAACTGCGCAACTGAGGCGCGAAAATAGGCCCCTCCCACCTCACTCAATGTTATGGGGCCTAAAAGAAACACACCAGAGTGTTTCCAAACTAGCCATGTGGGTTGATAACCCTTAAATAAGCCACAATGACCCCTTAAAGTCCCTCAAAAAACGTTATGTTTGCAATAAAAAAAGATTTTTCCTAACAGTGTCACCAGTAACCAATGAGCCCTTTATGCAAGCTGGGATTCCTACTAAGTGTCTGAATACAGCTTACCCTTCCCTCATGGGGATATTGCCAGCCTTTTTCTAGAATTATCACAGTCAGTCTAGAAAAAAAATAGACTGAACATACCTCAATGCAGCTTAGCATGCAAACCGTTCCCCCAACTGAAGTTTTCCTGTACTCTTCAGCCCATGTGAGAACAGCAGTGGATCTTAGTTACAAAGTGCTAAGATCATCATCCTCCTTGCAGAAATCTTTATCCCTTTTCTGCCAGAGAGTGAATAGTACACACCGGTACCATTTAAAATAAACTTTTGCTTGAGAAAATAAAAACTAACTTTTTTTGTCACCACACTCACTTTACCCTTCCTAGCAGTTAAGCAGGCAAAGAGAATGACTGTGGGAGCGGAGCTAAGGGAGGAGCTATATAGACAGCTCTGCTGTGGGTGCTCTCTTTGCCACTTCCTGTTAGGAAGGAGAATATCCCACAAGTATGGATGAATCCGTTGACTCGACATCTTAGAAGAGAAAAGGAGGTTCCAAAGGCACATCAAAAAATGCCTCACTGTTATCTGGCCCGCAGATAAAATTGAGAGGAGGAACCTGCCTCTGAGAGGAAGGTATGAATACTATGTTGGAAACCTGAGATACTAAGACCATAGCCTATCTAGATCCTCTCGTATCCTCTCGGAGACAGAGATACAGCCCACCACTTGTCAGATTCCCGGAATGGGGGCAAACTCCTCCAGGACTATTCATCTTGTGTTGAGGTAGAAAAGACCCTTTTCCACCCGAAAAATCAGAAAAAATATCTGACAGCTCAGGATCAAACAAGGTCTTACCATTGAAAAGGAAGCGCCAGAAGCTTGTACTCAAGGAAAAATCCACTGACCAAAATAAGGCCACAATGCTCCATGGGCTAGCACAGCAAAGTCAGAACCTGACTCTCGGCTGAAAGACTTGCATGGTAGCATCAGAAATAAAAGAATGGCTAGTTTAAGAACCTTATTCTGTTCTGGATCTCCTCCAAGGGAGTCCCTATCAATTGAAATCAGACAAGGCGTCACCTTAAGATGCCACACTTGACACAGTGGCAACACAAAATTCCATGTAAGTCCATTGATCCTGAAAGAGCAGCGATCCTCTCTAGGGATCACAGTTCTCTGAACCAGAGGAGAAATGGTCCCTACTACTTAAGCACTGTGCGCCCTGACACTTAATGGAGACATCTACTCAAGACAGGAAAAGTAGGACAAGGAAACCTTGACTACTACTATGCATCCTAGCATGGTCAGGGACAGGAAAACACTCCACAGAGGAATCCCAGAATCATAAAATGTAAGAGATTCTTTAAGATTAACAACGACAAAACACGTCTGAGTCGCATCAAGGTAGATAAAACATCCTTTAACATCGCAAGGGTGTTCAAGCTTAATCTAAAGTGTACAACTTCAACCTCAGATGAAGGAATTATACTGTCCAGGTCTGAGATTTTAACCTTTTTCAAATAAAGATAGCAAGAGAACGAAGAAAATTTGATAATAGGAGTAAATTAGAAAGTTGCTTAAAATTGCATGCTCTATCTGAACCACAAAAAATTGGGTTCAGTGTCCCTTTAAGGCTTGGGACATAAAAGGAGAGAAACAGTATCATCCTAAGAGACATTAATTCACCTAATAATCATGCAGCACAATTATGAGAAGCCACAAAATGCTACAGGGTATAACAGTCTGCATAACAGTCTAAAACAAGCCTGAAGCACCCACATCCTGGTATTTAATATTTATATAACAGAGGGGAGGGTATGAAACACATCAAGGGAAACATTGATGTATAGAGAAAATGCCCCCAAACATAGGTATGAAGAAAATAGACCTATAATTAAAAGAATATTACCACTAACATTAGTGTATAAGACCTCATGAGTGAGCCTATACAAGACTTGGTAACAACTAAAACAGAGACTGAAAGACAGTTAATATCTGTAAAGTTTTAAAAAACAAACCCCCCCCCCCCCCACTAATTATTGAAGTACCGTGTCACTCCGCACACAGAAGCCAAATAATTAAAACACAGTTCCATAGCATGAAACATACCCGCATTTACTGAAGGAGGGCGTTCACATGCCCTGCTCCAAACATCGTCCCGCACGCAAGCAAATTGTGCTTATCCGCCATACTGAGGGAAGACGCCACATTGAGGGAAGAAGAGGGTGATAGCAAACAAAGTCCATAGAAAGAGCGCGCAACTAAAATTAACTGTGTGTCTCACACTGTCTGAAAGAGACTCTGACCCTCGCTAAAAAAAAAAAAAAGCTTAAGCGCTTCTTCCCTTCACTCAAATGTCATATACATTAGTTCCATACCTCTAGGGCAGAGCTTTCCAAACTTTTCATGTTGGTGACACACTTTTTAGACCTACATCATTTCGTGACACAGTAATTCAGTTGTACTAGCAAACAGGAGGTTAAACTAACTTGTTTTAAGAGATATGGACACATACATAAATGATATAATAACAAAATGTATTTACAAGTAACAGTATGTATGTGCAAGAATTAAAAAAAGTTTAATATCACTAATAGCTACTTACTATTTTAATGGGATGTATGAGGTTGATGGGATGAACAGTTTCGGAATATTTGGTGGAATATTAGATAAAGACACTCGCATTTCATCATCAAGCATTTTTAAGCTTCTACTTCCTATCCATATATCAAGAACAGGAGCAGCAATGCACTACTGGGAGCTAGTTGCAAAAAAATCCCACTGACTTCTGCTCAGCGTTTAAGCTGCCACCCTCAGAGCTCTGTGAGTCCGACTGACTACTGCCCGGGCTGCAAACACACTGCTGTCCCACTCACTGGCTACACGTGCAGTCACAAGCCAATGTGTCGCCAATGGTAATACTTTCAGTTCCCACTGAGCTGTGCCAATTGGTTAAGATGATCTGTGACCCACTAGGTATCAATCACGTGTCAACCATGTGATATCTGTGTAGCAGGCAGGTGGAAAGTCAGAAACCAAAAAACTATTTAAAAAAAAAAAATTAAATTTAAAAAAATTTGTGCTGAAGCAGGGACACACCTACACACTGCTGCCGACACACTAGTGTGTCCCGACACACAGTTTGGAAAGCACTGCTCTAGGGTAACAAACAAATACGTGTAGTTCATCTCAGAACTTCTAGGACTCGGATGACTATGTTCTGAGTCCAGCGCTTCTTCCCTTCACTGAAATGTCATGTACATTAGTTCATAACCTCTAGGGTAATATACAGATATGTGCCGCTCATATAAGAACCTCTCTAGGACTCGGATGTCTATGCTATGAGTCTGTGTAAAAGTGCCTAGTGCTGTGTCAGGTATCAGGTTATCGGAGGGACATTATGTACCTCTAAGCATATCCATGTAAAATTCAACCTGTACATTGCTAATAAATGAACTAAAGAACAATAACCAGTCAGGGATTCTTCCAAAGTATTAACCCCTAGTCTCTTAAAGTAACAATAAGTGCCTGCGTCCTGCCTAAGATATCCTGCCTCAGGATATACATGTCACATGATGAAGCAGTATAATTTCAGAAGTGCATGTCCTCCGAGCATAGAAGATCAAGCACTTACCTGCATCTAGCCGTCCGGCAGGAGGACATCTCACCCGGCTTAAAAGGATGCCGCTCCTCACAGAGACCTGTGAAACAAAGAAAAACTAGAGTAAACCTACTCAGGCTTTCTATACCTGAGCAGCAACATGTTATGAAAACTCGGCCAGGCCCACCTCACAAGTTCCTAACTGCTTTAAAGCCACCACTGCCCTACTGAAGAGACTGACGTGGAGTAAAGCTAGACCCAGACTGCGATGGAAGATAAGAGCAAGCCTGCTCTGACTTTAAAACAAAAAAAATCTTGATAGAAGAATCTTTATCAGACACCTACTTACCTCACCTCCTCCTTGCACTAGAGGCAAAGAGAATGACTGGGGTGTGTAGGAAGGGAAGTGATACTTAACAGCTTTGTTGTGGTGCTCCTTTGCCTCCTACTGCTGGCCAGGAGTGATATTCCCAACAGTAATTAAGGATTATCCCTGGACTCACCGTGTCATTAGAAAGAAATTAATGTTAATAATGACAAATACAACATCACAAATAGAAGTAATCATCACTTGAGTAATCCCAAAAGGTTAAAAAAAAACTTCACTAGTAGAATTATTAGAAAACTGCTCTGAAAGACTAGTTAACCAGTAAGAAGCAGCTGCGGCAACATCAGCAATAGAGACAGCTGGCCTAAAACAAATAACCTGCTTGCAGAAAGGCCTTTCTATGAAAGGATTCTAACTTTCTATCTAAAATGTACTGTCTTCCAAAGAGATAAAAGTATGTTTAGCCAGAGTGGAAATGCCCCCCATCTACTTTAGGGACTGTCTCCCACAGTTTAATATTAGAAGTAGGAAAGGAATATAACTTCTTAAGACTTGTTTTGAGAATGACACAAATATTAATTTTCACACATTCTGCTGCCTCTTTTTGTTTTTTTGCATATACTTCAGAATGTTATGAAGAGTGATCAGATCAATTGCAAAGTCCCTCTTTGCCATGAAAATGAACTTATCCCCCAAAACACATTTCTACTGCATTTCAGCCCTGCCACAAAAGGACCAACTGACATGTCAGTGATTCTCTCATTAACACAGGTATCAGTGCTGACGAGGACAAGGCTGGAGACCACTCTGTCATGCTGATTGAGTTAAAATAACAGACAAATCTTTAGAAGGAGGGTGGTGCTTGAAATCATTGTTCTTACTCTGTTAACCATGTTACCTGCAAGGAAACACGCGCAATCATCATTGCTTTGCACAAAAAGGGATTCACAGGCAAGAATATTGGTGCTACTAAGATTGCACCAATTTCAAACATTTATTCAATCATCAAGAACTTCAATGAGAGAGGATCAATTGTTGTGAAAGTCCAGCAAGCGCCAGGACCGTTTCCTAAAGTTGATTCAGCTGCAGGATCGGGAGAACCACCAGTGCAGAGCTTGCTCAGGAATGGCAGCAGGTAGGTGTGAGTGCATCTGCACGCACAGTGAGGTAACGAATTTTAAAGGATGGTGTCAAAAAAGGCAACAAAGAAGCCACTTCTCTTCAGGAAAAACATCAGGGACAGACTGATATTCTGCAAAAGGTACAGGGTTTGGACTGCTGAAGACTGGGGTAAAGTAATTTTCTCTGCTGAATCCCCTTTCCGATTGTTTGGGGCATCTGGAAAAAACCTTGTCCGGAAAAGAAAAGGTGAGTGCTACCAGAGGACTTGACGTTAAGTAGAGTGATTTGGATGACTGTGGAGCTCGAATGAGATCCTGCATATACTGAGGATTCAACCAAAATCAGCTCAGAAAAAAATCACACCAGAAGGTAGCAGATCCTGCTACCGCTGCAATACTTGCATCAGGTTGGAAAAGTAATCCTGTTTGCATAAACATCCTTCTCAGATTTCCCTCCAATTTCCTGTCCATGGGATCTTTAAAGGATTTACTGTCCTCTAAAGGGATGGTCGTACGTTTAGCTAAAGTAAAAATAGCCCCATCCACTTTGAGAATCGAACTACACATTTCCAGATGAGAATCTGGAACTGGGAACATCATTTTGAAATTTGGAGAAGGGGAGAATGGAGTGTCAGCCAGGTCTCAACCTTTCCTTAGCTATAATATCTGCCACTAGGGAAGGAACTGGAAACACCACAGGCGTCTAACTTAGAAAAAAAAGGTTCTCAAGTTAGATCTTCCAACCTATCGTAGGTTTGGTCTCTGGAGTTGATAAAACCACCTTAAGTAAATACCTTAAGTGTTCAAGCTTTAATCTGAAATAGACATCTTTGTCTACGACTTTCACTAGAGGATGAAAGTTCCCCTTCGCTAGCCGAGGAATTTTCCTGATCGGAAAAGTGCACATGATCAAAAGCTGAAGCCTCAAGGGAGCTGATGTTTCTAGCCTCAGAGGCGCCATGTTTAGCCTTTCTTTTTTATCTTACATGCAATTGGTAGAGAACTCAGGGCAACAGTAACTATAGACTGTAGTTGTGCTGCAAAATCTAAGAGGAGGGAAAAAACAAAATTTATGCTTACCTGATAAATTTCTTTCTTTTGCTATGTACCGAGTCCACGGATTCATCCTAACTTGTGGGATATTGTCCTTCCTGACAGGAAGTAGCAAAGAGCACCACAGCAGAGCTGTCTATATAGCTCCCCCCTTAACTCCACCCCCCAGTCATTCGACCGAAGGCCAAGGAAGAAAAGGAGAAACTATAAGGTGCAGAGGTGACTGAAGTTTACATAAAAAATACTATCTGTCTTGAATAGACAGGGCGGGCCGTGGACTCGGTACATTGCAAAAGAAAGAAATTTATCAGGTAAGCATAAATTTTGTTTTCTTTTGCAAGATGTACTGAGTCCACGGATTCATCCTAACTTGTGGGATACCAATACCAAAGCTTTAGGACACGGATGAAGGGAGGGACAAGACAGGAACCACTGCTTGCAAAACCTCTCCCAAAAATAGCCTCCGAAGAAGCAAAAGTATCAAATTTGGAAAATTTGGAAAAGGTATGAAGCGAAGACCAAGTCGCAGCCTTACAAATCTGTTCAACAGAAGCATAATTTTTAAAAGCCCATGTGGAAGCCACCACTCTAGTGGAGTGAGCTGTAATTCTTTCAGGAGGCTGCTGTCCAGCAGTCTCATAAGCCAAACGGATGATGCTTTTCAGCCAAAAGGAAAGAGGTAGCCGTAGCCTTTTGACCTCTACGCTTTCCAGCATAGACAACCAACAAAGAAGATGATTGGCGAAAATCTTTGGTTGCCTGCAAATAAAACTTCAAGACACGAACCACGTCCAAGTTGTGCAACAGACGTTCCTTCTTAGAAGGAGGATTAGGACACAGAGAAGGAACAACAATTTCCTGATTGATATTCCTGTTAGAAACAACCTTAGGGAGGAACCCAGGTTTGGTACGCAAAACCACCTTATCAGCATGGAAAACAAGATAAGGCGAGTCACATTGTAATGCAGATAGTTCAGAAACTCTTCGAGCTGAAGAGATAGAAACTAGAAACAGAACTTTCCAAGATAGAAGCTTAATATCTATGGAATGCATGGGTTCAAACGGAACCCCCTGAAGAACTTTAAGAACTAAATTTAGACTCCCATGGCGGATCAACAGGTTTAAACACAGGCTTAATTATAACTAAATCCTGACAAAAAACCTGAACGTCTGGGACATCTGCCAGACGCTTGTGCAACAGAATAGACAAAGCAGATATCTGTCCCTTTAAGGAACTAGCGGACAATCCTTTCTCCAATCCTTCTTGGAGAAAAGACAAAATCCTAGGAATCCTGATCTTACTCAATGAGTAGCCTTTGGATTCGCACCAAAAAAACAAAATTTATGCTTATCTGATAAATTTATTTCTCTTGTGGTGTATCCAGTCCACGGATTCATCCATTACTTGTGGGATATTCTCCTTCCCAACAGGAAGCTCCAAGAGGATCACCCACAGCAGAGCTGTCTATATAGCTCCTCCCCTAACTGCCACCTCCCAGTCATTTGAACGAAGACAAGCAAGAGAAAGGAGAAACTATAGGATACACCACAAGAGAAATAAATTTATCAGGTAAGCATACATTTTGGTGTATCCAGTCCACGGATTCATCCATTACTTGTGGGATACCAATACCAAAGCTATAGGACACGGATGAAGGGAGGGACAAGGCAGGCGCTTAAACGGAAGGCCCCACTGCCTGTAAGACCATTCTCCCAAAAATAGCCTCCGAAGAAGCAAAAGTATCAAATTTGTAGAATTTAGAAAAAGTATGAAGCGAAGACCAAGTCGCCGCCTTACAAATCTGTTCAACAGAAGCCTCATTTTTAAAGGCCCATGTGGAAGCCACCGCTCTAGTGCAATGAGCTGTAATTCTTACAGGAGGCTGCTGGCCAGCAGTCTCATAATCTAAGCGGATTATACTTCTTAACCAAAAAGAAAGAGAAGTTGCTGAAGCCTTTTGGCCTTTCCTCTGTCCAGAGTAGACAACAAACAATGCAGATGTTTGACGAAAATCTTTAGTAGCTTGTAAATAAAACTTTAAAGCACGAACCACGTCAAGATTGTGTAATAGACGTTCCTTCTTTGAAGAAGGATTAGGACACAGTGACGGAACAACAATCTCTTGATTGATATTCTTATTGGATACCACCTTAGGAAGAAACCCAGGTTTGGTACGCAAAACTACCTTATCTGCATGGAAGATCAGATAAGGGGAATCACACTGCAAGGCAAATAACTCTGAAACTCTTCGAGCCGAAGAGATAGCTACCAAGAACAGAACTTTCCAAGATAAAAGCTTGATATCTATGGAATGCAGAGGTTCAAACGGAACCCCTTGAAGAACTTTAAGAACTAAATTTAAACTCCATGGCGGAGCAACAGGTTTAAACACAGGCTTGATTCTAACTAAAGCCTGACAAAACGCCTGAACGTCTGGAACATCCGCCAGACGCTTGTGCAAAAGAATAGACAGAGCAGAAATCTGTCCCTTTAAGGAACTAGCTGACAATCCCTTCTCCAATCCTTCTTGGAGAAAAGACAATATCCTGGGAATCCTGACTTTACTCCATGAGTAACCCTTGGATTCACACCAATGAAGATATTTACACCATATCTTATGATAGATTTTCCTGGTGACAGGCTTTCGAGCCTGAATTAAGGTATCAATGACTGACTCTGAAAAACCACGTTTTGACAAAATCAAGCGTTCAATCTCCAAGCAGTCAGACGCAGAGAAATTAGATTTGGATGTTTGAAGGGACCTTGAAGTAGAAGGTACTGCCTCAGCGGCAGAGTCCAAGGTGGAAAGGATGCCATGTCCACCAGATCTGCGTACCAAGTCCTGCGTGGCCACGCAGGAGCTATCAAAATCACAGAAGCTCTCTCCTGCTTGATCTTGGCAATCAGACGAGGGAGCAGAGGAAACGGTGGAAACACATAAGCCAGGTTGAAAGACCAAGGCGCTGCTAGAGCATCTATCAGCGCTGCCTTGGGATCCCTGGACCTGAACCCGTAACAAGGAAGCTTGGCGTTCTGACGAGACGCCATGAGATCCAGTTCTGGTTTGCCCCAAAGTTGAATCAACTGTGCAAACACCTCCGGATGGAGTTCCCACTCCCCCGGATGAAAAGTCTGCCGACTCCCAGTTCTCTACTCCTGGGATATGGATAGCTGATAGATGGCAAGAGTGAACCTCTGCCCATAGAATTATTTTTGAAACCTCCAACATTGCTAGGGAACTCCTTGTTCCCCCTTGATGGTTGATGTAAGCTACAGTCGTGAGGTTGTCCGAATGAAATCTGATGAACCTGACCGCAGCTAGCTGAGGCCAAGCCTGAAGAGCATTGAATATCGCTCTTAGTTCCAGAATGTTTATCGGAGGGAGTGTCTCCTCCTGAGTCCACAAGCCCTGAGCCTTCAGGGAGTTCCAGACTGCACCCCAGCCCAGAAGGCTGGCATCTGTCATTACTATTGTCCAATCTGGCCTGCGGAAGGTCATACCCTTGGACAGATGGACCCGAGATAACCACCAGAGAAGAGAATCCCTGGTCTCTTGATCCAGATTTAGTAGAGGGGACAAATCTGTGTAATCCCCATTCCACTGACTGAGCATGCAGAGTTGCAGCGGTCTGAGATGTAGGCGGGCAAACGGCACTATGTCCATTGCCGCTACCATTAAGTCGATTACTTCCATACACTGAGCCACTGAAGGGCGAGAAGTAGAATAAAGAACACGGCAGGAATTTAGAAGTTTTGACAACCTGGCCTCTGTCAGGTAAATCTTCATTTCTACAGAATCTATCAGAGTTCCTAGGAAGGAAGCTCTTGTGAGAGGGGATAGAGAACTTTTTTCTTCGTTCACTTTCCACCCATGCAACCTCAGAAATGCCAAAACAATGTCCGTGTGAGACCTGGCAACTTGAAAAGTCGACGCCTGTATCAGAATGTCGTCTGAGTAAGGGGCTACTGCTATAGCCTGCGGCCTTAGGACCGCTAGAAGGGACCCTAGAACCTTTGTAAAGATTCTTGGTGCAGTTGCCAACCCGAAGGGAAGAGCCACAAACTGGTAGTGCCTGTATTGACCCTCCTGGATCATAGGAAGGATGGTTAGAATAGTCTCCATCTTGAAGGATGGGACTCTGAGAAATTTGTTTAAGATCTTGAGATCTAAGATTGGTCTGAATGTTCCCTCTTTCTTGGGAACAACAAACAGATTTGAATAAAAGCCCTCTCTCTGTTCCTCCTGAGGAACTGGGTGGATCACTCCCATAACTAGGAGGTCTTGAACACAATGTAAGAATGCTTCTCTCTTTATCTGGTTTGCAGATAAAAGTGAAAGATTAAATCTCCCTTTTGGGGGAGAGGTTTTGAATTCCAGAAGATAACCCTTGGACACAATTTCCAATGCCAAGGGATCCTGGACATCTCTTGCCCAAGCCTGGGCGAAAAGAGAGAGTCTGCCCCCTACTAGATCCGTTTCCGGATCGGGGGCTGCTCCTTCATGCTGTCTTAGAGGCAGCAGTAGGCTTCTTGGCCTGTTTCCCCTTGTTCCAAGCCTGGTTAGGTCTCCAGACCGGCTTAGACTGGGCAAAAGTTCCCTCTTGTTTTGTGTTAGAGGAAGTTGAAGCTGCGCCACTCTTGAAGTTTCGAAAGGGCCGAAAACTAGACTGTTTGGTCCTTAATTTGTTGGACCTGTCTTGAGGAAGGGTGTGACCTTTTCCTCCAGTGATGTCAGAAATGATCTCCTTCAGTCCAGGCCCGAATAGGATCTGTCCTTTGAAGGGAATGTTGAGAAGTTTAGACTTTGAAGTCACGTCAGCTGACCAGGATTTAAGCCATAGCGCCCTACGCGCCTGAATAGCAAAACCTGAATTTTCAGCCGTTAGCTTGGTTAAATGAACAACGGCGTCAGAAACAAATGAATTGGCTAGCTTAAGGGCCCTAAGCTTGTCAATAATATCTTCCAACGGGGTTTCAACCTGTAGAGCCTCCTCTAGGGACTCAAACCAGAAAGCCGCGGCAGTAGTGACTGGGGCAATGCATGCAAGAGGCTGGAGAATAAAACCTTGTTGAATAAAAATATTCTTAAGGTAACCCTCTAATTTTTTATCCATTGGATCTAGAAAAGCACAACTGTCCTCGACAGGGATAGTGGTACGCTTAGCTAGAGTAGAAACTGCTCCCTCCACCTTATGGACCGTCTGCCATAAGTCCCGTGTAGCGGCGTCTATAGGAAACATCTTTTTAAAAACAGGAGGGGGAGAGAACAGTACACCTGGTCTATCCCATTCCTTAGTAATAATTTCAGAAAACCTTTTAGGGATTGGAAAAACATCAGTGTAAGTAGGTACTGCATAGTAGTTATCCAATCTACATAATTTCTCTGGGACTACAATAGTGTCACAGTCGTCCAGAGTTGCTAAAACCTCCCTGAGCAATACGCGGAGGTGTTCAAGCTTAAATTTAAATGTAGACATATCAGAATCAGATTGAAGTATCTTCCCTGAATCAGAAAAATCACCCACAGATTGAAGCTCCCCTGCTTCAGCTTCATTATATTGTGAGGGTGTATCAGAGATAGCTACTAAAGCATCAGAGAGCTCTGTATTTATTCTAATCCCAGAGCTGTCTCGCTTTCCTTGCAATCCTGGCAGTTTAGATAAAACCTCTGTAAGGGTATGATTCATAAATGCCACCATGTCTTGCAAGGTATACGCAATGGGCACGCTAGATGAACTTGGCGTCCCCTGAGCGGGATTTATAGGATCTGACACGTGGGGAGAGTTAGACGGCATAACTTCCTCCTTGTCAATTTCTTTTGGTGATAAATTTTTTAAAGCTAGAATATGGTCTTTGTAATCTATAGTAAAATCAGTGCATTTGGTACACATTCTAAGAGGGGGTTCCACAATGGCTTCTAAACATAATGAACAATGAGTTTCCTCTATGTCAGACATGTTTAAACAGACTAGTAATGAGACCAGCAAGCTTGGAAAACACTTTAATAACTGTGAACAAGCAAAAAATAAAAACGGTACTGTGCCTTTAAGAGAAAAAAACAATCACAGAAACTGCTAAAACAGTGAAAAAAACAGTAAATCTTACAAAATTTTTACAGTGTGTATAATAGGCTGAAAGAGCATTGCACCCACTTGCAAATGGATGATTAACCCCTTAGTTTCAAAACCGGATCAAAAAACCATATAAACCTTTTTCAAACAGTCACAACAAACTGCCACAGCTCTACTGTGGCCCTACCTGCCCATACGACGACTTTGGAAGGCACAAAATGTTCAGGGGACTTCTTCAGGGAAGCTGGATGTCTCAAGCTGCAAAAACTAATGGAAAATAGGCCCCTTCCAACCTGTACTCACAGTGAGAGGGCCTTAAAAAACTATCCCTAGGCAAAATCTAGTCAGCCATGTGGAAAAACTGGGCCCCAGAATAAAGTTTTATCACCAATATGAAATAAACATTTATACACCTAAAGCAAACGTTATATCTATTCAGTAATGTGAGTAAATAATAAAAATATTACCCTTTACAGCAAGCATGATACCAGTCGTTATTAAATCACTGTAATCAGGCTTACCTTAAATAAATCCGGTATTGTCAGCATTTTCTAGCTTATCATTTCTCTAGAAAAATTTAAAACTGCACATACCTCAGAGCAGGAGACCCTGCACGCTATTCCCCAAGCTGAAGTTACCCATCTCTTCAGTTATGTGTGAGAACAGCAATGGATCTTAGTTACAACCTGCTAAGATCATCAAAGACCACAGGCAGACTACTCTTCAACTTTCTGCCTGAGGCTAAAATAGTACAACTCCGGTACCATTTGAAAATAAACTTTTGATTGAAGATAAACTACATTAATGCACCACATCTCTCTAGCTGCTTCCCTTGTCGAGAGCTGCAAGAGAATGACTGGGAGGTGGCAGTTAGGGGAGGAGCTATATAGACAGCTCTGCTGTGGGTGATCCTCTTGCAGCTTCCTGTTGGGAAGGAGAATATCCCACAAGTAATGGATGAATCCGTGGACTGGATACACCTTACAAGAGAAATATATTTACGCCATATCTTTTAGATATGAGATAGATCTTCCTGGTGACAGGCTTTCGAGCCTGAATCAAGGTATCTATGACCGACTCAGAGAAACCCCGCTTTGATAGAATCAAGCGTTCAATCTCCAAGCAGTCAGTTGCAGAGAAATTAGATTTGGATGCTTGAATGGACCTTGAATCAAAAGGTCCCGTCTCAGTGGCAGAGTCCATGGTAGCAGAGATGACATATCCACCAGGTCTGCATACCAAGTCCTGCGTGGCCACGCAGGCACTATCAAAATCACCGAAGCTCTCTCCTGTTTGATTCTGGCAATCAGACGCAGAAGGAGAGGGAATGGTGGAAACACATAAGCCAGGTTGAACGACCAGGGTACTGCTAGAGCATCTATCAGTACTGCCTGAGGATCCTTTGACCTGGATCCGTAACTAGGAAGTTTGGCGTTCTGACGAGACGCCATCAGATCCAATTCTGGTGTGCCCCATAGCTGAACGTTGAGCAAACACCTCTGGATGGAGCTCCCACTCCCCCGGATGAAAAGTCTGACGACTTAGAAAATCTGCCTCCCAGTTCTCCACCCCTGGGATATAGATCGCTGATAGATGGCAAGAGTGAGCCTCTGCGCATCGGATTATCCTGGAAACTTCTATCATCGCCAAGGAACTCCTTGTTCGCCCCTGATGATTGATATAAGCTACAGTCGTGATGTTGTCCGACTGAAACCTGATGAATCCGGCCGAAGCCAGCTGAGGCCACGCCTTAAGAGCATTGAATATCGCTCTTAATTCCAGAATATTTATCGGTAGGAGGGCCTCCTCCCGAGTCCACAAACCCTGTGCTTTCAGGGAATTCCAGACTGCACCCCAGCCCAGTAGGCTGGCGTCCGTCGTCACAATAACCCACGCTGGCCTGCGGAAACACATTCCCCTGGACAGGTGATCCTGTGACAACCACCAAAGAGTGTCTCTGGTCTCTTGATCCAGATTTATCTGAGGAGATAAATCTGCATAATCCCCATTCCATTGTTTGAGTATGCATAGTTGAAGTGGTCTGAGATGCAAGTGAGCAAACGGAACTATGTCCATTGCCGCTACCATAAGTCTGATAACCTCCATACACTGAGCCACTGACGGCTGAGGAATGGAAGGAAGAGCTCGGCAGGTGGTTAAAATCTTTGATTTCCTGACCTCCGTTAGAAATATTTTCATGTCCACCGAATCTATCAGAGTTCCCAGGAATGGAACTCTTGTGAGAGGAATAAGAGAACTCTTTCACGTTCACCTTCCACCCATGAGATCTTAGAAAGGCCAACACCAAGTCCGTGTGAGACTTGGCAAGTTGGAAAGTCGACACTTGAATTAAGATGTCGTCTAGATAAGGCGCCACTGCTATGCCCCTCGGCCTTAGGACCGCCAGAAGGGACCCTAGCACCTTTGTGAAGATTTTTGGCACTGTGGCTGACCCGAAGGGAAGAGCCACAAACTGGTAATGCCTGTCCAGAAAGGCAAACCTGAGGAACTGATGATGATCTTTGTGGATAGGAATGTGTAGATACGCATCCTTTAGATCCACGGTAGTCATATATTGACCCTCCTGGATCATTGGTAAAATAGTCGGAAAGGTCTCCATCTTGAAGAATGGAACTCTTAGGAATTGGTTTATGAACTTGAGATCTAGAATTGGTCTGAAGGTTCCCTCTTTTTTGGGAACCACAAACAGATTGGAGTAGAAACCTTGCCCCTGTTCTGCTTTCGGAATTGGGCAGATCACTCCCATGGTAAAAAGGTCTTCTACAAAGCGTAAGAACGCCTCTCTTTTTGTCTGGTTTACAGAAAATTGAGAAAGATGGAATCTCCCCCTTGGAGGAGAATCTTTGAAATCTAGGAGATACCCTTGGGTTACAATTTCTACGGCCCAGGAGTCCTGAACGTCTCTTGCCCAGGCCTGAGCAAAGAGAGAAAGTCTGCCCCCTACTTGATCCGGTCCCGGATCGGGGGCTACCCCTTCATGCCATCTTAGTGGCAGCAGCAGGCTTTTTGGCCTGTTTACCCTTGTTCCAAGCCTGGTTAGGTCTCCAGGTTGGCTTGGATTGAGCAAAGTTCCCCTCTTGCTTTGCAGCAGGGGAAGAGGAAGCGGGACCACCCTTGAAGTTTCGTAAGGTACAAAAATTTGTTTCGTCCTTGTCTTATTTGACTTATCTTGAGTGAGGGCATGACCCTTCCCTCCAGTGATGTCTGAAATTATCTCTTTCAGTGCAGGCCCGAACAGGGTCTCACCTTTGAAAGGGATGGTCAAAAGCTTAGATTTAGATGACACATCAGCTGACCAGGACTTAAGCCATAACGCTCTTCGCGCTAAAATGGCAAAACCTGAATTCTTTGCCGCTAACTTAGCAAGATGAAAAGCGGCGTCTGTAATAAAAGAATTAGTCAACTTAAGGGCCTTAATTCTGTCCAAAATATCATCTAGTAGGGTCTCCATCTGAAGAGCCTCTTCTAGAGCCTCAAACCAAAAAGCAGCTGCAGTGGTTACCGGAACAATGCACGCTATAGGTTGAAGAAGAAAACCCTGATGAACAAAAATTTTCTTTAGGAGACCCTCTAACTTTTTATCCATAGGACCAATGAAAGCACAACTGTCTTCAATAGGTATAGTTGTATGCTTAGCCAGAGTAGAAATAGCTCCCTCCACCTTAGGGACCATCTGCCATGAGTCCTTTATGGTGTCAGAAATGGGGAACATTTTCTTAAAAACATGAGGGGGAGTGAACAGAATACCTGGTCTATCCCACTCCTTAGTAACAATGTCCGAAATCCTCTTAGGGACCAGAAAAACATCAGTGTAAACAGGAACCTCTAAATATTTGTCCATTTTACACAATTTCTCTGGAACGACAATAGGGTCACAATCATCCAGAGTAGCTAAAAACTCCCTGAGCAATAAACGGAGGTGCTCTAGCTTAAATTTAAATGCCGTCATATCTGAATCTGTCTGAGGGAACATCTTTCCTGAATCAGAAATCTCTCCCGCAGACAGCAAATCCCTCATCCCTACCTCAGAACATTGTGAGGGAAACGGCTACTAAAGCGTCAGAAGGCTCAGCATTTGTTCTTAACCCAGAGCTACTGCGCTTCCCTTGCAACCCTGGCAGTTTAGATAAAACCTCTGTGAGGGTAGTATTCATAACTGAAGCCATATCTTGCAAGGTGAAATAATTAGACGCACTAGAAGTACTTGGCGTTGCTTGTGCAGGCGTAACTGGCTGTGACACTTGGGGAGAACTAGATGCCGAAACCCGATTTCCTTCTGTCTGAGAATCATTTAATGCCACATTCTTATAAGTCAAAATATGCTGTTTGCAATTTATAGACATATCAGTACAATTGGGACACATTCTTAGAGGGGGTTCCACAATGGCTTCTAAACAAATTGAACAATGAGTTTCCTCAGTGTCAGACATGTTTAACAGACTAGTAAATAAAGCAAGCAAGCTTGGAAAACACTTTATTTAATGAAAAAAACAATTAGCAAAAACGGTACTGTACCTTTAAGAGAAAAAAAGGCATACACAAACTGCAAAACAGGTTAAAATTGCTTCAAAAATTCCGAAATTTTAACAGTGTACCCACTAAGCTTTAGAAGGATTGCACCACAAGTAAAAAAGCAATAGCAACCCAAATGAAAAAAACGGATTGATAATTGTCTAAAACCGGTTAAAACCCCCTAAAGCACCTTGCCACAGCTATGCTGTGGCCCTACCTGCCCTTAGGAAGCGATAATATGGGGTTTAAAGCTTCAATTAGTCCCTCAGAAGACTATCAGGACCTCAGGAGAAGTTGCTTGCTGCTTGTAAATGCGCAACTGAGGCGCGAAAATAGGCCACGCCCACCTCACTCGATGTTGCTGGGGCCTACACAAAACTAACAAACTTTTGCAAACAATTGGGATTGAAGATCCCTGAAAGAATAATGCTCTAATAGCACTCTATGCCCAGACTTGTAGTAGAGGCAAAAAAGAAATTAAAATTGAACTTTTATTGTTTATTTAAAACATGGGTGAACACACACATTTAAAATTTATAGTCTAACCTTGGTAGCGATATCATGTGAGAACTATTATTAATCAGTATGGCCTTGTAACCATTATTGTTATCTAGTCTCACTGTATAACTGGTACTATTGATCTGGGTTGTTCTATACCTTGGTTAGTGTGATTCTGTTGTTACATTATTCACACTTTACCTAGAGAGTCAAGTTAATATATTGCTTGGCCTCTAGGGCACTGATATAGCTGAGTGGATATATGTACTCTTGTCAGAATAATTCTGACCAACGCCACTTGTTACCAAACACTATATAGTATGCTTACATACATGACTATTTTACTGGAGAATATGCCAATGGCTAATTCTGGAGTGTACTTCTAACAGTGATTAAGTATTAATAAAGCCTCTATCCAACCTAGGTTGTTATTGCTTTATTAAATATGTACATTTGTTATTTATATTGTGTGCTGATCATGCAGTTCTGCACTATGTGGTCACAATTGTCGTTTGTTGACACGGGCTCCTGTATATTTTATTCTAGCATTCAGTTGCTTATGATTTATATACGCTCATGCCTCCGGTATTTGTTACCGTTACTTCAATTTTGGACCACTCATAGTATTTGCTGCTGAATTTGCTATGCCCTCATTCGTATGCACACCATTCAATATTTGTATTGTTTTAACCACTTGGTATTGTGTGTTAACCTTTAGTCCTACACCTAGTAGTCACGATTCTCGTGGTTGCTGTATATATCGTTCTAGTATGTAATAATTTGTGTTACATATACGTTTATGCCTTCGGTATTTATTACCTTAACTAAGGTTTTGAGCCACCTCGAACACTTGCAAATAAATATACTATGTGCTCATTGGTATGCGCACCATTCACTTATTGTATTATGATTATTATCGCTCTCGATCTGAGATATATATAGTTTTATAGGTGTGATTCTATCTCATTATTTGGCAAATGTGTTCATTGGTATTGTGTGTTAACCTTTAGTCCTACACCCAGTAGTCACGATTCTCGTGGTTGCTGTATATATCATTCTAGTATGTAATAATTTGTGTTACATATACGTTTATGCCTTCGGTATTTATTACCTTAACTAAGGTTTTGAGCCACCTCGAACACTTGCAAATAAATATACTATGCGCTCATTTGGTATGCGCACCATTCACTTTTTACATTATGATTATTATCGCTCTCGATCTGAGATATATATATAGTTTTATAGGTGTGATTCTATCTCATTATTTGGCAAATGTGTTCATTGGGTTCACTCTTAGTCAATTTAAGTGTTAAGACAAAATTGTAAACTGTAAATGTTATTTGAACAGTATCGATAGCCGTCAACCGTTAATTAGATACTGGTGTTAAATACACTTTAGCTAGGTTAGAGTTTTTTTTAAAAAAAACATAACAATTGAGGGACCCCATTGTGTGTGACAATGGGGTCCCTCAATTGTTATGTTTTTTAAAAAAAACTCTAACCTAGCTAAAGTGTATTTAACACTAGTATCTAATTAACGGTTGACGGCTATGCCGGAAAATAGTGGAGAGTCATGTGGGGATATAGGGGCTAGGTAGAAATACTCAGCCTGACAAACCAACGCGCAGACGATAGCGACTAAGCACAGCACAGTTTGCTATAACCAATTGGGGCGAGCTAAAGATTTGACTATAGAATATAAGTATAAACATATATCTTGCAGCCCCAATTAAATATTGAGATTGACAAACTGTGTATATAAAGATCGATAAACTCGATCGAAACTATTATTCATAAGCCAAACAGTGAAATTACAAGAGTTTAAAACACTCAATTATATATGCTTACTGAAAACATAATTTATGTAAGAACTTAACTGATAAATTCATTTCTTTCATATTAGCAAGAGTCCATGAGCTAGTGACGTATGGGATATACATTCCTACCAGGAGGGGCAAAGTTTCCCAAACCTCAAAATGCCTATAAATACACCCCTCACCACACCCACAATTCAGTTTAACGAATAGCCAAGAAGTGGGGTGATAAAAAAGTGCGAAAGCATATAAAATAAGGAATTGGAATAATTGTGCTTTATACAAAAATCATAACCACCCCAAAAAAGGGCGGGCCTCATGGACTCTTGCTAATATGAAAAATGAATTTATCAGGTAAGTTCTTACATAAATTATGTTTTCTTTCATGTAATTAGCAAGAGTCCATGAGCTAGTGACGTATGGGATAATGATTACCCAAGATGTGGATCTTTCCACACAAGAGTCACTAGAGAGGGAGGGATAAAATAAAGACAGCCAATTCCTGCTGAAAATAATCCACACCCAAAATAAAGTTTAATGAAAAACATAAGCAGAAGATTCAAACTGAAACCGCTGCCTGAAGTACTTTTCTACCAAAAACTGCTTCAGAAGAAGAAAATACATCAAAATGGTAGAATTTAGTAAAAGTATGCAAAGAGGACCAAGTTGCTGCTTTGCAAATCTGATCAATCGAAGCTTCATTCCTAAACGCCCAGGAAGTAGAAACTGAGCTAGTAGAATGAGCTGTAATCCTTTGAGGCGGAGATTTACCCGACTCAACATAGGCAAGATGAATTAAAGATTTCAACCAAGATGCCAAAGAAATGGCAGAAGCTTTCTGGCCTTTTCTAGAACCAGAAAAGATAACAAATAAACTAGAAGTCTTTCGGAAAGACTTAGTAGCTTCAACATAATATTTCAAAGCTCTAACAACATCCAAAGAATGCAATGATTTCTCCTTAGAATTCTTAGGATTAGGACATAATGAAGGAACCACAATTTCCCTACTAATGTTGTTAGAATTCACAACTTTAGGTAAAAATTCAAAAGAAGTTCGCAACACTGCCTTATCCTGATGAAAAATCAGAAAAGGAGACTCACAAGAAAGAGCAGATAATTCAGAAACTCTTCTGCCAGAAGAGATTGCCAAAAGGAACAAAACTTTCCAAGAAAGTAATTTAATGTCCAATGAATGCATAGGTTCAAACGGAGGAGCTTGAAGAGCCCCCAGAACCAAATTCAAACTCCAAGGAGGAGAAATTGACTTAATGACAGGTTTTATACGAACCAAAGCTTGTACAAAACAATGAATATCAGGAAGATTAGCAATCTTTCTGTGAAAAAGAACAGAAAGAGCAGAGATTTGTCCTTTCAAAGAACTTGCGGATAAACCTTTATCTAAACCATCCTGAAGAAACTGTAAAATTCTCGGAATTCTAAAAGAATGCCAAGAAAAATGATGAGAAAGACACCAAGAAATATAAGTCTTCCAGACTCTATAATATATCTCTCTGGATACAGATTTACGAGCCTGTAACATAGTATTAATCACAGAGTCAGAGAAACCTCTTTGACCAAGAATCAAGCGTTCAATCTCCATACCTTTAAATTTAAGGATTTGAGATCCTGATGGAAAAAAGGACCTTGTGACAGAAGGTCTGGTCGTAGCGGAAGAGTCCACGGATGGAAAGAGGCCATCCGGACAAGATCCGCATACCAAAACCTGTGAGGCCATGCCGGAGCTACCAGCAGAACAAACGAGCATTCCTTCAGAATCTTGGAGATTACTCTTGGAAGAAGAACTAGAGGCGGAAAGATATAAGCAGGATGATACTTCCAAGGAAGTGATAATGCATCCACTGCTTCCGCCTGAGGATCCCGGGATCTGGACAGATACCTGGGAAGTTTCTTGTTTAGATGAGACGCCATCAGATCTATTTCTGGAAGCTCCCACATTTGAACAATCTGAAGAAATACCTCTGGGTGAAGAGACCATTCGCCCGGATGCAACGTTTGGCGACTGAGATAATCCGCTTCCCAATTGTCTATACCTGGGATATGAACCGCAGAGATTAGACAGGAGCTGGATTCCGCCCAAACCAGAATTCGAGATACTTCTTTCATAGCCAGAGGACTGTGAGTCCCTCCTTGATGATTGATGTATGCCACAGTAGTGACATTGTCTGTCTGAAAACAAATGAACGATTCTCTCTTCAGAAGAGGCCAAAACTGAAGAGCTCTGAAAATTGCACGGAGTTCCAAAATATTGATCGGTAATCTCACCTCCTGAGATTCCCAAACTCCTTGTGCCGTCAGAGATCCCCACACAGCTCCCCAACCTGTGAGACTTGCATCTGTTGAAATTACAGTCCAGGTCGGAAGCACAAAAGAAGCCCCCTGAATTAAACAATGGTGATCTGTCCACCACGTCAGAGAGTGTCGTACAATCGGTTTTAAAGATATTAATTGAGATATCTTTGTGTAATCCTTGCACCATTGATTCAGCATACAGAGCTGAAGAGGTCGCATGTGAAAATGAGCAAAGGGGATCGCGTCCGATGCAGCAGTCATAAGACCTAGAATTTCCATGCATAAGGCTACCGAAGGGAATGATTGTGACTGAAGGTTTCGACAAGCTGAAATCAATTTTAGACGTCTCTTGTCTGTTAAAGACAGAGTCATGGACACTGAATCTATCTGGAAACCCAGAAAGGTTACCCTTGTCTGAGGAATCAATGAACTTTTTGGTGAATTGATCCTCCAACCATGATCTTGAAGAAACAACACAAGTCGATTCGTATGAGATTCTGCTAAATGTAAAGAATGAGCAAGTACCAAGATATCGTCCAAATAAGGAAATACCACAATACCCTGTTCTCTGATTACAGACAGAAGGGCACCGAGAACCTTTGTAAAAATTCTTGGAGCTGTAGCTAGGCCAAACGGCAGAGCCACAAACTGGTAATGCTTGTCCAGAAAAGAGAATCTCAGGAACTGATAATGATCTGGATGAATCGGAATATGCAGATATGCATCCTGTAAATCTATTGTGGACATAAAATGCCCTTGCTGAACAAAAGGCAAGATAGTCCTTACAGTTACCATTTTGAACGTTGGTATCCTTACATAACGATTCAATATTTTTAGATCCAGAACTGGTCTGAAGGAATTCTCCTTCTTTGGTACAATGAAGAGATTTGAATAAAACACCATCACCTGTTCCAGAACTGGAACTGGCATAATTACTCCAGCCAACTCTAGATCTGAAACACAATTCAGAAATGCTTGAGCTTTCACTGGATTTACTGGGACACGGGAAAGAAAAAATCTCTTTGCAGGAGGTCTCATCTTGAAACCAATTCTGTACCCTTCTGAAACAATGTTCTGAATCCAAAGATTGTGAACAGAATTGATCCAAATTTCTTTGAAAAAACATAACCTGCCCCCTACCAGCTGAGCTGGAATGAGGGCCGCATCTTCATGTGGACTTAGAAGCAGGCTTTGCCTTTCTAGAAGGCTTGGATTTATTCCAGACTGGAGATGGTTTCCAAACTGAAACTGCTCCTGAGGATGAAGGATCAGGCTTTTGTTCTTTGTTGAAACGAAAGGAACGAAAACGATTATTAGCCCTGTTTTTACCCTTAGATTTTTTATCCTGTGGTAAAAAAGTTCCTTTCCCACCAGTAACAGTTGAGATAATGGAATCCAACTGAGAACCAAATAATTTGTTACCCTGGAAAGAAATGGAAAGTAGAGTTGATTTAGAAGCCATATCAGCATTCCAAGTTTTAAGCCATAAAGCTCTTCTAGCTAAAATAGCTAGAGACATAAACCTGACATCAACTCTGATAATATCAAAAATGGCATCACAGATAAAATTATTAGCATGCTGAAGAAGAATAATAATATTATGAGAATCATGATCTGTTACTTGTTGTGCTAAAGTCTCCAACCAAAAAGTTGAAGCTGCAGCAACATCAGCCAAAGATATAGCAGGTCTAAGAAGATTACCTGAACACAGATAAGCTTTTCTTAGAAAGGATTCAATTTTCCTATCTAAAGGATCTTTAAACGAAGTACCATCTGACGTAGGAATAGTAGTACGTTTAGCAAGGGTAGAAATAGCCCCATCGACTTTAGGGATTTTGTCCCAAAATTCTAATCTGTCAGACGGCACAGGATATAATTGCTTAAAACGTTTAGAAGGAGTAAATGAATTACCCAATTTATCCCATTCTCTGGAAATTACTTCAGAAATAGCATTAGGAACAGGAAAAACTTCTGGAATAACCACAGGAGATTTAAATACCTTATCTAAACGTTTAGAATTAGTATCAAGAGGACCAGAATCCTCTATTTCTAAAGCAATTAGTACTTCTTTAAGTAAAGAACGAATAAATTCCATTTTAAATAAATATGAAGATTTATCAGCATCAATCTCTGAGACAGAATCCTCTGAACCAGAAGAGTCATCAGAATGAGAATGATGTTCATTTAAAAATTCATCTGTAGAGAGAGAAGTTTTAAAAGATTTTTTATGTTTACTAGAAGGAGAAATAACAGACATAGCCTTCTTGATGGATTCAGAAACAAAATCTCTTATGTTATCAGGAACATTCTGCACCTTAGATGTTGAGGGAACTGCAACAGGCAATGGTACATTACTAAAGGAAATATTATCTGCTTTAACAAGTTTGTCATGACAATTAATACAAACAACAGCCGGAGGAATAGCTACCAAAAGTTTACAGCAGATAAACTTAGCTTTGGTAGTTCCAGCACTAGACAGCGATTTTCCTGTAGTATCTTCTGACTCAGATGCAACGTGAGACATCTTGCAATATGTAAGAGAAAAAACAACATATAAAGCAAAATTGATCAAATTCCTTAAATGACAGTTTCAGGAATGGGAAAAAATGCCAATAAACAAGCTTCTAGTAACCAGAAGCAAAGAAAAAATGAGACTGAAATAATGTGGAGACAAAAGCGACGCCCATATTTTTTGGCGCCAAATAATACGCCCACATTGTTTGGCGCCTAAATGCTTTTTGGCGCCAAAAATGACGCCACATCCGGAACGCCGACACTTTTGGCGCAAAAGGACGTCAAAAAATGACGCAACTTCCGGCGACACGTATGACGCCGGAAACAGAAAAGATTTTTTGCGCCAAAAAAGTCTGCGCCAAGAATGACGCAATAAAATGAAGCATTTTCAGCCCCCGCGAGCCTAACAGCCCACAGGGAAAAAAAGTCAAATTTTTTAAGGTAAGAAAAAATGATTGATTCAAATGCATTATCCCAAATATGAAACTGACTGTCTGAAAATAAGGAATGTTGAACATTCTGAGTCAAGGCAAATAAATGTTTGAATACATATATTTAGAACTTTATAAATAAAGTGCCCAACCATAGCTTAGAGTGTCACAGAAAATAAGATTTACTTACCCCAGGACACTCATCTACACGTTTGTAGAAAGCCAAACCAGTACTGAAACGAAAATCAGCAGAGGTAATGGTATATAAATAAGAGTATATCGTCGATCTGAAAAGGGAGGTAAGAGATGAATCTCTACGACCGATAACAGAGAACCTATGAAATAGACCCCGTAGAAGGAAATCACTGCATTCAAATAGGCAATACTCTCCTCACATCACTCTGACATTCACTGCACGCTGAGAGGAAAACCGGGCTCCAACTTGCTGCGGAGCGCATATCAACGTAGAATCTAGCACAAACTTACTTCACCACCTCCATAGGAGGCAAAGTTTGTAAAACTGAATTGTGGGTGTGGTGAGGGGTGTATTTATAGGCATTTTGAGGTTTGGGAAACTTTGCCCCTCCTGGTAGGAATGTATATCCCATATGTCACTAGCAGTGGCGACTCTAGGAACAAAATATAGGGGGGGCACATAGATATAACAGTCAAAACTGGGGGGGCACTAATAATTAGGCGGCTGCCTCGTGTAGGGTTACCACCTTTTCTTCAAGCCAAACCCGAACATTAGCGCCAAGCTGCAATTTTTGGTATATGTGTGTATGTCAGTGTGTGTATAAGTCAGTGTATGTATGTCTGTCAGTGTTTATGTGTGTGTATATATGTCAGTCTTTATGTTTTGTGTGTGTGTGTATATATGTCAGTATTTGTGTGTGTATATATATATATATATGTCAGTGTTTATGTATATGTGTGTGTATATATGTCAGTGTTTATGTGTATGTGTATATATATATGTCAGTGTGTGTGTGTGTGTGTGTATGTGTATATATATGTCAGTGTGTGTGTATGTGTATATATATGTCAGTGTGTGTGTGTATATGTCAGTGTTTATGTGTGTGTGTGTGTGTGTATATGTCAGTCTTTATGTTTTGTGTATGTGTATATATATGTCAGTGTTATGTGTGTGTAAATATGTCAGTGTTTATGTGTGTGTGTATATATGTCAGTCTTTATGTGTCTGTGTATATGTCAGTCTTTATGTGTGTATATATAAGAGTTGCCACCTGTCCAGGATTGACCCGGACAGTTTGGGTTTTGAATTATGTGCCCAGGTTTATGATGAAGTTGTGATCCAGATTTAGCCATTTTATTCAGTTTTTTTTTATGATTGCCCTTTAGTGTTCTGGTTGGGCTTGAAGAAAAGGTGTCAATTCTAGTGTATATGCCAGTGTTTATGTGTGTGTATAAGACAGTTGGGTAATACTGAGGACTGGAAGAAAAATTGCTCACATTTAGTGGAGCCCTTTAAACCACAGGCTACTGCCAGTAGTGCATTGATATTCCTGAGCCTACCTAGGTATGACTTTCAACAAAGGATACAAAGAAAATTAGATAACAGAAGTTAGAAAGTTGTTTAAAATCACATCCCATGCTCTGAATTATGAAAGAAAATGTTGGGGTTTCCTGTCCCTTTAATTAGTAGTCAGTGTAAAAAAAGATATTCTCTACTGTAGGTGTAATTTAGGATATTTTTGTTAAATGTGAATGTATGTACTAGAAAATAAATAAATACACACACACATTCACACAGCATACACATATATACATACACTACACAGCATACACACACACATTCACACACACTACACAGCATACACATATACACACACATTCACACACACACACTACACAGCATACACATAGTCACACACACTACACAGCATACACATTCACACACTACACAGCATACACATATACACACACACACATTCACACACTACATAGCATACACACACACATTCACACACTACATAGCATACACACACACACATTCACACACTACATAGCATACACACACACACATTCACACACTACATAGCATACACACACACACATTCACACACTACACAGCATACACATATACACACACATTCACACACTACATAGCATACCCATATACACACATTCACACACTACACAATGTGTGTGTGTGTGTATATGTGTATGCTGTGTAGTGTGTGAATGTGTATGCTGTGTAGTGTGTGTGAATATGTGTATACTGTGTAGTGTGTGTGAATATGTGTGTGCATATGTGTATGCTGTGTAGTGTGTGCGTGAATATGTGTGTATATATGTGTAGTGTGTGTATGTATATATGTGTATGCTGTGTGAATGTGTGTGTGTGTGTGTATTTATTTTCTAGTACATACATTCACATTTAACAAAAATATCCTAAATTACACAAATTCCATATACACACACATATACACACATTCACACACTACATAGCATACACACACATATACACACATTCACACACTACACAGCACACACATATTCACACACACTATATAGCATACACACGCACACAATCACACTGCACAGCATACACATTCACACACTACAGAGCATACACATATACACACAGACACTACATCGCATACACATACACACGTTCACACACTACACAACATACACATTCACACACTACTCAGCATTCCACACACACTACATATACACACACAGCATACACATATACATGTACACACACACTACACAACATACACATAGATAAACACAGATAAGCACACACTAATACATAAACACAGATGTGCAGAAGCACACAGACACACAAACAGAGGTGCACACACATATACATAGGCACACATAAAACTAAGACATACAAACATAGCCACACATAACAGACACACACATATAGACACACAGACACTGACTGTTTACAAATAAAAACATGGAAAACAATAAAAACTTTATGAAAAGCTTGAGTGAGAAACAATATGAGGAATAAATCAAGCAGTACAGTCACCTAATCCAATTTAGTGACCCCAGGAGCATCACTACTTACATATACATTAGCAACCCACTGAACTGCATGTAATGAGATTGCAGTTTTATGGCTGCTGGACCCACCATAAGGGTGTTAATGTAGGTCACTGCCCTTATAGCACTGCATAACATACAGGTTTTCCATTCCTAACAATGTGCTGCACTGTCTTGAAGAGCTCCCAGTCTCACTCATTGTGAACTAGTTGTGCTCTGCCTTCTTTGTATAACAATTAATGAGTGCTGGCATATGTACCTTTAAACGATCTTTGTGTGGGAGACTTGAGCTGTATCCCGTTACAGGACCCTGCACGTACCGCTCTTGACACTCAGGCTGTTTGTTTTGATGTACATTTTTTATCTATGGTGCCGGCTCAGACACACGCCCCCACAGCCTGCAAAACAATTCCTGACTTCTCCCCTTACAGGACCCTGCTGCCTGCACGTAAAGCTCTTGACACTCAGGCGGTTTGTTTTGATGTACATTTTTTATCTATGGTGCCGGCTCAGACATGCGCCCCCACAGCCTACAAAACAATTCCAGACTTCTCTTAGTTACTGAGCTGTTCATTTTTGTTCTTGAACTTTGCAAAGAAATTTAGACAGTTGATCCAAATAGAACACATTTTATAGCTAAATAAAAAAAAAGTTTGCATATATATTACAGGACAAAATGTATGTAAATTGACACTGTCACTGTGTATCACCCAATGTCAGCACTGCGATATTTTAAAATATTGTTATAAACACACTTTATTATAAAATGCTGGTGAAATTATACAAATATGTCACAAATTAAAATAAACGCAGACATGTAAACTTCAATGAAGGGAGGGGGCAGCAGGACAATTACCATGATTATCAGTGAGTCAGTGACAAATTCAATCTACATAGAAAACATAATTTATGTAAGAACTTACCTGATAAATTAATTTCTTTCATATTAACAAGAGTCCATGAGCTAGTGACATATGGGATATACATTCCTACCAGGAGGGGCAAAGTTTCCCAAACCTTAAAATGCCTATAAATACACCCCTCACCACACCCACAAATCAGTTTAACGAATAGCCAAGAAGTGGGGTGATAAGAAAAAAGTGCGAAGCATATAAAATAAGGAATTGGAATAATTGTGCTTTATACAAAAAAATCATAACCACCACAAAAAAGGGTGGGCCTCATGGACTCTTGTTAATATGAAAGAAATGAATTTATCAGGTAAGTTCTTACATAAATTATGTTTTCTTTCATGTAATTAACAAGAGTCCATGAGCTAGTGACATATGGGATAATGAATACCCAAGATGTGGATCTTTCCACACAAGAGTCACTAGAGAGGGAGGGATAAAATAAAGACAGCCAATTCCTGCTGAAAATAATCCACACCCAAAATAAAGTTTAATGAAAAACATAAGCAGAAGATTCAAACCGAAACCACTGCCTGAAGTACCTTTCTACCAAAAACTGCTTCAGAAGAAGAGAATACATCAAAATGGTAGAATTTAGTAAAAGTATGCAAAGAGGACCAAGTCGCTGCTTTGCAAATCTGATCAACTGAAGCTTCATTCCTAAACGCCCAGGAAGTAGAAACTGACCTAGTAGAATGAGCTGTAATCCTCTGAGGCGGAGTCTTACCCGATTTAACATAGGCAAGATGAATTAAAGATTTCAACCAGGATGCCAAAGAAATGGCAGAAGCTTTCTGGCCTTTTCTAGAACCAGAAAAGATGACAAATAGACTAGAAGTCTTTCGGAAAGATTTAGTAGCTTCAACATAATATTTCAAAGCTCTAACAACATCCAAAGAATGTAACGATTTCTCCTTAGAATTCTTAGGATTAGGACATAATGAAGGAACCACGATTTCTCTACTAATGTTGTTGGAATTCACAACCTTAGGTAAAAATTGAAAAGAAGTTCGCAACACCGCCTTATCCTGATGAAAAATCAGAAAAGGAGACTCACAAGAAAGAGCAGATAATTCAGAAACTCTTCTGGCAGAAGAGATGGCCAAAAGGAACAAAACTTTCCAAGAAAGCAATTTAATGTCCAATGAATGCATAGGTTCAAACGGAGGAGCTTGAAGAGCTCCCAGAACCAAATTCAAACTCCATGGAGGAGAAATTGACTTAATGACAGGTTTTATACGAACCAAAGCTTGTACAAAACAATGAATATCAGGAAGAATAGCAATCTTTCTGTGAAAAAGAACAGAAAGAGCAGAGATTTGTCCTTTCAAGGAACTTGCGGACAAACCCTTATCTAAACCATCCTGAAGAAATTGTAATATTCTCGGAATTCTAAAAGAATACCAAGAAAAATGATGAGTAAGACACCAAGAAATATAAGTCTTCCAGACTCTATAATATATCTCTCTAGATACAGATTTACGAGCCTGTAACATAGTATCAATCACAGAGTCAGAGAAACCTCTTTGACTAAGAATCAAGCGTTCAATCTCCATACCTTTAAATTTAAGGATTTCAGATCCGGATGGAAAAAAGGACCTTGCGACAGAAGGTCTGGTCTTAACGGAAGAGTCCATGGTTGGCAAGATGCCATCCGGACAAGATCCGCATACCAAAACCTGTGAGGCCATGCCGGAGCTATTAGCAGAACAAACGAGCATTCCCTGAGAATCTTGGAGATTACTCTTGGAAGAAGAACTAGAGGCGGAAAGATATAGGCAGGATGATACTTCCAAGGAAGTGATAATGCATCCACTGCCTCCGCCTGAGGATCCCGGGATCTGGACAGATACCTGGGAAGTTTCTTGTTTAGATGAGAGGCCATCAGATCTATCTCTGGAAGCCCCCACATTTGAACAATCTGAAGAAATACCTCTGGGTGAAGAGACCATTCGCCCGGATGCAACGTTTGGCGACTGAGATAATCCGCTTCCCAATTGTCTACACCTGGGATATGAACCGCAGAGATTAGACAGGAGCTGGATTCCGCCCAAACCAAAATTCGTGATACTTCTTTCATAGCCAGAGGACTGTGAGTCCCTCCTTGATGATTGATGTATGCCACAGTTGTGACATTGTCTGTCTGAAAACAAATGAACGATTCTCTCTTCAGAAGAGGCCAAAACTGAAGAGCTCTGAAAATTGCACGGAGTTCCAAAATATTGATCGGTAATCTCACCTCCTGAGATTCCCAAACTCCCTGTGCCGTCAGAGATCCCCACACAGCTCCCCAACCTGTGAGACTTGCATCTGTTGAAATTACAGTCCAGGTCGGAAGAACAAAAGAAGCCCCCTGAACTAAACGATGGTGATCTGTCCACCACGTTAGAGAGTGTCGAACAATCGGTTTTAAAGATATTAATTGAGATATCTTCGTGTAATCCCTGCACCATTGGTTCAGCATACAGAGCTGAAGAGGTCGCATGTGAAAACGAGCAAAGGGGATCGCGTCCGATGCAGCAGTCATAAGACCTAGAATTTCCATGCATAAGGCTACCGAAGGGAATGATTGTGACTGAAGGTTTCGACAAGCTGTAATCAATTTTAGACGTTTCTTGTCTGTTAAAGACAGAGTCATGGACACTGAATCTATCTGGAAACCCAGAAAGGTTACCCTTGTTTGAGGAATCAAAGAACTTTTTGGTAAATTGATCCTCCAACCATGATCTTGAAGAAACAACACAAGTCAATTCGTATGAGACTCTGCTAAATGTAAAGACTGAGCAAGTACCAAGATATCGTCCAAATAAGGAAATACCACAATACCCTGTTCTCTGATTACACACAGAAGGGCACCGAGAATCTTTGTGAAAATTCTTGGAGCTGTAGCAAGGCCAAACGGTAGAGCCACAAATTGGTAATGCTTGTCTAGAAAAGAGAATCTCAGGAACTGAAAATGATCTGGATGAATCGGAATATGCAGATATGCATCCTGTAAATCTATTGTGGACATATAATTCCCTTGCTGAACAAAAGGCAATATAGTCCTTACAGTTACCATCTTGAACGTTGGTATCCTTACATAACGATTCAATCATTTTAGATCCAGAACTGGTCTGAAGGAATTCTCCTTCTTTGGTACAATGAAGAGATTTGAATAAAACCCCATCCCCTGTTCCGGAACTGGAACTGGCATAATTACTCCAGCCAACTCTAGATCTGAATCACAATTCAGAAATGCTTGAGCTTTCACTGGATTTACTGGGACACGGGAAAGAAAAAATCTCTTTGCAGGAGGTCTCATCTTGAAACCAATTCTGTACCCTTCTGAAACAATGCTCTGAATCCAAAGATTGTGAACAGAATTGATCTAAATTTCTTTGAAAAAACGTAACCTGCCCCCTACCAGCTGAACTGGAATGAGGGCCGTACCTTCATGTGAACTTAGAAGCAGGCTTTGCCTTTCTAGCAGGCTTGGATTTATTCCAGACTGGAGATGGTTTCCAAACTGAAACTGCTCCTGAGGACGAAGGATCAGGCTTTTGTTCTTTGTTGAAACGAAAGGAACGAAAACGATTGTTAGCCCTGTTTTTACCTTTAGATTTTTTATCCTGTGGTAAAAAAGTTCCTTTCCCACCAGTAACAGTTGAAATAATAGAATCCAACTGAGAACCAAATAATTTGTTTCCCTGGAAAGAAATGGAAAGTAGAGTTGATTTAGAAGCCATATCAGCATTCCAAGTTTTAAGCCATAAAGCTCTTCTGGCTAAGATAGCTAGAGACATAAACCTAACATCAACTCTAATAATATCAAAAATGGCATCACAGATAAAATTATTAGCATGCTGAAGAAGAATAATAATATCATGAGAATCACAATTTGCTACTTGTTGCGCTAGGGTTTCCAACCAAAAAGTTGAAGCTGCAGCAACATCAGCCAATGATATAGCAGGTCTAAGAAGATTACCTGAACACAGATAAGCTTTTCTTAGAAAGGATTCAATTTTTCTATCTAAAGGATCCTTAAACGAGGTACCATCTGACGTAGGAATGGTAGTACGTTTAGCAAGGGTAGAAATAGCCCCATCAACTTTAGGGATTTTGTCCCAAAATTCTAACCTGTCAGACGGAACAGGATATAATTGCTTAAAACGTTTAGAAGGAGTAAATGAATTACCCAATTTATCCCATTCTTTGGAAATCACTGCAGAAATAGCATTAGGAACAGGAAAAACTTCTGGAATAACCGCAGGAGCTTTAAAAACCGTATCCAAACGTATAGAATTAGTATCAAGAGGACTAGAATCCTTTATTTCTAAAGCAATTAGTACTTCTTTAAGTAAAGAGCGAATAAATTCCATCTTAAATAAATATGAAGATTTATCAGCATCAATCTCTGAGATAGAATCCTCTGAACCAGAAGAGTCCAAAGAATCAGAATGATGGTGTTCATTTAAAAATTCATCTGTAGAGAGAGAAGATTTAAAAGACATTTTACGTTTACTAGAAGGAGAAATAACAGACAAAGCCTTCTTTATGGATTCAGAAACAAAATCTCTTATGTTATCAGGAACATTCTGCACCTTAGATGTTGAGGGAACTGCAACAGGCAATGGTACATTACTAAAGGAAATATTATCTGCTTTAACAAGTTTGTCATGACAATTATTACAAACAACAGCTGGAGGAATAGCTACCAAAAATTTACAGCAGATACACTTAGCTTTGGTAGATCCAGCAGGCAGTGATTTTCCTGTAGTATCTTCTGGCTCAGATGCAACGTGAGACATCTTGCAATATGTAAGAGAAAAAACAACATATAAAGCAAAATAGATCAAATTCCTTATAAGACAGTTTCAGGAATGGGAAAGAATGCCAAATATCAAGCTTCTAGCAACCAGAAGCAAATGAAAAATGAGACTGAAATAATGTGGAGACAAAAGCGACGCCCATATTTTTTAGCGCCAAATAAGACGCCCACATTATTTGGCGCCTAAATGCTTTTGGCGCCAAAAATGACGCCACATCCGGAACGCCGACATCTTTGGCGCAAAATAACGTCAAAAAATGACGTAACTTCCGGCGACACGTATGACGCCGGAAACGGAAAAGAATTTTTGCGCCAAAAAAGTCTGCGCCAAGAATGACGCAATAAAATGAAGCATTTTCAGCCCCCGCGAGCCTAACAGCCCACAGGGAAAAAAAGTCAAATTTTTGAGGTAAGAAAAATATGATAATTCAATGTATAATCCCAAATATGAAACTGACTGTCTGAAAATAAGGAAAGTTGAACATTCTGAGTCAAGGCAAATAAATGTTTGAATACATATATTTAGAACTTTATAAATAAAGTGCCCAACCATAGCTTAGAGTGTCACAGAAAATAAGACTTACTTACCCCAGGACACTCATCTACATGTTTGTAGAAAGCCAAACCAGTACTGAAACGAGAATCAGTAGAGGTAATGGTAAATATAAGAGTATATCGTCGATCTGAAAAGGGAGGTAAGAGATGAATCTCTACGACCGATAACAGAGAACCTTATGAAATAGACCCCGTAGAAGGAGATCACTGCATTCAATAGGCAATACTCTCTTCACATCCCTCTGACATTCACTGCACGCTGAGAGGAAAACCGGGCTCCAACTTGCTGCGGAGCGCATATCAACGTAGAATCTAGCACAAACTTACTTCACCACCTCCCTTGGAGGCAAAGTTTGTAAAACTGATTTGTGGGTGTGGTGAGGGGTGTATTTATAGGCATTTTAAAGTTTGGGAAACTTTGCCCCTCCTGGTAGGAATGTATATCCCATATGTCACTAGCTCATGGACTCTTGTTAATTACATGAAAGAAAGAGTTATTATTAAATCCGGTATTAGCAGTGTGATTGTAATACAATCACATTGCTAACACCGGATTTAATAATATTAAATGTACCTCAAATGTTATGCATTTTTTTTAAAACTATTTACATAATGTTATGGTGCTCACTGCTTCGTAAATACACACTCACACAGTCACTCTATGTCAGATACCCACCTCCTGGACTAGAGACCTAGATCACTGGCGTCATGAAAGCGTCCTCAGGGACACTTTGCCACAGCTGTTCCCCAGCCGCATGCCTCGCTGTCCGCACTGAGAGAGTCAGGCCAGTTTACACAGCACATGTAGTCACATGCGCCAATAACTGCACTGACTGACTGTGCCGGTATTGGGTGAAATTGTGGTCACATGATGACCATTTGGTGGAGGACACAATAGGAATTAAAACACTTTTTTTTTTTTTAAATCAACAATACTGCAGCCTGGGGCTGGCGGGGGGGCAAATGGTAGGGCAAGCCATTTTCTACGGGGGGCAAATGCCCCCCCTTGCCCCCCTGTAGCGACGCCACTGGTCACTAGCTCATGGACTCTTGCTAATTACATGAAAGAAATATAGATAGCTGTATATATATTTTATAATTCAGAATGTAAGAAAAATGAATGAGGTGTGTATGAATTGAGTGCATGATACGTTGCAACTAAGTAAAGATTCACGGCTACAAACGTAAGAATAGTATCGATTAATTTGTGGATATTAGAACAAATCACTTAGCAATATTATTGCCTGCTAAATCATCGTTGAGAACTGATGATATTGTGTAACAGAATTGGCACATAGTGAGGACAGCTATCGATACTGTTCAAATAACATTTACAGTTTACAATTTTGTCTTAACACTTAAATTGACTAAGAGTGAACCCAATGAACACATTTGCCAAATAATGAGATAGAATCACATATAAAACTATATATATCAGATCGAGAGCGATAATAATCATAATATAAAAAGTGAATGGTGCGCATACCAAATGAGCGCATAGTATATTTATTTGCAAGTGTTCGAGGTGGCTCAAAACCTTAGTTAAGGTAATAAATACCGAAGGCATAAACGTATATGTAACACAAATTATTACATACTAGAACGATATATACAGCAACCACGAGAATCGTGACTACTGGGTGTAGGACTAAAGGTTAACACACAATACCAATGAACACATTTGCCAAATAATGAGATAGAATCACACCTATAAAACTATATCTCAGATCGAGAGCGATAATAATCATAATACAATAAGTGAATGGTGCGCATACCAATGAGCGCATAGTATATTTATTTGCAAGTGTTCGAGGTGGCTCAAAACCTTAGTTAAGGTAATAAATACCGAAGGCATAAACGTATATGTAACACAAATTATTACATACTAGAACGATTTATACAGCAACCACGAGAATCGTGACTACTAGGTGTAGGACTAAAGGTTAACACACAATACCAAGTGGTTAAAACAATACAAATATTGAATGGTGTGCATACGAATGAGGGCATAGCAAATTCAGCAGCAAATACTATGAGTGGTCCAAAATTGAAGTAATGGTAACAAATACCGGAGGCATGAGCGTATATAAATCATAAGCAACTGAATGCTAGAATAAAATATACAGGAGCCCGTGTCAACAAACGACAATTGTGACCACATAGTGCAGAACTGCATGATCAGCACACAATATAAATAACAAATGTACATATTTAATAAAGCAATAACAACCTAGGTTGGATAGAGGCTTTATTAATACTTAATCACTGTTAGAAGTACACTCCAGAATTAGCCATTGGCATATTCTCCAGTAAAATAGTCATGTATGTAAGCATACTATATAGTGTTTGGTAACAAGTGGCGTTGGTCAGAATTATTCTGACAAGAGTACATATATCCACTCAGCTATATCAGTGCCCTAGAGGCCAAGCAATATATTAACTTGACTCTCTAGGTAAAGTGTGAATAATGTAACAACAGAATCACACTAACCAAGGTATAGAACAACCCAGATCAATAGTACCAGTTATACAGTGAGACTAGATAACAATAATGGTTACAAGGCCATACTGATTAATAATAGTTCTCACATGATATAGCTATATAGCTACGAAGGTTAGACTATAAATTTTAAATGTGTGTGTTCACCCATGTTTTAAATAAACAATAAAAGTTCAATTTTAATTTCTTTTTTGCCTCTACTACAACAAGTCTGGGCATAGAGTGCTATTAGAGCATTATTCTTTCAGGGATCTTCAATCCCAATTGTTTGCAAAAGTTTGTGTAAATTAATGCTAGCACCACTTCTCACATGAAAGAATATGCAGAGATACTGACACAAAAAGTATCCAAGAAAAATTTCAATAGGTGAGAAGTTTGCCTCAATAGTGCCCTTGTTATCTTGTGTGGGTAGTATACAAAACAAACAAACCCTACCTGAAAGCCATGTGGGTTATAAACAACCCCAAAGAACCCTCAGGCAAATGTCCCATAAAACAGAAAACTTTACTCCCAGACACAAAAACGTTTGTCCCAAATTCACGTAAACTGAGTGCACACAAAAAATTAACCCTTTATGCAAGCAAGTAAAAACCTCTGATAACACTAGGATTACTGCTTACCCTTCCCCTAATGGGGACACTGTCAGCCTTTCTGAGTTAACACAGTCTCTGCAGAAAATATGACTGAACATACCTCATTGCTGTATAGCAAGAAACCGTTCCTCACACTGAAGTTTTCCTGTACTCCTCAGCTCATGTGGGAACAGCAGTGGACCTTAGTTGCAAATCCTAAGATCATCCTCCTCCAGGCAGAAATCTTCATCTATGTCCTGCCTGAGAGTAAATAGTACAACACCGGAACCATTTAAAAATAACAAACACTTGATTGAAGATAAAATAAAACTAACAGTTTAACACCTCTTCTCTTTACCCTTCCTGCTTAGTGCCAGCAAAGAGAATGACTGGAGGGTGGAGTTAAGGGGGGAGCTATATAGACAGCTCTGCTGTGGTGCTCTCTTTGCTACTTCCTGTCAGGAAGGACAATATCCCACAAGTTAGAATGAATCCGTGGACTCGGTACATCTTGCAAAAGAAAACAATTTATGTAAGAACTTACCTGATAAATTCATTTCTTTCATATTGGCAAGAGTCCATGAGCTAGTGACGTATGGGATATACAATCCTACCAGGAGGGGCAAAGTTTCCCAAACCTTAAAATGCCTATAAATACACCCCTCACCACACCCACAATTCAGTTTAACGAATAGCCAAGTAGTGGGGTGATAAAGAAAGGAGTAAAAAGCATCAATGGAATTTGGAAATAAATGTGCTTTATACAAAAAATCATAACCACCATAAAAAGGGTGGGTCTCATGGACTATTGCCAATATGAAAAATGAATTTATCAGGTAAGTTCTTACATAAATTATGTTTTCTTTCATGTAATTGGCAAGAGTCCATGAGCTAGTGACGTATGGGATAGCAGTACCCAAGATGTGGAACTCCACAGAAAAGTCACCAGAGAGGGATGGATAAAATAATTCTCTGCTGAAAAATAAATAAATCTACAACCCAAAATATAAGTTTATTCTCATAATGAAAAGAAAAAACTCAAACATAAGCAGAGGAATCAAACTGAAACAGCTGCCTGAAAAACTTTTCTACCAAAAACTGCTTCCGAAGAAGCAAATACATCAAAACGGTAGAATTTAGTAAATGTATGCAAAGAAGACCAAGTTGCTGCTTTGCAAATCTGATCAATTGAAGCTTCATTCTTAAAAGCCCACGAAGTGGAGACTGATCTAGTAGAATGAGCTGTAATTCTCTGAGACAGGGCCTGACCCGACTCCAAATAAGCCTGATGAATCAAACGCTTTAACCAAGATGCCAAGGAAATGGCAGAAGACTTCTAACCTTTCCTAGAACCAGTAAAGATAACAAATAGACTAGAAGACTTCCTGAAATCTTTAGTAGCTTCAACATAATATTTTAAAGCTCTTACCACATCCAAAGAATTTAAGGATCTGTCCAAAGAATTCTTAGGATTAGGACACAAAGAAGGGACAATTTCTCTATTAATGTTGTTAGAATTCACAACCTTAGGTAGAAATTTAAATGAAGTCCGCAAAACTGCCTTATCCTGATGGAAAATCAGAAAAGTAGATTCACAAGAAAGAGCAGATAATTCGGAAACTCTTCTAGCAAAAGAGATGGCCAAAAGGAACAACACTTTCCCAGAGAGTAGTTTAATGTCCAAAGAATGCATAGGCTCAAATGGAGGAGCCTGTAAAGCCTTCAAAACCAAATTAAGACTCCAAGGAGGAGAGATTGATTTAATGACAGGCTTGATACGGACCAAAGCCTGTACAAAACAGTGAATATCAGGAAGCTTAGCAATCTTTCTGTGAAATAAAACAGAAAGAGCAAGATAGTTCCTTCAAGGAACTTGCAGACAAACCCTTATCCAAACCATCCTGAAGAAACTGTAAAATTCTAGGAATTCTAAAAGAATGCCAGGAGAATTTATGATAAGTAACACCATGAAATATGTCTTCAAAACTCGATAATAAATCTTCCTAGAAACAGATTTACAAGCCTGTAACATAGTATTAATCGTTGAGTCAGAGACACATCTATGACTAAGCACTAGGCATTCAATTTCCATACCTTCAAATTTAATGATTTGAGATCCTGATGGAAAAACGGACCTTGAGACAGAAGGTCTGGCCTTAATGGAAGTGTCCAAGTATGGCAACTGGACATCCGAACAAGATCCGCATACCAAAACATGTGAGGCCATGCTGGAGCAACCAGCAACACAAACTATTGTTCCATGATGATTTTGGAGATCACTCTTGGAAGAAGAACTAGAGGGGGAAATATAAACAGGTTGGTAACACCAAGGAACTGTTAACGCATCAATCGCTTCCGCCTGAGGATCCCTGGAACTGGACAGGTACCTGGGTAGTTTCTTGTTTAGATGGGAAGCCATCAGATATATTTCTGGAAGACCCCACATCTGAACAATCTGAGAAAACACATCTGGATGGAGTGACCACTCCCCCGGATGTAAAGTCTGACGGCTGAGATAATCCACTTCCCAATTGTCTATACCTGGGATATGAACCGCAGAAACTAGACAGGAGCTGGATTCCACCCAAGCAAGTATCCGATATACTTCTTTCATAGCTTGGGGACTGTGAGTCCCACCCTGATGATTGACATATGCCACAGTTGTGATATCGTCTTTCTGAAAACAAATGAACGGTTCTCTCTTCAACAGAGGCCAAACCTGAAGAGCCCTGAAAATAGCACTGAGTTCTAAAATATTGATTGGTAACCTCGCCTCTTGAGATTTCCAAACCCTTTGTGCGGTCAGAGATCCCCAGACAGCTCCCCAACCTGAAAGATTTGCATCTGTTGTGATCACAGTCCAGGTTGGACGAACAAAGGAGGCCAGTTGAACTATACAATGGTAATCTAACCACCAAGTCAGAGAGAGTTGAACATTGGGATTTAAGGATATTAATTGTGATATCTTTGTATAATCCCTGCACCATTGTTTCAGCATACAAAGCTGGAGAGGTCTCATTTGAAAACGAGCAAAGTGGATCGGGTCAAGCTGAAACCAATTGTAATCGTCTCTTGTCTGTTCGAGAGTCATGGACACAAACTATCTGGAGACCTAAAAAGGTGACCCTTGTCTTAGGAATCAAAGAACTTTTTGGTAAATTGATCCTCCAACCATGTCTTTGAAGAAACAACAACACTAGTTGATTCGTGTGAGATTCTGAAGAATGTAAAGTCTGAGCTAGTACCAAGATATCGTCCAAATAAGGAAACACCACAATACCCCGTTCTCGGATTACAGAGAGTAGGGCACCGAGCACCTTTGAAAATATTCTTGGATCTGTCGGTAGGCCAAATGGAAGAGCAACAAATTTTTAATGCCTGTCTAGAAAAGAGAATATCAGAAACTGATAGTGGTCTGGATGAATTGGAATATGAAAATATGCATCCTGTAAGTCTATTGTGGACATATTATGCCCTTGCTGAACAAAAGGCAGAATAGTCCTTATAGTCACCATTTTGAATGTTGGCACTCTTACAAAACGATTAAAAATTTTCAGATCCAGAACTGGCCTGAATGAATTTTCTTTCTTTGGGACAATGAATAGATTTGAATAAAACCCCAGACCGTTCCTGAAACGGAACAGGTATGTTTTCCCCTGAAAGCTCCAGGTCTGAAACACACTTCAGAAAAGCCTGAGCCTTTACTGCTGGGATGCGTGAGAAAAAAATCTTCTCACAGGAGGTCTTACTCTGAATCCTATTCGGTGTCCTTGAGAGACAATACTCTGAATCCATTGATTTTGGACAGAATCTGCCTAAATGTTTTGGAAGAATGTTAATCTGCCCTCTACCAGCAGAGCTGGAATGAGGGCTGCACCTTTCATGCAGATTTGGGGGCTGGCTTTGGTTTCTTAAACGGTTTGGATTTACTCCAACTTGAAGGTTTCCAATTGGAACCAGATTCTTTGGGGGAAGGATTAGGTTTCTGTTCCTTATTTTGTCGAAAGGAATGAAAACGGTTAGAAGCTTTAGATTTACCACCCTTAGGGTCTTTTATCCTGAGGAAAAAATACTCCCCCCCCCCCAGTGACAGTTGTTGTAGACTTAGATACCATGTCAGCATTCCAATATTTGAGCCACAAAGCTCTTCTAGCTAAAGACATAGATTTAACATCAATTTTGATATAAAAAAACAATTTATGTAAGAACTTACCTGATAAATTCATTTCTTTCATATTAGCAAGAGTCCATGAGCTAGTGACGTATGGGATATACATTCCTACCAGGAGGGGCAAAGTTTCCCAAACCTCAAAATGCCTATAAATACACCCCTCACCACACCCACAAATCAGTTTAACAAATAGCCAAGAAGTGGGGTGATAAGAAAAAAGTGCGAAAGCATAAAAAATAAGGAATTGGAATAATTGTTCTTCATACAAAAAAATCATAACCACCACAAAAAAGGGTGGGCCTCATGGACTCTTGCTAATATGAAAGAAATGAATTTATCAGGTAAGTTCTTACATAAATTATGTTTTCTTTCATGTAATTAGCAAGAGTCCATGAGCTAGTGAGGTATGGGATAATGACTACCCAAGATGTGGATCTTTCCACGCAAGAGTCACTAGAGAGGGAGGGATAAAATAAAGACAGCCAATTCCTGCTGAAAATAATCCACACCCAAAATAAAGTTTAATGAAAAACAAACAGAAGATTCAAACTGAAACCGCTGCCTGAAATACTTTTCTACCAAAAACTGCTTCAGAAGAAGAAAATACATCAAAATGGTAGAATTTAGTAAAAGTATGCAAAGAGGACCAAGTTGCTGCTTTGCAAATCTGATCAACCGAAGCTTCATTCCTAAACGCCCAGGAAGTAGAAACTGACCTAGTAGAATGAGCTGTAATCCTTTGAGGCAGAGTTTTACCCGACTCGACATAGGCATGATGAATTAAAGATTTCAACCAAGATGCCAAAGAAATGGCAGAAGCTTTCTGGCCTTTTCTAGAACCGGAAAAGATAAATAGACTAGAAGTCTTTCGGAAAGACTTAGTAGCTTCAACATAATATTTCAAAGCTCTAACAACATCCAAAGAATGCAACGATTTCTCCTTAGAATTCTTAGGATTAGGACATAATGAGGGAACCACAATTTCTCTACTAATGTTGTTGGAATTCACAACCTTAGGTAAAAATTCAAAAGAAGTTCGCAACACCGCCTTATCCTGATGAAAAATCAGAAAAGGAGACTCACAAGAAAGAGCAGATAATTCAGAGACTCTTCTGGCAGAAGAGATCGCCAAAAGGAACAAAACTTTCCAAGAAAGTAATTTAATGTCCAATGAATGCATGGGTTCAAAAGGAGGAGCTTGAAGAGCCCCCAGAACCAAATTCAAACTCCAAGGAGGAGAAATTGACTTAATGACAGGTTTTATACGAACCAAAGCTTGTACAAAACAATGAATATCAGGAAGATTAGCAATCTTTCTGTGAAAAAGAACAGAAAGAGCAGAGATTTGTCCTTTCAAAGAACTTGCGGATAAACCTTTATCTAAACCATCCTGAAGAAACTGTAAAATTCTCGGAATTCTAAAAGAATGCCAAGAAAAATGATGAGAAAGACACCAAGAAATATAAGTCTTCCAGACTCTATAATATATCTCTCTAGATACAGATTTACGAGCCTGTAACATAGTATTAATCACAGAGTCAGAGAAACCTCTTTGACCAAGAATCAAGCGTTCAATCTCCATACCTTTAAATTTAAGGATTTGAGATCCTGATGGAAAAAAGGACCTTGCGACAGAAGGTCTGGTCTTAGCGGAAGAGTCCACGGATGGCAAGAGGCCATCCGGACAAGATCCGCATACCAAAACCTGTGAGAACATGCCGGAGATACCAGCAGAACAAACGAGCATTCCTTCAGAATCTTGGAGATTACTCTTGGAAGAAGAACTAGAGGCGGAAAGATATAGGCAGGATGATACTTCCAAGGAAGTGATAATGCATCCACTGCTTCCGCCTGAGGATCCCGGGATCTGGACAGATACCTTGGAAGTTTCTTGTTTAGATGAGACGCCATCAGATCTATTTCTGGAAGCTCCCACATTTGAACAATCTGAAGAAATACCTCTGGGTGAAGAGACCATTCGCCCGCATGCAACGTTTGGCGACTGAGATAATCCGCTTCCCAATTGTCTATACCTGGGATATGAACCGCAGAGATTAGACAGGAGCTGGATTCCGCCCAAACCAGAATTCGAGATACTTCTTTCATAGCCAGAGGACTGTGAGTCCCTCCTTGATGATTGATGTATGCCACAGTTGTGACATTGTCTGTCTGAAAACAAATGAACGATTCTCTCTTCAGAAGAGGCCAAGACTGAAGAGCTCTGAAAATTGCACGGAGTTCCAAAATATTAATCGGTAATCTCACCTCCTGAGATTCCCAAACTCCTTGTGCCGTCAGAGATCCCCACACAGCTCCCCAACCTGTAAGACTTGCATCTGTTGAAATTACAGTCCAGGTCGGAAGAAAAAAAGAAGCCCCCTGAATTAAACGATGGTGATCTGTCCACCATGTCAGAGAGTGTCGTACAATCGGTTTTAAAGATATTAATTGAGATATCTTTGTGTAATCCCTGCACCATTGATTCAGCATACAGAGCTGAAGAGGTCGCATGTGAAAACGAGCAAAGGGGATCGCGTCCGATGCAGCAGTCATAAGACCTAGAATTTCCATGAATAAGGCTACCGAAGGGAATGATTGTGACTGAAGGTTTCGACAAGCCGAAATCAATTTTAGACGTCTCTTGTCTGTCAAAGACAGAGTCATGGACACTGAATCTATATGGAAACCCAGAAAGGTTACCCTTGTCTGAGGAATCAATGAACTTTTTAGTGAATTGATCCTCCAACCATGATCTTGAAGAAACAACACAAGTCGATTCGTATGAGATTCTGCTAAATGTAAAGACTGAGCAAGTACCAAGATATCGTCCAAATAAGGAAATACCACAATACCCTGTTCTCTGATTACAGACAGAAGGGCACCGAGAACCTTTGTAAAAATTCTTGGAGCTGTAGCTAGGCCAAACGGCAGAGCCACAAACTGGTAATGCTTGTCCAGAAAAGAGAATCTCAGGAACTGATAGTGATCTGGATGAATCGGAATATGCAGATATGCATCCTGTAAATCTATTGTAGACATATAATGCCCTTGCTGAACAAAAGGCAGGATAGTCCTTACAGTTACCATTTTGAATGTTGGTATCCTTACATAACGATTCAATATTTTTAGATCCAGAACTGGTCTGAAGGAATTCTCCTTCTTTGGTACAATGAAGAGATTCGAATAAAACCCCAGCCCCTGTTCCAGAACTGGAACTGGCATAATTACTCCACGGGAAAGAAAAAATCTCTTTGCAGGAGATCTTATCTTGAAACCAATTCTGTACCCTTCTGAAATAATGTTCTGAATCCAAAGATTGTGAACAGAATTGATCAAAATTTCTTTGAAAAAACGTAATCTGCCCCCTACCAGCTGAGCTGGAATGAGGGCCGCACCTTCATGTGGACTTAGAAGCTGGCTTTGCTTTTCTAGAAGGCTTGGATTTATTCCAGACTGGAGATGGTTTCCAAACTGAAACTGCTCCTGAGGATGAAGGATCAGGCTTTTGTTCTTTGTTGAAACGAAAGGAACGAAAACGATTATTAGCCCTGTTTTACCCTTAGATTTTTTATCCTGTGGTAAAAAAGTTCCTTTCCCACCAGTAACAGTTGAGATAATAGAATCCAACTGAGAACCAAATAATTTATTACCCTGGAAAGAAAGGGAAAGTAGAGTCGATTTAGAAGACATATCAGCATTCCAAGTTTTAAGCCATAAAGCTCTTCTAGCTAAAATAGCTAGAGACATAAACCTGACATCAACTCTGATAATATCAAAAATGGCATCACAGATAAAATTATTAGCATGTTGAAGAAGAATAATAATGTTATGAGAATCATGATCTGTTTCTTGTTGCGCTAAAGTTTCCAACCAAAAAGTTGAAGCTGCAGCAACATCCGCCAAAGATATAGCAGGTCTAAGAAGATAACCTGAACACAAATAAGCTTTTCTTAGAAAGGATTCAATTTTCCTATCTAAAGGATCCTTAAAGGAAGTACCATCTGCCGTAGGAATAGTAGTACGTTTAGAAAGGGTAGAGATAGCCCCATCAACTTTAGGGATTTTGTCCCAAAACTCTAATCTGTCAGACGGCACAGGATATAATTGCTTAAAACGTTTAGAAGGAGTAAATGAATTACCCAAATTATTCCATTCCCTGGAAATTACTTGAGAAATAGCACCAGGAACAGGAAAAACTTCTGGAATAACTACAGGAGATTTAAAGACCTTGTCTAAACGTTTAGATTTAGTATCAAGGGGACCAGAATCCTCAATTTCTAATGCAATTAGGACTTCTTTAAGTAAAGAACGAATAAATTCCATTTTAAATAAATATGAAGATTTATCAGCATCAACCTCTGAAACAGAATCCTCTGAACCAGAAGAATCATTAGAATCAGAATGATGACGTTCATTTAAAAATTCATCTGGATAAAGAGAAGTTTTAAAAGACTTTTTATGTTTACTAGAAGGAGGAATAACAGACATAGCCTTCTTAATAGATTCAGAAACAAAATCTCTTATGTTATCAGGAACACTCTGAACATTAGATGTTGATGGAACTGCAACAGGTAATGGTATTTTACTAAAGGAAATATTTTCTGCATTAACAAGTTTGTCATGACATTTAATACAAACAACAGCTGGAGGAACAGCTACCAAAAGTTTACAGCAGATACACTTAGCTTTGGTAGTTCCAGCACCAGGCAGCGATTTTCCTGAAGTATCTTCTGACTCAGATGCAACATGAGACATCTTGCAATATGTAAGAGAAAAAACAACATATAAAGCAAAATTGATCAAATTCCTTAAATGACAGTTTTAGAAATGGGAAAAAATGCCAAAGAACAAGCTTCTAGCAACCAGAAGCAATGAAAAATGAGACTTAAATAATGTGGAGACAAAAGCGACGCCCATATTTTTTTTAGCGCCAAATAAGGCGCCCACATTATTTGGCGCCAAAAATGACGCCACATCCGGAACGCCGACATTTTTGGCGCAAAAGAACGGCAAAAAATGACGCAACTTCCGGCGACACGTATGACGCCGGAAACAGAAAAGATTTTTTTGCGCCAAAAAAGTCTGCGCCAAGAATGACGCAATAAAATGAAGCATTTTCAGCCCCCGCGAGCCTAACAGCCCACAGGGAAAAAGTCAAATTTTTAAGGTAAAAAAAAATGATTGATTCAAATGCATTATCCCAAATATGAAACTGACTGTCTGAAAATAAGGAATGTTGAACATCCTGAGTCAAGGCAAATAAATGTTTGAATACATATATTTAGAACTTTATAAAAAAGTGCCCAACCATAGCTTAGTGTGTCACAGAAAATAAGACTTACTTACCCCAGGACACTCGTCTACATGTTGTAGAAAGCCAAACCAGTACTGAAACGAAAATCAGCAGAGGTAATGGTATATATATATATATATATAAGAGTATATCGTCGATCTGAAAAGGGAGGTAAAGAGATGAATCTCTACGACCGATAACAGAGAACCTATGAAATAGACCCCCCGTAGAAGGAGATCATTGCATTCAAATAGGCAATACTCTCCTCACATCCCTCTGACATTCACTGCACGCTGAGAGGAAAACCGGGCTCCAACCTGTTGCAGAGCGCATATCAACGTAGAATCTAGCACAAACTTACTTCACCACCTCCATAGGAGGCAAAGTTTGTAAAACTGATTCGTGGGTGTGGTGAGGGGTGTATTTATAGGCATTTTGAGGTTTGGGAAACTTTGCCCCTCCTGGTAGGAATGTATATCCCATACGTCACTAGCTCATGGACTCTTGCTAATTACATGAAAGAAATGGCATCGCAGATAAAATGATTAGCATGTTGAAGCAAGCAATGCTAGACAAATCAGGATCTATTTCCTGTTGCGCTAAACTTTCCAACCAAAAAGTTGATGCAGCTGCAACATCAGCCATAGAAATGGCAGGCCTGAGAAGATAGCCAGAATATAAATAAGCTTTCCTTAGATAAGATTCAAGTTTCCTATCTAAAGGGTCTTTAAAAGAAGTACTATCTTCCATAGGAATAGTAGTACAAATAGCCCCATCAACTTTGGGGATCTTTTCCAAAAACTTCAATCTAACTGCTGGCAAAGGATACGATTTTTTAAACCTTGAAGGAATAAAAGAAGTACCAGGCCTATTCCATTCCTTAGAAATCATATCAGAAATAGCATCAGGAACTGGAAAATCCTCTGGAGTAACCACAGGAGGTTTATAAACTCAATTTAAACGTTTACTAGTATTAATATCAAGAGGACTAGTTTCCTCAAAATCCAATGTAATCAACACCTTTTAACAAGGAACGAATATACTCCATTTAAATAAATAAGTAGATTTGTCAGTGTGAATATCTGAGGAAGGATCTTCTGAATCAGATAGATCTTCATCAGAGGATAATTCAGTAGGTTGTCGGTCATTTGAAATTTCATCAACTTTATGAGAAGTTTTAAAAGACCTTTTATGTTTATTAGAAGGCGGGATGGCAGACAAAGCCTTCTGAATCGCGTCAGCAATAAAACCTTTTATATTCACAAGTATATCATGTACATTAGATGTTTAACAACAGGCATTGTACTATTACTGATGGACACATTCTCTGCATGTAAAATCTTATGACAACTATTACATACCACAGCTGGAGTTTTAATCTCCACAAATTTACAACAAATGCACTTAGCTTTGGTAGAACTGTTATCAGGCAGCAGGGTTCCAACAGTGGTTTCTGAGACAGGATCAGATTGAGACATCTTGCAAATGTAAGAGAAAAAACAACATATAAAGCACAATTATCAATTTCCTTATATGGCAGTTTCAGGAATGGGAAAAAAATGCAAACAGCATAGCCCTCTGATATAGAAAGAGGCATATAGGAATGGGGATTTAAATAATGAAATTATTTGGTGCCAAGTATGATGCACAAAGCAAACAGAATTTTTTTGGGCTCTAACAACATACGGAAATGACACAATTGCGTAATTGTAGACGCAACCTTGTGCAAGGAAGTCGGCGTCAACTAAGAAGACGGAAATTACTAATTTGCTTCATCGGACGTATCTTCGCGCCAAAAATGAAGCAAAAAACTTTGTAATTTTGCCCGCGAATTTGAGTGAAAAAAGCAGTCAATTGAAAAAAAAGAGACTATACCCCAGGTAAGAAAAATATTTTCCTAAATATGTTTTTGCCCAAATATGAAACTGACATTCTGCAAAAGGAAATATAAATAAATCTGACTCGTGGCAAATATAAGTACAATACATATATTTAGAACTTTATATTAATGCATAAAGTGCCAAACCGTAGCTGAGAGTGTCTTAAGTAATGAAAACATACTTACTGAGACACCTATCCACATATAGCAGATAGCCAAAGCAGTACTGAAACAGTTATCAGTAGAGGTAATGGAATATAAGAGTATATCTTCGAACTGAATAAGGGAGGTAGGAGATTAATCTCTACGACTGATAACAGAGAACCTATGAAATAGATCTCCTGCGAGAAAAACCATTGCATTCAATAGGTGATACTCCCTTCACATCCCTCTGACATTCACTGTACTCTGATAGGAATCGGGCTTCAAAATGCTCAGAAGCGCTTATCAACGTAGAAATCTTATCACAAACTTACTTCACCACCTCCATAGGAGGCAAAGTTTGTAAAAACTTACTTGTGGGTGTATTTATAACGGGGGTGTATTTATAGGCATTTTGAGGTTTGGGAAACTTGTATATCCCATACATCACTAGCTCATGGACTCTTGCCAATTACATGAAAGAAAACAAATTATGCTTACCTGATAATTTTCTTTTCTTCTGATGGAAAGAGTCCACAGCTGCATTACTTTTGGGAATTAAGAACCTGGCCACCAGGAGGAGGCAAAGACACCCCAGCCAAAGGCTTAAATACTCTTCTTCCCACTCCCCTCATCCCCAGTCATTCTGACTAGGAACAAGGAACAGTAGAAGAAATACAAGGGTGAAAATGTATATGAATATAAGGACGCCCCACATAAAATTACAGGTGGGGAGCTGTGGACTCTTTCCATCAGAAGAAAAGGAAATTATCAGGTAAGCATAAATTATGTTTTTCTTCTTAAATGGAAAGAGTCCACAGCTGCATTCACTACTTTGGGGAAACAATACACAAGCTATAGAGGACACTGAATGCCAAGACGGGATGGTACAATAGGCGGCTGATAGATACTGAGAGCACCAAGCCTTAACCTCTACCCCAATAAAAAATCCAGATTCGTCCGAAGCCAAGAAAAAATTTCCAAAGGAAAATCCCCAGTGACACTGACTCGCAGCCAGTCCAGAGCCAAACTAGAGACTGCAAAACGGACATGACTGAGCCAACAGTGCTCCAAGAGACACCGTCGCCCGCCCCCCACTCATCCCTACCAAATGAAAGGTAAAGCAGCCGAAATCCCCTAGGGGAACAAGGCAAAGGAGGACTGAGGAAACCGAAAGGCCCCTTAATACAAAAACAGCACCTCCAAGAGTGGGCCTAGCACACAGAGAACCAAATGAACCCAAAATGGGAAGCAGGCCACGCCTATACCAAGCGAAACCCGGGATAAAACCGGGCAAGGAGACCAAAAGACGTCTCCCCAACATCCTGCAAGCAAGGAACGCAACTAAAGAGGCAAAAACCTCCCAGCGCCTGTCCTAAAATACCCAAGCATTCGACCGTGAAAGAGCGTGCAACCCCAAGTTCGAGAACACAGAGTCCCTAACAGGACGACACAGAGGAAGCTTGCAAGGAAGAGGAAGCAGCAGTCATAAAAAAAAACAGAACGCACAAAACAGCCCCCGACAGAGGGCACCCTCCAGGCAACCCAAGCCGCGCCGCCGGACCTACTCACAGGTCCCTAAAAAGGGGAACACAAAGCTTCCATCAAGGCCCCCCGAGGAGAGAATACCCTCAGAAACCAAAGGAAGAGGAAACCGTCTCCTGTCAAAGGAGCAAGGAAAAAACCATCTCCCAGCAGACTGAGCTATTAGAATAGACTCAGCAAGCTCACACATCCCAAAGGATACTGTGACCCATATACAGCTCGGGCATCTTGACTTGCAGACCCAGCTGGGCCACCAATATAAGGGAACAAAAATCCCAAAACTGGTACAGGAACGAGCGTAAAGGTGGCAGAGCCATACCCCCAGAGTACAAGTACAACCCTACTCTGAAACCAGACAAGGCCATAGACCTAAGATCTATCAAACAGGCCCCACAGTCTGACATGGAACCAACAAGGTTCCAGGTGGAACCAAGTCCACCTTCCACTTCCTGACCAGAAGAAGCCCCAAGTAAAGACTCTGTCTCCCTAGGAAGAGACTGTCCCCCTAAAGAAAAAGGGAAGATGCTGGAAGAGCAATAACCACCTTCAAGCCACCGGCTAAATGGGAAGATCCCGCAAATGTCCTAGATAGGACACCCTCACAAGTAGCTCACCCAACAGAGGCACAGCCAACCCATTCGCCTGCAGAGCAGATAATCCACGGGTACACTGGCAAAATAACAGGGGAATACAACCCAAGGAACAACAGAAACTAGAATCCAGCGCCAGCAGCCGGGTAGAAACACACATTCTTGAGGCGCCCCTGACATGGTCCATTACATGGAGCAAGGATATAGCTCCAGTTCCCACCATCGTGGAACATCCCGACCAGCCCTGAGATCCAAAACAACCCAAAACTGGGACAGGAGCGAAGTCACAGAAAGAGGAAGTCTCAGGAGAAAAACAGGTCCGGAAACCTAATAGTTATAATATAATAACTAGTATTTATATAGCGCCTTTCTCCCAGTGGGACTCAAATCGCTTTTTCAGCGCTCGCTCTCGGAATTAACCAAATCGGCAGCTGAATAGTAATAGTTATTATTACCCAATTTCAGGCAACTATACCCTGGAACTAAACAACCCAACTGGCCAAAAAAACAGACAAAGGGAATGAAGCATATCAAGAGAATCCGGACTGCGAAGAGAACTCGAAAGCCCCGACCAAGGAAGGAACTACCCCTAGATAAAGTCCAAATCTCCAGGGAACAAGGCTAGAAATCAAATGAAGGGACTTCAGAAGGCCTCAGGACAACAGAAGTGATACTTCTAGTTCCCAAAACCCTACTAGCAGGGCTAGTCTCCCCATCACCTGCACACAGAGGAGAAAAAGGTGCTAAACCTTCCCAGCTCCGCGAAACCCCAAGCTAAGCAAGTCCCTACAGGGATCAACCAATGTCCGGAACACAGATCCCCAAAAGGAGACCTAACCACCCGGAGACAATGGAAGAAGACTCATAGGTCTCATAATTCAGACAGACCCTACGTGCCCAGAGTAAATCGTATCTAGATACACTAGAAACAGCTTACACACACCCCCCTTAAGGTGCTAAAATCTGCAACAGGTTTCAAAAATCTTTTCAAAAACCCACAAAAAACGATAACTTGAGCACTCAGCGCTACTACCGAACCAGTCCAGCAAAAAACAGTGCCACGTGTCTGAACAGCCACAAAACCAAACGAACCCGACAGGACCAGCCTGCATTCAGGGTCCTAACCGACAAGCTGCATAAATTCTTCCACATAGGGGAAAAACAGACATTATTAAACATAGGACTAACGTGTCTAAACAACTTCCGGAGAAGTACCAAAGTATCGATCAGCAGATGGTTCCTGAAGGAAACAAACAAAAGACATCCCATCGGATACCGAAACAGGAGATAACCATCCATGTCTAATGAGGTGCACCATTCGAATTATCAGACTGAAATATCTGTTAACGATAGGGTCGTTCAATAACTGAAAAAGATGTCTAAGCAACACGCTAAGCCGCGCAATCCTGTAACAACACTCCAGAAAAGTTACACCCGTGGGAAACTGTAGAGGCCCAACCCAAGGCAGAAGACCCGGGACAATAGGGCACGAGCACAATCTCAAATAAACTTCTGGACTCTGCAGTCTGGACTCCATCGCTAACATTATTTGGAAGCGAAAACGTGCTGCAACCTCTGGGGGGGGGGGGGGGGGGGGGAAAACATGCCACCCTGCATGGAGGAACAATAAAGTGGGTTACCTGCATGCCTCCTGGAGAACAGGGCCCCCAGAGGCGGATGGCTCAGCAGTCCCTCTAATATGGCATAAGGAACAAAACTGGTTGACATGTGTCAACGAGGCCAATCCGGAGTCATCACCTGACACAGAAACTGAAATCAAAACAGTATTGGTATCAGAATCCTCTGTAACTGAATCAGAAATGAGCAGTCTCAGCATCAGAATCCTCTATAACTGGATAAAGGAATATCAATATGGACTAAAGTATGTATTGGACAAAAATGGCACCTGACACCCACAATGGCTGGGGCACTCACCACCTCCTATGACCAGACCCCCGCGGACTAGAATAATTCATTTGCCACACGGACAGGAATGCGTAAATGGGGAACGGAACCACGCCCGAACACAAGGTGAACCGTACAATCCAAAAAAGCACGCCCAACCAAAAGGTTGCGTCACTTCCTAAGGCCTCAAAGTTCCAACCACGAGCCCATAAACATCACACAAGCAGGTTGAATCACAAACGATTATAACCCCCCTCAGGAGGAGACATTAACCCTCGATTCCAAGATACTAAGGGAGTGTCATATAGTTAGAACCACAAAGGTGATGCAGCCTCTTAAGGGAATCTACGCTGTGGAACAGGAACAAGGCCTTTCAAGTGTGACGAATAGTGGCATCGCCTCCGCCATGGACTTAAAAGAAGAAAGCAGGAAGCGGAGCGAAGTTTGACAACGCCGATTGCTTGAGGAGCTGTTAATCAGAGTTGGGATGGTTTCGCAGAAAGACTCTCCCTGCATCTCCGGACTCTTAACTTTCAGAGACTGACAGGACAACTTAAAACTCCTGTCCCATGCTGAAGAGTACTACCCTCCATAAGGGACAAAAAAAAAAAAAAAAAAAAATTCTGACACTTCTCTGCCAACCTCCTGGGACGAAAGGCAAAGAATGACTGAGGGATGAGTGGAGTGGGATGAGTATTTAAGCCTTTGGCTGGGGTGTCTTTGCCTCTTCCTGGTGGCCAGGTTCTTAATTCCCAAAAGTAATGACTGCAGCTGTGGACTCTTTCCATTTAAGAAGAAAAAACCACAGATGTAGACTGGGCAGCGGAGTTGTAGGTACTGCATTTGAAGGCTGAAGGAGCAGAACAGGCATGTCAGGGTTAACAGAACAGAACACCTCCCTGCTGCTGGATGAAGCACTACTGATCTACTGCAGGTCTGGAGTCAGAATATTGAGAGAAGCAGCAGAGCTGAGAAAACAGTGCGCCAAAACAGTCCCACGTTTCCACACTCCCGTTTTGAGAGTCACTCCCCCTAGTGCCGACCAATGTTAAAATGTTGGGCACTATTTCCTCATGGAGCGATTGCTTCGGAATGCAATTAGTACTGCTCCTGTATGAAATTTCTCTGTGCTATGCGTAACTGAGTTACCGTGCACAGGCAAAAGATTATTTATGTGTTCCCTGAATATCCCATAAGGGAAAGAAAAGTTGCCGCCAGACATAAGTCATCAAACACCCTTTTCACATTACCCACAGAGAAATAAAGGTGTCCATATACCACAGACTGTCAAGCCCACACCCACTGGAGGAATATGGCCCAAATGTCCCATGTCCTGTGTTTAAATCTCATCCCCCTGAATTAGACAACTTATGAGGGCTCAGGGAACTCCTGGAAATTACCAGTCAGAGGTCTTCTGTATTCACAGCTGCTCCAGGTCTGACAGAAACCATCCTGAAACTAACAGGGACCTGTGAAAAGGAAAGCAGTGTAACACACTTGTTACCTATATGGGAAGATAGCATAAATGTACTGGAAGGATGCCTGGCAGCACCCCTGCGACATCCAGCAGCTTAACTTCACCAAAACACTACTAAGACAATGACATGGCTCCCTTGCAGGAAATACATTGAGGACAACAAATTCAAATCAGCAGAGCACCTTGCTTTGCCAACCTCCATGAGACGAGGCATATAACTACTGGGGGGGGGGGAGTGGGACGGTTATTTGCTTGTTTGGGGTGTCTTTGCCTCCTCCTGGTGGCCAGATTGAGCATTTCCCATAGGTAATGCTTGATTTTGTGAACGCTCACTGCCATTAAAAAGTATTTTCAGTTAATACAATTTTCTCTATGTGTATAATTGTGACAGCCATCAGCCAATCACAAAATGGACATATGAATATAATGTGTCCCCTTTTGCACATCAGTAGAAGCTGGAGCCTTAGAAACTGCATATAAAAAGAATGCACGTTTGATAATTGAAGTATTTTTTTTTTTTTTATTATTGCATGTTTTATCTGAATCATGAAACAGTTTACTTTAGTGACCATTTAATCACATGTAACGGCTTGTGGTCGCTCATCAATTTATGAAAAAAATAGTTAAGCAGAAATGGACTAGTGAGTAGTTTGCCTCAAAAAAAAATGGTTATGGGATGGTTAACCCTTTCTAAATTATTTTAAATTCATGAATGAGACTATATAACTATGTATGTGTCATGTATGCATGTTTGATTCTTTAGAAGGTATACACTATGGGAGTATGACAGAATGTTGCACAAGCCTCTGCATAAAGCTATTTTGATGCATTATCCAGAATACAAAAAAAAACTTCCTATGTTTAATTTTTAGGCAAACATTCTTTATTTACATTATAAAACAGGCATCTCTACATTGTTAATTTCAATAAACTGCAGCTTTTTTGGCATGGAACTATAAATACCCGCGTATTACTTCATTGGAGAAACTCAGTTTTTTATTATTACATTCTGATGTAAATAAAATGCTCATTTGCACAATTGGCTGTACACAATCCTTGGATATATTACCCTAGAAGCATAATTCAGGCCTTGGTGAAATACAGTCTTATCTTGTTAAAGTGATTGTAAAGTATAATGAATTAAAGCCCAGTATTAAAAAAAATACTCTTAAAAACAGCACTTTAATTCATTAAACTTTAAAAACATGCATTTTTTTCTTGTAAAGGGACCACCAATTCTCCACCCACGTTCTCCTTCTGTATTTAGCATATTGATGACGAATCCGGCTTCCTCTAATCGTTGCGTGCCCCACGAGCTGGACTCCAATGGGGGCATGAAATGATTGGAGGGAGCCGGATTAGTCATCGATCCGCAAAATACAGAAGGAGAAGCAGGCGGAGGATCGGCGGTCTGTTTACCATAACAAAAAAGGTAAGTAATTAGAAAAAAGCGTGTTTGTAAAATTTAATGAATTAAGTGCCCCTTTTTTAAAAGTATTTTTTAATACTGGGCTTCAATTCATTCTACTTTATAATCACTTTAAACAAAGTATCTATATAGCTTTAAGCCCTACATTTAAAAAAAATAATTTAAACATATCCAAAACTGAGCAGGCCCTCTATGCGTACTTAAAGGTACAGAAAGGTCAAAAATGAAACGTGCATAGGGGCATTTCAATATGAAATAGAAGCATTTTTGAAATATAATTCCATTAGAAAAAATGCTTTTAATAAAAGTTATTACCGTTTTCTGCAGCATACACATATCCTGTGAAAGCCTGGGAACCAGTATTAAAACACCACAACTTCTCAAAGTCAGTAGTAACATATATGCCATAAATTACGCCTTCAGAAGCAATACACACCACCACCAGCTTTCTGAGCAGACATGGTGTTTGAATACTGGTTCACAGGCCCTCACAGCATATGTGCTTATGCCGCAGAAAAATAACTTATCAGAAGCATTTTTGCTAATAGAAGTAAAATGCAAAACGGCTTATATTTCAAATTAAAACGCACACATGCACATTTCAATTTTGACCTTTGTATCCATTTAAGAGAAGATAATAAAAAACCCAAGTCAGCAACATACTCCCTAGTTTGATATAACGATGTATTGTGGAAAACAAGAACACTGTAGACATACAAAAGGCAAGCTTAATTTGTGTGTGTGTGTATTTGTTAAAAGGTGGATTTGACAGGTAATTGCATAATATAGTGATAAAGGCTTCTAAAACATCTGTATGAAATAAAGAAAAACTAGCAGAAATTTAACAGGTTTAAGTACTTTTCTTTTCCTTAGAAAATCGCTCTAGAAATTTGAGACATTATTGTGAAACAAAATGTGTTAGAGAAACAAAATATATTAATGAACAAAGTGTACTCCTGTATCATTCTCCAAAACAATGAACAAATGTAACATGCTTCATTGTAAACAAAATGCAACAAAAAAAATGAATCAATGTCCACAAGATTGTCTAACAGGATTCTGAATTTATTTCTTTAATCTAATGTCATAAATCCATATACACCAGGCTATTCTCAGACAGGAGTCACTTCTTCCCATTCATTAAATAATTACAGAAATTCTTTCAGGGGACAGGGAAAAGGGAAGGAAATCCGCAACTTTTCGTCGTCTCACACCACAAAGTGTTTGCACGAAGAGACTTCACCATTCTATGCAAACCTTGGGCATTCATCGTGGCGAGAGTGACGGCAAGCAGAAGCTTTGTGGATTATTACATTACATATACTGGGAAATCTGCTTCTCTTTCTGCAACACAGTGATGAACAGTAGTATAGAAGCTAAGAGCTCTCTTCAAACAGAAGCCTGGACAGTGTATTGAAGCCTCTGTCACTGCCAGAAAAGCATGCAGCACAATGTGCAGGCACCTCTGGCAGTTAAGGGGTTAAACCTGATTTTTTTTTCTTTTAAATTTTTTTTGCCCTTTTTCTGACTCAAATTTTTTTTTCTTTATTTTTTTCTTTATTTTTTAGAAATCTCTATAGCTTTAAATTTTCCAAATCTCTCGACTCTCTTCTGGCTTCATGTGCCTGCCCCATGTATCTACTCTGCCTTTACACTCCTCAGGAAGCCAATGGTAATAAATGTGTCATCCACATCTAGTGACCTTCCCATGGCCAGTGCGGAGTGTGAGGATCAGCACATCACCTCTGCTCTGTGCTGTACCCTTCACAGGCCTTCCTCTCCAGCGTGCTGCTGAGCCCAGGATCCCCTCACATATGGTGCACCCTAATGCTCCACTTGGGCCTGCAAGTCAGCTAAGCGCTTGATGCTGAAATAAAGTATATGGGTTTTGTTGTCTCGGTGTCATACACATCTAGTGAAAGAATGAGGTTTCATCTCTTGTTGACTGGTCTTGCAGGGAAATACTCCAGGCTTGCAATTTTTTCACCGCTGTGAGCACGAAAACGAACCACTGAAATGCTATTGGGTAGAGGGGAATCTTTGGAGGTGGGGGCGAGGTTTTCTGTTGACATGCCAAAGTCTATGCTCTCAGTCCGTATGTTAGATTTATTTGCTGGGTGCCACATTACTTCTGAGGGTTGCTTGTTTCTGCTTCGGATGGGCGTTGTTATTGGCAGATTCTGGAGAGCTCTATGGTCTCTGTCAGAGAGGGGAAACGTGCGAGGCTCCCATGGTAGAACGGTCTACAAAAACATAGAAATGAAGAAAATTACAAAGGCAATATTTATAGATAGATATAGAAAACATGTCATGAACATGAAAGAGCAGGATTGAAACTTCTTTTTCCTAAACACATGTTAAGTAACGTAGAATTACAGCAACGTAGCATTATAAGTGGTTTACTTCTGACTACTGCTTACTGGCTGATAAGGACATCTCACACCTTTGTATCACTTTCTGTGATCATGTCCCCTTCCCTACAAATGTTGCTTTTTAACTTTTTTTTTAACCCCCCACAAAGGGGACAACATACAGCATACATACACTGCTGCCAATCAATGGCTATGTCATCCCAAACTGCGCTTTATCTATGTTTTTAACCACCTTGTAGGAGTTAATTGCATAGTTAGAAAGGGGCATATTAGGGCAAAACATGTCAACAAACTAGAGAATTAGAATACCCTTTGTCAAGACATGGAAAACTAAAATACACAAAAACATAAATTATGCTTACCAGATAATTTCATTTAATTCTGTATAAGGAGAGTTCACGGCTTCATTCTTTACTGTTGGGAAACTTATACCCAAGCTCTAGAGGACACTGAATGATAACGGGAGGGACAAAAGGAGAGGCAGACCCTAATCTGAGGGCACCACAGCCTGCAAAGTCTTTCTCCTGAAGGCTGCTTCAACTGAAGCAAAAACATCAAACTTGTAAAATTTAGAAAAAGTATGTAAGGACGACCAGGTAGCCGCCTTACAAATCTGATCCATAGAGGTCTCGTTCTCAAAGGCCCAAGAGGATGCCACTGTTCTAGTAGAATGAGCCATAATTCTCTGAGGAGGTTTATGTCCCGCTGTTTCATAAGCTAAGCAGATAACACTCCTCAACCAAAAGGATAAGGAAGTCGAAGAGACCCTCTGACCCTTATGCTTCCCAGAATAGGCAACAAACAAGAAAGAAGTTTGTTTAAAATCCTTAGTAGCCTGAAGATAAAACTTCAAGGCCCGAAACGTTCCTTCGAAGGAGGAGGATTAGGACACAAGGAAGGAACCACAATCTCTGGATTAATGTTGCGGTCTCACAAAACCTTAGGGAGAAACCTTAACTTAGTACGTAGGACAGCCTTATCAGAGTGGAACACTAGATAAGGAGGCTCACATTGCAAAGCGGCAATCTCAGAAACCTCAGAAAACTTCCAGGATAACAACTTAATGTCAATTTCATGCATAGGCTCAAACGGAGCCCATTACAACACCTTAAGAACCAGATTCAGACTCCAAGGAGGAGTCTTAGATCTGAACACAGGTCTGAGCCTTAACAAAAGACTGAACATCTGGAAGCTCCGAGAGCCTCTTGTGCCGTAAAACAGACAAGGCCGAAATCTGTCCCCTCAGGGAACTGGTCGAAAGACCCTTCTCTAGTCCATCCTGGAGAAACAATAGAATCCTGGCAACCTTAACTTTATGCCAGGGAAATCCACGCTCTTCACAGCAGAATAAGTAGGTCCTCCACATCTTATGATAGATGCGACGAGTGACCGAGCTTGAATAAGAGTATCAATCACTCTCTCAGAAAAACCTTTCTTGGCTAGGACTAAGCATTCAATCTCCACGCAGTCAGCCTCAGAGAATATAGATTCTGATGAACAAAAGGACCCTGTTCCAGCAGATCCATGCGACAAGGTAACCTCCATGGAGGAGATAAAACATCCCCACCAGGTCCGTGAACCACGTCCTTTGCAGCCACGATGGAGCAATTAGAATTGCCGAGGCTTGCTCCTGCTTGATGTGTGCCACTACCTGAGGAAGAAGTGGTAACAGTGGAAAAATGTAAACTAGATTGAACCGCCAAGGCACTGCTAATGCATCTATTAGCTCCGCTATGAGATCTATCTCCGGCGTCCCCCATCTGTTGCAAATCTCCGCAAACACCTTGGGGTGGAGAAAACATTCCCCTGGATGAAAGGATTGCCTGCTGAGGAAATATGCTTCCCAGTTGTCCAAACTCGGAATGTGGATCGATGACAGCGAGCAGTTGTGGGCCTCCGCCCATTCCAGAATCCAAGATACTTCCCTCATCGCTAGGGAGCTCCTAGTCCCACCCTGATGGTTGATGTAAGCCACTGAGGTTATGTGGTCCGATTAAAATCTGATAAACTGGGAAGAACCCAGAAGAGGCCAAGACTTCAGAGCATTGAAGATCGCTCATGTTGATCGGACAGAGATTCCTCGAGTCCACAGACCCTGTGCCTTCCTGGCACCCCACACAGCTCCCCATCCTGATAGACTTGCATCCATAGTTAATATCTCCCAGGATGGTCTCAAGAAGGATGTCCCTTGGGACAGTTGATCGGGACAGGTGATCTGAATAGAGCCACCAAGAGCGATTCGCCCGGTTGTCCAAAGAATTTTTTTGCGCCAGATCAGTGTGGTCACTGTTCCACTTGTTACAAACTGCTATTTGTAACTGGCCCTTTAAATGGAAAATTGCCCTGCTTCCCTGGATTGTGGAGAAGCCTATTTGCCAGCCTCCTTCCTCATGACTATGGCCCCTGGAAGATTGTGCCCCTGAAAACGTATTAACTTTTATTGGGTGTGTATGGCCCTTTAAGAACCGTCTGGGGACATATTGTGACTTTGGTGAACAATGCCCCTTTAAGACTATGTCCCCAGACCTGTAAAATAACTTGTCCCTGGCTTTCTCCCACTTGGTTCAGTAAATAGGGCTTACTGAACCAAGTACCACACAGGCAGAGTGTTCCACAGAAAGGGAGCACTGTTACAAAAGCATTAGTTTTCATTGTGTACCATTAAGTGCTATGTGACAGACCCTTCGGTCAGAACTGAAAGAGTTAACTTTGTTTAGCTTCAAGAAGCTATTTTCTAAATACAAGTTTGCTGGCATCAGCTCTAATTAAGTTTAGTGATAAACATTCCCATTGTCTAATCACCTCCAGAGTCAGACTGCTAGTTGATAAGATGGACTGCATTGTTTTCTTGTGTGTAACTTGTTATCTGCTGAAGTAATGTAATTCTATTGTGGCCTGTCAAAGGGCGTTGTCTCTATCTAAATGTACCAAATGTGTGATTGGGGATTTTATGCCTCCCCCTGAGTGTGTCCTTTTTGCATGTAACCTCAATAAAAAGCAGGCTGGGTGTTCAAGCACCTGAGAGCTCTTCTGACCCTCTAACTTGCAGCCTTGACTCATGTTTGTAGGGGACAGCTATAATCACTAGAGGGATTGCTATGCTCTTCATACTCCCTTAGCTACTGAGCTCTTGTAAGAGCTCTTGTTCCTGATCCTGCTTCGCTCTACAGAAGGAAGAGGTTCACCTACTGGAGCCTGGTCGTAAGTCCAGGGCGCAGAGCAGACGGGTAGATACCAGCCCAGCAGCGGTGGTTCGTAAAGTCTGCATTACTTATGGTGGCTACGCAGTAGTTATGGTGTCTACGGTGCTGATGATCCTTTGGTGAGCGCTAGGAGCATCCTTTTCTACGGTCCAACTTCCAGCCAGCCTGGAGGCAACCGTAACACCACTGACTCAGCATGCACAGCTGAAGAGGTCTGAGATGGAATCTGGCATATGGAATAATGTCAATGCTGGACACCATGAGCCCAATTACCTGCATACACCGGGCCACAGAGGGCCTTAAGGAGGTTTGTAGGGCAAGGCAATTGGAAGTTATTTTGAAAAGTCTCTGGTCTGTAAGAAATATCCTCATGGATATGGAGTCTATTATCGCAACCAGGAATTTCATCCTAGTACTAAGAACAAGAGAACTCTCTTCTAAGTTTATCTTCCATCAATGAGATCGAAGAAGAAAATATTTTGAATGGTATTATACCAGTCAACAGGATGGTGCCTGAACCAGGATGTTGTCTAAGTATGGCGCTACTGCTATACCTCTGGTTCTCAACACTGTGAGCAGAGCTACCAAAACATTCGTAAAGACCCTTGGGGCAGTAGCAATACCAAATGGAAGTGCAAAAAACTGGAAGTGCTGGTCCAGTAACGCACATCTTAGAAACTTGAAGTGTTCCTTGTGTATAGGAACGTGAAGGTAAGCATCCTTCAAGTCTATTGTAGTCATGAACTGTCCTTCTTGAACTAAGGGCAGAATGGACCTTATCGTCTCCATCTTGAACGATGGGACCAACAGGAATTTGTTTAAGCACTTTAGGTCCAGAATTGGGCAAAACATACCCTCCTTTGGGACCACAAACAGGTTTGAGTAGTACCCCAGACCTCTATCTGCTAGAGGTACTGGTACAATTACTCCCAGGGAAGAGAGATCCCTCACGCACCCTAGAAAAGTCTCAGTTTTCTGGTCTTGAAGACAGGTTGGACAAGAGGAATCTGCACCTGGGTGGATGAGATTTGAAACCTATTCTGTATCCTTGAGAGATGACCTCCAGGACCCAAGGGTCTTGCACGTCCCCAAGCCAAGCATCCAAAAAGAGAGATAGTCTGCCCCCAAAAAAATCCAGCGACGGATCGAGGGCCGCCCCTTCATGCCGACTTTGATTCGGTGGGCTTCTTGTTCTGCTTGGATTTTATACCAGGAATTATTCGGTATCCAAGTTCCCTTGGACTGTTCGGGCTTCGCAGAGTGCTGCTGGCATTGGGATTTATCCGAACGAAAAGTAGGAACTTGTCCCTTAGGTTTGTTCTTATCCTTCGGTAAAAAATGCACCTTTGCCTACAGTGACCGTGTATATGAGTCCAGGCCTGGACCAAACAAAATCTTCCCCTTAAATGGAAGGGAAAGTCGTCTGGATTTTGAATTCATGTCCGCAGACCAAGACTTCAGCCAGAGTGTCATACGGGCTAGCACAGAAAAACCTGATGCCTTGGCATTCAGGCGAATAATCTGCATATTTGCAACACAAATAAAAGAATTAGCTACCCTCAAGGCCTGGATCGCGTCAAGGGGACCTTCCACCTCGATTATTTCGGCTAAAGAGTCGCAAAAATAGGTTGCAGCTCCAGCCACCGCAGCAACTACCGCTGCCGGTTTAAACAAATATTCTGTGTGCTGAAACATCTTTCTCAGCAGAGATCCTAGCGTCTTATCCATGGGCTCTTTAAACGAACTATCCTCAAGCGGGATAGTAGTTCGCTTAGCAAGCATGGAGATAAGGCCATCCACCTTAGGGACGGAACCCCACAACTCCAATTGAGAGTCCGGGACCAGAACAATTTCTTAAAGGAAGAAGGGGAAAAAGAAGAACCAAGTCTGTCCCATTCATTCATAATATTCACCATCTTTACGAGAACCGGGAAAGTCTGTGGGACCACTCTGTCCTTGTAGACCTCATCTAGTTTAGGAATACAAGGTTCCTCAGGTAATTCAGGTTCTGGAACCTCTAAAGTAGCCAAAACTTCCTTTAACAGGAAGCGCAAGTGTTCGATCCTAAATCTAAAGTCTGGTTCCTCCGCAGCCGGAGGCTTAGAGACAGCAGATTCCGACCCTGAAAGAGCATCCACTGAAGTATCAGAGGGATCTTCATCAGCGGATAATCTTGCATCAGATAAATCCAACCAGTCAGTAAATGAACCCTGGGAAGGACAGCAATAGTTGACCTTTCGCTTGCGTTTAGCAGGACGAGGTAGAGCACTGAAGGCCGCAGACATGGCCGTTTGTAGCTGTTCAGTAGAGTCTGGCGGTAAGAGGGGCCCCCTCCAGGAGGAGGATTAGCAGTGCAATGGGAAGAAGCATGTGTAATAGGAGATGACTGCAGAGAATGCACCTCACGGGACGTAGTCTCCTCAGAGGTGGACGGCTCAGTGGTACTAAACACATCTTGGTTTTCTTAGACATAATTACTTTATCAAGGCTTGTGGAATATAATTGAGCAGGCGGATATACCGTAGCCATCTCACAATATAGACAGGTATTAGACTTAGGTAAAGCGGGAGTACCCTCTAATGTAGCAGAGTCCTCAATAGCTTGACGCTTCTAAGATTGACTATAGAAAAAAAAAATGGCACCTATATACCCCCAATGGCTGGGGCACTCACCACCTCCTATGACCCAGGTCCCACAAAGAAACCGCTTCGTCTCCTGTAAACCGCAGAGTCAGAAAAGAAAAAAATCAGTGTGACCACACCGGTCACGTGGTGCGCCATGCAGGACCGCCCCTGCTACAGAAAAAAAAGAGCCAAACCTAAAAGGCTGTGCAGCTATCCAAAACTAAAGTAAAACCTGAATGTTTCAACATCTGCCTGAGCCTCATCTCACACATGTTGCAGCATAAAAACAAAGTAAATTATGCGATAAATCCCCTCTTCAATAATCCCCTTCCGGAAATATTAACCTTTCCATACAGATAAAAGGCGTCACACTGTGACACTATCTTCTTGCGTTATCATATGAGTATAAAAATGAAACGATCTTACCGGAATCTCTGCCGTGTAAGACATACAGCCTCTCAAGTTTGACAGTCTTGTAGCATCGCTTCTGACATGGACTTGAGTGATAGAAGCAGGCAGTGAAATTCAACAACACTGATTACTTAGGAGCTGTTAATACGAGTCTGGATAGGTTTGCAGAAAGACTCTCCCTGCATCTCCAGACCCTAACATTCGTCAATCCTCTCACTGAGAGGCTGACAAGACTACTTAAAGGGACACTGAACCCAATTTTCTTCTTTCGTGATTCAGATAGAGCACGCAATTTTAAGCAACTTTCTAATTTACTCCTATTATCAAATTTTCTTAATTCTCTTGGTATCTTTATTTGAAAAGCAAGAATGTAAGTTTAAATGCCAGACCGTTTGTCGTGAACAACCTGGATTGTTCTTGCTGATTGGTGAATAAATTCACCCACCATTAAACAAGTGCTGTTCAGTGTACTGAACCAAAAATTGGCTGGCTCCTTAGCTTAGATGCCTTCTTTTTCAAATAAAGATAGCAAGAGAATGAAGAAAAATTGATAATAGGAGTATATTAAAAAGTTGCTTAAAATTGCATGCTCGATCTGAATCACAAAAGTGTCCCTTTAAAACTACAGTCCCATTCCTAAGGGTACTACCCTCCATAAGGAACTACTCTGTATATTCTGATACTTCTCTGTCAACCTCCCGTGACGAAAGGCAAAGAATGACTGGGATATGAGGGAAGTGGGGGAGGTATTTAAGCCTTTGGCTGGGGTGTCTTTGCCTCCTCATGGTGGCCAGGTTCTGTATTCCCACAAGGAATGAAGCCGTGGACTCTCCTCATAAGAAGAAGGATAACAATTTATGTAAGAACTTACCTGATAAATTAATTTCTTTCATATGGGCAAGAGTCCATGAGCTAGTGACGTATGGGATATACAATCCTACCAGGAGGGGCAAAGTTTCCCAAACCTCAAAATGCCTATATATACACCCCTCACCACACCCACAATTCCGTTTAACGAATAGCCAAGTAGTGGGGTGATAAAGAAAGGAGTAAAAAGCATCAAAAAAGAAATTTGGAAATAATTGTGCTTTATACAAAAAATCACCACCACAAAAAAAAACAAAAAAACAAAACAAAGTGGGTCTCATGGACTCTTGCCAATATGAAAGAAATGAATTTATCAGGTAAGTTCTTACATAAATTATGTTTTCTTTCATGTAATTGGCAAGAGTCCATGAGCTAGTGATGTATGCGATAATAAACCCAAGATGTGGAACGCCACAGAAGTCATTAGAGAGGGAGGGATAAAAACATAATTTATGCTTACCTGATAAATTTATTTCTCTTGTAGTGTGTTCAGTCCACGGGTCATCCATTAATCCATTACTTATGGGATATATTCTCCTTCCCAACAGGAAGTTGCAAGAGGATCACCCAAGCAGAGCTGCTATATAGCTCCTCCCCTCACATGTCATATCCAGTCATTCGACCGAAACAAGACGAGAAAGGAGAAACTATAGGGTGCAGTGGTGACTGGAGTTATAATTTAAAATTTAGAACCTGCCTTAAAAAGACAGGGCGGGCCGTGGACTGAACACACTACAAGAGAAATAAATTTATCAGGTAAGCATAAATTATGTTTTCTCTTGTTAAGTGTGTTCAGTCCACGGGTCATCCATTACTTATGGGATACCCATACCAAAGCTAAGTACACGGATGATGGGAGGGACAAGGCAGGAACATTAAACAGAAGGAACCACTGCCTGTAGAACCTTTCTCCCAAAACCAGCCTCCGAAGAAGCGAAAGTGTCAAATTTGTAAAATTTGGAAAAAGTATGAAGTGAAGACTAAGTTGCAGCCTTGCAAATCTGTTCAACAGAGGCCTCATTCTTAAAGGCCCAGGTGGAAGCCACAGCTCTAGTGGAATGAGCTGTAATTCTTTCAGGAGGCTGCTGTCCAGCAGTCTCATAGGCTAAACGTATTATGCTACGAAGCCAAAAAGAGCGAGAGGTAGCCGAAGCCTTTTGACCTCTCCTCTGTCCAGAGTAAACGACAAACAGGGAAGAAGTTTGTCTAAAATCTTTAGTTGCCTGTAAGTAGAACTTCAGAGCACGGACCACGTCTAGATTATGCAAAAGACGTTCCTTCTTTGAAGAAGGATTAGGACATAATGATGGAACAATAATCTCTTGATTGATATTCCTGTTAGAAACAACCTTAGGCAAAAACCCAGGTTTAGTACGCAGTACTACCTTGTCTGAATGAAAAATCAGATAAGGAGAATCACAATGTAAGGCAGATAACTCAGAGACTCTCCGAGCCGAGGAAATAGCCATCAAAAACAAAACCTTCCAAGATAAAAGCTTAATATCAATGGAATGAAGGGGTTCAAACGGAACACCCTGAAGAACTTTAAGAACGAAGTTTAAGCTCCACGGAGGAGCAACAGCTTTAAACACAGGCTTAATTCTAGCCAAAGCCTGACAAAAGGCCTGGACGTCTGGATTCTCTGCCAGACGTTTGTGTAAAAGAATAGACAGAGCTGAAATCTGTCCCTTTAGCGAACTAGCGGATAAACCCTTTTCTAAACCCTCTTGTAGAAAAGCCAATATCCTAGGAATCCTAACCTTACTCCATGAGTAACTCTTAGATTCGCACCAATATAAATATTTACGCCATATCTTATGGTAAATTTTTCTGGTCACAGGTTTCCGAGCCTGTATTAATGTATCAATAACCGAATCAGAAAACCCACGCTTTGATAGAATCAAGCGTTCAATTTCCAGGCAGTCAGCCTCAGAGAAATTAGGTTTGGATGGTTGAAAGGACCCTGAAGTAGAAGGTCCTGCCTCAGAGGAAGAGACCATGGTGGACAGGACGACATGTTCACTAGGTCTGCATACCAGGTCCTGCGTGGCCACGCAGGCGCTATCAGAATCACTGATGCCCTCTCCTGTTTGATCCTGGCAATCAGTCGAGGTAGCAACGGAAATGGTGGAAACACATAAGCTATGTTGAAAACCCAAGGGGCTGCTAATGCATCTACCAGCACCGCTCCCGGGTCCCTGGACCTGGATCCGTAACAAGGAAGCTTTGCGTTCTGGCGAGATGCCATGAGATCCAGATCCGGTTCGCCCCAACGACGAATCAGTTGAGCAAATACCTCCGGGTGAAGTTCCCACTCTCCCGGATGAAAAGTCTGGCGACTTAGGAAATCCGCCTCCCAGTTCTCTACGCCTGGGATGTAAATCGCTGACAGGTGGCAAGAGTGAGACTCTGCCCAGCGAATTATCTTCGAGACTTCCAAAATCGCTAGGGAACTCCTGGTTCCCCCTTGATGATTGATGTAAGCCACAGTCGTGATATCGTCCGACTGAAATCTGATGAACCTCAGTCTTGCTAACTGAGGCCAAGCTAGAAGATCATTGAATATTGCTCTTAGAATGTTTATTGGAAGGAGTTTCTCCTCCTGAGTCCACGAACCCTGAGCCTTCAGGGAATTCCAGACTGCTCCCCAGCCTAGAAGGCTGGCATCCGTTGTTACAATCGTCCAATCTGGTCTGCGAAAGGTCATTCCTTTGGACAGATGAACCGGTGACAACCACCAGAGAAGAGAATCTCTGGTCTCCTGGTCCAGATTTAGCAAAGGGGACAGATCCGAGTAATCCCCGTTCCATTGACTGAGCATGCATAGTTGCAGCGGTCTGAGATGCAGGCGCGCAAATGGCACTATGTCCATTGCCGCGACCATTAAGCCGATTACCTCCATGCACTGAGCTACTGATGGGCTTGGAATGGAATGAAGAACACGGCAAGCATTGAGAATCTTTGATAACCTGGACTCCGTCAGGTAAATCTTCATCTCTACAGAATCTATAAGAGTCCCTAGAAAAGGGACCCTTGTGAGTGGTAACAGAGAACTCTTTTCCACGTTCACTTTCCACCCATGCGACCTCAGAAATGCAAGAACTATCTCTGTATGAGACTTTGCATTCTGAAAACTTGACGCTTGTATCAGAATGTCGTCTAGGTACGGAGCCACCGCTATGCCTCGTGGTCTTAGTACCACCAGAAGTGAGCCCAGAACCTTCGTAAAAATTCTCGGGGCCGTGGCTAACCCAAAGGGAAGAGCCACAAACTGGTAGTGCTTGTCTAGAAAGGCAAACCTTAGGTACCGATAATGATCTTTGTGAATCGGTATGTGAAGGTAAGCATCCTTTAAGTCCACTGTGGTCATGTATTGACCCTCTTGGATCATGGGTAGGATGGTTCGAATGGTTTCCATCTTGAACGATGGTACCCTTAGGAATTTGTTTAAGATCTTTAAGTCCAAGATTGGCCTGAAGGTTCCCTCTTTTTTTGGGAACCACAAATAGATTTGAGTAAAATCCTTGTCCCTGTTCCGATCGCGGAACTGAGTGGATCACTCCCATGATTAAGAGGTCTTGTACACATTGTAGAAATGCCTCTCTCTTTACTAGGTTTGTTGATAACCTCGAAAGATGGAACCTCCCTTGTGGAGGAGAGGTTTTGAAATTCAGAAGGTATCCCTGAGATATAATCTTCAACGTCCAGGGATCCTGCACATCTCTTGCCCAAGCCTGGGCGAAGAGAGAAAGTCTGCCCCCCACTAAATCCGTCTCCGGATAGGGGGCCCTGTCTTCATGCTGTCTTAGGGGCGGAAGTAGGCTTTCTGGCCTGCTTGCCCTTGTTCCATGACTGGTTGCCTTTCCAACCCTGTCTGTAACGAGCAGTAGTTCCTTCCTGTTTTGGAGCGGAGGAAGTTGATGCTGCTCCTGCCTTGAAGTTACGAAAGGCACGAAAATTAGACTGTTTGGCCTTTGGTTTGGCCCTGTCCTGAGGAAGGGCGTGGCCCTTACCTCCCGTAATGTCAGCAATAATTTCCTTCAAGCCGGGCCCGAATAAGGTCTGCCCTTTGAAAGGAATGTTAAGTAGCTTAGACTTGGAAGTTACATCCGCTGACCAGGATTTAAGCCAGAGCGCTCTGCGCGCCTGTATGGCGAATCCGGAATTTTTAGCCGTAAGTTTGGTTAGATGTACTGCGGCACCTGAAACAAACGCATTAGCTTGCTTAAGGGTTCTAACTCTGCGCAAAGACTCATCCAATGGCTCTGTGCGAATCGCCTCTTCCAGAGACTCAAACCAGAATGCCGCTGCAGCCGTGACAGGCGCAATGCATGCAAGAGGCTGCAAAATAAAACCCTGTTGAACAAACATTTTCTTAAGATAACCCTCTAACTTTTTATCCATTGGATCTGAGAAAGCACAGCTATCCTCCACCGGGATAGTGGTACGCTTGGCTAAAGTAGAAACTGCTCCCTCCACCTTAGGGACCGTCTGCCATAAGTCTCGTGTGGTGGCGTCTATAGGAAACATTTTTCTGAATATCGGGGGAGGGGAAAAAGGCACACCGGGTCTATCCCACTCCTTACTAATAATTTCTGTAAGTCTTTTTGGTATAGGAAAGACGTCAGTACACACCGGTACCGCATAGTATCTATCCAACCTACATAATTTCTCTGGTATTGCCACCGTGTCGCAATCGTTCAGAGCCGCTAATACCTCCCCTAGTAACACACGGAGGTTCTCAAGCTTAAATTTAAAATTTGAAATTTCTGAATCCGGTCTCCCCAGATCAGAACCGTCACCGACAGAATGAAGCTCACCGTCCTCATGTTCTGCAAATTGTGACGCAGTATCAGACATGGCTCTCGTGTCATCAGCGCGCTCTGTCCTTAACCCAGAGCTATCGCGCTTGCCCCTCAATTCGGGCATATTATATAATACTTCTTTCATAACATTAGCCATATCATGTAAAGTGATTTGTAAGGGCCTAGATGTACTAGGCGTCTCAATTTTACGCATCTCCCGAGCGGGAGACGAAGGTACTGACACGTGAGGAGAGTTAGGCGGCATAACTTCCCCCTCGTTGTCTGGTGATAGTTTCTCTATCGGTACAGATTGACTTTTATTCAAAGCAATATCAATACAATTGGTACACATCGTTCTATTGGGCTCCACATTGGCTTTTGAACATGATGAACAAACAGTTTCCTCTGAATCAGACATGTTTAAACAGATTTAGCAATGAAACTAGCAAGCTTGGAAATCACTGTCAATAAGTTTACAAGCAATATAAAAAACACTGCAGCGCTTTAAAAATACAGATATAATTAAAACAATTCTTAACAAGAAGTGTAAAATTAGCAGAGGATTGCACCCATTAGCAAAAGGATGATTAACCCCTCAATACCCAAAACGGATAAAACGGATATCAATTAAGATTTAACGCTTTTAATCACAGTAAAGCACACTGTCACAGATCTGCTGTGACTGATTACCTCCCTCAAAAAACATAATTTATGTAAGAACTTACCTGATAAATTCATTTCTTTCATATTAGCAAGAGTCCATGAGCTAGTGACGTATGGGATATACATTCCTACCAGGAGGGGCAAAGTTTCCCAAACCTCAAAATGCCTATAAATACACCCCTCACCACACCCACAATTCAGTTTAATGAATAGCCAAGAAGTGGGGTGATAAGAAAAAAAGTGCGAAAGCATATAAAATAAGGAATTGGAATAATTGTGCTTTATACAAAAAAATCATAACCACCACAAAAAAGGGCGGGCCTCATGGACTCTTGCTAATATGAAAGAAATGAATTTATCAGGTAAGTTCTTACATAAATTATGTTTTCTTTCATGTAATTAGCAAGAGTCCATGAGCTAGTGACGTATGGGATAATGATTACCCAAGATGTGGATCTTTCCACGCAAGAGTCACTAGAGAGGGAGGGATAAAATAAAGACAGCCAATTCCTGCTGAAAATAATCCACACCCAAAATAAAGTTTATTGAAAAACATAAACAGAAGATTCAAACTGAAACCGCTGCCTGAAGTACTTTTCTACCAAAAACTGCTTCAGAAGAAGAAAATACATCAAAATGATAGAATTTAGTAAAAGTATGCAAAGAGGACCAAGTTGCTGCTTTGCAAATCTGATCAATCGAAGCTTCATTCCTAAACGCCCAGGAAGTAGAAACTGACCTAGTAGAATGAGCTGTAATCCTTTGAGGCGGAGTTTTACCCGACTCAACATAGGCAAGATGAATTAAAGATTTCAACCAAGATGCCAAAGAAATGGCAGAAGCTTTCTGGCCTTTTCTAGAACCGGAAAAGATAACAAATAGACTAGAAGTCTTTCGGAAAGACTTAGTAGCTTCAACATAATATTTCAAAGCTCTAACAACATCCAAAGAATGCAACGATTTCTCCTTAGAATTCTTAGGATTAGGACATAATGAAGGAACCACAATTTCTCTACTAATGTTGTTGGAATTCACAACTTTAGGTAAAAATTGAAAAGAAGTTCGCAACACCGCCTTATCCTGATGAAAAATCAGAAAAGGAGACTCACAAGAAAGAGCAGATAATTCAGAGTCTCTTCTGGCAGAAGAGATCGCCAAAAGGAACAAAACTTTCCAAGAAAGTAATTTAATGTCCAATGAATGCATAGGTTCAAACGGAGGAGATTGAAGAGCCCCCAGAACCAAATTCAAACTCCAAGGAGGAGAAATTGACTTAATGACAGGTTTTATACGAACCAAAGCTTGTACAAAACAATGAATATCAGGAAGATTAGCAATCTTTCTGTGAAAAAGAACAGAAAGAGCAGAGATTTGTCCTTTCAAAGAACTTGCGGATAAACCTTTATCTAAACCATCCTGAAGAAACTGTAAAATTCTCGGAATTCTAAAAGAATGCCAAGAAAAATGATGAGAAAGACACCAAGAAATATAAGTCTTCCAGACTCTATAATATATCTCTCTGGATACAAATTTACGAGCCTGTAACATAGTATTAATCACAGAGTCAGAGAAACCTCTTTGACCAAGAATCAAGCGTTCAATCTCCATACCTTTAAATTTAAGGATTTGAGATCCTGATGGAAAAAAGGACCTTGCGACAGAAGGTCTGGTCTTAGCGGAAGAGTCCACGGATGGCAAGAGGCCATCCGGACAAGATCCGCATACCAAAACCTGTGAGGCCATGCCGGAGCTACCAGCAGAACAAACGAGCATTCCTTCAGAATCTTGGAGATTACTCTTGGAAGAAGAACTAGAGGCGGAAAGATATAGGCAGGATGATACTTCCAAGGAAGTGATAATGCATCCACTGCTTCCACCTGAGGATCCCGGGATCTGGACAGATACCTGGGAAGTTTCTTGTTTAGATGAGACGCCATCAGATCTATTTCTGGAAGCTCCCACATTTGAACAATCTGAAGAAATACCTCTGGGTGAAGAGACCATTCGCCCGGATGCAATGTTTGGCGACTGAGATAATCCGCTTCCCAATTGTCTATACCTGGGATATGAACCGCAGAGATTAGACAGGAGCTGGATTCCGCCCAAACCAAAATTCGAGATACTTCTTTCATAGCCAGAGGACTGTGAGTCCCTCCTTGATGATTGATGTATGCCACAGTTGTGACATTGTCTGTCTGAAAACAAATGAACGATTCTCTCTTCAGAAGAGGTCAAGACTGAAGAGCTCTGAAAATTGCACGGAGTTCCAAAATATTGATCGGTAATCTCACCTCCTGAGATTCCCAAACTCCTTGTGCCGTCAGAGATCCCCACACAGCTCCCCAACCTGTGAGACTTGCATCTGTTGAAATTACAGTCCAGGTCGGAAGCACAAAAGAAGCCCTCTGAATTAAACGATGGTGATCTGTCCACCACGTTAGAGAGTGTCGTACAATCGGTTTTAAAGATATTAATTGAGATATCTTTGTGTAATCCTTGCACCATTGATTCAGCATACAGAGCTGAAGAGGTCGCATGTGAAAACGAGCAAAGGGGATCGCGTCCGATGCAGCAGTCATAAGACCTAGAATTTCCATGCATAAGGCTACCAAAGGGAATGATTGTGACTGAAGGTTTCGACAAGCTGAGATCAATTTTAGACGTCTCTTGTCTGTTAAAGACAGAGTCATGGACACTGAATCTATCTGGAAACCCAGAAAGGTTACCCTTGTCTGAGGAATCAATGAACTTTTTGGTGAATTGATCCTCCAACCATGATCTTGAAGAAACAACACAAGTCGATTCGTATGAGATTCTGCTAAATGTAAAGACTGAGCAAGTACCAAGATATCGTCCAAATAAGGAAATACCACAATACCCTGTTCTCTGATTACAGACAGAAGGGCACCGAGAACCTTTGTAAAAATTCTTGGAGCTGTAGCTAGGCCAAACGGCAGAGCCACAAACTGGTAATGCTTGTCCAGAAAAGAGAATCTCAGGAACTGATAATGATCTGGATGAATCGGAATATGCAGATATGCATCCTGTAAATCTATTGTGGACATATAATGCCCTTGCTGAACAAAAGGCAAGATAGTCCTTACAGTTACCATTTTGAACGTTGGTATCCTTACATAACGATTCAATATTTTTAGATCCAGAACTGGTCTGAAGGAATTCTCCTTCTTTGGTACAATGAAGAGATTTGAATAAAACCCCATCCCCTGTTCCAGAACTGGAACTGGCATAATTACTCCAGCCAACTCTAGATCTGAGACACAATTCAGAAATGCTTGAGCTTACACTGGATTTACTGGGACACGGGAAAGAAAAAATCTCTTTGCAGGAGGTCTCATCTTGAAACCAATTCTGTACCCTTCTGAAATAATGTTCTGAATCCAAAGATTGTGAACAGAATTGATCCAAATTTCTTTGAAAAAACGTAACCTGCCCCCTACCAGCTGAGCTGGAATGAGGGCCGCACCTTCATGTGGACTTAGAAGCTGGCTTTGCCTTTCTAGAAGGCTTGGATTTATTCCAGACTGGAGATGGTTTCCAAACTGAAACTGCTCCTGAGGATGAAGGATCAGGCTTTTGCTCTTTGTTGAAACGAAAGGAACGAAAACGATTATTAGCCCTGTTCTTACCCTTAGATTTTTTTATCCTGTGGTAAAAAAGTTCCTTTCCCACCAGTAACAGTTGAGATAATAGAATCCAACTGAGAACCAAATAATTTGTTACCCTGGAAATAAATGGAAAGTAGAGTTGATTTAGAAGCCATATCAGCATTCCAAGTTTTAAGCCATAAAGCTCTTCTAGCTAAAATAGCTAGAGACATAAACCTGACATCAACTCTGATAATATCAAAAATGGCATCACAGATAAAATTATTAGCATGTTGCACAGATAAGCTTTTCTTAGAAAGGATTCAATTTTCCTATCTAAAGGATCCTTAAACGAAGTACCATCTGACGTAGGAATAGTACGTTTAGCAAGGGTAGAAATAGCCCCATCAACTCTAGGGATTTTGTCCCAAAATTCTAATCTGTCAGACGGCACAGGATATAATTGCTTAAAATGTTTAGAAGGAGTAAATGAATTACCCAATTTATCCCATTCTCTGGAAATTACTTCAGAAATAGCACTAGGAACAGGAAAAACTTCTGGAATAACCACAGGAGATTTAAAGACCTTATCTAAACGTTTAGAATTAGTATCAAGAGGACCAGAATCCTCAATTTCTAAAGCAATTAGTACTTCTTTAAGTAAAGAACGAATAAATTCCATTTTAAATAAATATGAAGATTTATCAGCATCAATCTCTGAGACAGAATCCTCTGAACCAGAAGAGTCATCAGAATCAGAATGATGATGTTCATTTAAAAATTCATCTGTAGAAAGAGAAGTTTTAAAAGATTTTTTATGTTTACTAGAAGGAGGAATAACAGACATAGCCTTCTTGATGGATTCAGAAACAAAATCTCTTATGTTATCAGGAACATTCTGAACCTTAGATGTTGACGGAACTGCAACAGGCAATGGTACATTACTAAAGGAAATATTATCTGCATTAACAAGTTTGTCATGACAATACAAACAACAGCTGGAGGAATAGCTACCAAAAGTTTACAGCAGATACACTTAGCTTTGGTAGTTCCAGCACTAGACAGCGATTTTCCTGAAGTATCTTCTGACTCAGATGCAACGTGAGACATCTTGCAATATGTAAGAGAAAAAACAACATATAAAGCAAAATTGAACAAATTCCTTAAATGACAGTTTCAGGAATGGGAAAAAATGCCATTAAACAAGCTTCTAGCAACCAGAAGCAAAGAAAATTTGAGACTGAAATAATGTGGAGACAAAAGCGACGCCCATATTTTTTTTTTTTAGCGCCAAATAAGACGCCCACATTATTTGGCGCCTAAATGCTTTTTGGCGCCAAAAATGACGCCACATCCGGAACGCCGACATTTTTGGCGCAAAAGGACGTCAAAAATGACGCAACTTCCGGCGACACGTATGACGCCGGAAACAGAAAAGATTTTTTGCGCCAAAAAAGTCTGCGCCAAGAATGACGCAATAAAATGAAGCATTTTCAGCCCCCGCGAGCCTAACAGCCCACAGGGAAAAAAAGTCAAATTTTTAAGGTAAGAAAAAATGATTGATAAAAATGCATTATCCCAAATATGAAACTGACTGTCTGAAAATAAGGAATGTTGAACATCCTGAGTCAAGGCAAATAAATGTTTGAATACATATATTTAGAACTTTATAAACAAAGTGCCCAACCATAGCTTAGAGTGTCACAGAAAATAAGACTTACTTACCCCAGGACACTCATCTACATGTTTGTAGAAAGCCAAACCAGTACTGAAACGAAAATCAGCAGAGGTAATGGTATATATATATATATATATATATAAGAGTATATCGTCGATCTGAAAAGGGAGGTAAGAGATGAATCTCTACGACCGATAACAGAGAACCTTTGAAATAGACCCCGTAGAAGGAGATCACTGCATTCAAAATAGGCAATACTCTCCTCACATCCCTCTGACATTCACTCCACGCTGAGAGGAAAACCGGGCTCCAACCTGCTGCGGAGCGCATATCAACGTAGAATCTAGCACAAACTTACTTCACCACCTCCATAAGAGGCAAAGTTTGTAAAACTGAATTGTGGGTGTGGTGAGGGGTGTATTTATAGGCATTTTGAGGTTTGGGAAAGTTTGCCCCTCCTGGTAGGAACGTATATCCCATACGTCACTAGCTCATGGACTCTTGCTAATTACATGAAAGAAATGACTTTTGCAGACCCCTGTGCTCTCTTGAGACGTCCTGGATCAAAGAGGAAGAAGCAGGAAGACTGTGCTAGAATTTTAACTGCGCAACAAGGCGCTAAAACAAGGTCCCTCCCACTCCTATCACAACAGTGGGAGCCCTGATATAACCGTTTCCATGCAGAAAATATATGTCAGCCATGTGGAAAAAAATCATGCCCAAAGAGATTTATCACCAAAGTACCTCACAAAAACGAATAACATGCCAGTAAACGTTTTGTTAAAAAATAACATTTTCCAATGTCATGCAAAGTTATCACTAAGCCTGCTACCAGTCGTTACCACTGCAGATAAGGCTTAAGTATTATTTCAGTTTTAACAGTATTCTCTCAGTCAAATTCTAGTCCCTAGAAAATAACTTGACTGCGCATACATTTATCAGCCTGATACCAGTTGCCACTACTGCATTTAAGGCTGTACTTACATCATACGGTAACAGCAGAATTTTCTTAGTCAATTCCATTCCCAGAAAATAAAGTACTGCACATACCTCATTTGCGGAGGACCCCGCATGCTATTCCCAGTTTCTGAAGTTACCCCACTCCTCAGAATGTCGAGAACAGCCAGTGGATCTTAGTTACGCCTGCTAAGATCATAGAAAAAAAACGCAGGCAGTTTCTTCTTCCAAATACTGCCTGAGATAGAAAAACAGCACGCTCCGGTGCCATTTAAAATAACAAACTTTTGATTGAAGAATAGTTAAGTAAAAACTCCAGCTCCTCTCGCGACCTCCTTTGTTGAGGGTTGCAAGAGAATGACTGGATATGACATGTGAGGGGAGGAGCTATATAGCAGCTCTGCTTGGGTGATCCTCTTGCAACTTCCTGTTGGGAAGGAGAATATATCCCATAAGTAATGGATGACCCGTGGACTGAACACACTTAACAAGAGAAATTATCTTTTTATTTCTCACAAAAATGGCACCTTTATACTCCCAATGACTGGGGCACTCACCAACTCCTAGACCCAGGCAAACAGAGAAACAAACGTCTTCTCCGACAGGTATCTCGGTCAGGAAAGAGAAAAAAAAAGCGTGACCACACCCGGTCACGTGGTGCGCAAGGCAGGACCACTCCTGCTATAAGAAAAAGCGTGCCAAGCTACAAGCTGCGCTGCGTTTAAAGTGAAAGTAAAAACCTGTGTGTTCCATTACCACATAAGTCTATAAGCCCAATAAATCTCACACATAAAGCAGCATAAAATCAAAGTATCACATTTGATTAATCCCCACTGTTCAATAACGTCCCTCAGGAGATATTAACCCATGATTCTATTAAGATAAAAGGAGTCACACTGTGACCCTGTCTTCAGCGCTTTCAACATAAGAAAAAATTTAAACTATCTTACCAGAATCCATGCAGTGGAACGGAAACACAGCCTCTCAAGTGTGACAGTCTTGTAGCATCGCTCCTGACATGGACTTGAGTGAAGAAAAAGCAGACAGTGAAACTCGTCAACACTGATTGCTTAAGGAGCTGTTAGCAGGCAGTCTGGATGGGTTCGTAGGAAGACTCTCCCTGCATCTCCAGACTCTACATTTCATCAATGCTCTGAGAGGCTGACAAGACTACTTAAAACTCCAGTCCCATATCGAAGGGCATATATCCCTCCTGAGGAACAACTCCGAAATCTTCTGACACTTCTCTGCCATCCTCCTGTGGTGAAAGGCAAAGAATGACTGGGGGATAAGGGAAGTTGGAGAGGTATTTGGCTGGGGTGTCTTTGCCTCCTCCTGGTGGTCAGGTTCAGTATTTCCCAACACTAAGGAATGAATCCATGGACTCCCTTATATTAAGAAAGAAATCCCAATTTTTAAATGAAACTAGTACAATGTCCCTTTAAGGCTTTTTATGTGACATGCAGAAAACAGAATTTATGTTTACCTGATAAATTACTTTCTCCAACGGTGTGTCCGGTCCACGGCGTCATCCTTACTTGTGGGATATTCTCTTCCCCAACAGGAAATGGCAAAGAGCCCAGCAAAGCTGGTCACATGATCCCTCCTAGGCTCCGCCTACCCCAGTCATTCGACCGACGTTAAGGAGGAATATTTGCATAGGAGAAACCATATGTTACCGTGGTGACTGTAGTTAAAGAAAATAAATTATCAGACCTGATTAAAAAAACCAGGGCGGGCCGTGGACCGGACACACCGTTGGAGAAAGTAATTTATCAGGTAAACATAAATTCTGTTTTCTCCAACATAGGTGTGTCCGGTCCACGGCGTCATCCTTACTTGTGGGAACCAATACCAAAGCTTTAGGACACGGATGAAGGGAGGGAGCAAATCAGGTCACCTAAATGGAAGGCACCACGGCTTGCAAAACCTTTCTCCCAAAAATAGCCTCAGAAGAAGCAAAAGTATCAAATTTGTAAAATTTAGAAAAAGTGTGCAGTGAAGACCAAGTCGCTGCCTTACATATCTGATCAACAGAAGCCTCGTTCTTGAAGGCCCATGTGGAAGCCACAGCCCTAGTGGAGTGAGCTGTGATTCTTTCAGGAGGCTGCCGTCCGGCAGTCTCATAAGCCAATCGGATAATGCTTTTAATCCAGAAGGAGAGAGAGGTAGAAGTTGCTTTTTGACCTCTCCGTTTACCAGAATAAACAACAAACAAAGACAAAGTTTGTCTGAAATCCTTAGTAGCTGCTAAGTAAAATTTGAGAGCACGAACTACATCCAAGTTGTGCAACAAACGTTCCTTCTTTGAAACTGGATTAGGACACAAAGAAGGCACAACTATCTCCTGGTTAATGTTTTTGTTAGAAACAACTTTTGGAAGAAAACCAGGTTTAGTACGCAAAACCACCTTATCTGCATGGAACACCAGATAAGGAGAAGAACACTGCAGAGCAGATAATTCTGAAACTCTTCTAGCAGAAGAAATTGCAACCAAAAACAAAACTTTCCAAGATAATAACTTAATATCAACGGAATGTAAGGGTTCAAACGGAACCCCCTGAAGAACTGAAAGAACTAGGTTGAGACTCCAAGGAGGAGTCAAAATTTTGTAAACAGGCTTGATTCTAACCAGAGCCTGAACAAAGGCTAGAACATCTGGCACAGCTGCCAGCTTTTTGTGAAGTAACACAGACAAGGCAGAAATCTGTCCCATCAAGGAACTTGCAGATAATCCTTTTTCCAATCCTTCTCGAAGGAAGGATAGACTCTTAGGAATCTTAACCTTGTCCCAAGGGAATCCTGCAGATTCACACCAACAGATATACCAAATTATGTGGTAATTTTTCTGGTTACAGGCTTTCAGGCCTGAACAAGAGTATTAATAACAGAATCTGAGAACCCTCGCTTTGATAAGATCAAGCGTTCAATCTCCAAGCAGTCAGCTGGAGTGGGTCGAACGGACCTAGAACAAGAAGGTCTCTCAAAGGTAGCTTCCATGGTGGAGCCGATGACATATTCACCAGATCTGCATACCAAGTCCTGCGTGGCCACGCAGGAGCTATCAAAATCACCGACGCCCTCTCCTGATTGATCCTGGCTACCAGCCTGGGGATGAGAGGAAACGGCGGGAACACATAAGCTAGTTTGAAGGTCCATGGTGCTACTAGTGCATCCACTAGAGCCGCCTTGGGATCCCTGGATCTGTACCCGTAGTAAGGAACTCTGAAGTTCTGACGAGAGGCCATCAGATCCATGTCTGGAATGCCCCACGGTTGAGTGACTTGGGCAAAGATTTCCGGATGGAGTTCCCACTCCCCCGGATGCAATGTCTGACGACTCAGAAAATCCGCTTCCCAATTTTCCACTCCTGGGATGTGGATAGCAGACAGGTGGCAGGAGTGAGACTCCGCCCATAGAATGATTTTGGTCACTTCTTCCATCGCTAGGGAACTCCTTGTTCCCCCCTGATGGTTGATGTATGAACTTGGCCCTCGCTAGCTGAGGCCAAGCTTTGAGAGCATTGAATATCGCTCTCAGTTCCAGAATATTTATCGGTAGAAGAGATTCTACCCGAGACCAAAGACCCTGAGATTTCAGGGATCCCCAGACCGCGCCCCAGCCCATCAGACTGGCGTCGGTCGTGACAATGACCCACTCTGGTCTGCGGAAGGTCATCCCTTGTGACAGGTTGTCCAGGGACAGCCACCAACGGAATGAGTCTCTGGTCCTCTGCGAAAGGGACGAAACTTAGGTTTATTTTTGGTCTTGAAAAGACCTATCCTGAGGAAGGGCGTGGCCCTTGCCCCCAGTGATATCAGAGATAATCTCTTTCAAGTCAGGGCCAAAGAGTGTTTTCCCCTTGAAAGGAATGTCAAGCAATTTGTTCTTGGAAGACGCATCCGCTGCCCAAGATTTTAACCAAAGCGCTCTGCGCCACAATAGCAAACCCAGAATTTTTTCGCCGCTAATTGCACACCAAATTTGGAAGCTTTAACCCTTAAAATAACGGAACCGGAGCCGTTTTTATATTTAACCCCTTTACAGTCCCTGGAATCTGCTTTGATGAGACCCAACCAAGCCCAAAGGGGAATACGATACCAAATGATGCCTTCAGAAAGACTTTTCTATGTATCAGAGCTCCACACACATGCAGCTGCATGCCATGCTGTCCTCAAAAACAAGTGCGCCATACCGGCGCGAAAATGAGGCTCTGACTATGATTAGGGAAAGCCCCTAAAGAATAAGGTGTCTAAAACAGTGCCTGCCGATATAATCATATCAAAATACCCAGAATAAATGATTCCTCAAGGCTAAATATGTTAATAATGAATCGATTTAGCCCAGAAAAAGTCTACAGTCTTAATAAGCCCTTGTGAAGCCCTTATTTACTTACCGGATCCCATAGGGAAAATGACAGCTTCCAGCATTACATCGTCTTGTTAGAATGTGTCATACCTCAAGCAGTAAGAGACTGCACACTGTTCCCCCAACTGAAGTTAATTGCTCTCAACAGTCATGTGTGGAACAGCCATGGATTTTAGTTACGGTGCTAAAATCATTTTCCTCATACAAACAGAAATCTTCATCTCTTTTCTGTTTCTGAGTAAATAGTACATACCAGCACTATTTTAAAATAACAAACTCTTGATTGAATAATAAAAACTACAGTTAAACACTAAAAAACTCTAAGCCATCTCCGTGGAGATGTTGCCTGTACAACGGCAAAGAGAATGACTGGGATAGGCGGAGCCTAGGAGGGATCATGTGACCAGCTTTGCTGGGCTCTTTGCCATTTCCTGTTGGGGAAGAGAATATCCCACAAGTAAGGATGACGCCGTGGACCGGACACACCTATGTTGGAGAAAACTGTTTTACCGAAACAAATGACTCCTATACATTGGAAGCATGTGATTATCATCTCAGTCAACTCACAATTACTTTATTGATCATTTAACGCATATAAACCTGCATAAACAATATGTTGTGAAGTCAATAGGTGCCTGTGTTGTATAGACATCTACCTCTGCAAATCATGGATGCCAGTGCTTGAAATGAATTTTGATAACCGATTGGGAATAAAACAAACACAATGTAACTTGTTTATATTTCTTCCGCTGCTAGTGAACAGTAACTCTTTAGACTTGAGTTAACTCTTTCGAACTGTCACCTATTATAGTACATACTAGTCCCTTTCTAGAAACAGAATAATGGACAAAGTCAGACTTTTTAATGTAATAAGCTTCCAACAATATCTGAGAAAAGCATTTTCAGGAAACAATATTCCAAGAAAATACATTTTGAAAAAAAAAAAAATAAGAGTTGTGAAAACTGCTTTACTGTATTATGAGATAAAATAAAACGAGAAAACTAAAGCAAAATTTCCAGCACAAAAATATGACTAACCAATAAATGAATGGGATCTTTAAAAACAAGAGATTCTTCTTAGGGCTTGAAATAACTTCATAACAGGATCATCAAACTCAAGAAAAGAAAAGTATCAAAATAAAATAAAATTTGGGAATATTAAAAACTGCAAGATACATAATGCCAAATAAAATATAGTTATAATTTGCAGATGGAGAGTAAAACCTTGTGACTTGCTGGACAGTATATGCAATTTTCAATTAGAACATATAGAGCCTACAGGTTCATGGATCTTCAGAAAAGTAGCGACTAGTTCATATGAAAATGGTTTACTTTTGAGAAACGAGGATTCAGTAGCCAATCTGTGTTGAGGACAACAATTTCAGGGTAGACAAGTATTGGAAGAAACATCCCCAATACAGATCGGAACAAGGCTACTAGTGAAGAGAAACCATTCTAAACGCTAAAGAATTAACTTCACATACAAAATGACAAAAGCATGATTTTCCCATTTGCCATCAGATCTGTCTGCTAAACTCAAACTCATTTTAGGAAACTTCCCATTCTTGTGAAAAGACCAATCTCCCAAATAAATTAGGAGGAAAAAAAAATATCTGAATTTGCGGCAGTTGTCCTGAAATGCCAACCTGAGGTTATATGTGACCGCTGGCATTCAAAGTATTTTATGAAAACCCTAGACATGTTGCCCTAAAGAATGAGCATTACATCAGGGCTCGACAAACCCAGGGAGCCACTGGCTCGTAGAAATTTACTCATGGCTCCTAACTTTCTGGTTTATTCTCCATATATCTATATACAAACACCACTGTCTGATTCCTAATTTTTTTAAAAAAAATTTGTCGACCCCTGCATTACATAAATACAGAAGGGGTACCCTGATCTTTAAAAGGAACACCCTGAGATTTTATATTAAGGTACATGTAGTTAAAACTTTGCATTCATTTCATTATTTACTTTGCCCCCTTTTAAATGTAATTCAGCACTGAAAATTGTGCATTTTTAAATTCTCAAAGCTGGCTATGCCCACTGCAGACATCCCAAAGCTAACCCCTACTACATTTCTGTCCCTAATTGACCTCAGCAACCAAGAACTACTAAAAATGCACTTTATTTTTTTATTTTTTATATAAACAAAGCATGTTAAAAGAACAAAGCACGTTCTTGATTCAATATAGGGCATACAATTTCACAGTCCCTTTAATATCTGAATCATGTTACTGAAGAGAGATATATTGTGCTTTTAGATTGTTGCCAAATTGTGTTTCTGGCTTTTAACTTCCATTAGTATGAGGAAATTTAGGGCTCCACAGTTCAATGTTCCTGGGTGGTGGCAGAGGTATCAGTGTGGGGCATTAAAAGGCTATTTCTGATCATTTTCTGGATCTAGCACGGAGTAGTCTGGTTGTTATGCATTCGCTTCTAAAAAGAGAAAATCAAAGCAACACTGAGCGGCCACCAACCTGTTCTTCTTCCTCTGGGGCTTCAGGTGTGGAGGATCTGGTGTCTTCACTCCAGGAGAGCACTCTCGTCCTACTCCTTACAGAGAGGCACTGGACAGTGCTGTAAGGCTCCGGGCTGTCAGGTGCAGCAGATGACAGGGATAGTGGGACATCGTTAAGGCTGTGAAATCCAATCTCTGGAGAAGCTGGCTGTAGTGATCCCTGACTGTTTGAACTAGGCTGTGGGGTCCAGCGACCGTCTGACTTGTTGGAGGATCTAAAATTCAACCGTAAAGGGTTTATCATTTATATATGGAGAAAGTTAAAAATCAAGATTGTTAAATTACATAAGCCTTTTTCAAACACAAACCAAACTTAATACTGTTTCTTACATCCTTTTAGTAAAATATACACATCTATCTTTATTTCCCTAAATGAAACTGCAAAATGCATGTGCCTACTTTAAGTTTTGTTAGCTGCCAAATGCTCCATTTGGAGCCATATTTCTTCTAGCTAAAGTGCAACATAGTAAGATCTGGATTTGCACAAATCTTAATATGCTGCACTTTCACAAGAATAAATCACCTCCGTAAAAACATAATTTATGCTTACCTGATAAATGTATTTCTCTTGTAGTGTATTCAGTCCACGGATCATCCATTACTTATGGGATATATTCCCTTCCCAACAGGAAGTTGCAAGAGGATCACCCAAAGCAGAGCTGCTATATAGCTCCTCCCCTCCACGTCATATCCAGTCATTCGACCGAAACAAGACAAGAAAGGAGAAACCATAGGGAACAGTGGTGACTGGAGTTCTAATTAAAATTTAGATCTGCCTTAAAAAAGACAGGGCGGGCCGTGGACTGAATACACTACAAGAGAAATAAATTTATCAGGTAAGCATAAATTATGTTTTCTCTTGTTAAGTGTATTCAGTCCACGGATCATCCATTACTTATGGGATACCAATACCAAAGCTAAAGTACACGGATGATGGGAGGGACAAGGCAGGAACTTAAACGGAAGGAACCACTGCCTGTAGAACCTCTCTCCCAAAAACAGCCTCCGAAGAAGCAAAAGTGTCAAATTTGTAAAATTTTGAAAAAGTGTGAAGCGAAGACCAAGTTGCAGCCTTGCAAATCTGTTCAACAGAGGACTCATTCTTAAAGGCCCAGGTGGAAGCCACAGCTCTAGTGGAATGAGCTGTAATTCTTTCAGGGGGCTGCTGTCTAGCAGTCTCATAGGCTAAACATATTATGCTACGAAGCCAAAAAGAGAGAGAGGTTGCCGAAGCTTTTTGACCTCTCCTCTGTCCAGAGTACACGACAAACAGGGAAGAAGTTTGACGAAAATCTTTAGTTGCCTGTAAATAGAACTTCAGGGCACGGACTACATCCAGATTATGCAAAAGTCGTTCCTTCTTTGAAGAAGGATTAGGACATAATGATGGAACAACAATCTCCTGATTGATATTCCTGTTAGAAACTACCTTAGGTAAAAACCCAGGTTTAGTACGCAGAACTACCTTGTCTGAATGGAAAATCAGGTAAGGAGAATCACAATGTAAGGCAGATAACTCAGAGACTCTTCGAGCCGAGGAAATAGCTATCAAAAACAGAACTTTCCAAGATAAAAACTTAATATCAATGGAATTGAAGAACTTTAAGAACCAAGTTTAAGCTCCACGGAGGAGCAACAGTCTTAAACACAGGCTTAATCCTAGCCAAAGCCTGACAAAAGGCCTGGACGTCTGGAACTTCTGCCAGACGTTTGTGTAAAAGAATAGACAGGGCAGAAATCTGTCCCTTTAACGAACTAGCAGATAAGCCCTTTTCTAAAGCCTCTTGTAGAAAAGACAATATCCTAGGAATCCTAACCTTACTCCATGAGTAACTCTTGGAGTCGCACCAATATAAATATTTACGCCATATTTTATGGTAAATTTTTCTGGTAACAGGTTTCCGAGCCTGTATTAAGGTATCAATAACCGACTCCGAGAAGCCACGCTTTGATAGGATCAAGCGTTCAATCTCCATGCAGTCAGCCTCAGAGAAATTAGATTTGGATGATGGAAAGGACCCTGAATGAGAAGGTCCTGTCTCAGAGGCAGAGACCATGGTGGACAGGACGACATGTCCACTAGGTCTGCATACCAGGTCCTGCATGGCCACGCAGGTGCTATCAGAATCACCGATGCTCTCTCTTGTCTGATCTTGGCAATCAGTCGAGGTAGCAGCGGAAATGGTGGAAACACATAAGCCATGTTGAAAACCCAAGGGGCAGCCAGAGCATCTATCAGCGCCGCTCCCGGGTCCCTGGACCTGGATTCGTAACAAGGAAGCTTGGCGTTCTGGCGAGACGCCATGAGATCCAGTTCTGGTTTGCCCCAACGATGAATCAGTTGAGCGAAGACCTCCGGATGAAGTTCCCACTCCCCCGGATGAAAAGTCTGGCGACTTAGAAAGTCCGCCTCCCAGTTCTCCACGCCTGGGATGTAGATCGCTGACAGGTGGCAAGAGTGAGACCCAGCGAATTATCTTTGAGACTTCTAACATCGCTAAGGAACAACTGGTTCCTCCTTGATGGTTGATGTAAGCCACAGTCGTGATGTTCTCCGACTGAAATCTGATGAACCTCAGTGTTGCTAACTGAGGCCAAGCTAGAAGAGCATTGAATATTGCTCTCAACTCCAGAATATTTATTGGGAGGAGTTTCTCCTCCTGAGTCCATAATCCCTGAGCCTTCAGGGAGTTCCAGACTGCGCCCCAACCTAGAAGGCTGGCATCTGTTACAATCGTCCAATCTGGCCTGCGAAAGGTCATCCCCTTGGACAGGTGGACCCGAGAAAGCCACCAGAGAAGAGAATCTCTGGTCTCTTGATCCAGATTTAGTAGAGGGGACAAATCTGAGTAATCCCCATTCCACTGACTTAGCATGCATAATTGCAGTGGTCTGAGATGCAGGCGAGCAAATGGTACTATGTCCATTGCCGCTACCATTAAGCCGATTACTTCCATGCACTGAGTTACTGACGGGCGTGGAATGGAATGAAGGACACGGCAAGCATTCAGAAGCTTTGATAACCTGGACTCCATCAGGTAAATCTTCATCTCTATAGAATCTATAAGAGTCCCCAGGAAGGGAACTCTTGTGAGTGGTAATAGAGAACTCTTTTCCACGTTCACCTTCCACCCATGCAACCTCAGAAATGCCAGAACTATCTCTGTATGAGACTTGGCAATTTGAAAACTTGACGATTGTATCAGAATGTCGTCTAGGTACGGAGCCACCGCTATGCCTCGCGGTCTTAGCACCGCCAGAAGTGAGCCCAGAACCTTTGTAAAAATTCTCGGGGCCGTAGCTAACCCGAAGGGAAGAGATACAAACTGGTAATGCCTGTCTAGAAAGGCAAATCTTAGGTACCGATAATGATCTTTGTGAATCGGTATGTGAAGGTAGGCATCCTTTAAGTCCACTGTGGTCATGTATTGACCCTCTTGGATCATGGGTAGGATGGTTCGAATAGTTTCCATTTTGAATGATGGAACTCTTAGGAATTTGTTTAGGATTTTTAGGTCCAAGATTGGTCTGAAGGTTCCCTCTTTCTTGGGAACCACAAACAGATTTGAGTAAAAACCTTGCCCTTGTTCCGTCCGTGGAACTGGGTGGACCACCCCCATTACTAAGAGGTCTTGTACACAGCGTAGAAATGCCTCTTTCTTTATTTGGTTTGCTGACAACCTTGAAAGATGAAATCTCTCCTGTGGAGGAGAAGCTTTGAAGTCCAGAAGATATCCCTGAGATATGATCTCTAACGCCCAGGGATCCTGGACATCTCTTGCCCAAGCCTGGGCGAAGAGAGAAAGTCTTCCCCCCACTAGATCCGTTTCCGGATAGGGGGCCCTCTCTTCATGCTGTCTTAGGGGCAGAAGTAGGTTTTCTGGCCTGCTTGCCCTTGTTCCAGGACTGGTTAGCTTTCCAGCCCTGTCTGAAACGAGCAACAGTTCCTTCCTGTTTTGGAGCGGAGGAAGTTGATGCTGCTCCTGCCTTGAAGTTACGAAAGGCACGAAAATTAGACTGCTTGGCCTTTGATTTGGCCTTGTCCTGAGGAAGAGTATGACCCTTGCCTCCAGTAATGTCAGCAATAATTTCTTTCAAGCCGGGCCCGAATAAGGTCTGCCCTTTGAAAGGAATATTAAGCAATTTAGATTTAGAAGTCACGTCAGCTGACCAGGATTTAAGCCATAGCGCTCTACGCGCCTGGATGGCGAATCCGGAGTTCTTAGCCGTTAGTTTGGTTAAATGTACAACGGCATCAGAAACAAATGCGTTAGCTAGCTTAAGTGCTTTAAGCATGTCCATAATCTCATCCAATGGAGCTGTGCGAATGGCCTCTTCCAGAGACTCAAACCAGAATGCAGCAGCAGCAGTGACAGGCGCAATGCATGCAAGGGGCTGTAAGATAAAACCTTGTTGAACAAACATTTTCTTAAGGTAACCTTCTAATTTTTTATCCATTGGATCCGAAAAAGCACAACTATCCTCCACCGGGATAGTGGTACGTTTAGCTAAAGTAGAAACTGCTCCCTCCACCTTAGGGACTGTCTGCCATAAGTCTCGTGTGGTGGCGTCTATTGGAAAAATTTTCCTAAATATCAGAGGAGGGGAAAAAGGCACACCGGGTCTATCCCACTCCTTGCTAATAATCTCTGTAAGCCTTTTAGGTATAGGAAAAACGTCAGTACACACCGGCACCGCATAGTATCTATCCAGCCTACATAATTTCTCTGGAATTGCAACCGTGTTACAATCATTCAGAGCCGCTAATACCTCCCCTAACAATACACGGAGGTTCTCAAGCTTAAATTTAAAATTAGAAATCTCTGAATCCGGTCTCCCTGGATCAGATCCGTCACCCACAGAATGAAGCTCTCCGTCCTCATGTTCTGCAAATTGTGATGCAGTATCGGACATGGCTCTCACATCATCGGCACGCTCTGTCCTTAAACCAGAGCTATCACGCTTGCCTCTTAATTCTGGCAATTTAGATAATACCTCTGTCATAACAGCAGCCATGTCTTGCAAAGTGATTTGTAAGGGCCTCTCTGATGTACTTGACGCCACAATATCACGCGCCTCCTGAGCGGGAGGCGAAGGTACTGACACGTGAGGAGAGTTAGTCGGCATAACTTCCCCCTCGTTGTCTGGTGATAATTTCTTTACAGATAAAGACTGACTTTTATTTAAAGTGACATCAATACATTTAGTACATATTTCTATGGGGCTCCACATTGGCCTTCAAACATAGTGAACAAACAGATTCATCTGTGTCAGACATGTTTAAACAGACTAGCAATGAGACTAGCAAGCTTGGAAAATCCTTTCAAATAAGTTTACAAGCAATATAAAAAACGCTACTGCGCCTTTAAGAAGCACAAAAAACTGTCACAGTTGAAATAACAATGAACCAAATCAGTTATAGCAACCAAATTTTCACATTAAATGTATTAAGTTAGCAAAGTATTGCACCCACTAGCAAATGGATGATTAATCCCTTAATACCCAAAACGGATAATCAATTTAACAATTAACGTTTTTATCACAGTCAAGCACACTGTCACAGATCTGCTGTGACTGATTACCTCCCTCAAAATGAATTTTGAAGACCCCTGAGCTCTCTAGAGACGTCCTGGATCAAGGAGGAAGAAGCAGGAAGACTGTGACTGAATTTTTACTGCGCAAAAAAGCGCTAAAATAGGCCCCTCCCACTCATATTACAACAGTGGGAAAACTCAGTTAACCTTTTCTATGCAGAAATATACGTCAGCCATGTGGAAAAAATCAGGCCCCAAAAGATTTATCACCAAAGTACCTCACAAAAACGAATAACATGCCAGTAAACGTTTTAAACATACATTTTAAAAGATATGTAGTGTTATCAATAAGCCTGCTACCAGTCGCTTCTACTGCAGTTAAGGCTCATATATTACTTCAGTATTAACAGCATTTTCTTAGTCAAATTCCATTCCTTCGAAAATTACTTACTGCACATACATTCATCAGCCTGATACCAGTCACTACTACTGCATTTAAGGCTGTACTTACATTACATCGGTATCAGCAGTATTTTCTTAGTCAATTCCATTCCTTAGAAAAATATTTTACTGCACATACCTCATCTGCAGGGAACCCCGCATGCTATTCCCTTTCTGAAGTTACCCCACTCCTCAGAATGTGCGAGAACAGCCAGTGGATCTTAGTTACTTCTGCTAAGATCATAGAAAACGCAGGCAGATTCTTCTTCTAAATACTGCCTGAGAGAATAAACAGCACACTCCGGTGCCATTTAAAATAACAAACTTTTGATTGAAGAAATAATTAAGTATAAAAACTGCACACTCCTCTCACACCTTCCTACTATGTTGAGTGTTGCAAGAGAATGACTGGGTATGACGTGGAGGAGCTATATAGCAGCTCTGCTTTGGGTGATCCTCTTGCAACTTCCTGTTGGGAAGGGAATATATCCCATAAGTAATGGATGATCCGTGGACTGAATACAGTTAACAAGAGAAAACAGAATTTATGCTTACCTGATAAATTACTTTCTCCAACGGTGTGTCCGGTCCACGGCGTCATCCATAACTTGTGGGAATATTCTCTTCCCCAACAGGAAATGGCAAAGAGCACAGCAAAAGCTGTCCATATAGTCCCTCCTAGGCTCCGCCCACCCCAGTCATTCGACCGACGGACAGGAGAAAAAAACAGGAGAAACTATAGGGTGCCGTGGTGACTGTAGTTAAAGAAAGATTCATCAAACCTGATTAAAAAACCAGGGCGGGCCGTGGACCGGACACACCGTTGGAGAAAGTAATTTATCAGGTAAGCATAAATTCTGTTTTCTCCAACATTGGTGTGTCCGGTCCACGGCGTCATCCATAACTTGTGGGAACCAATACCAAAGCTTTAGGACACGGATGAAGGGAGGGAGCCAATCAGGTTACCTAAACGGAAGGCACCATGGCTTGCAAAACCTTTCTCCCAAAAATAGCCTCCGAAGATGCAAAAGTATCAAATTTGTAGAATTTGGCAAAAGTGTGCAGGGAAGACCAAGTCGCTGCCTTACATATCTGATCAACAGAAGCCTCGTTCTTGAAGGCCCATGTGGAAGCCACAGCCCTAGTAGAGTGAGCTGTAATGCGCTCAGGAGGCTGCCGTCCGGCAGTCTCGTAAGCCAATCGGATGATGCTTTTCAGCCAAAAGGAAAGAAAGGTATCAGTAGCTTTTTGACCTCTCCTCTTGCCAGAATAAACGACAGAGAAGACGTTTGTCTGAAATCCTTTGTTGCTTCTAAATAGAACTTTAAAGCACGAACTACATCTAAATTGTGTAACAAACGTTCCTTCTTTGAAACTGGATTCGGACACAAAGAAGGTACAACTATTTCCTGGTTAATATTCTTGTTGGAAACAACCTTTGGAAGGAAACCAGGTTTAGTACGCAAAACAACCTTATCTGAATGGAACACTAGATAGGGCGGATTACACTACAAAGCAGATAACTCAGAAACTCTTCTAGCAGAAGAAATAGCAACCAAAAACAGAACTTTCCAAGATAACATCTTGATATCTATGGAATGTAGAGGTTCAAACGGAACCCCTTGAAGAACTGAAAGAACTAAATTCAGACTCCAGGGAGGAGTCAAAGGTCTGTAAACAGGCTTGATCCTGACCAAAGCCTGAACAAAAGCTTGAACATCAGGCACAGCTGCCAGTCGTTTGTGTAATAAGACAGATAAAGCAGAAATCTGTCCCTTTAGAGAACTCACTGATAATCCCTTATCCAAACCTTCTTGGAGAAAGGAAAGTATCCTAGGAATTTTGATCTTACTCCATGAGAATCCCTTGGATTCACACCAACAGATATATCTTTTCCATATTTTATGGTAAATCTTTCTAGTTACAGGTTTTCTGGCTTGTATCAGAGTATCTATTACAGAATCCGAAAACCCACGCTTAGATAAAATCAATTTCCAAGCCGTTAGTTGAAGGGAAACTAGATTTGGATGTTCGAATGGACCTTGTACTAGAAGATCCTGTCTCAAAGGTAGCTTCCATGGTGGAGCCGATGACATATTCACCAGGTCTGCATACCAAGTCCTGCGTGGCCACGCAGGAGCTATCAAGATCACCGAGGCCCTCTCCTGCTTGATCCTGGCTACCAGCCTGGGAATGAGAGGAAACGGTGGAAACACATAAGCTAGTTTGAAGATCCAAGGCGCTACTAATGCATCCACTAGAGTCGCCTTGGGATCCCTGGATCTGGACCCGTAGCAAGGAACCTTGAAGTTCTGACGTGACGCCATCAGATCCATGTCTGGAATGCCCCATAATTGAGTCAACTGGGCAAAAATCTCCGGGTGGAGTTCCCACTCCCCCGGATGGAATGTCTGACGACTCAGATAATCCGCCTCCCAGTTTTCCACTCCTGGGATGTGGATCGCAGATAGGTGGCAGGAATGATCCTCCGCCCATTTTATGATTTTGGTCACTTCTCTCATCGCCAGGGAACTCCTCGTTCCCCCTGATGGTTGATGTAAGCAACAGTCGTCATGTTGTCTGATTGGAATCTTATGAATCTGGCCTTTGCTAGTTGAGGCCAAGCCCTGAGAGTATTGAATATCGCTCTCAGTTCCAGAATGTTTATCGGGAGAAGAGACTCTTCCCGAGACCATAGCCCCTGAGCTTTCAGGGAGTCCCAGACCGCGCTCCAGCCCACTAGACTGGCGTTGGTCGTGACGATGACCCACTCTGGTCTGCGGAAACTCATTCCCTGGGACAGGTGGTCCTGGGTTAGCCACCAACGGAGTGAGTCTCTGGTCTTCTGATCTACTTGAATCACTGGAGACAAGTCTGTATAGTCCCCATTCCACTGTTTCAGCATGCACAGTTGTAATGGTCTTAGATGAATTCGCGCAAAAGGAACTATGTCCATTGCTGCAACCATCAACCCTACTACTTCCATGCACTGAGCTATGGAAGGACGTGGAACAGAGTGAAGAACTTGACAAGCGTTTAGAAGTTTTGACTTTCTGACATCTGTCAGGAAAATCTTCATTTCTAAAGAATCTATTATTGTCCCCAAGAAAGGAACTCTTGTCGACGGAGACAGGGAACTTTTTTCTATGTTCACTTTCCATCCGTGAGATCTGAGAAAGGCCAGAACGATGTCTGTGTGAGCCTTTGCCTTTGAAAGAGACGACGCTTGTATCAGAATGTCGTCCAAGTAAGGTGCCACTGCAATACCCCTTGGTCTTAGAACCGCTAGAAGGGACCCGAGTACCTTTGTGAAAATCCTTGGAGCAGTGGCTAGCCTGAATGGGAGAGCCACAAACTGGTAATGTTTGTCCAGAAAGGCAAACCTTAGGAACTCATGATGATCTTTGTGGATAGGAATATGTAGATACGCATCCTTTAGATTCACGGTAGTCATAAATTGACCCTCCTGGATTGTAGGTAAAATCGTTCGAATAGTTTCCATTTTGAACGATGGCACTCAGAATTTTGTTTAGGATCTTTAAATCCAGGATTGGTCTGAAAGTTCCCTCTTTTTTGGGAACTACAGATTCGAGTAAAACCCCATTCCTTGTTCCATGGTTGGAACTGGGTGTATCACTCCCATTTTTAACAGGTCTTCTACACCCCAGTTTCTCAACAGCCGGGCCGTGGCCCAGTACCGGGCCGTGATAGCCCTGCTGGTGGGCCCTGACCTGTCATGCCCCCACTGCACACTCTTACCCCGCTGCACACCAGGGGCAGACTGAGACCAATCAAGGCCCCAGGAAAACTGTCTCACACTGACCCAAATGTATTCAAATGTATGCAAATGAACATGGTAGCCTCCCTGCCCTAACCCCAACAGGCACATCAACCTCCAGAGCCAAGACCCCCAACAATAAGGGCCAGAGAAAAAGCCCCCAACCTCCAGGGCCAGACCTCACACTCCATGGCCCTCACAGCGACAGACCCCCAGCAGGACCCCCCACACTCCAGGGCCCCCACTAAACCCACTTAACTGCTTAGTTACTGATATGGCAACTGAAAACTCCAGCTTAAGAAATGCACCAGGAGCCATGGAGATGCCATTTGTGGGGCCCCCTACTTGTTAGTCCCTTGGCCCAGGTTCTATTTGCCTGGCTGATCAGCCCGCCCCTGCTGCATTATATATATATATATATATATATATATATATATATATATACCGGGCCCTGGACATGTCCAGCTAAAATTTACCGGGCCTTGAGGTCACTTTGGTTGAGAACCACTGTTCTACACAATGTAAGAATGCCTGTCTCTTTATTTGGTTTGAAGATAAGTGAGACATGTGGAACCTTCCCCTTGGGGGTAGTTCCTTGAATTCCAGAAGATAACCCTGAGAAACTATTTCTAGTGCCCAGGGATCCTGAACATCTCTTGCCCAAGCCTGAGCGAAGAGAGAGAGTCTGCCCCCTACTAGGACCGGTCCCGGATCGGGGGCTACTCCTTCATGCTGCTTTGTTAGCAGCAGCAGGCTTCTTGGCCTGCTTACCCTTGTTCCAGCCTTGCATCGATTTCCAAGCTGGTTTGGTTTGCGAAGCATTACCCTCTTGTCTAGAGGCTGCAGAGTTGGAGGCCGGTCCGTTCTTGAAATTGCGAAAGGAACGAAAAACATAATTTATGCTTACCTGATAAATTCCTTTCTTCTGTTGTGTGATCAGTCCACGGGTCATCATTACTTCTGGGAATACAACTCCTCCCCAACAGGAAATGCAAGAGGATTCACCCAGCAGAGCTGCACATAGCTCCTCCCCTCTACGTCAGTCCCAGTCATTCGACCAAGAATCAACGAGAAAGGAGTAACCAAGAGTGAAGTGGTGACTGGAGTATAATTTAAAAGATATTTACCTGCCTTAAAACAGGGCGGGCCGTGGACTGATCACACAACAGAAGAAAGGAATTTATCAGGTAAGCATAAATTATGTTTTCTTCTGTTATGTGTGATCAGTCCACGGGTCATCATTACTTCTGGGATACCAATACCAAAGCAAAAGTACACGGATGACGGGAGGGATAGGCAGGCTCATTATACAGAAGGAACCACTGCCTGAAGAACCTTTCTCCCAAAAATAGCCTCCGAAGAAGCAAAAGTGTCAAATTTGTAAAATTTGGAAAAAGTATGAAGCGAAGACCAAGTTGCAGCCTTGCAAATCTGTTCAACAGAGGCCTCATTCTTAAAGGCCCAAGTGGAAGCCACAGCTCTAGTGGAGTGAGCTGTAATTCTTTCAGGAGGCTGCTGTCCAGCAGTCTCATAGGCTAAACGTATTATGCTACGAAGCCAAAAAGAGAGAGAGGTAGCAGAAGCTTTTTGACCTCTCCTCTGTCCAGAATAAACGACAAACAGGGAAGAAGTTTGGCGAAAATCTTTAGTTGCCTGCAAGTAGAACTTGAGGGCACGAACTACATCCAGATTGTGTAGAAGACGTTCCTTCTTTGAAGAAGGATTTGGACACAAGGATGGAACAACAATCTCTTGATTGATATTCCTGTTAGTGACTACCTTAGGTAAGAACCCAGGTTTAGTACGCAGAACTACCTTGTCTGAGTGAAAAATCAGATAAGGAGAATCACAATGTAAGGCTGATAACTCAGACTCTTCGAGCCGAGGCAATAGCCATTAAAAACAGAACTTTCCAAGATAACAATTTTATATCAATGGAATGAAGGGGTTCAAACGGAACACCCTGTAAAACGTTAAGAACTAAGTTTAAACTCCATGGCGGAGCAACAGCTTTAAACACAGGCTTGATCCTAGCTAAAGCCTGACAAAAGGCCTGGACGTCTGGATTTTCTGACAGACGCCTGTGAAACAAGATGGACAGAGCTGAAATCTGTCCCTTTAATGAACTAGCTGATAAACCCTTTTCTAAACCTTCTTGTAGAAAGGCCAATATCCTAGGGATCCTAACCTTACTCCAGGAGTAACCCTTGGATTCGCACCAGTATAGGTATTTACGCCATATTTTATGGTAAATCCTTCTGGTAACAGGCTTCCTAGCCTGTATCAGGGTATCAATAACCGACTCAGAAAAACCACGTTTTGATAAAATCAAGCGTTCAATTTCCAAGCAGTCAGCTTCAGAAAAGTTAGATTTTGATGTTTGAATGGACCCTGTATCAGAAGGTCCTGTCTTAGAGGTAGAGACCAAGGCGGACAGGATGACATGTCCACTAGATCCGCATACCAAGTCCTGCGTGGCCATGCAGGCGCTATTAGAATCACTGATGCTCTCTCCTGTTTGATTTTGGCAATCAATCGAGGAAGCAGCGGGAAGGGTGGAAACACATAAGCCATCCCGAAGTTCCAAGGTGCTGTCAAAGCATCTATCAGAACCGCTCCCGGATCCCTGGATCTGGACCCGTAGTGAGGAAGTTTGGCGTTCTGGCGAGACGCCATGAGATCTATCTCTGGTTTGCCCCAACGTCGAAGTATTTGGGCAAAGACCTCCGGATGAAGTTCCCACTCCCCCGGATGAAAAGTCTGGCGACTCAAGAAATCCGCCTCCCAGTTCTCCACTCCCGGGATGTGGATTGCTGACAGGTGGCAAGAGTGAGACTCTGCCCAGCGAATTATCTTTGATACTTCCATCATTGCTAGGGAGCTTCTTGTCCCTCCCTGATGGTTGATGTAAGCTACAGTCGTGATGTTGTCCGACTGAAACCTGATGAACCCCCGAGTTGTTAATTGGGGCCAAGCCAGAAGGGCATTGAGAACTGCTCTCAATTCCAGAATGTTTATTGGAAGGAGACTCTCCTCCTGATTCCATAGTCCCTGAGCCTTCAGAGAATTCCAGACAGCGCCCCAACCTAGTAGGCTGGCGTCTGTTGTTACAATTGTCCAGTCTGGCCTGCTGAATGGCATCCCCCTGGACAGGTGTGGCCGATAAAGCCACCATAGAAGAGAATTTCTGGTCTCTTGATTCAGATTCAGAGTAGGGGACAAATCTGAGTAATCCCCATTCCACTGACTTAGCATGCACAATTGCAGCGGTCTGAGGTGTAGGCGTGCAAAAGGTACTATGTCCATTGCCGCTACCATTAAGCCGATCACCTCCATGCATTGAGCTACTGACGGGTGTTGAATGGAATGAAGGACACGGCATGCATTTTGAAGCTTTGTTAACCTGTCTTCTGTCAGGTAAATCTTCATTTCTACAGAATCTATAAGAGTCCCCAAGAATGGAACTCTTGTGAGAGGAAAAAGAGAACTCTTCTTTTCGTTCACTTTCCATCCATGCGACCTTAGAAATGCCAGAACTAACTCTGTATGAGACTTGGCAGTTTGAAAGCTTGAAGCTTGTATTAGAATGTCGTCTAGGTACGGAGCTACCGAAATCCCTCGCGGTCTTAGTACCGCCAGAAGGGCACCCAGAACCTTTGTGAAGATTCTTGGAGCCGTAGCCAATCCGAATGGAAGAGCTACAAACTGGTAGTGCCTGTCTAGGAAGGCGAACCGTAGATACCGGTGATGATCTTTGTGAATCGGTATGTGAAGGTAAGCATCTTTTAAATCCACTGTGGTCATGTACTGACCCTTTTGGATCATGGGTAAGATTGTCCGAATAGTTTCCATTTTGAACGATGGAACTCTTAGGAATTTGTTTAGAATCTTTAAATCTAAGATTGGCCTGAAAGTTCCCTCTTTTTTGGGAACCACAAACAGGTTTGAGTAGAACCCTTGTCCTTGTTCCGACCGCGGAACCGGATGGATCACTCCCATTAATAACAGATCTTGTACACAGCGTAGAAACGCTTCTTTCTTTATCTGGTTTGTTGACAACCTTGACAGATGAAATCTCCCTCTTGGGGGAGATAATTTGAAGTCTAGAAGGTATCCCTGAGATATGATCTCTAGCGCCCAGGGATCCTGAACATCTCTTGCCCAGGCCTGGGCGAAGAGAGAAAGTCTGCCCCCCACTAGATCCGATCCCGGATCGGGGGCTCTCGGTTCATGCTGTCTTTGGGGCAGCAGCAGGTTTCCTGGCCTGCTTGCCCTTGTTCCAGGACTGGTTAGGCTTCCAGCCTTGCCTGTAACGAGCAACAGCTCCCTCCTGTTTTGGTGCAGTGGAGGTTGATGCTGCTCCTGTTTTGAAATTCCGAAAGGGACGAAAATTAGACTGTCTAGCCTTAGCTTTGGCTTTGTCTTGAGGTAGGGCGTGGCCCTTACCTCCTGTAATGTCAGCGATAATTTCTTTCAAACCGGGCCCAAATAAAGACTGCCCCTTGAAAGGTATATTAAGTAATTTGGACTTAGAAGTAACATCAGCTGACCAGGATTTTAGCCACAGCGCCCTACGTGCCTGGATGGCGAATCCTGAGTTCTTAGCCGTAAGTTTGGTTAAATGTACTACGGCCTCCGAAATGAATGAATTAGCTAGTTTAAGGACTCTACGCCTGTCCGTAATGTCGTCTAGCGTAGATGAACTAAGGTTCTCTTCCAGAGACTCAATCCAAAATGCTGCCGCAGCCGTAATCGGCGCGATACATGCAAGGGGTTGCAATATAAAACCTTGTTGAACAAACATTTTCTTAAGGTAACCCTCTAATTTTTTATCCATTGGATCTGAAAAAGCACAGCTATCCTCCACCGGGATAGTGGTACGCTTAGCTAAAGTAGAAACTGCTCCCTCCACCTTAGGGACCGTTTGCCATAAGTCCCGAGTGGTGGCGTCTATTGGAAACATCTTTCTAAATATTGGAGGGGGTGAGAACGGCACACCGGGTCTATCCCACTCCTTAGTAACAATTTCAGTTAGTCTCTTAGGTATAGGAAAAACGTCAGTACTCGCCGGTACCGCAAAGTATTTATCCAACCTACACAGTTTCTCTGGTATTGCAACGGTGTTACAATCATTGAGAGCTGCTAAAACCTCCCCTAGTAATACACGGAGGTTCTCCAATTTAAATTTAAAATTTGAAATATCTGAATCCAATCTGTTTGGATCAGAACCGTCACCCACAGAATGAAGCTCTCCGTCCTCATGCTCTGCAAGCTGTGACGCAGTATCAGACATGGCCCTAGTATTGTCAGCGCACTCTGTTCTCACCCCAGAGTGATCACGCTTGCCTCTTAGTTCTGGTAATTTAGACAAAACTTCAGTCATAACAGTAGCCATATCTTGTAATGTTATCTGTAATGGCCGCCCAGATGTACAAGGCGCCATAATATCACGCACCTCCCGGGCGGGAGATGCAGGTACTGCCGCGTGAGGCGAGTTAGTCGGCATAACTCTCCCCTCGCTGTTTGGTGAAATTTGTTCAAATTGTACAGATTGACTTTTATTTAAAGTAGCATCAATACAGTTAGTACATAAATTTCTATTGGGCTCCACCTTGGCATTGGAACAAATGACACAGATATCTTCCTCTGAGTCAGACATGTTTAACACACTAGCAATAAACTTGCAACTTGGTTATAATCTTTTTTAGCAAAAACGTACTGTGCCTCAAAGAGGTACTAAACGATTAAATGACAGTTGAAATAATGAACTGAAAAACAGTTATAGCATCAAACTTTAAAACAACACAACTTTTAGCAAAGGTTTGTTCCCATAGTAAAATAACAATAATTAAATTTGACATAAAAATTACAGAGCAACGTTTTTATTCACAGTCAATATAAAATTCTCACAGCTCTGCTGAGAGAATCTACCTCCCTCTAAAGAAGTTTGAAGACCCCTGAGATCTGTCGGAGATGAACCGGATCATGCAGGAAATATAAGAGTAACTGACTGGAAATTTTTGATGCGTAGCAAAGAGCGCCAAAAACGGCCCCTCCCTCACACACAGCAGTGAAGAGAAACGAAACTGTCACAATTAAAACCAAACAACTGCCAAGTGGAAAATAATGCCCAAATATTTATTCACTCAGTACCTCAGAAATGTAAACGATTCTACATTCCAGCAAAAACGTTTAACATGATAAATACTTATTAAAAGGATTAGTGACTTTTAACAGAGTAGTTCCGGTGAAATACCATCCCCAGAATACTGAAGTGTATACATACATGTCATTATAACGGTATGGCAGGATTTTCTCATCAATTCCATTCAGAAAATAAAAACTGCTACATACCTCAATGCAGATTCATCTGCCCGCTGTCCCCTGATCTGAAGCTTTTACCTCCCTCAGATGGCCGAGAACAGCAATATGATCTTAACTACTCCGGTTAAAATCATAGTAAAAAACTCTGGTAGATTCTTCCTCAAACTCTGCCAGAGAAGTAATAACACGCTCCGGTGCTATTGTAAAATAACAAACTTTTGATTGAAGTCATAAAAACTAAGTATAATCACCATAGTCCTCTCACACATCCTATCTAGTCGTTGGGTGCAAGAGAATGACTGGGACTGACGTAGAGGGGAGGAGCTATGTGCAGCTCTGCTGGGTGAATCCTCTTGCATTTCCTGTTGGGGAGGAGTTGTATTCCCAGAAGTAATGATGACCCGTGGACTGATCACACATAACAGAAGAAATTAGACTTATTCTTGGCTTTGAAAGGCCTATCTTGTGGGAGGGCGTGGCCCTTATCCCCAGTGATGTCTGAGATAATCTCTTTCAATTCTGGCCCAAAAAGGGTTTTACCCTTGAAGGGGATATTAAGCAATTTTGTCTTGGAAGATACATCCGCTGACCAAGACTTTAGCCAGAGCGCTCTGCGCGCCACAATTGCAAACCCTGAATTTTTCGCTGCTAATCTAGCTAACTGCAAAGCGGCATCTAAAATAAAGGAATTAGCTAACTTAAGTGCGTGAACTCTGTCCATAACCTCCTCATACGGAGTCTCTCTACTGAGCGACTTTTCTAGTTCCTCGAACCAGAACCACGCTGCTGTAGTGACAGGAATAATGCACGAAATAGGTTGCAGGAGGTAACCTTGCTGTACAAAAATCTTTTTAAGCAAACCCTCCAATTTTGTATCCATAGGATCTTTGAAAGCACAATTATCCTCGTTAGGAATAGTAGTGCGCTTGGCTAGTGTAGAAACTGCCCCCTCGACCTTAGGGACTGTCTGCCATAAGTCCTTTCTGGGGTCGACCATAGGAAATAATTTCTTAAATATAGGATGGGAGACAAAAGGTATGCCGGGCTTCTCCCACTCCTTATTCACTATGTCCGCCACCCGCTTGGGTATAGGAAAAGCGTTGGGGTGCACCGGAACCTCTAGGAACTTGTCCATCTTGCACAATTTTTCTGGAATGACCAGGTTGTCACAATCATCCAGAGTAGATAACACCTCCTTAAGCAGTGCGCGGAGATGCTCTAATTTAAATTTAAATGTCACAACATCAGGTTCTGCCTGTTGAGAAATTCTACCTGAATCTGAAATTTCCCCATCTGACAAAACCTCCCTCATGGCCACTTCAGATTGGTGTGAGGGTATGACAGAGCAATTATCATCAGCGCCCTCCTGCTCTACAGTGTTTAAAACAGAGCAATCGCGCTTTCTCTGAAATGCAGGCATTTTGGATAAAATATTTGCTATGGAGTTATCCATTACTGCCGTCAATTGTTGCATAGTAACAAGCATTGGCGCGCTAGAAGTACTAGGGGTCTCCTGCGTGGGCAAAACTGGTGTAGACACAGAAGGAGATGATGTAGAACTATGTCTACTCCCTTCATCTGATGAATCATCTTGGGCAACTTTACTATCTGTGGCAGAACTGTCCTTACTTTGTTTGGACGCTATGGCACAATTATCACACAATTTTGAAGGGGGAGACACATTGGCTTCCATACATACAGAACATAGTTTATCTGAAGGTACAGATATGTTAAACAGGCTTAAACTTGTCAAAGTACAAAAAACGTTTTAAAACAAAACCGTTACTGTCTCTTTAAATTTTAAACAGGGCACACTTTATTACTGAATATGTGAAAAACTATGAAGGAATTGTTCAAATTTAACCAAATTTTTACCACAGTGTCTTAAAGCATTCAAAGCATTGCACACCAAATTTCAGACCTTTAACCCTTAAAATGAGGAAACTGGAGCCGGTTACAGTTTTAACCCCTCTACAGTCCCAGCTACAGCCTTTGCTGCGACTTAACCAAACCCAGGGGGGTATACGATACCAAATGAAGCCTTCTAGGAACCTTTTCAACTACTTTCAGACCCACACACATGCAGCTGCATGTCCTGCTCTCAAAAGTAACTGCGCAATAATGGCGCGAAAATGAGGCTCAGCCTACTACAGGGAAGGCCCTTCCTGACTGGAAAGGTGTCTAAACCAGTGCCTGACGTAAAAAAAAACGTTCCCCAAAGTTTATAAAGTGTGAATTTCAACATCAAGCTGTATAAAATGCCCAAATAAAGCAATCGATCTAGCCCATAAAAGTGTCTACCAGTTTTATAGCCCATATTAAGCCCTTTATTCTGTTTGAGACTAAGAAAATGGCTTACCGGTCCCCATGAGGGGAAATGACAGCCTTCCAGCATTACACAGTCTTGTTAGAAATATGGCTAGTCATACCTTAAGCAGAAAAGTCTGCCAACTGTTTCCCCCAAATGAAGTTATTTCATCTCAACAGTCCTATGTGGAAATCGCAAACGATTTTAGTTACTGCTGCTAAAATCATATTCCTCTCACAAACAGAACTCTTCATCTTTTTCTGTTTCAGAGTAAATAGTACATACCAGCACTATTTTAAAATAACAAACTCTTGATAGTAGAATAAAAAACTACAACTAAAAACCACATACTCTTCACCATCTCCGTGGAGATGCTGCCTGTGCAACGGCAAAGAGAATGACTGGGGTGGGCGGAGCCTAGGAGGGACTATATGGACAGCTTTTGCTGTGCTCTTTGCCATTTCCTGTTGGAGAAGAGAATATTCCCACAAGTTATGGATGACGCCGTGGACCGGACACACCAATGTTGGAGAAAAGGAAATTTATGCTTACCCGATAAATGTATTTCTTTTACGATATGATGAGTCCACGGATTTCATCCTTACTTATGGGATTACGCCACCTGGTCAGCAGGAAGTGGCAAAGAGCACCACAGCAGAGCTGTATATATAGCTCCTCCCTTCCCTCCCACTCCAGTCATTCGACCGAAGTTAGGAAGAGAAAGGAAAAGCCAAAGGTACAGAGGTGACTGAAGTTTAACAAAAATAAAGACCTGTCTTAGAAAATTACAGGGTGGGCCGTGGACTCGTCATATCGTAAAGGAAATAAATTTATCAGGTAAGCATAAATTTCCTTTTCTTTTACAAGATATGACGAGTCCACGGATTTCATCCTTACTTATGGGATACAATACCAAAGCTATAGGACACGGATGAAAGGGAGGGACCTAAACGGAAGGTACCAATGCTTGAAGAACCTCTCTCTCAAAAACAGCCTCAGATGAAGCAAAAGTATCAAATTTGGAAAATTTGGAAAAAGTGTGAAGAGACGACGAAGTTGCAGCCTTGCAAATCTGTTCAAACAGAAGCATCGTTTCTGACGAAGCCACAGCCCTAGTGGAATGATCCGTAATTCATTCAGGAAGCTGCTGTCCAGCAGTCTCATATGCCAGACGGATGATACTCTTCAGCCAAAAAGAAAGAGGTAGCCGTAGCTTTCTGACACCTACACTTTCCAGAAAAAAACAAATAAAGATGATTGACGAAATTCTTTAGTCGCCTGCAAGTAAAACTTCAGGGCACGGACCACGTCCAAGTTATGCAACATACGCTCCTTCTTAGGAGAAGGATTAGGAAACAATGAAGGAACAACAATTTCCTGATTAATATTCTTATTAGAAACAACCTTAGAAAGAAAACCAGGTTTGGTACGTAAAACCACCTTATCAGAATGGAAAGTAAGATGAGAGCCACATTGTAACGCTGAAAGCTCGGAAACTCTACGAGCAGAAGAAATAGTAACCAAAAATAAAACCTTCCAAGATAACTTATCTATGGAATGCATGGGTTCAAACGGAACCCTTGAAGAACATTAAGAACTAGATTCAAACTCCAGGGTGGAGCAATTTGTCTAAACACAGGCTTGATTCTAGTCAGAGCCTGACAAAAAGACTGAACGTCTGGAACATCTGCCAAACGCTTGTGTAGTAAAATCGACAAAGCAGAAATTTGTCCCATTAAAGAACTTTCTGATAACCTCTTCTCCAATCCTTCTTGGAGAAAAGATAAAATCCTGGGAATCCTAACCCTACTCCATGAGTAGCCCTTGGATTCGCACCAATAAAGATATTTACGACATATCTTATGGTAGATCTTTCTAGTGACAGGCTTACGTGCCTGAATCAAGGTATCAATGACCGAATCAGAGAACCCCCGCTTAGATAAAATCAAGCGTTCAATCTCCAAGCAGTCAGTTGCAGAGAAACTAGATTCTGATGATGGAAGGGTCCCTGAATGAGAAGGTCCTGCCTCAATGGAAGCTTCCACTGTGGCAGAGAGGACATGTCCACCAGATCGGCATACCAAGTCCTGCAAAGGCCACGCAGGCACGATTAGAATTACCGAAGCCCTCTCCTGTTTGATCCGTGCAATCATCCGGGGAAGGAGAGCAAACGGTGGAAACACATAAGCTAGGTTGAATGACCAAGGCACTGCCAAGGCATCTATCAGCTCGGCCTGAGGATCCCTTGATCTGGATCCGTATCTTGGGAGCTTGGCATTCTGACGAGACGCCATCAGATCCAATTCCGGTCTGCTCCATTTGAGAATCAGGGAGGCAAAGACCTCTGGATGGAGTTCCCACTCCCCCGGATGAAACGCCTGTCTGCTTAAAAAATCTGCTTCCCAGTTGTGCACACCTGGGATGTAGATTGCTGACAGATAAGAGTGAGCCTCCGCCCACCGAATTATCTTGGATACTTCTGTCATCGCTAAGGAACTCCACGTTCCTCCCCGATGATTGATGTAAGCCACAGTCGTGATGTTGTCCGACTGAAATCGGATGAATTTGGCCAAAGTCAACTGAGGCCAAGCCTGAGGCTCATTGAATATTGCTCTCAATTCCAGAATATTGATTGGAAGTAGAGACTCCGACCGAGTCCACACCCCCTGAACCTTCAGGGAATTCCAGACCGCACCCCAGCCTAGTAGACTGGCGTCCGCTGTCACTATCACCCAAGAGGGTCTGCAGAAGCACGTCCCATGGGACAGATGATCCGGCGACAACCACCAAAGAAGAGAGTCTCTTGTCTCCTGATCTATTGCAGCAATAAAAAATGCCCTAATGTGCCCAAATTAACTTAACAATATTGCTCCGCTTGTTTGGTTATGTTATATATCAATGTTTATCACACTCCAGGCCCCTGCACCTCGCCACAGCTCTGCTGCGGCGCCTACCTGCCCCCAAGATCACACTGATTCTGCTTGAGTAGCGCTCCCAAGTCTCTCTGTACCCTTCGTGTACAAAAACAACTTAGGCCCCACCGGACCCAGGACCTTGCTGCCGATCCGGATGAATACTGCGCGGCTGAGTGCATGAAATTAGGCCCCGCCCACAGTGGGAGTAACTCGCCGTACTGAGACCCGCAGTCTCATACCTCAATGCTGCTTGTAGCATGACATGGTTCTCCACACTGAAGATACTACTTTACACTACCTTCAACTGCTCTGTGGAAACCAGCAGGATCTTATATAATGTTTGCTAAGATCATCAACATCAGGGCAGAAAACTAAGATGTCTCCACTCCTCTTAAGAAGGTATAGACTGATTTCTCCCTGAGAAAAATAGTACTCACTGGCACCATTTTAAAAAAAAAAAAACTTCTTGATTGAAGAATCTAAACTAACACCTCACTTTACCTCTTCCTATCACTAACACAGGCAAAAAGAATGACGGGAGGGAAGGGAGGAGCTATATATACAGCTCTGCTGTGGTGCTCTTTGCCACTTCCTGCTGACCAGGAGGCGTAATCCCATAAGTAAGGATGAAATCCGTGGACTCATATCTTGTAAAAGAAAAGTTGATTGCCGCAAGCAGCTACCTTCTTCTGCATTCAGCAGCTAACAAAACTGCTGAAAGCACATGCTTAACTGAAAGTGATGCAAACAAATTTCTCTAAAACATTCCCCAACTGCTTGTGTATGAAGTGCAACATTATCCAAGTTTGTTTTCCCATTTATTTGCATTATAACTAATCAGTAATGCTGCGGCACTCGAAAGAAATCTATACAGCTACAGCGAAATGGGGGTTTGCAATCAAATTTTATCTACACCAATCTTCATACCTGCTTCCACGCCTCTGAGGAATAGCTGATGACCAAGAATCCCAGCGAGAACGTTCCATATCTTCATATGCATTATGACGAATTAGATATGCTTCATCTGAGAGGTCTTCCAACTAAAAGAAAAAATACTTGTGAAATAAGGAAAAAGATCCCATATACATATACACACAAACACATACATATATATATATATATATATATATATATATATATATAGCACCGATACCAAGTACTTGCACCAGTACTTTTACTCGTGCAAATGCTCTGATACTTAAAGAGTTAGGAAACACCAGCATTTTCTTTCATGATTCAGATAGAACTTAACATTTTATACAACTATCCAATTTACTTCAAATATCACATTTGCTTCATTCACTTGCTATCCTTTGCTGAAGGAACAGCATTACACTACTGGCGGATAGCTATACACAACTAGCTCCCACTAGTGTAGTGTGCATATTCTTTTTCTACAATGAATAACAAAAGAACAAAGCACATTTGAAATAGAAGTACATTTTAAAGAGTCTTACAATTACATGCTCTATCTGAATCATGCAGCAGGTTTAATTTTGACTTTCCTATCCCTTTTAACAGATACCTCCAGATCTTACCCATACGCCATCTTGTGGCGTTTTTTCAAACTTCATGTTCCCATTTCATTTTAACCCCTTAAGGACCATAGCACTTTTCCATTTTCCCACCGTTTGGGACAAAGGCTCTTACTCATTTACTGTACCCACACATTATATACTGTTTTTCTCGCCATTAAATGGACATTCTAAAGATACCATTATTCTCATCATATCTTATTTACTATAAATTTCTTTTATAAAATATGATGGAAAAAGAAAAAATGGAAAAAAATCTAATTTTCTAACTTTGACCCCCAAAATCTGTTACACATCTACAACCTCCAAAAAACACCCATACTAAATAGTTTCTAAATTTTGTCCTGAGTTTAGAAATACCCAATGTTTACATGTTCTTTGCTTTTTTTGTAAGTTACAGGGCAATAAATACAAGTAGCACTTTGCTACTTCCAAACCACTTTTTTTTTTTTCAAAATTAGCGCTAGTTAAATTAAAACACTGATATCTATCAGGAATCTCTGAATATACCTTGACATGTATATATATATTTTTTTTAGAAGAAGACAACCCAAAGTATTGATCTAGGCCCATTTTGGTATATTTAATGCCACCATTTCACCGCCAAATGCGATCAAATAATAATAAAAAAAATCGTTCATTTTTTCACATTTTTTTTACATATGGCACAAATGGTTGTAAATGCTTTTCTGGGATCCGCTTTGTTCAGAAATAGCATATTTGGCTATATGGCTTTGGCGCTGCTTTTTGGTAATTAGAAGACCACTAAATGTTGCTGCGCATCACAAGTGTATTATGTCTAGTAGTGAAGGGGTTAATTAGGTATCTTGTAGGGAGCTTGCAGGGTAAACATCTCTCTAACCCTCCCCCTCTACCTTATTGTGCGCCAGTTTGCCATAAAACATGGTATTAAAAAAAAAAAGTTTTATTATAAAATTTTCTGTAGTGTAGCTGCCCCCTCAATATCCAACCAGCCACCCCCTCCGAGATCCCTTAGCTGAACACTCCCACCCTCCCCAGTCCTCTCTCCTACCTTAGCAATATGTATTACTGTGCCATAGTGTAGTGTTCCCACCCGCGCCTGCCCCCATGCACGCATGCCCCTGCACGTGATCCCGCCCCCCTCCGACGCTCTTCCTGCGCCGATGGCCGCCCACCAGCCTCCCTGCATCAGCTCCCACCCAGCAACGATCACAGCCATTGATGGCTGATGCAGAGAGGGCCACAGAGTGTCTCTCTCTGCATCGGACTGCTAAAAAAATGTTATTGCAGGATGCTTCAATATCGAGGCATATGCTCAAAACATACTGTACTCAGAGGAACATCCTTAGCTTATATAATTGCAGGAAGAGTGTTCATAGGACAAATTAAGTTATTTCCTATGAACACTCATCCAAGGACTAGATTTAGATTACATTTGATTAGTAAGCTTTACCAATGTTCACATTTCCAACTCCATATACTTTAATGGAGTTGGAGATGTAATGAGAGCATTAGTAAAGCTTACTAGTCAATGTAATCTATCCCATAGTGTTGTTCCCCATGATTAAACAGTGCACTGTTATATTTTTTACTCAATTGCACTTCTGGTTGGTTGCAATTTTACATTTGTTTTGTATTGTTGTTATTAATATATTTTATTGTAATATTTTTATTTATAAACATGTTCTGAGAAAACAAGAAAACAAAACTTATTATTTCATAATGTCTTTTGAGTTAGTTATTCATAATTATAAAGATATCTTAAATCAGTATGTATTGTGCTTGAGAAACTGTCACATGACATAAAAAAAAAAAAGTATCGGTAATTGGTATTGGAGAGTATTTGAAAAAACTATTTATGCAACTGATAAATTTCTTTATTTCCTGGCATAGAGAGTCCACGAATCCATTTCAATTACTGGTGGGAATTTGACTCCTGGCCAGGAGGAGGCAAAGAACACCCCAGCAGAGCTGTTAAGTATCACTCCTACTTCCCATAAGCCCACAGTCATTCAGCCGAAGGAATATGGAAAGAGAAGATGACAAGGGTATAGAGGTGCCTGAGGTTTCTAAAATAAAAAGCCATCTTAACTCAAATTAAGGGGGGGGGCGTGGACTCTCCATGCCAGGAAAGGAAGAAATCTATCATAAACAGTCCTTCCTGAACCTGAGGAAGGATTGACCGTATTGTCTCCTTCTTGAAAGAGGGAACACTGAGAAACTTGTTTAGGCACTTTAAGTCCAGCATTAGAAGAAAAGTTCCTTCCTTTTTTGGAAACGTGAAAAGGTTTGAATAAAACCCCAAACCTCTTTCTGCTGTAGGTACCGGGACAATAACTCCTAGAGAGGAGAGATCCCGTACGAAACCTAAAAAGGCAGTTCTCTTTTCTGGTCTTGTAGACAGTCTGGAGAGTAGGAATCTGCCCCTGAGCGGATGAGATTTGAATCCTATCCGTTATCCCTGAGATACAACCTCCAGGACCCAAGGATCCTGTACATCCTGAAAACAAGAGTCTGAAAAAAAGACAGTCTGCCCCCTACTCAATCCGATCCCAGATCAGGGGTTGCCTCTTCATGCCGATTTGTTCTCTGCAGGCTTCTTAGTCTGTTTGGACTTATTCCAGGACTGAGACGGCTTCCAAGTACTCTTCGGCTGCTCGGACTTGGATGAGGATTGCAATTGTGATTTGTCAGAATGAAAGGAACGACAATTAGACAACTGCAGTTCCTTAGGCCTATTCTTATCCTGCGGTAGGAAGGCACCTTTCCCTCCGGTAACAATAGAAATAATGGAGTTCAGCCCTGGACCGAATAAAATCTTCCCCTTGAAAGAAAGAGAAAGGAGTCATATCCGCAGACCAAGACATCAACCAGAGAGCACGGCGGGCTAGGACCGCAAAGCCAGAAGCCTTTGCATTTAGGCGAATCTGCATATTTGTATCACAGATGGAGTTAGCAATTCTCAGAGCTTTAATTCTCTCCTGAATATCCTTGAGGGGAGTCTCCACCTCAATGAGCTCCGACTGTCGCACCAATAGGTAGCTGCTCCAGCAACTGCGGCTACAGCCGCCGCCGGATGAAATAGAAACCCAGTATGTTGAAACAACTTCCTCAGAAAAGTTTCCATTTTCTTATCCATAAGATCTTATCTTTTTTTTTTCTTATCTAAAAGAAGAACTATCCTCCAGAAAGATAGTAGTACGCTTATCCAGCGTAGAAATAGTGTAATCCACCTTAGGGATGGAGCCCCACAAATCTGATTGAGAGTCAGGGACCGGGAATAATTTTTTAAAAGTAGATGAGGGGGAAAAAAGTTCCTATTCTTTCCCATTCATTAATAATGTTCACCATATTAACTGGCACAGGAGAAGCCAGAGGGACCTTTCTGTCTTCATAAACCCTGTCTTATTTAGGGATCGTAGGTTCCTCAGGGAGTGTAGCCTCTAGAACCTCTAGTGTAGACAGAACCTCCTTTAATAAAAAATGCAGATGCTAAATTTTAAATCTAAAGGAGGGTTCCTCCGCAAAAAAAAGCCCCCTCTAGATGGAGGATTAGTTGAGCCACGGGGAACTGCATGTGGAGCGGGTAGTGTAGAAAGGGTAGTAATCTCTCGGGACACAGATTCCTAAGAGGTAGACGGCTCAGAGGGGCTAAATAGCGCTATGTGTATTAGCAGGCTTGTCTCCCTTTTTAGTCTTTAGAACAGTGCTTAGGCAAATGGAACAAAATTGAGCAGGCAGGCAAACCACGGCTTCCTCACAATATAAAAAGGAATTATTAATCGTATAGAAGGAGCAGAATCTTCTAATGTAGTATCAGAGTCCTTCATAGCTAAGATATATTCACAGAAGTACAGACAAAAAAACGCTTTTATTCAAAAGACGGCACATTTATAATCCCAATGGCTGGGGCACTCACCGCCTCCTAGAACCAGACAGCTAACAGTAAAAACGTTCTCCTTAGGAGTGATGTCGCAGCAGGATCGAAGGAAAAAGGAAATTTATGCTTACCTGATAAATTGATTACTTTTACGATATGCCGAGTCCACGGGTTTCATCCTTACTTGTGGGATATTATCCTCCTGCTAACAGGAAGTGGCAAAGAGCACCACAGCAGAGCTGTTACATAGCTCCTCCCCTAACTCCTCCCCCCAGTTATTCGACCGCAGGTATAGGAAGAGAAAGGAAAAGCTAAAAGGTGCAGAGGTGACGGAGGTTTTGAAAAAATAAAATAAATCCTGTCTTAAAATGACAGGGTGGGCCGTGGACTCGGCATATCGTAAAAGAAATCAATTTATCAGGTAAGCATAAATTTCCAGACAGCCAACAGTAAAAACGCTCTCCTTAGGAGTGATGTCGCAGCAGGATCGAAGGAAAAAGGAAATTTATGCTTACCTGATAAATTGATTCCTTTTACAAGATATGCAGAGTCCACGGGTTTCATCCTTACTTGTGGGATACCAATACCAAAGCTTTAGGACACGGATGAAAGGGAGGGACAAGACAGGAACCTAAACGGAAGGCACTACTGCTTGAAGAACCTTTCTCCCAAAAATAGCTTCAGAAGAAGCAAAAGTATCAAATTTGGAAAATTTGGAAAAAGTATGAAGGGAGGACCAAGTCGCAGCCTTACAAAGGTCCTGTCTCAATGGTAGTCTCTGTGGTGGCAGAGAAGACATGTCCACCAGATCCACATACCAAGTCCTGCGTGGCCACGCAGGCGCTATTAGAATTACTGAAGCTCTCTCCTGTTTGATTCTTGCAATCACACGAGGCAGGAGAGGAAAAGGTGGAAACACATAAGCCAGGTTGAACGACCAAGGTACTGCTAGCGCATCTATCAGTACAGCCTGGGGATCCCTTGACCTGGACCCGTAGCGAGGAAGTTTGGCATTCTGTCGAGATGCCATCAGATCCAATTCCGGTTTGCCCCATTGATGAATCAATGATGCAAATACCTCCGGATGGAGTTACCACTCCCCCGGATGAAAAGTCTGACGACTTAGAAAATCCGCCTCCCAGTTCTCTACTCCTGGGATGTAGATTGCTAAAGATGGTAAGAGTGAATCTCTGCCCATCGGCTTATCTTTGATACCTCTATCATTGCAAGAGAACTTCTTGTTCCCCCTTGAAGATTGATATATGCTACAGTTGTGACATTGTCTGACTGGAATCTTATGAACCTGGTCAGAGCCAGCTAAAGCCACGCCTTAAGTGCATTGAAAATTGCTCTGTTCCAGAATATTGATTGGAAACAGACTCCGTTGGAGTCCAGGTTCCCTGAGCCTTCAGGGAATTCCAGACTGCACCCCAGCCCAAGAGGCTGGCGTCCGTTGTCACGATTACCCATGCTGGCCTGCGGAAGCAAATTCCCTGAGACAGATGATCCTGTGACAACCACCAAAGAAGAGTCTCTCTGGTCTCTTGATCCAGATTTATCTGAGGAGATAAATTTGCATAATCCCCATTCCACTGTCTGACCATGCATAGTTGCAGTGGCCTGAGATGAAAGCGAGCAAACGGGACGATGTCCATCGCTGCTACCATTAATCCAATGACCTCCATACACTGCGCCACTGATGGCCGAGGAATGGACTGAAGAGCTCGGCAAGTATTTAGAATCTGATTTTCTGACCTCCGTCAGGAATATTTTCATGTCTACCGAGTCTATCAGAGTTCCTAAGAATGGAACTCTCGTTTGTGGAACAAGTGAACTCTTTTCTATATTCACTTTCCAACCGTGAGTTCTTAGAAAGGACAGCACAATGTCTGTGTGAGATTTGGTCAGATGATAAGTGGACGCCTGAACCAAAATATCGTCCAGATAGGGCGTCAGTGCTATGCCCCGCGGCCTGAGGACCGCTAGAAGGGACCCTAGCACCTTTGTGAAAATTCTTGGAGCTGTAGCCAACGCAAAGGGAAGGGCCACAAACTGATAATGCCTTTCCAGAAAGGCAAACCTTAGAAACTGATGATGATCCTTGTGGATAGGAATGTGAAGGTACGCATCCTTTAGGTCCACGGTGGTCATGTATTGACCCTCCTGGATCATTGGTAAGATTGTTTGTATAGTCTCAATCTTGAACAATGGGACCCTGAGAAATTTGTTCAGGAACTTTAAATCCAAAATAGGTCTGAAAGTTCCCTCTTTTTTGGGAACCACGAAAAGGTTTGAGTAAAACCCCTGTCCCTGTTCCAGTTTTGGAACTGGACAAAATTAGTCCCATGGAATAGAGGTATTTTACACAATGTAAGAACGCCTCTCTTTTTGTCTGGTCTACAGACAATCGTGAAAGATGAAATCTCCCTCTTGGGGGAAAATTTTTGAATTCCAGTTGATACCCCTGGGTCACAATTTCTAATGCCCAGGGATCCTGCACATCCCTTGTCCAAGCCTGAGCAAAGAGAGAAAGTCGGCCCCCTATTAAATCCGGTCCTGGATCGGGGGCTGGCCCTTCATGCTGTTTTTGTAGCAGCGGGCCTTTTGGCTGGTTTACCCTTATTCCAGGTCTGATTAGGTCTCCAGACAGACTTGGACTGAGCACAATTTCCTTCCTGCTTATTGGTGGAAAGGGGATGCAGAGGGTACTCCTCTGAAATTTCAAAAGGAACGAAAATTATTTTGTTAACCTTCCTAAGAGGTTTATCTTGAGGTAGGGCATGGCCTTACCTCCAGTAATGTCCGCAATGATTTCCTTCAATTCAGGGCCAAACAGAGTTTTACCCTTGAAAGGAATAGTTAACAGTTTAGACTTTGATGATACATCAGCAGACCACGATTTTAACCATAGCGCTCTGCGCGCCAATATTGCAAAACCTGCATTTTTTGCTGCTAATTTACTAATCTGAAAAACAGCATCAGTGATAAAAGAATTAGCTAGTTTGAGAGCTTTAATTCTGTCCAAAATGTCGTCTATGGGCTTCTCTACTTTCAGAGACTCTTCAAGGGCGTCAAACCAGAAAGCCGCTGCCGTAGTTACTGGAACAATGCAGGCAGCAGGTTGTAACAAGAAACCCTGGTGAATAAATTTCTTTAGAAGACCCTCTAATTTTTTATCCATAGGGTCTTTGAAAGCACAACTATCTTCAATAGATATAGTTGTACGCGTTGTAGAATAGATATTGTTCCCTCCACCTTAGGGACCGTTTGCCAAGAGTCCTTAATGGTATCTGATATGGGAAACATTTTCTTAAAATTAGGAGGGGGAGAGAACGGTATACCTGGTCTATCCCATTCCGTTCTAACAATTTCCGAAATTCTTTTGTGAACCGGAAAAACATCAGTGTAAGTACGAACTTCTAGATATTTATCCATCTTACACAATTTTTCTGGAGGAATTGTAATGGGTTCACAATCATCCAGAGTTGCTAGGACCTCCCTAAGTAACATACGAAGGTGTTCAAGTTTAAATTTAAAGGACACTAAGTCCGAATCTGTCTGAGGTAAAATATTCCCTGAATCTGAACTTTCTCCCTCAGACAATAATTCCCTAACCCCCAATTCAGAGCATTGTGAGGGTACATCGGAAATAGTTAAAGCATCAGAGGGTTCAGTATTTACATTAATACCTGGCCTACTGCGTTTACTCTGCAAACCTGGCAGTTTAGAAAATACCTCATTGAGAGTAGTTAACATAACTGTAGCTATATCTTGCAAAGTAAAATAATTAGACACACTAGATGTACTAGGTGTCACTTGTGTGGGTGTTAAAAGTTGGGACACTTGAGGAAAATTACATGGTATATCCTGATTCTATTCAGACTGAGAATCATTCTTAGACACAATTTAATTTCCTAAAATATGTTCCTTACATTGTAAGGCTCTATCAGTACAAGAGGTACACAAAGTAAGAGGGGCTTCCACAATGGCTTCTAAACATATAGAACAATGAGTTTCCTCAATGTTAGACATGTTGAACAAAGTAGTAATAACCATAAAAGTTGGTAAATAGTTTATTTATTAACAAAAACAATTTTGCAAAAAAAACGAGCACTGTGCCTTTAAGAAATAAATGCACACAATTTTTTCCCAAACACGCTTAAAAACGTTTATGAACGTTTGGATTTATAGTTTTGCCAAAAATTATTGCATCCACATGCAACGATTGAATTTACTCTCTACAGGAACATTAAATTAAAAAAATACAATTTTCTAAATAATGACCACTGCACCTTGCCACAGCTCTGCTGTGGCGCCTACCTGCCCCCAGAGAACTGTCAAATGAATCGACAACAATCCGGATAGTGTAAAACAAAGATAGGGCCCAACCGGAGCTAATGTCTGCTGTCTCCTTGAGCGTAAACTGCGCAACTGAGGCACGAAAATAGGCCCCGCCCACAATGGACATCACACTTAGAAATTCAAATACCGCATGGAAAGCGGTTATAAACTGCCAAGTGGTCCCCCCAAACATTTTAATAATAAAATAAATATTTATTTTACTGTTGTCCTTCATATAAATTTATGAACAAAAAGTCCCAGTGTCAATTATATGCTTGCAATAATGTAAGAAAAAAACACCCAGTAGGACAGTAACTCCCCTTTACATTTAGGACTACTGCTTTCCCTGTTCCTAATAAGGAATCAAATACAGCCACTTCTGATATACAAAGTTTCCTCAGAAAAATTAGGCTGGCACATACCTCAAATGCTGCTTACTGCATGAGATGGTCCTCCACACTGAAGAGTTTCCTTCATATTACCTTCAGATTTGTGGGAACCATAACTGACTTTAGTAACTGCTGCTAAGATCATCAATTTCAGGGAGAAATCTTCCATATCCTCCCTGATCAAAATAGTACTCACCGGTACCATTTAAAATAAAAAATATCTTGATTGGAGAAATTAAAACTATCATTTTGTCACCACTATCACTTTACCCTTCCTATTACTAGCATAGGCAAAGAGAATGACTGGGTGGAGGAGTTAGGGGAGGAGCTATGTAACAGCTCTGCTGTGGTGCTCTTTGCCACTTCCTGTTAGCAGGAGGATAATATCCCACAAGTAAGTATGAAACCTGTGGACTCGGCATATCTTGTAAAAGAAATGAAAAGACCGCACCAGGTCACGTGGTGCGTAGGACAGGACTTACCCTGCTATGAAAAAAGACACTAAGCTATTACGAGCTGCACAACACTCAAACGAAAGTGAAACCTGTTTGTTCCAAGCCAAAAGCACACAGTCTATGAGCCCAAAACTCTCACATTAAAGGCGTTATAAATAACCCCTTGCTGTTCAAATAATCTCCCTGAAGGAGATAACCCTTGATCCTATCAAGGCATAAAGTAGCAACACTGTGACCCTGTATAGCAAAAGTGTATATGTAAAATGGTCTTACCCTCCAGGATCCATGCTGTGGAATAGGCACAGCCTCTCAAGTGTGACCGTCTTGCAGTGACGCTCTGACATGGACTTGAGTGTAAAACAGCAAGCAGTGAAACTCGTCAACACCGATTGCTCAGGAGCTATTAAACGACAGCCTGGATGGGTTCGCAGAAAAACTTTCCCTGCATCTCCAGACTCTAACCTTCATCAAAAAAATGTTGGAATGATCACTTAAAATGCTAGTCCTTTCTTGAAGGGGAACTCCCAGGAAAATAAGCGATCCACGCCAGCCAATGTAAAAACTTGAATCTTTATTGGAACAAATTAAAAAGGATGGAAGAATATAGCATACAGAGAGAGTGCAGCACTTGGCTTACGTGTTTCGGCTAGCAAGCCGTAATCATAGCCTATAGTGCTGTGCTTACCTCTGATATTTAAGAGCAATAGAAAAAAGCCCATTGGCTCAGAATCAATTGAATTAATACATTAAGTAAAAGCAACTGTGCGCTACTCTGTTAACCCTGCCATGCCTAGTTCTACATAGGAAGGGGGCAAAACAAATACTCCTGACAAAACGTGGTGGCAACCTTGACCAACTTCTAGCCAAAAGAGAAATCTTTTGGATTTTCAAACTAGAAACTAGGGTGCCAAAAGGATTAAACTCAAAGTTTGACATGATAAATTTTTGGGAATAAGAGAGACATGAATTGGACAGCTTATACCCCCAGTACTAATTTCACTAGACAGTGCACTATATCATTGCGTGATGGCTGGTCAAAAATAGGTTGTATCTCCTAGCCTATATCATAGATTGTTGAATGTTTTACACATTGCATGAGATTTTAATACACCTTTTGTATAACTTATAACTTTTGACATTCAGCAATATCTCAAGTATTAGTCCTTTATTACATGCCGTGTATGCACACTGATTATTTCATAATATTTATCCCACGTTGTTAGTTATTGAAGTTAGATTCTGTACATTAAATGCTTCTATTTTTTTTTGTCAGGAGTATTTGTTTTGCCCCCTTCCTATGTAGAACTAGGCATGACAGGGTTAACAGTAGTGCACAGGTGCTTTTACTTAATGAACTAATTCAATTGATTCTGAGCCAATGGGCTTTTTTCTATTGCTCTTAAATAACAGAGGTAACCACAGCACTATAGGCTATGATTACGGCTTGCTAGCCGAAACGCGTAAGCCAAGTGCTGCACTCTCTCTGTATGTTGTATTCTTCCATCCTTTTTAATTTGTTCCAATAAAGATTCAAGTTTTTACATTGGCTGGCGTGGATCGCTTCTTTTTCCTTTGAGTTCTGCTGCTAAATCCAGTGATCCGTGCAGCTGTTCATTCCACACTCTGCTTTAGGATCAAGCTGCAACTACAAGTCACGAGTGACGTCACCCGGAAGTGCCGGGTCACCTGAGGATCGCTCTGTGTTGGAGACGCCGAGGGAGGCGGAGGAGACCGGGGAGCGGACAGCTCTCATCGATTTGAATCGGGGTCCCAGTATTTTCCAAAGTTCACAGAGTCGCAGGTGGAGGGTAAGACAGCACTGTTGGTGCCCACCCTTATGTTTATTACAAAATTGGGATATATGTTGAATTGACGTCCACAGTGAGGAGACATGTTAAATGCTTGTTATTGATCCAGCAGATAAATATTTGGGTTTTGAATGTAAAAGGCCCAGTCTACTCACACCTCTCTATCCTTTGTGTATGACTTTCTTGAAGGGAACATACCCATTACAGGACTCTCCCAATCTTCTGACACTTCTCTGCCACCTCCTATAGTGACAAAAGGCAAAGAATGACTGGGGGATAGGGGAAGGGATATTTAAGCCTTTGGCTGGGGTGTTATGCCTCCTCCTGGTGGCCAGGTGTTGTATTCCCAACAGTAAGGAATTAAGTTGTGGACTCTCCCCTGCCTTATGGAAGGAAATGGCAAGAGGAAATAAAACCTTCCAAAATAACTATTTAATATCAACAGAATGCATTGGCTCTAACGGAGCCTGCTGCAAAAGTTTAAGAACAATGTTGAGGCTCCACCAAGGAGGAGCAACAGGTTTAAACACAGGCTTCATTCTGACCAAGGCCTGAATAAATGATTGAACATCTGGCAAATCTGCCAGACGTTTGTACAAAAGAATAGGCAGTGCAGAAATCTGACCCTTCAGAGTACTGACTGACAAACCTTTCTCCAGACCATACTGAAGAAAAGAAAATGCTGGGGGATCCTCACCCGACTAAGAGAAACCCTAAGATTCACACCAATAAAAGGTATTTACGCCATACCTTATGGTAAATCTTGCGAGTAACAGGTTTATGAGCCAAATTAATGGTATCAATGACCGCCTCAGAAAAACCACGCCTAGCTAAAATTTGGCGTCCAATCTCCAAGCAGTCCGCTTCAGAGAATCTAGATTTGGATGGAGGAAGGGACCCTGAAGTAGAAGGTCCTTCCTTAGAGGTAACCTCCAAGGTGTAAGAGGGGACATCTTTAGCAGATCCACGAACCAGATCCTGCGAGGCCATGCAGGAGCTATTAAAATCACAGATACTCTCTCGTTTGATACGAGCAATGACTCGTTGAAGCAGAGCAAACTGAGGAAACAGGAATGCCAGAGAGAAGTTCCAGGAAATCGCCAGGGCGTCTATTAAAGCGCCCTGAGGATCTCTTGACCTTGAACCGTATTTAGGAAGCTTGACTTTTTGACGAGACGCCATCATATCCAACTCCGGAACCTCCCACCTGAGGGTTATCTTTGAGAACACCTCCGAATGGAGTACCTACTTCCCGGGATCAAAGGTCTGTCAAACTGGATCGGGGGCGGACCCTTCATGCTGATCAGTGAATCAGTGGAAGGCTTCTTAAGTAAAAGAGTGATAAGAGCGGCGCTTTTTAGGAAAAAAGCTGGGAAGCTCAGAATATTCTTAATCTAATATGAATAAATTTATTGTAAACAAGATTTGATAAAAAAAAGTTATAGAAATTGATTATAGAGAAAAAGTTTTCCTATTTGAAAATAGCATCTGAAAAACACACAATAAAAATCAGGGGGAAAAGGCTCAACTTAGAGCCAAAACGCGTAGAAGTGACTTTCTCATGGAATACAAATATCTATCGTATTTGATAGATTAAACAACGGAACAACCGGCGAATATTTTGCATTTCATCTGCCTAACGAATCCAGCTACCTGATAGTGTACTCATGTGCCCCTCAGAAACCCAACGGCGGAAATAGCTCACAAATACAGGAGCAGCCGTATAGAAAACCTTTTCCCACTGACAGTAAACACTCAGCTCAGACGTCCGGTAAGGCACTCGTTTGTTACCACGACAGGAATTAGAATTTACACACTCTAAAAGACTGTTCTGTTTTTTTGGAAAACTATCTGGGGAAAGATTTCCATTACAATTGTGTGCACACACTTCATACTGCTGTTACTAGCAGCCAACACAAGTACTTTGGATATATTGAATATTATACGAATACTGTGTGTATGTATATGTATGTATGTATATATATATATATATATATATATATATATATATATATATACACACACATACATACATACACTATCTAGGAAGTGATACACAGACTGTACAAATGTGTATAACGATTGTTTTAATCTGTGCTGTATATGTTTCAGCAACACACTCCCCAAGACATATGTTGCACATGTATTGAGTATTAGAGATTTTACATATAATTCTACTTGTGCTGTTTATATTTCAGTTATACGTCTTATAGACACTTATATTACTGGTTTTGCCAATTTCTACAACGATTTTTTATCAAATTTTGTTTACAAAAAAATGTATTCATATTAGATTAAGAATATTGTTCTGAGTTTACTTCAGTTTCTTTTTTCCTAAAAAGCGCCACTCTTATCACTCTCTTACTTTTGTTCTTATACACTTCTAACCGTTTTGCAAGAATAATGGGATAAGAAGAGTTGGCATTGGGAAATAGTCTCACTCTAGGGTCAAGAGTCTTTTTTTAAGTGGAAGGCTTCTTGGTTTGCTTCCCCTTATTCCAGGGCTTACTGGACCTCCGTGAGGTCTTGGATGGCTCCGGCTTGGAAGAAGAGGAGACAATTGTCAGCTTCCGTCCACTGCAGAATGCGAGTCACCTCCTTCATATCTAAAGGAACTCAGGGTTCCTCCCTAATGGTTGATGTAAGCCACTGAGGTGGTGATGTCTGAATGGAATCTGATAAACCAGACTAAAGATAATTAGGGCCAAGCTGTCAAGGCATTGAAGATTTCTCTCAACTCTATAAAGTGTTCCGATTAAAAAAACGAACTAAATTTGCCCCCTCTATAACCTCAGACTGAGGAGCTCTTACCCTACCGGACCAGGAGGCACCACTAAAAAATGAAGGAAGTCTCCTCTGAACAACTAGATTACTTCCCCTCATGCAGAGGACGATTCGATCGTCAGAAAATAACAGCCGCATAGAATAATCCCTCACAGCAGTAAACTCTGCTCTTCAAATGAAGTCGGAGGAGCGGAGAGTCACGTGAGTGGATCAGCTTAAAACCAAATTTCACCACATACAAGCTTGCATTTCTGAGGGAGATCGTTACACTGACAAAATATTGAGTAACTATCTTTCCCCTCTCACATCCCCTGAATGAAGCTGCTATTCCACCAATAAAGACTTCAAACTCCTCACTAGGCGTACAAATGCCTGTAACCCTTGAGCCTATCTCACTCCCTTCATGCTGCCATAAGGAGGGAAAAAGAAAATTTATGCTTACCTGATAAATGTATTTCTTTTTTGACACAATGAGTCCACGGATCATCTTAATTACTATTGGGAATACCACTCCTGCCCTGCAGGAGGCGGCAAAAAGCACCACAGCAAAGCTGTTAAATATCACCTCCCTTCCTTCCCAACCCAGTCATTCGACCGAAGAAAAGGAGAGAAAGGAAGTAACAAGGTGCAGAGGTGTCTAAAGTTTTGTACCTACCACCAGTGTATCAAGACCAGGGCGGGCCGGGGACTCTGTGTCAAAAAAGAAATTTATAAGGTAAGTATAAATTTTCTTTTCTTTTTAATGACACGATGAGTCCACGGATCATCTTATTTACTATTTGGAATCAATACCCAAGCTAGAGTACACAGATGATACAGGAGGGACAAGACAGGGAACCTAAACGGAAGGCACCACTGCTTGAAGAACCTTTCTCCCAAAAGCAGCCTCAGAAAGTGTCTCAAATTTGTAGAATTTTGAAAAAGTGCGAAGAGAGGACCAAGATGCAGCCTTGCAAATCTGTTCCACAGAAGCTTCATTTTTGAAAGCCCATGAGGAAGCAACAGCCCTTGTGGAATTAACCGTAACTCTCTTTGGAGGCTGCTGTCCAGCAGTCTCATATGCAAAAGGTATGATACTCTTCACCCAAAAAGAAAGAAGTAGCCGTAGCTTTCTGACCCCTACGTTTTCCCGAGAAAACCACAAATAAGGCAGAAGACTAACGAAATTCCTTAGTCGCCTGCAGGTAAAACTTTAAGGCAGGAACCACGTGCAAATTGTGCAAAAGCCTTTCCTTCTGGGAGGTAGGATTAGGACAATGAAGGAACAACAATCTCCTGATTAATGTTCCGATCAGAAACAACTTTAGGAAGAAATCCTAACTTAGTAAGTAAAACTACCTTATCTGAATGAAAAATAAGGTAAGGAGACTCATACTGCAAAGCCGAGAGCTCTGACACTCTGCGAGCAGAAGAAATAGCAACAAGGAATAAAACTTTCCAAATAATATCTAAGGAATGCATAGGCTCAAATGGAGCCCCTTGAAGAACCTTGAGAACTAAATTAAGACTCCACGGAGGAGTAACTGGCTTAAACACAGGCTTAATCCTGACCAAGGCCCAACAAAAAGACTGTACGTCTGGAACATCTGTCAGACACTTGTGTAGCAAGATAGATAAGGCAGAGATTTAGCCCTTTAGAGAACTTGATAATCCTTTCAACAAACCCTCTTGGAGAAAGGACAAAATTCTAGGAATCCTAACTCTACTCCACGAGTAGCCCTTAGATTTACACCAATATAGATATTTACGCCATATCTTATGGTAAATCCTTCTAGTTACAGGCTTACGAGCCTGAATCATGGTCTCTATGACCGAGTAAAAAAAAAACCCGCTTGGATAAAATTAAACGTTCAATCTCCAAGCAGTACGTTTCAGAGAAACTAGATTTGGGTGAAGGAAGGGTCCTTGAATTAGAAGGTCCTTCCTCAACGGTAGTCTCCACGGTGGCAGAGACGATATGCCCACCAGATCTGCATACCAAATCCTGCGGGCCAAGCCGGTGCAATGAGGATCACAGAGGTTCTCTCCTGCTTGACTCTAGCAATGACCCGAGGAAGAAGAGCAAACAGAGGAAATATGTATGCTAGATTGAAGGTCCAAGGAACCGCTAGGGCATCTATCAGTTCAGCCTGGGGGTCCCTGGACCTCGACCCGTACCTCGGGAGCTTGGCATTCTGTCGAGATGCCATGAGATCTAATTCCGGCTGACCCCACTTGAGAATCAAGCTGGAGAACACTTCCGGATGGAGTTCCCACTCCCCCGGATGAAAGGTCTGCCTGCTCAGGAAGTCCGCCTCCCAGTTGTCCTCCCCTGGGATGTGGATCGCCAACAGACAAGAATGGGCCTCCGTCCACTGAATTATTTTGGATACCTGATGATTGACATAAGCCACTGAAGTTATGTTGTCCAACTGGAACCTGATAAACTGGACCGAGGCTAACTGGGGCCAGGCCAGGATCGCATTGAAGATCGCTCTCAGTTCCAGAATGTTTATGGGGAGAACAGACTCTGACTGAGTCCAAGTTCCCTGAGCCTTTAGGGTGCCCCAATTTGCTCCCAATCCTAGAAGGCTGGCGTCTGTTGTCACAATCACCCAGGATGGTCTGCGAAAGCAGGTCCCCTGAGAAAGATGATCCCAAGACAACCACCATTGAAGCGAGTCCCTTGACTCCTGCTCCAGTAGTATTCGAGGAGACAAATCTGCATAATCTCCATTCCACTGCCTCAGCATGTCTAACTGTAGAGGTCTGATGTGGAACCAAGCAAACGGGATGATGTCCATTGTTGCCACCATCAGCCCGATTACTTACATGCATTGAGCCACTGATGGCCGAGGAGTGGACTGAAGAACTAGACAAGTATCGAAAATCTGTGATTTCCTGACTTCTGTCAGAAAAATCTTCATAGATATGGAATCTATTATTGTTCCTTAAAAAAGAAACCCTTGTGCCTGGCACTAAGGAGCTCTTTCCTAGATTAATCTTCCAACCGTGAGATCGTAGTAAGGACAACAAAGTTTCCGTGTGTGATCTTTCTTGTTGAAGGGATGGCACCTGGTCCAGGATGTCATCCAGATATGGCGCCTCTGCAATGCCCCGTAAGCGAATCACCGCTAATATCGAACCCAGAACCTTTGAAAAAATTCTGGGAGCTGTGGCAAGACCGAAGGGAAGAGCTACGAATTGGAAGCGTTTGTCTTGAAAAGTAAACCTCAAACTTGTGATGATCCTTGTGAACGCAGGTACGCGTCCTTTAAATCCACAGTTGTCATAAACGGACCCTCTTGGACCAAGGGGAGAATGGAACGAATAGTTTCCATCTTGAAGGACAGTACTCTGAGGACTTTGTTTAGACTCTTGAGATCTAAAATCTGTTTGAAGGATCCCTCTTTTTTGGGGACCACAAACAGATTGGAGTAAAATCCCAGACCCCGTTCCCGATTCGGAACAGGAACTATCACTCCCATGTCTTACACAGCGTAAGAACGCCTCTCTTTTTGTCTGGTCTACAGATAATATTGAAGGCAGAAACCTGCCTCTGGGAGGAAAACTTTTTAACTCTATTTTGTATCCCTGGGACACTGTCTACTGCCCAGGGATCCAGAACATCTGGAGCCCAAGCCTGAGTGAAGGAAAGTCTGCCCCCTACGAGATCCTGTCCCGGATCGGGGGCATGCTCTTCATGCTGTCTTAGATTCAATAGCAGGCTTCTTGGATTGTTTTCCCTTATTTCAAGACTGATTGGGTCTCTATGCAGGCTTAAACTGTTCCTGCTTGGAGGCGGAAGAGGAAGAATTTACCTTGAAATTTCAAAAGGAATGAAAATTACTTTGACGTCCCTTTTGTTTGTTTCTCTTATCCTGTGGGAGAAGATGACCCTTACCTCACATATCAGAAATCTCTGCCAAGCCCGGCCCAAACAAGGTCTTCCCCTTGTAAGAGATCGCTAAAAGGTTTAGACTTAGACGACACATGCACAGACCAAGGTTTTAACTATAAGGCCCTGCGAGTTAGAACAGAGAAACCTGAAATATTTGCTCCCAGCTTGATAACTTGCAGGGAAGCATCCGTACTAAAGGAATTAGCTAATTTAAGAGCTTTTATCCTATCCTGGATCTCATCCAGAGGAGTTTGTCCTAATAGCATCGGACAACACATCAAACAAGTATGCTGCCGCACACTGGTGACGGTAGCAATGCACACGGCTGGTTGCCACTGTAAACCTTGGTGCACACACATCTTTTTGAGCAACCCCTCTAGTTATTTATCCATAGGATCTTTAAACGCACAACTATCCTCTATGGGAATAGTAGTTCTCTTGGCCAGAGTGGAAACCGCTCCTTCCACCTTGGGGACTGTTTGCCAAGCCTCCTTGACCGCGTCGGTATGGGAAACATCTTTTTAAATATAGGAGATGGAGAAAAAGGGATACCCGGTCTCTCCCACTCCCTAGTAATGATCTCAGAAGCTCGGTCTGGCACCGGAAACACATCTATCGAGGTTGGAACTTCAAAATATTTGTTAAGCTTACTGGATTTTTTAGGATTAATAACGACCGTGGAGTCGTCCAATGTAGCTAAAACCTCCTTAAGTAGAAGACGGAGGTGCTCTAGCTTAAACCTGAAACTACTTCAGTATCAGTAAGGGGGATTACACTGTCAGAATCTGAAATTTCACCTTCAGATGCTACCGCAGTATCCTACTCAGGCTCCTGGGAGGGAGCATCTACAATAGCAAGAACTCCATCAGAAACCTCACCTACTGAATGTCTGGTTTTCCTCTTACGCTTTCCTTACAACATTGGAAAAGCAGACAAGTTGACAACGCATCTGAAACTGCAGAAGATATGAGGGAAGCGATGTCTTGTAAAGTAACCCCTGTAGGAGTTAGAGGAAGAGCAGGACACTGCTTGCGAGGGCGGTAAACCTTGGGACGCTTGAGGAGAAAGCTGCGGCATAGATTGATCTTTGGCATTAGACTCCTGAACAACATCCTCTTTAGTAAATGATGGTTTAGCAAAAAAGTTTTTCCCTGTAGCTTAAAGTCCTCAATACATGAGGAACAAAAAGGGATTGTTGGTTCCACATTGGCATCAAAGCATAAAGAACAAGTGACAGCTTGCAAAGCCTCTTGGTCCATCTTAACTTCACAATAGGTCAAAAAATTTGGCAATTTTTGAACAAATTTAAAAACGGAAAAAAAAACAATTTATGTAAGAACTTACCTGATAAATTCATTTCTTTCATATTAGCAAGAGTCCATGAGCTAGTGACGTATGGGATATACATTCCTACCAGGAGGGGCAAAGTTTCCCAAACCTTAAAATGCCTATAAATACACCCCTCACCACACCCACAATTCAGTTTAACGAATAGCCAAGAAGTGGGGTGATAAGAAAAAAGTGCGAAAGCATATAAAATAAGGAATTGGAATAATTGTGCTTTATACAAAAAAATCATAACCACCACAAAAAAGGGCGGGCCTCATGGACTCTTGCTAATATGAAAGAAATGAATTTATCAGGTAAGTTCTTACATAAATTATGTTTTCTTTCATGTAATTAGCAAGAGTCCATGAGCTAGTGACGTATGGGATAATGACTACCCAAGATGTGGATCTTTCCACACAAGAGTCACTAGAGAGGGAGGGATAAAATAAAGACAGCCAATTCCTGCTGAAAATAATCCACACCCAAAATAAAGTTTAATGAAAAACATAAACAGAAGATTCAAACTGAAACCGCTGCCTGAAGTACTTTTCTACCAAAAACTGCTTCAGAAGAAGAAAATACATCAAAATGGTAGAATTTAGTAAAAGTATGCAAAGAGGACCAAGTTGCTGCTTTGCAAATCTGATCAACCGAAGCTTCATTCTTAAACGCCCAGGAAGTAGAAACTGACCTAGTAGAATGAGCTGTAATCCTTTGAGGCGGAGTTTTACCCGACTCGACATAGGCATGATGAATTAAAGATTTCAACCAAGATGCCAAAGAAACGGCAGAAGCTTTCTGGCCTTTTCTAGAACCGGAAAAGATAACAAATAGACTAGAAGTCTTTCGGAAAGACTTAGTAGCTTCAACATAATATTTCAAAGCTCTAACAACATCCAAAGAATGCAACAATTTCTCCTTAGAATTCTTAGGATTAGGACATAATGAGGGAACCACAATTTCTCTACTAATGTTGTTGGAATTCACAACCTTAGGTAAAAATTCAAAAGAAGTTCGCAACACCGCCTTATCCTGATGAAAAATCAGAAAAGGAGACTCACAAGAAAGAGCAGATAATTCAGAGACTCTTCTGGCAGAAGAGATCGCCAAAAGGAACAAAACTTTCCAAGAAAGTAATTTAATGTGCAATGAATGCATGGGTTCAAAAGGAGGAGCTTGAAGAGCCCCCAGAACCAAATTCAAACTCCAAGGAGGAGAAATTGACTTATGACAGGTTTTATACGAACCAAAGCTTGTACAAAACAATGAATATCAGGAAGATTAGCAATCTTTCTGTGAAAAAGAACAGAAAGAGCAGAGATTTGTCCTTTCAAAGAACTTGCGGATAAACCTTTATCTAAACCATCCTGAAGAAACTGTAAAATTCTCGGAATTCTAAAAGAATGCCAAGAAAAATGATGAGAAAGACACCAAGAAATATAAGTCTTCCAGACTCTATAATATATCTCTCTAGACACAGATTTACGAGCCTGTAACATAGTATTAATCACAGAGTCAGAGAAACCTCTTTGACCAAGAATCAAGCGTTCAATCTCCATACCTTTAAATTTAAGGATTTGAGATCCTGATGGAAAAAAGGACCTTGCGACAGAAGGTCTGGTCTTAGCGGAAGAGTCCACGGAAGGCAAGAGGCCATCCGGACAAGATCCGCATACCAAAACCTGTGAGGCCATGCCGGAGCTACCAGCAGAACAAACGAGCATTCCTTCAGAATCTTGGAGATTACTCTTGGAAGAAGAAGAACATTTGAACAATCTGAAGAAATATCTCTGGGTGAAGAGACCATTCGCCCGGATGCAACGTTTGGCGACTGAGATAATCCGCTTCCCAATTGTCTATACCTGGGATATGAACCGCAGAGATTAGACAGGAGCTGGATTCCGCCCAAACCAGAATTCGAGATACTTCTTTCATAGCCAGAGGACTGTGAGTCCCTCCTTGATGATTGATGTATGCCACAGTTGTGACATTGTCTGTCTGAAAACAAATGAACGATTCTCTCTTCAGAAGAGGCCAAGACTGAAGAGCTCTGAAAATTGCACGGAGTTCCAAAATATTGATCGGTAATCTCACCTCCTGAGATTCCCAAACTCCTTGTGCCGTCAGAGATCCCCACACAGCTCCCCAACCTGTAAGACTTGCATCTGTTGAAATTACAGTCCAGGTCGGAAGAACAAAAGAAGCCCCCTGAATTAAACCATGGTGATCTGTCCACCACGTTAGAGAATGTCGTACAATCGGTTTTAAAGATATTAATTGAGATATCTTTGTGTAATCCCTGCACCATTGATTCAGCATACAGAGCTGAAGAGGTCGCATGTGAAAACGAGCAAAGGGGATCGCGTCCGATGCAGCAGTCATAAGACCTAGAATTTCCATGCATAAGGCTACCGAAGGGAATGATTGTGACTGAAGGTTTCGACAAGCTGAAATCAATTTTAGACGTCTCTTGTCTGTCAAAGACAGAGTCATGGACACTGAATCTATCTGGAAACCCAGAAAGGTTACCCTTGTCTGAGGAGTCAATGAACTTTTTAGTGAATTGATCCTCCAACCATGATCTTGAACAACACAAGTCGATTCGTATGAGATTCTGCTAAATGTAAAGACTGAGCAAGTACCAAGATATCGTCCAAATAAGGAAATACCACAATACCCTGTTCTCTGATTACAGACAGAAGGGCACCGAGAACCTTTGTAAAACTTCTTGGAGCTGTAGCTAGGCTAAACGGCAGAGCCACAAACTGGTAATGCTTGTCCAGAAAAGAGAATCTCAGGAACTGATAATGATCTGGATGAATCGGAATATGCAGATATGCATCCTGTAAATCTATTGTGGACATATAATGCCCTTGTTGAACAAAAGGCAAGATAGTCCTTACAGTTACCATTTTGAACGTTGGTATCCTTACATAACGATTCAATATTTTTAGATCCAGAACAGGTCTGAAGGAATTCTCCTTCTTTGGTACAATGAAGAGATTCGAATAAAACCCCAGTCCCTGTTCCAGAACTGGAACTGGCATAATTACTCCAGCCAACTCTAGATCTGAAACACATTTCAGAAATGCTTGAGCTTTCACTGGATTTACTGGGACACGGGAAAGAAAAAATCTCTTTACAGGAGGTCTTATCTTGAAACCAATTCTGTACCCTTCTGAAACAATGTTCTGAATCCAAAGATTGTGAACAGATTTGATCCAAATGTTTTTGAAAAAACGTAACCTGCCCCCTACCAGCTGAGCTGGAATGAGGGCCGCACCTTCATGTGGACTTAGAAGCTGGCTTTGCTTTTCTAGAAGGCTTGGATTTATGCCAGACTGGAGATGGTTTCCAAACTGAAACTGCTCCTGAGGATGAAGGATCAGGCTTTTGTTCCTTGTTGAAACGAAAGGAACGAAAACGATTATTAGCCCTGTTTTTACCCTTAGATTTTTTATCCTGTGGTAAAAAATTTCCTTTCCCACCAGTAACAGTTGAGATAATAGAATCCAACTGAGAACCAAATAATTTGTTACCCTGGAAAGAAATGGAAAGTAGAGTCGATTTAGAAGACATATCAGCATTCCAAGTTTTAAGCCATAAAGCTCTTCTAGCTAAAATAGCTAGAGACATAAACCTGACATCAACTCTGATAATATCAAAAATGGCATCACAGATAAAATTATTAGCATGTTGAAGAAGAAGAATAATATTATGAGAATCATGATCTGTTACTTGTTGCGCTAAAGTTTCCAACCAAAAAGTTGAAGCTGCAGCAACATCAGCCAATGATATAGCAGGTCTAAGAAGATTACCTGAACACAGATAAGCTTTTCTTAGAAAGGATTCAATTTTCCTATCTAAAGGATCTTTAAACGAAGTACCATCTGACGTAGGAATAGTAGTACGTTTAGCAAGGGTAGAAATAGCCCCATCAACCTTAGGGATTTTGTCCCAAAATTCTAATCTGTCAGACGGCACAGGATATAATTGCTTAAAACGTTTAGAAGGAGTAAATGAATTACCCAATTTATCCCATTCTCTGGAAATACTTCAGAAATAGCACTAGGAACAGGAAAAACTTCTGGAATAACCACAGGAGATTTAAAGACCTTATCTAAACGTTTAGAATTAGTATCAAGAGGACCAGAATCCTCAATTTCTAAAGCAATTAGTACTTCTTTAAGTAAAGAACGAATAAATTCCATTTTAAATAAATATGAAGATTTATCAGTATCAATCTCTGAGACAGAATCCTCTGAACCAGAAGAGTCATCAGAATCAGAATGATGATGTTCATTTAAAAATTCATCTGTATAAAGAGAAGTTTTAAAAGATTTTTTATGTTTACTAGAAGGAGGAATAACAGACATAGCCTTCTTGATGGATTCAGAAACAAAATCTCTTACTTATCAGGAACATTCTGAACATTAGATGTTGATGGAACTGCAACAGGTAATGGTACATTACTAAAGGAAATATTATCTGCATTAACAAGTTTGTCATGACAATTAATACAAACTAGAGCTGCAACAACTAATCGTCATAATCGATAATAATCGATTATGAAAATAGTTGTCAACGAATCTCATAATCGATTAATCGATTAGTTGGTTTGCAATTAGTTGGTCTGTGCACAACACCAGCTGCTTCACTCCAATGAACTCCTGCATATGGTATTGTGTTTTATGGTTATGTCCTTAGCCTAAAGGATGTTTACAGACGTATACTTTTTACTTTTTCAGGACAGCATAAGTTTACAACTACCCCTGGCTTATGTGCAACCCAGATATAATAGTCATCATTTGGATTGTTTATATTAAATCAGGTGATTTGGAACTATGCTTTTCATGATATAGTGCCAAGCTTGTTGTTTACACCTTGCCCCTAGATTGATGGGACTTATTTAAATTGATGTGCACTATTATCTGTTTGCACAATTATTAGCAGATCGCTTGCTATTGCTGATTATATGTACTGTATAAATAAATGTGTAAGGCTTTGTCCTGTTATTGATATACAGTCCTTAGCGCTTCTGATTTTGTTTTTTATTGTTTTTAATATTTTTAATAAATTGTGATATGTACCAGATTCAACCTTTATAAAGTATATATTCGTTATTTTTAGAGCGGACTAGATATTTCCCCTAACCTTATTGCTGGTTATTTACCATTGCATATAGATAATCAAGATATTTTTATGTTAGAATGAAGTCAAGGGTTACTTTGAGAGGCCCCTTGCCAAGGTAGAAAACACTTCGCATTGGTGAAGAGCTAACAAATATAAATATCCCACGTTGGTGAAATTGGCAAAACCCTACTTATACATCTCAAGAACCTCAACGCCATCTGAGTGCCTCTTCTCTGCTGCAGGAAATATAGCTGCAAACAGAGAACCAGCCTTAGCCAGAAGCATGTGGACATGTTGAGATTTTTGCATTTCAATGCAAAGTTTCTGAAAGAGTGAATAACAGAATGTTATTAATAGTGATAGTCTAACTCTTTCTAGTTCTACCTCTTTTCAAACAGTTTGTGGTTTTGTTTTGTTTAATTATAAAACTGTGCTCTGTTGCTTAAAAATTGAAGAAACAGTTGTGTTAATGTAAAGTTTTAGTCTGAAGTTTATATTTGTAACACTCAATATGTGGATTTTATTTAAAACATAGAAAACTATTATTGATTCTCTTTTTATCCGATTAGTCGATTAATCGAAAAAATAATCGGCCGATTAATCGATTATGAAAATAATCGTTAGTTGCAGCCCTAATACAAACAACAGCTGGAGGAATAGCTACCAAAAGTTTACAGCAGATACACTTAGCTTTGGTAGTTCCAGCACCAGACAGCGATTTTCCTGAAGTATCTTCTGACTCAGATGCAACGTGAGACATCTTGCAATATGTAAGAGAAAAAACAACATATAAAGCAAAATTGATCAAATTCCTTAAATGACAGTTTCAGGAATGGGAAAAAATGCCAATGAACAAGCTTCTAGCAACCAGAAGCAAAATAAAAAAGACTTAAATAATGTGGAGACAAAAGCGACGCCCATATTTTTTAGCGCCAAATAAGACGCCCACATTATTTGGCGCCTAAATGCTTTTTGGCGGCAAAAATGACGCCACGTCCGGAACGCCGACATTTTTGGCGCAAAAGAACGTAAAAATTGACGCAACTTCCGGCGACACGTATGACGCCGGAAACAGAAAAGATTTTTTGCGCCAAAAAAGTCCACGCCAAGAATGACGCAATAAAATGAAGCATTTTCAGCCCCCGCGAGCCTAACACCCCACAGGGAAAAAAAGTCAAATTTTTAAGGTAAGAAAAATAATTGATTCAAGTGCATTATCACAAATATGAAACTGACTGTCTGAAAATAAGGAATGTTGAACATCCTGAGTCAAGGCAAATAAATGTTTGAATACATATATTTAGAACTTTATAAACAAAGTGCCCAACCATAGCTTAGAGTGTCACAGAAAATAAGACTTACTTACCCCAGGACACTCATCTACATGTTTGTAGAAAGCCAAACCAGTACTGAAACGAAAATCAGCAGAGGTAATGGTATATATATATATAAGAGTATATCGTCGATCTGAAAAGGGAGGTAAGAGATGAATCTCTACGACCGATAACAGAGAACCTATGAAATAGACCCCGTAGAAGGAGATCACTGCATTCAAAATAGGCAATACTCTCCTCACATCCATCTGACATTCACTGCACGCTGAGAGGAAAACCGGGCTCCAACCTGCTGCGGAGCGCATATCAACGTAGAATCTAGCACAAACTTACTTCACCACCTCCATAGGAGGCAAAGTTTGTAAAACTGAATTGTGGGTGTGGTGAGGGGTGTATTTATAGGCATTTTAAGGTTTGGGAAACTTTGCCCCTCCTGGTAGGAATGTATATCCCATACGTCACTAGCTCATGGACTCTTGCTAATTACATGAAAGAAAACACGTTACTGTCTCTTTAAATGTTAAAACGTTTAACTTTTTTTTTTATTACTACAGAATTATAAAATGGGCCTGCAGAACACCTCTACACCTCAGCAGTACTTTGCTGAGGTGCCTACCTGTATGAAGAAAAGACCCTCACTGCATAACAGGAGCTGTAAGAACCGGAACTCTGCAGGCTAAGACACACATCCAATTCTCTGAAGGATTTCGTTGCCTCAACCAGAGATGCAGAGCAGAAATAAAACTAGCGCTACCTCTATAATAAGTGCGCAGTTACCACAAACAGGAAAGGACGCAAGAAAAGGCGCACAATGCTTTCCTAGAACCGCCCATTGTGGGCGTGCCAAATTCAGCCATCTCCCGGTCGCGTGTAATTAATAAAAACGTCGGGAGAGGAAAACTACCAACAGCCAATGTGATCAGCCCCAGTGCCTGCGCCGTTACTGTCCAAATAAAGTGCCCATTCCCTACGAGTCTCTTTATTCCCATATGAGTCAAGTACCTCTGTTTCTGAGAACAGTCCCCCAGATACTAAATCCGCACTTACCTCCTCATCTGCCCGACAGTAAAGGCAGCTCCCATGTTTAAGAGGTCCTCTCCCTCCTATGGACCTGTGACAAAGTAAAAGACTGAGTAAGATCCCTCAGTTTTTCAGAAGTAGGGCAGCGTATGGGAGGCACAGTCAGAACTATGTCCCACAAGTTCCCATTGCTCTAAAGCCACCACTGCTCTACTAAAGAGACTGATATGGACTACGGCTACACCCCAGGACAAAGCAGCACAATCCTGTACTACTTTAAAATAATAAACTCTTAATAAAAGAATCTTTTTCTAACACCTAATTTACCACCTCCTTGCACTTAACGTAGACAAAGAGAATGACTGGGTTGGGAGGGAAGGGTGGTGATATTTAATAGCTTTGCTTTGGTGCTCTATGCCGCCTCCTGCAGGGCAGGAGTGGTATTCCTAATAGTAATTAAGATGATCCGTGGACTAATTGTGTCATTAAAAAGAAAGTTAACCTCTTATCCACCAGAGCAGTCCATTAATATGACCCCTTAAAGATAGGAGATATTTGTGTCCCAAATAAAGATCCACTTGATAAGCCCTCAAAGTGCTTGCCCTCAGTACCTAGAAGGCAAATGCACTTACCTCTGGATCCAGCTGCAAGGCAGGTACCGCGTCCTAGGTGTGACAGACGCACCACCTGTGTCAGGGACCTGTAGACAAAAGAGTAACCAACCCTGGCTTTCTATAAAGGGGTAGCAATAATGTTAGAAATAAAGCAAAGACAACTTTGCCGCTTTCTAACTGCTAATAGCCACCATTACTCTTACTAAAAAGATTGACATGGACACAGCATAGCCCCAATCCTTGCTTGCAGGGAAACGTACCCATAAAAGGATTAAATATCTTCAGACACCTTCTTAGCACATCTTCCATTGACAGAGGCAAAGAGAATGACTGGGGGTTATGGGTAAGGGAAGTGACACATAACAGCTCTGCTGGGGTGCTCTTTGCCTCCTCCTGCTGCAGGAGTTAAATATACCACTAGTAAATGGAATGAAGTTGTGGACTCTCCATGTCATAGGAAAGAAAATACATTTATATAACAATTAATGAGTGCAAAGCTCTACAACACAGAACAGGACAAGAACATAAACCATTAAATTATCGTTAAGGGAGCAAAAAAACAAACACACACAAAAGACAACACAAGGTCCCACCTCTGGGTCGCTCCCAAACAAAGGTTCTCTTTCTTTAGGATCCACCACACGCCAGCTGTAGACACAAAAGGATATTTAGTACACACTGTAAACACAGTTAAACCGTCTAACAGGAATAAATTAATTTATTTCATGGTGACAAGAAACCACAAGCAGTTACGTATGAGATATACATTCATGCCAGGAGAGGCAAAGTTTCCCAAAGCTCAAAAGCTTATAAATGCCACACACACACACCACAGTTTCACGAACAGCCAAGTAGTGAGATGTTTAAGGAGTAAAAGCGAACGAGGAGCAGGAAAAAAACAGAATTTATGTTTACCTGATAAATTACTTTCTCCAACGGTGTGTCCGGTCCACGGCGTCATCCTTACTTGTGGGATATTCTCTTCCCCAACAGGAAATGGCAAAGAGCCCAGCAAAGCTGGTCACATGATCCCTCCTAGGCTCCGCCTACCCCAGTCATTCGACCGACGTTAAGGAGGAATATTTGCATAGGAGAAACCATATGATACCGTGGTGACTGTAGTTAAAGAAAATAAATTATCAGACCTGATTAAAAAACCAGGGCGGGCCGTGGACCGGACACACCGTTGGAGAAAGTAATTTATCAGGTAAACATAAATTCTGTTTTCTCCAACATAGGTGTGTCCGGTCCACGGCGTCATCCTTACTTGTGGGAACCAATACCAAAGCTTTAGGACACGGATGATGGGAGGGAGCAAATCAGGTCACCTAGATGGAAGGCACCACGGCTTGCAAAACCTTTCTCCCAAAAATAACCTCAGAAGAAGCAAAAGTATCAAACTTGTAAAATTTGGTAAAAGTGTGCAGTGAAGACCAAGTCGCTGCCCTACATATCTGATCAACAGAAGCCTCGTTCTTGAAGGCCCATGTGGAAGCCACAGCCCTAGTGGAATGAGCTGTGATTCTTTCGGGAGGCTGCCGTCCGGCAGTCTCGTAAGCCAATCTGATGATGCTTTTAATCCAAAAAGAGAGAGAGGTAGAAGTTGCTTTTTGACCTCTCCTTTTACCGGAATAAACAACAAACAAGGAAGATGTTTGTCTAAAATCCTTTGTAGCGTCTAAATAGAATTTTAGAGCGCGAACAACATCCAAATTGTGCAACAAACGTTCCTTCTTTGAAACTGGTTTCGGGCACAGAGAAGGTACGATAATCTCCTGGTTAATGTTTTTGTTAGAAACAACTTTTGGAAGAAAACCAGGTTTAGTACGTAAAACCACCTTATCTGCATGGAACACCAGATAAGGAGGAGAACACTGCAGAGCAGATAATTCTGAAACTCTTCTAGCAGAAGAAATTGCAACCAAAAACAAAACTTTCCAAGATAATAACTTAATATCAACGGAATGTAAGGGTTCAAACGGAACCCCCTGAAGAACTGAAAGAACTAAGTTGAGACTCCAAGGAGGAGTCAAAGGTTTGTAAACAGGCTTGATTCTAACCAGAGCCTGAACAAAGGCTTGAACATCTGGCACAGCTGCCAGCTTTTTGTGAAGTAACACAGACAAGGCAGAAATCTGTCCCTTCAGGGAACTTGCAGATAATCCTTTTTCCAATCCTTCTTGAAGGAAGGATAGAATCTTAGGAATCTTAACCTTGTCCCAAGGGAATCCTTTAGATTCACACCAACAGATATATTTTTTCCAAATTTTGTGGTAAATCTTTCTAGTTACAGGCTTTCTGGCCTGAACAAGAGTATCGATAACAGAATCTGAGAACCCTCGCTTCGATGACATCAAGCGTTCAATCTCCAAGCAGTCAGCTGGAGTGAGACCAGATTCGGATGTTCGAACGGACCTTGAACAAGAAGGTCTCGTCTCAAAGGTAGCTTCCATGGTGGAGCCGATGACATATTCACCAGATCTGCATACCAAGTCCTGCGTGGCCACGCAGGAGCTATCAAGATCACCGACGCCCTCTCCTGATTGATCCTGGCTACCAGCCTGGGGATGAGAGGAAACGGCGGGAATACATAAGCTAGTTTGAAGGTCCAAGGTGCTACTAGTGCATCCACTAGAGCCGCCTTGGGATCCCTGGATCTGGACCCGTAGCAAGGAACTTTGAAGTTCTGACGAGAGGCCATCAGATCCATGTCTGGAATGCCCCACAGTTGAGTGATTTGGACAAAGATTTCCGGATGGAGTTCCCACTCCCCCGGATGCAATGTCTGACGACTCAGAAAATCCGCTTCCCAATTTTCCACTCCTGGGATGTGGATTGCAGACAGGTGGCAGGAGTGAGACTCCGCCCATTGAATGATTTTGGTCACTTCTTCCATCGCCAGGGAACTCCTTGTTCCCCCCTGATGGTTGATGTACGCAACAGTTGTCATGTTGTCTGATTGAAACCGTATGAACTTGGCCCTCGCTAGCTGAGGCCAAGCCTTGAGAGCATTGAATATCGCTCTCAGTTCCAGAATATTTATCGGTAGAAGAGATTCTTCCCGAGACCAAAGACCCTGAGCTTTCAGGGATCCCCAGACCGCGCCCCAGCCCATCAGACTGGCGTCGGTCGTGACAATGACCCACTCTGGTCTGCGGAAGGTCATCCCTTGTGACAGGTTGTCCAGGGACAGCCACCAACGGAGTGAGTCTCTGGTCCTCTGATTTACTTGTATCCTCGGAGACAAGTCTGTATAGTCCCCATTCCACTGACTGAGCATGCACAGTTGTAATGGTCTTAGATGAATGCGCGCAAAAGGAACTATGTCCATTGCCGCTACCATCAAACCTATCACTTCCATGCACTGCGCTATGGAAGGAAGAGGAACGGAATGAAGTATCCGACAAGAGTCTAGAAGTCTTGTTTTTCTGGCCTCTGTCAGAAAAATCCTCATTTCTAAGGAGTCTATTATTGTTCCCAAGAAGGGAACCCTTGTCGACGGAGATAGAGAACTCTTTTCCACGTTCACTTTCCATCCGTGAGATCTGAGAAAGGCCAGGACGATGTCCGTGTGAGCCTTTGCTTGAGGAAGGGACGACGCTTGAATCAGAATGTCGTCCAAGTAAGGTACTACAGCAATGCCCCTTGGTCTTAGCACAGCTAGAAGGGACCCTAGTACCTTTGTGAAAATCCTTGGAGCAGTGGCTAATCCGAAAGGAAGCGCCACGAACTGGTAATGCTTGTCCAGGAATGCGAACCTTAGGAACCGATGATGTTCCTTGTGGATAGGAATATGTAGATACGCATCCTTTAAATCCACCGTGGTCATGAATTGACCTTCCTGGATGGAAGGAAGAATTGTTCGAATGGTTTCCATCTTGAACGATGGAACCTTGAGAAACTTGTTTAAGATCTTGAGATCTAAGATTGGTCTGAACGTTCCCTCTTTTTTGGGAACTATGAACAGATTGGAGTAGAACCCCATCCCTTGTTCTCCTAATGGAACAGGATGAATCACTCCCATTGTTAACAGGTCTTCTACACAATGTAAGAATGCCTGTCTTTTTATGTGGTCTGAAGACAACTGAGACCTGTGGAACCTCCCCCTTGGGGGAAGCCCCTTGAATTCCAGAAGATAACCTTGGGAGACTATTTCTAGTGTCCAAGGATCCAGAACATCTCTTGCCCAAGCCTGAGCGAAGAGAGAGAGTCTGCCCCCCACCAGATCCGGTCCCGGATCGGGGGCCAACATTTCATGCTGTCTTGGTAGCAGTGGCAGGTTTCTTGGCCTGCTTTCCCTTGTTCCAGCCTTGCATTGGTCTCCAAGCTTGCTTGGCTTGAGAAGTATTACCCTCTTGCTTAGAGGACGTAGCACTTTGGGCTGGTCTGTTTCTACGAAAGGGACGAAAATTAGGTTTATTTTTGGCCTTGAAAGGCCGATCCTGAGGAAGGGCATGGCCCTTACCCCCAGTGATATCAGAGATAATCTCTTTCAAGTCAGGGCCAAACAGCGTTTTCCCCTTGAAAGGAATGTTAAGTAGCTTGTTCTTGGAAGACGCATCAGCTGACCAAGATTTCAACCAAAGCGCTCTGCGCGCCACAATAGCAAACCCAGAATTCTTAGCCGCTAACCTAGCCAATTGCAAAGTGGCGTCTAGGGTGAAAGAATTAGCCAATTTGAGAGCATTGATTCTGTCCATAATCTCCTCATAAGGAGGAGAATCACTATCGACCGCCTTTACCAGCTCATCGAACCAGAAACATGCGGCTGTAGCGACAGGGACAATGCATGAAATTGGTTGTAGAAGGTAACCCTGCTGAACAAACATTTTTTTAAGTAAACCTTCTAATTTTTTATCCATAGGATCTTTGAAAGCACAACTATCTTCTATGGGTATAGTGGTGCGTTTGTTTAAAGTGGAAACCGCTCCCTCGACCTTGGGGACTGTCTGCCATAAGTCCTTTCTGGGGTCGACCATAGGAAACAATTTTTTAAATATGGGGGGAGGGACGAAAGGAATACCGGGCCTTTCCCATTCTTTATTTACAATGTCCGCCACCCGCTTGGGTATAGGAAAAGCTTCTGGGAGCCCCGGGACCTCTAGGAACTTGTCCATTTTACATAGCTTCTCTGGGATGACCAAATTGTCACAATCATCCAGAGTGGATAATACCTCCTTAAGCAGAGCGCGGAGATGTTCCAACTTAAATTTAAACGTAATCACATCAGGTTCAGCTTGTTGAGAAATGTTCCCTGAATCTGTAATTTCTCCCTCAGACAAAACCTCCCTGGCCCCATCAGACTGGTTTAGGGGCCCTTCAGAACCATTATTATCAGCGTCGTCATGCTCTTCAGTATCTAAAACAGAGCAGTCGCGCTTACGCTGATAAGTGTGCATTTTGGCTAAAATGTTTTTGACAGAATTATCCATTACAGCCGTTAATTGTTGCATAGTAAGGAGTATTGGCGCGCTAGATGTACTAGGGGCCTCCTGAGTGGGCAAGACTCGTGTAGACGAAGGAGGGAATGATGCAGTACCATGCTTACTCCCCTCACTTGAGGAATCATCTTGGGCATCATTGTCATTGTCACATAAATCACATTTATTTAAATGAGAAGGAACTCTGGCTTCCCCACATTCAGAACACAGTCTATCTGGTAGTTCAGACATGTTAAACAGGCATAAACTTGATAACAAAGTACAAAAAACGTTTTAAAATAAAACCTTTACTGTCACTTTAAATTTTAAACTGAACACACTTTATTACTGCAATTGCGAAAAAATATGAAGGAATTGTTCAAAATTCACCAAAATTTCACCACAGTGTCTTAAAGCCTTAAAAGTATTGCACACCAAATTTGGAAGCTTTAACCCTTAAAATAACGGAACCGGAGCCGTTTTTAACTTTAACCCCTTTACAGTCCCTGGTATCTGCTTTGCTGAGACCCAACCAAGCCCAAAGGGGAATACGATACCAAATGACGCCTTCAGAAAGTCTTTTCTATGTATCAGAGCTCCTCACACATGCGACTGCATGCCATGCCTCTCAAAAACAAGTGCGCAACACCGGCGCGAAAATGAGGCTCTGCCTATGATTTGGGAAAGCCCCTAAAGAATAAGGTGTCTAAAAAAGTGCCTGCCGATATAATCTTATCAAAATACCCAGATTAAATGATTCCTCAAGGCTAAATATGTGTTAATAATGAATCGATTTAGCCCAGAAAAAGTCTACAGTCTTAATAAGCCCTTGTGAAGCCCTTATTTACTATCTTAATAAACATGGCTTACCGGATCCCATAGGGAAAATGACAGCTTCCAGCATTACATCGTCTTGTTAGAATGTGTCATGCCTCAAGCAGCAAGAGACTGCTCACTGTTCCCCCAACTGAAGTTAATTCCTCTCAACAGTCCTGTGTGGAACAGCCATGGATTTTAGTAACGGTTGCTAAAATCATTTTCCTCATACAAACAGAAATCTTCATCTCTTTTCTGTTTCTGAGTAAATAGTACATACCAGCACTATTTTAAAATAACAAACTCTTGATTGAATAATAAAAACTACAGTTAAACACTAAAAAACTCTAAGCCATCTCCGTGGAGATGTTGCCTGTACAACGGCAAAGAGAATGACTGGGGTAGGCGGAGCCTAGGAGGGATCATGTGACCAGCTTTGCTGGGCTCTTTGCCATTTCCTGTTGGGGAAGAGAATATCCCACAAGTAAGGATGACGCCGTGGACCGGACACACCTATGTTGGAGAAATATAACCCCCAATAGGTGGGGCCTCGTGCACTCTCGCCACCATGAAATAAATTAATTTATCAGTTAAAAATAAATAAATTGTGTTTTCTTTCATATAGGTGGCGAGAGTGCACGAGCTGTTACGTATGGGATATAATACCCAAGATGTGGAAGTCCACGAATAACAAGAAAGGGAGGGATAAAATCAAATTAATTTTTCTGCTGAGAAAATCCAAAACCCAAATTAAATGTCTTTTAGGACAAAACTCCCCCTCAAAATATAGGCAAAGTTATCAGACAGACAACTGCTTGAAGGAACCTTTCTACCAAAAGCTGCTTCTGAAGGGGCAAAAACATCAAAATGGTAAAATTTAGTAAAGGTGCAGAAAAGGCCAAGTGGCTGCTTTGCAAATTTTATCAACTGAAGCCTCATTCTTGAAAAGCCCAAGGTGTGGCAACCGATCTAGTAGAATGAGAAGTAATTCAACCAAGAGGCTAAAACCACCTCCTAAGGAGGCAAAGTTTAAAACTGAGGTATGAGTGAGGTGGGTTGGGTATTTACAGGCTTTTGAGGTTTGGGAAACATTGCCTCATCCTGGTAGAAATGTATATCCCAGACGAAACAGCTTGTTGATTCCCGCCACTTACATGAAAGAAACGATGGCTCTACTTGAAGTATCTTGCAAAAATAAGATATTAATCCCCCCCCCCCCCCACAACTTTAAGATTATTTGTGCAAATATAATGGTGCTGAGCCCACTAGACCAAATCCCCCAATCCTCAGCAGGCACTTGTTCATTTATAAACTCAAAATTAAAGATTTCTACATATGAAAATCTTATGTGCCCCTTTTGCACAGAGTTAGGAGGGGTTATCAGATATTTAACAGTTCCCATTTAGTATCTCTCATATAGCAAACAATTTTTCTTCTTCAGGGTAACCACTGCCTCCAGCTAAAGGGAGCAACCATTAGAGAACTTAAAGGGACACTGAACCCAAACCCAACTTTCTAATTTACTCCTATTATCAATTTTTCCTTGTTCCCTTGCTATCTTTATTTGAAAAATAAAGCATCAAGGCTATTTTAGGAGTAAATTAGAAAGTTGCTTAAAATTGCATGCTCTATCTGAATCACGAAAAACATTTTGGGTTCAGTGTCCCTTAAGTTCTACTGGCACATGAATTTTGCAGCTGTGTCCACTACTGAGCATGGCCAATAAACTGCAGATTTTATGTCTCCCCAAGCTGCACTTCAAAGGAAATGCTGCTCATTTGCCTTCACAAATGAAGTATATTTAAAAAAAAAAAGAAAATAAGTCCTATTAAAATGATAAACACATATTGCAAATATTTATATTAAAGGGACACTACACTATAAAATTGTTTAAATATTAATGTATTTTCAATGACTTGGTATACCAGCTGCAGAGTATAAAATATTTGAGAAAACAAAATGTATGCTTACCTGATAAATTTATTTCTTGACACGGTGAGTCCACGGATCATCTAATTACTATTGGGAATATCACTCCTGGCCAGCAGGAGGCGGCAAAGAGCACCACAGCAAAGCGGTTAAATATCATCTCCCTCCCTGCCAACCCGTGTCATTTAACCAAAGTAAAAATGAGAGAAAGGAAGCAACAAAGTGCAGAGGTGCCTGAGGTTTATAATACAACAAAAACCTGTCTTCAAAAACAGGGCGGGTCATGGACTCACTGTGTCAAGAAATAAATAAATCAGGTAAGCATACATTTTGTTCTCTTTCTAATGACACGGTGAGTCCACGGATCATCTAATTACTATTGGGAATCGATACAAAAGCTAGAGGACACAGATAAGGGAGGGACAAGACAGGGAACCTAAACAGAAGGCACCACTGCTTGAAGAACCTTTCTCCCAAAAAAAAGCCTCAGCTGAGGCAAAAGTATCAAATTTATAGAAATTGGAAAAAGTGTGAAGAGAGGACCAAGTTGCAGCCCTCGTAGAATGAGCCGTGACTCTCTCAGGAGGCTGCTGTCCAGCAGATTCATAGGCCAAGCGAATTATACTCTTCAGCCACTCCCAGAGAACCAACAGAGCCGAAGACTGACGAAAATCCTTAATCGCCTGTAAATAGTATTTCAACGCACGCACCATATCTAGGTTGTGCAGCAGACGCTCCTTATGAGAAGTAGAGTTAGGACACAAAGAAGGAACAACAATTTCTTGATTAATGTTCCTATCTAAAACCACCTTAGGAAGGAACCCTAACTTAGTACGGAGAACTACCTTATTAGAATGAAAAATAAGATAAGGGGAATCCCACTGCAACACAGAGAGTTCTGAGACTCTGAGGGCAGAAGAAATTGCAACAAGAAACAAAACTTTCCAAGATAACTTAATATCCAAGGAATGCACAGGCTCAAACGGAGCCTGTTGCAGAACTTTAAGAACAAGGTTAAGACTCCAGGGTGGAGTAACAGGTTTGAACACAGACCTGATTCTGACCAAGGCCTGACAAAAAAAGATTGCACGTCTGATAAATCCGCCAGACATTTATGCAACAAAATAGACAAGGCAGATATTTGACCCTTCAAGGTTCTCTCAGTTAAACCCTTCTCTAGACCCTCCTGGAGAAAGGACAAAAAATCTAGGAATCCTAACTCTACTCCAAGAGTAGCCTTTGGATTCACACTAATGCAGATATTTACGCAATATCTTATGGTAAATCTTTCTAGTCACTGGCTTATGAGCCTGAATCATGGTCTCAATGACCAACTCAGAAAAACCACGCTTAGATAAAATCTCCAAGCAGTCAGCTTCAGAGAAACTAGAGTTGGGTGAAGGAAGGGCCTTCCTCAATGGAAGTATCCAAGGTGGAAGAGATGACATCTCCACTAGGTCTGCATACCAGATCCTGCGAGGCCATGATGGTGCGATGAGAATCACCAACGCCCTCTCCTGTTTGATCCGAGCAATGACCCGAGGAAGGAGAGCGAAAGGAGGAAATAGGTATGCTAGACTGAAAATCCAAGGGACCGCCAGAGTATCTATCAGTACAGCCTGAGGATCCCTTGACCTCGACCCGTACCTCAGGAGCTTGGCATTCTGACGAGATGCCATGAGATCCAGTTCCGGCTGTCACCATTTGAGAATCAAGTTGGAAAACACTTCTGGATGAAGTTCCCACTCCCCTGGGTGAAAGGTCTGTCTGCTCAGAAAATACGCTTCCCAATTGTCCACTCCTGGAATGTGGATTGCAGATAGACAGCAGTTGTGGGTCTCCGCCCACTGAATAATCTTGGCTACCTCTATCATGGCCAAGGAACTCCCGAGTTCCTCCCTGATGGTTAATGTAAGCCACTGAAGTTATGTTGTCCGACTGGAAACTGATAACCCGGGCTGAAGCTAACTGAGGCAAGGCCAGAAGAGCATTGAAGATTGCCTTCAGCTCTAGAATGTTTATGGGGAGAACAGACTCCTTCCGAGTCCATGTCCCCTGAGCCTTTAAAGAGCCCCAGATTGCTCCACATCCCAGCAGGCTGGCATCCGTTGTCACAAACACCCAGGTGGGTCTGCGGAAGAGGGTTCCCTGGGAGAGGTGTACCTGAGACAACCGCCAAAGAAGAGAATCTCTTGTCGCCTGATCCAGATGTAATCGCGGAGACAGATCCGCATAATCCCCGTTCCATTGTCTGAGCATGCATAACTGCAGAGGTCTGAGGTGGAAACGGGCAGACAGAATGTCCAGAAAGTCATCCAGTTAAGTTGCCACTGCAATGGCCTGCAACTGTAGCACCTTTAACAGAGATCCCAGGACTTTTGAAAACATTCTGGAAGCTGTAGCAAGGCCGAATGGAAGAGCCACAAACTGGAAGTGTTTGTCTAGAAATGCGAACCTCAGAAACTTGTGATCCCTATGGATGGGAACAAGCAGGTAAACATCCTTTAAATCTACAGTTGTCATGAATTGACCCTGTTGAACCAAGGGAAGAATGGAACGAATAGTTTCCATCTTGAAGTACAGTACTCTGAGGAACTTGTTTAAACCTTTGAAGTCTAGAATTGGTCTGAAAGTTCCCTCTTTTTTGGGAACCACGAACAGATTGGAGTAAAATCCCAGACCCTGTTCCTGCATTGGAACAGGAACTATCACTCCCAGGTCGGAAAGGTCTCTAACACAGTGTAAGAACGCATCTTTATCTGGTCTACAGATAATCTTGAGAGCAGAAACCTGATCCTTGGAGGAAAGGTCTTGAACTCTAGTTTGTATCCCAGGGACACGATGTCCACCACCCAGGGATCCTGAACAACCCGAACCCAAGCCTGAGCAAAGAAGGAAAGTATGCCCCCCACAAGATAGCGGACTTCTTAGATTGATTTCCCTTGTTCCACAACTGGTTGGACCTCCAGGAAGGCTTGGACTGTTCCTGCTTTGTAGAGGGAAAGGAAGGCTTACCCTTAAAGTTTTGAAAGGAACGAAAATTACTCTGACGTCCCTTCGTCTTATTCCTCTTATTCTGAGGGAGGAAATGACCCTTTCCTCCCGTAATGTTGGAAATAATTTCAGCCAAGCCCGGCCCAAATAAGGTCTTACCCTTGTAAGAAATCGCCAAAAGCTTAGACTTAAACGACACATCCGCAGACCAGGATTTCAACTATAAGGCTCTGCGGACCAGTACAGCAAACCCAGAAATGTTTGCTCCCAGCTTGATAACCAAAGGGGAAGCATCCATAATAAAAGAATTGGCCAACTAAAGTGCCTTGATCCTATCCTGGATCTCTTCAAGGGGAGTGTCTGTCTGAATAGAATCAGACAACGCATCAAACCAGTATGCCGCCTCACTAGAGACCGTAGCAATACACACCGCAGGTTGCCTTTGTAAACCCTGGTGTACATACATCTTTTTGAGCAACCCCTCCAACTTCTTATCCATAGGATCTTTAAAGGAACAACTATCCTCTATGGGAATAGTGGTTCTCTTAGCCAAAGTGGAAATTGCACCTTACAGGTTGGGGACCGTCTGCCAAGACTCCTTGATAGAGTCAGCAATAGGAAACATCTTCTTAAAAATAGGTAATGGAGAAAAAGGGATACCCAGTCTCTCCCCATTCCCTAGCAATAATCTGTGGCCTGATATGGTACCGGGAAAACCTCCACCAAGAAGGTACATCAAAATACTTGTAAAGTTTACTAGACTTCTTAGGATTGACTACGACAGTAGTGTCTGAGTCGTCCAAGGTAGCCAAAACCTCCTTAAGTAACAAACGTAGGTGCTCCAGCATAAATCTCTAAATGATACCACGTCAGCATTAGGAGTTACACTGTCTGAGTCTGAGATTTCACCCTCAGATGCCACCGAAGTATCTTCCTCAGATTTCTGGAAAGGAACAATCTGGACAGCCACGACTGTGTCAGACACCTTACTCCCTAAATCCTTACATTTCCTCTTGCGCTTTCCCTGCAGCATGGGAAAGGCAGACAACGAATCGGTTATCGCAGAAGACATAAGGGTAGCGATGTCTTGCAATGAAACTCCAACCTCAGCTTGAGGAAGCGCAGGGCACTGCATGTGTGGACAACAAATTTTGGGAAATTTGAGGAGAAAGCTGCGGCATAACAAACATTTGCAGGAGACCCCTAAACAGCATCCTCTTTAGACAATGCTGACTCAGGCTTCAAACAGCTTATCCCTGTAATTCAAAGTTCTCTCAATACATGAGGAACATAAAGGGATTGGTAGTAAAACATTAGCATCAAAACAAAGTACATGTAACATTCTGCAGGGCATCTTGGTCCATCATTACCCAAGAATTAACCAAATTAAAAATAAAATGCTTTTATTTGACTTCTGTTAGTAGAAGAATCCGGACCAAATTAGAGCTGCTCCACTCGGTATCTGCTTTTTGAGAATCCGGACTAAATTAGAGCTGCTCCACTCGGTATCTGCTTTTTGAGAATGTTTCACACAGAAAGCGGAACCGCAACTAGGAGAAGCACATCCGACACACCGGAACCGAGTAGGTTTGAAAGGAAGCGCGCAATTTTTTTGCAGCTTCTAAAAACAGACCCGCCCATCGTGGGCGTTAAAACCAGAACCTCCAGGCCGACATTAAATTATGAAAGTAAAGTCGCTGGCAGTGACCACCATAGAGTAAAGTCGCTGAAAGTATAACCACCATAAGCTGAGCAATAAAAATGAAGTCTATAGTTTCTCTTCCTCACATCCCCAGTGTCCTATAACCCATGATAGGATAAATGAGTCCCAACAGATTAACTGTTTAAGTGCCAATATTTTTCTGCACGTCTCTCTAGAAAAATAAACTTAGCACTTACCTCTAGATAGCAGGGCAGCTCACTAAGTTTGAGAGGCATTCTCCCTCACATGGACCTGTGGAAGAAAAACAAAGACTGCGTAATCTTACTCAGGCTTTTAATGTTAGGGCAGCATTAAATACATGGGAGGCACAGTGAGGTTTGTACCCCACAAGTTCCCATGGCTTAAAAGCCACCACTGCCCTATTGAAGAGACTGACATGGGCTATGGCTACATCCCAGGACAAAGCATGAAAAATTTGTACTGCTGAAAAAAGGAAATTTATGCTTACCTGATAAATGTATTTCTTTTACGATATGACGAGTCCACAGATTTCATCCTTACTTGTGGGATATCGCCTCCTGGTCAGCAGGAGGCGGCAAAGAGCTCCACAGCAGAGCTGTATATATAGCCCCTCCCTTCCCTCCCCCTCCAGTCATTCGACCGAAGTTAGGAAGAGAAAGGAAAGGCCAAAGGAGCAGAGGTGACTGAAGTTTAACAAAAATAAAAACCTGTCTTTAGAAAAATGACAGGGTGGGCCGTGGACTCGTCATATCGTAAAAGAAATAAATTTATCAGGTAAGCACAAATTTACTTTTCTTTTACAAGATATGACGAGTTCACGGATTTCATCCTTACTTGTGGGATACAATACCAAAGCTATAGGATGAAAGGGAGGGATAAGACAGGAACCATAAAGGAAGGCACCAATGCTTGAAGAACCTTTCTCCCAAAAACAGCCTCAGAAGAAGCAAAAGTATCAAATTTGGAAAAAGTATGAAGAGACGACCAAGTTGCAGCCTTGCAAATCTGTTCAACAGAAGCATCATTTTAAATGCCCATGAGGAAGCCACAGCCCTAGTAGAATGAGCCGTAATTTGTTCAGGAAGTTGCTGTCCAGAACACGGATGATACTCTTCAGCCAAAAAGAAAGAGGTAGCCATAGCTTTCTGACCCCTACGTTTCCCAGCAAAAACAACAAATAATGAAGAAGTTTGACAAAATACCTTAGTCGCCTGCAAGTAGAACTTCAAGGCACGGACTACGTCTAAATTATGTAAGAGACGTTCCTTCTTAGAAGGGGGGTTAGGACATAAGGAAGGAACAGCAATTTCCTGATTAATATTCTTGTTACATACCAAACTTAGTTTTCTTCTTAAGGTTGTTTCTAACACCCCCTTACCTTATCAGCAGGAAAATAAGATAAGGAGAATCACATTGTAAAGCTGAAAGCTCAGAAACTCTGCGAGCAGAAGAAATAGCAACCAAAAATAAAACTTTCCAAGATAACTTATCATCTATGGAATGCATGGGTTAAAACGGAACCCCTTGAAGAACGTTAAGAACTAAATGCAAACTCCAAGGAGGGGCAATTGGTCTAAACACAGGCCAGATTCTAGTCAGGGCCTGACAAAAAGATTGAACATCTGCCAGACGCTTGTGTAACAAAATAGACAAAGCAGAAATCTGTCCCTTTAAGGAACTTGCTGACAACCCTTTCTCCAATCCTTCTTGGAGAAAGGATAAAATCCTGGGAATCCTAACCCTACTCCATGAGTAGCCCTTGGATTCGCACCAATAAATATAATTACGCCATATTTTATGGTAAATCTTTCTAGTAACAGGCTTGCACTCCTGAATCAAAGCATCAATGACCGCATCAGAGAACCGCCGCTTAGATAAAATCAAGCGTTCAATCTCCAAGCAGTCAGCTGCAGAGAAATTAGATTCGGATGATGGAAGGGTCCCTGAATGAGAAGGTCCTGCCTCAAAGGAAGTTTCCAAGGCAGCAGAGAACACATGTCCACTAGATCGGTATACCAACTCCTGCGAGGCCACGCAGGATCGATTAGAATCACCGAAGCCCTCTCCTGTTTGATCCGTGCAATCACCCGGGGACCAAGGCACTGCCAAGGCATCTATCAGTTCTGCCTGAGGATCCCTGGACCTGGATCCGTATCTCGGTAGCTTGGCATTCTCACGAGATGCCATAAGATCCAGCTCCGGTCTGCCCCACCTGAGAATCAGGGTGGCAAAGACCTCCAGATGGAGTACCCATTCCCCCGGATGAAACGTCTGTCTGCTCAAAAAATCTGCCTCCCAGTTGTCCACTCCTGGGATGTAGATTGCTGACAGATAAGAGTGAGCCTCCGCCCACCGAATTATCTTGGATACTTCCGTCATCGCTAAGGAACTCCTTGTTCCTCCCTGATGATTGATGTAAGCCACAGTCGTGATGTTGTCCAACTGAAATCGGATTAATTTGGCCGAAGCCAACTGAGGCCAAGCTTGAAGCGCATTGAATATTGCTCCTAACTCCAGAATATTGATGGGAAGTAGAGACTCCGACCGAGTCCACACACCCTGAGCCTTCAGGGAATTCCAGACTGCACCCCATTCTAGTAGACTGGCGTCCGTTGTCACTATCACCCATGAAGGCCTGCGGAAGCACGTCCCTTGGGACAGATGATCCAGCGACAACCACCAAAGAAGAGAGTCTTGTCTCCTGATCCAGATCTATCTGAGGAGACAAATCTGCATAATCTCCATTCCACTGTCTGAGCATGCTCAGTTGTAGAGGTCTGAGATGAAAACGAGCAAACTGAATGATGTCCATTGCCGCCACCATCAATCCAATTACCTCCATGCACTGAGCCACTGATGGCCGAGGATTGGACTGAAGGGCTCGGCATTTATTCAGAATCTTTAACTTTCTGACTTCCGTCAAGAAGATTTTCATGGATACGGAATCTATTATAGTTCCCAGGAAAGGAACCCTTATCTGTGGAATTAGTGAACTCGTTTCTAGATTCACCTTCCACACATGAGTCCTTAAAAAGGACAGAACCGTGTTGGTATGAGATTTTGTCAGTTGGTAAGACGACGCCTGGATTAGAGTATCGTCCAGATAAGGTGCCACTGCAATGCCCCGCGGTCTGAGAACCGCTAGCAAAGACCCTAGAACCTTCGTGAAGATCCTGGGTGCCGTGGCCAACCCGAAGGGAAGAGCCACAAACTGAAAATGTTTGTCCAGGAAGGCAAACCATAGAAACTGGTGATCTCTGTGGATAGGAATGTGAAGATATGCATCCTTTAAGTCCACGGTAGTCATATATTGACCCTCCTGGATCAATGGAAGAATTGTCCGAATTGTCTCCATCTTGAAGGATGGGACTCTGAGAAACTAGTTTAGACTTTTGAGATCTAAGATGGGTCTGAACGTTCCCTCTTTTTTGGGAACCACGAAAAGATTTGAGTAAAACCCCTGCCCCTGTATTGGAACGGGACAAAATACACCCATCCCATAGTGGAGATGTCTTTTACACAACGTAAGAACGCCTCTCTTTTTGTCTGGTCTACAGACAATCGTGAAAGAGGAAACCTTCCCCTTAGGAGGGAATTTTTGAACTCCAGTTGATACCCCTGGGACACTATCTCTAGTGTTCAGGGATCCTGAACATCTCTTATCCAAGCCTGAACAAAGAGAGAAAGTCTGCCCCCTACTAGATCCAGTCCCGGATCGGGGGCCGCCCCTTCATGCTGTCTTGGGAGCAGCAGCGGCTTCTTGGGTTGTTTACCTTTGTTCCAAGCCTGATTGGGTCTCCAGACGGGCTTGGACTGTGCAAAGTTCCCTTCCTGTTTAGTGGAAGAAGGGCCTCCTTTGAAATTTCGAAAGGAACGAAAATTACTCGTCTCCTCTGTTTGGATGTCTTATCCTGAGGGAGGAGATGACCCTTACCTCCCATAATGTCAGAAATTATCTCTTTCAATTCAGGTCCGAATAGTCTCTTTCCTTTGAAAGGGATAGCTAATAACTTGGATTTAGAGGATACACCCGCAGACCAGGATTTCAACCATAAGGCTCTGCGTGCTACAATGGACAAACCTGCATTCTTAGCTGCCAACTTGGCGATCTGAAAGGCGGCGTCTGTAAAACAAAAGAATTGGCCAGCTTAAGGGCCTTGATTCTATCCAATATCTCTTCCAAAGGAGTCTCAGTCTTAAGAGACTCTTCTAAGGCATCAAACCCAAAGGCAGACGCAGTTGTAACTGGTACAATGCAGGCCGTTGGTTCCAATAAAAATCGTTGATGAACAGCTTCTTTAGAAGACCCTCCACATTTTTATCCATATGGTCCTTGAAAGCACAATTGTCCTCAATAGGAATAGTCGTACGTTTAGCTAGAGTAGAAATGGCTCCCTCAACCTTAGGATTTGATTGCCAAACGTCCCTAATGGTGTCAGGTAAAGGATACATTTTCTTAAGTGTAGGGGAAGGAGAGAACGGTATACCCGGTCTTTCCCATACCTTGGAAATAATTTCCGAAATTCTTTTAGGAATCTAAAAAACATCAGCATAAGTAGGGACCTCCAAATATCTGTCCATCTTACACAATTTCTCTGGAGGGACTACAATAGAGTCACAGTCGTTCAGGGTCAACAAAACCTCCCACAATAACAGGCGAAGGTGTTCAAGCTTAAATCTAAAGGACATTGCGTCCGAATCTGTCTTGGGTAATGCACTACCTGAGTCAGACAGTTCTCCTTCCGACAGAACCTCCCTACCCCCTTCAGAGTCCTGGGAGGGAACATGGGAGATCGCCATCAAGGAATCAGAAGCCGCAAGGACTACCTGGGTCTCTATTCTACTACGTTTACCCTGTAGTACTGGCAACTTAGATAACACTTCTGTAAGAGTTGAGGACATAACTGTAGCCATATCCTGCAGAGTGAATGACGCAGACACCGATGAAGAACATGGTGGCGCCTGCGTGGGTGTTATGGGCTGAGACGCTTGGGATTGTGGCTTATCCTGAACCTCATCATTCTGGGCACAATTATCATCATCAGTTAAGAAAATGTGTTCTTTACACTGTAATGCCCTAGTAATAAATGAGGGACAAAGTGTAACAGGGGGTTCCACAATGGCATTTAAACACATAAGGCATGCACTGTGCTCATCCATTTTAAATAAATTGAACAACAAGCAAATTTGACTCACTCACAGAAATTCGATTGTAAAATAAATATGTTGAGTACTGTATCTTTAAGAACTCAATTCACACATCTATCCGTTTTTTATTTCTCAATTGAAAAAACAAAACAAAATATGCTGAGTACTGTATTTATAAGGGAGAAACTATCTAAGTTCACCTTCCCTTCTTACACCGTTTATTATTCTTTGGAAATAACCCACAAGTATTTGACACAGATTGCTCTGAAAAATAAAGACCTTGTCACCTCGCCGCAGCTCTGCTGCGGCTCCTACCTACTCCTGTGACCGGACCGATTATAACAAGTGCGCAATCAGGATAAGCAGGCTTAGAGGCCGAGAAGAGAAACTATTATAACATTGACTGCGCTATGAAAGTGCTCAAAGTCCTAAGCTCCGGCCCTCGTGGGCGTAATTTCAACACGCTTATTTAACACAAGAAACAAATCCGCCATTTACCGGAGGCTAGTATGATTATACGCACTCCGAAACTGTCTTAAAGTACCAATGCACTGTTCATCTTGCTATCCCCTGCGTCAGCCAGCCCCTAGAACCCCACACAGAATGTCCCAGCACTTCATGGCACACACTGAAACGCCCGAATGTCTGGTTAAACATATACATAATAGCTCCCAGCTTGCAACTCTTTAATAAAACGTTGTCAGAGAGTCTGGTACACTCATCTTTGTACTCACATACCAGCGCTTCTAGTTAGTAGACCGCTAGTGTCTGGTTCTGTCACTATCTACATAACTGCACAAAGCATAGTGAACATACAGTCCATCTGAGATTCTGTTTCTGTGTCTCAGAATAAAAGAACTGCACTTACCTTCATGCTGAGTAACAGCATGACAACTTCACAGTATCAGGTCCACTTTTCCTCCTGAGGTCCTGTGAAACAGAGAAGTCTTAGTTAAGAATTTCCAAGACTATGTACAGCAAATGCAGCACAATCCTGGGAGTCACAGTGGAGACAAAAATCCACCAGTTCCCACAGTCTAAAAAGACTACTTGAAGCTGCTCTGTAATAAAATAGTACACTTTGGCACCATTTAAAAACAAAAAAAACCTCTTGATTGAAGAATCTAAACTAAACACCTCTCTTTACCTCTTCCTATCACTAACACAGGCAAAGAGAATGACTGGAGGGGGAGGGAAGGGAGGGGCTATATATAAAGCTCTGCTGTGGAGCTCTTTGCCTCCTCCTGCTGAACAGGAGGCGATATGCCACAAGTAAGGATGAAATCCGTGGACTCGTCATATCTTGTAAAAGAAAAAATCTTGCATAAAGAATCTTCTTCTAATCACCTAAACTTTACCACCTCCTTGCTCTTAAAGTAGGCAAAGAGAATGACTGGGGTTGGAGGGAAGAGAGGTGATATTTAACAGCTTTGCTGTGGTGCTCTTTACCTCCTCCTGCTGGCCAGGAGCAATATTCCCAATAGTAATTAGATGATCTGTGGACTCACCGTGTCAATAGAAAGAAATTGCATTTTTAAGCTTGTGTATATTAAGTAGCTATTGTGTGCTTTGAAACCATAGCATATTACAATGGTTTGAGCTTCAGGTAATATATCTCATTATGTTATCACTTTGTGTACACACACTGGCTTCCTTATCTTATATTTGTCTGGAAAACTAAAGCTCAATACATAGAGAACAATAGAAAATAATTTTACTTAACTATCCTGCATTCCACTGAGGGTGTAACTTCTTCTGCTGGCTGTGAAAAGCTAAATCAGCTATTTCAAAGGCCAAAATAGGCTACATGTAACCAATGTAATACACTCCAGCAGGTAAAATAGATCAGTGGGTACAATTTAAATGGGAGACATTTTTGGAGTGAACTGTCCCTTTAACTATAATCCGCTGCTTAGCACTTTTTTTATTACACCGAAACAGACTGTTGTATATCCCTTTAAAAGAAGATTGTGATAGGGATGTGTTTTAGTGCAGATTATTACTCAGTGAGTTACCGTTTGACTACTGAACATCTAGATAATTTTAAATGTCGTACAAAACCCCCCCCAAAAAAAACACTTGTGCTATAAAAGACATTTAGAAACATGGTTAAAGGGAGACATTCATGCGTACCTTGGAGTCAAGATCTCCTTATACTGCAACTTTTCCACCCGGGATGCTGCTGCCATGGACATTGGAATGACAATATTATTGATGTCATAGGAATTTTCCAACCTTTTCCTTTTTAGTGCCTGAAAAATAAAGAGCTACAGTTATAACGTGCAATCTACATAGATAAGAACAGGACCAGACATTCACAAGCAACCAATGTTAGTGTAAAGTCATTTACTTATTCTTCTGAACATTTAAACCTAAAAAATTTTTCATTGCATTATGTAGTTCTACATTTGAAATTGTGCTATGACCAGGACACTTTGTTTCACATTAATCTTTTAAAAATCATGTGATTTTATATATATATATATATATATATATATATATATATATATATATATATATATATATATATATATATATATATATATATATATATATATATATATATAACATAATTTATGCTTACCTGATAAATTCCTTTCTTCTGTTGTGTGATCAGTCCACGGGTCATCATTACTTCTGGGATATAACTCCTCCCCAACAGGAAATGCAAGAGGATTCACCCAGCAGAGCTGCATATAGCTCCTCCCCTCTACGTCACTCCCAGTCATTCGACCAAGAATCAACGAGAAAGGAGAAACCAAGGGTGAAGTGGTGACTGGAGTATAATTTAAAAGATATTTACCTGCCTTAAAACAGGGCGGGCCGTGGACTGATCACACAACAGAAGAAAGGAATTTATCAGGTAAGCATAAATTATGTTTTCTTCTGTTATGTGTGATCAGTCCACGGGTCATCATTACTTCTGGGATACCAATACCAAAGCAAAAGTACACGGATGACGGGAGGGATAGGCAGGCTCATTATACAGAAGGAACCACTGCCTGAAGAACCTTTCTCCCAAAAATAGCCTCCGAAGAAGCAAAAGTGTCAAATTTGTAAAATTTGGAAAAAGTATGAAGCGAAGACCAAGTTGCAGCCTTGCAAATCTGTTCAACAGAGGCCTCATTCTTAAAGGCCCAAGTGGAAGCTACAGCTCTAGTGGAATGAGCTGTAATTCTTTCAGGAGGCTGCTGTCCAGCAGTCTCATAGGCTAAACGTATTATGCTACGAAGCCAAAAGGAGAGAGAGGTAGCAGAAGCTTTTTGACCTCTCCTCTGTCCAGAATAAACGACAAACAGGGAAGAAGTTTGGCGAAAATCTTTAGTTGCCTGCAAGTAGAACTTGAGGGCACGAACTACATCCAGATTGTGTAGAAGACGTTCCTTCTTTGAAGAAGGATTTGGACACAAGGATGGAACAACAATCTCTTGATTGATATTCCTGTTAGTGACTACCTTAGGTAAGAACCCAGGTTTAGTACGCAGAACTACCTTGTCTGAGTGAAAGATCAGATAAGGAGAATCACAATGTAAGGCTGATAACTCAGAGACTCTTCGAGCCGAGGAAATAGCCATTAAAAACAGAACTTTCCAAGATAACAATTTTATATCAATGGAATGAAGGGGTTCAAACGGAACACCCTGTAAAACGTTAAGAACTAAGTTTAAACTCCATGGCGGAGCAACAGCTTTAAACACAGGCTTGATCCTAGCTAAAGCCTGACAAAAAGCCTGGACGTCTGGATTTTCTGACAGACGCCTGTGTAACAAGACGGACAGAGCTGAGATCTGTCCCTTTAATGAGCTAGCCGATAAACCCTTTTCTAAACCTTCTTGTAGAAAGGACATTATCCTAGGAATCCTAACCTTACTCCAGGAGTAACCTTTGGATTCGCACCAGTATAGGTATTTACGCCATATCTTATGGTAAATCCTTCTGGTAACAGGCTTCCTAGCCTGTATCAGGGTGTCAATAACCGACTCAGAAAAACCACGTTTTGATAAAATCAAGCGTTCAATTTCCAAGCAGTCAGCTTCAGAGAAGTTAGATTTTGATGTTTGAATGGACCCTGTATCAGAAGGTCCTGTCTTAGAGGTAGAGACCAAGGTGGACAGGATGACATGTCCACTAGATCTGCATACCAAGTCCTGCGTGGCCATGCAGGCGCTATTAGAATCACTGATGCTCTCTCCTGTTTGATTTTGGCAATCAATCGAGGAAGCAGCGGGAAGGGTGGAAACACATAAGCCATCCCGAAGTTCCAAGGTGCTGTCAAAGCATCTATCAGAACCGCTCCCGGATCCCTGGATCTGGACCCGTAGTGAGGAAGTTTGGCGTTCTGGCGAGACGCCATGAGATCTATCTCTGGTTTGCCCCAACGTCGAAGTATTTGGGCAAAGACCTCCGGATGGAGTTCCCACTCCCCCGGATGAAAAGTCTGGCGACTCAAGAAATCCGCCTCCCAGTTCTCCACTCCCGGGATGTGGATTGCTGACAGGTGGCAAGAGTGAGACTCTGCCCAGCGAATTATCTTTGATACTTCCATCATTGCTAGGGAGCTTCTTGTCCCTCCTTGATGGTTGATGTAAGCTACCGTCGTGATGTTGTCCGACTGAAACCTGATGAACCCCCGAGTTTTTAACTGGGGCCAAGCCAGAAGGGCATGGAGAACTGCTCTCAATTCCAGAATGTTTATTGGCAGGAGACTTTCCTCCTGATTCCATTGTCCCTGAGCCTTCAGAGAATTCCAGACAGCGCCCCAACCTAGTAGGCTGGCGTCTGTTGTTACAATTGTCCAGTCCGGCCTGCTGAATGGCATCCCCCTGGACAGATGTGGCCGAGAAAGCCACCATAGAAGAGAGTTTCTGGTCTCTTGATCCAGATTCAGAGTAGGGGACAAGTCTGAGTAATCCCCATTCCACTGACTCAGCATGCACAATTGCAGCGGTCTGAGATGTAGACGTGCAAAGGGAACTATGTCCATTGCTGCTACCATTAAGCCGATCACCTCCATGCATTGAGCTACTGACGGGAGTTGAATGGAATGAAGGACACGGCATGCATTTAGAAGCTTTGTTAATCTGTCTTCTGTCAGATAAATCTTCATTTCTACAGAATCTATAAGAATCCCCAAGAATGGAACTCTTGTGAGAGGAAAAAGAGAACTCTTCTTTTCGTTCACTTTCCATCCATGCGACCTTAGAAATGCCAGAACTAACTCTGTATGAGACTTGGCAGTTTGAAAGCTTGAAGCTTGTATCAGAATGTCGTCTAGGTACGGAGCTACCGAAATTCCTCGCGGTCTTAGTACCGCCAGAAGGGCACCCAGAACCTTTGTGAAGATTCTTGGAGCCGTAGCCAATCCGAATGGAAGAGCTACAAACTGGTAATGCCTGTCTAAGAAGGCAAACCTTAGATACCGGTAATGATCTTTGTGAATCGGTATGTGAAGGTAAGCATCCTTTAAATCCACTGTGGTCATGTACTGACCCTTTTGGATCATGGGTAAGATTGTCCGAATAGTTTCCATTTTGAACGATGGAACTCTTAGGAATTTGTTTAGGATCTTTAAATCCAAGATTGGCCTGAAAGTTCCCTCTTTTTTGGGAACCACAAACAGGTTTGAGTAAAACCCTTGTCCTTGTTCCGACCGCGGAACCGGATGGATCACTCCCATTAATAACAGATCTTGTACACAGCGTAGAAACGCTTCTTTCTTTATCTGGTTTGTTGACAACCTTGACAGATGAAATCTCCCTCTTGGGGGAGAGAATTTGAAGTCTAGAAGGTATCCCTGAGATATGATCTCTAGCGCCCAGGGATCCTGAACATCTCTTGCCCAAGCCTGGGCGAAGAGAGAGAGTCTGCCCCCCACTAGACCCGGTCCCGGATCGGGGGCCCTCGGTTCATGCTGTCTTTGGGGCAGCAGCAGGTTTCCTGGCCTGCTTGCCCTTGTTCCAGGACTGGTTAGGTTTCCAGCCTTGTCTGTAACGAGCAACAGTTCCTTCCTGTTTTGGTGCAGTGGAAGTTGATGCTGCTCCTGTTTTGAAATTCCGAAAGGGACGAAAATTAGACTGTCTAGCCTTAGCTTTGGCTTTGTCTTGAGGCAGGGCGTGGCCCTTACCTCCTGTAATGTCAGCGATAATTTCTTTCAAACCGGGCCCAAATAAAGTTTGCCCCTTGAAAGGAATATTAAGTAATTTGGACTTAGAAGTTACATCAGCTGACCAGGATTTTAGCCACAGCGCCCTACGTGCCTGAATGGCGAATCCTGAGTTCTGAGCCGTAAGTTTAGTTAAATGTACTACGGCCTCCGAAATGAATGAATTAGCTAGTTTAAGGACTCTAAGCCTGTCCGTAATGTCGTCCAGCGTAGATGAACTAAGGTTCTCTTCCAGAGACTCAATCCAAAATGCTGCCGCAGCCGTAATCGGCGCGATGCATGCAAGGGGTTGCAATATAAAACCTTGTTGAACAAACATTTTCTTAAGGTAACCCTCTAATTTTTTATCCATTGGATCTGAAAAAGCACAGCTATCCTCCACCGGGATAGTGGTACGCTTAGCTAAAGTAGAAACTGCTCCCTCCACCTTAGGGACCGTTTGCCATAAGTCCCGTGTGGTGGCGTCTATTGGAAACATCTTTCTAAATATTGGAGGGGGTGAGAACGGCACACCGGGTCTATCCCACTCCTTAGTAACAATTTCAGTTAGTCTTTTAGGTATAGGAAAAACGTCAGTACTCGCCGGTACCGCAAAGTATTTATCCAACCTACACAATTTCTCTGGTATTGCAACAGTGTTACAATCATTAAGAGCCGCTAAAACCTCCCCTAGTAATACACGGAGGTTTTCCAATTTAAATTTAAAATTTGAAATATCTGAATCCAATCTGTTTGGATCAGAACCGTCACCCACAGAATGAAGCTCTCCGTCCTCATGCTCTGCAAGCTGTGACGCAGTATCAGACATGGCCCTAGTATTATCAGCGCACTCTGTTCTCACCCCAGAGTGATCACGCTTGCCTCTTAGTTCTGGTAATTTAGCCAAAACTTCAGTCATAACAGTAGCCATATCTTGTAATGTTATCTGTAATGGCCGCCCAGATGTACTAGGCGCCATAATATCACGCACCTCCCGGGCGGGAGATGCAGGTACTGCCACGTGAGGCGAGTTAGTCGGCATAACTCTCCCCTCGCTGTTTGGTGAAATTTGTTCAAATTGTACAGATTGGCTTTTATTTAAAGTAGCATCAATACAGTTAGTACATAAATTTCTATTGGGCTCCACCTTGGCATTGGAACAAATGACACAGGTATCTTCCTCTGAGTCAGACATGTTTAACACACAAGCAATAAACTTGCAACTTGGTTACAATCTTATTTAACAAAAACGTACTGTGCCTCCAAGAAGCACTAAACGATTAAATGACAGTTGAAATAATGAACTGAAAAACAGTTATAGTCTCAATCCTTAAAAACAACACAACTTTTAGCAAAGGTTTGTTCCCATTAGTAAATTAACAATAATTAAATTTGAAAATAAAAATTACAGAGCAACGTCTTTTAATCACAGTCAATATATAAGTCTCACAGCTCTGCTGAGAGAATCTACCTCCCTCCAAAGAAGTTTGAAGACCCCTGAGTTCTGTTAGAGATGAACCGGATCATGCAGGAAATACAAGAGTAACTGACTGGAAATTTTTGATGCGTAGCAAAAGAGCGCCAAAAACGGCCCCTCCCCCTCACACACAGCAGTGAGAGAGAAACGAAACTGTCACAATTAAAACAAGTAACTGCCAAGTGGAAAAATAATGCCCAAATATTTATTCACTCAGTACCTCAGAAATGCCAACGATTCTACATTCCAGCAAAAACGTTTAACATGATAAATACCTATTAAAAGGTTTAGTGTACTTTTAACAGAGTAATTCCGGTGAAATACCATCCCCAGAATACTGAAGTGTAGAGTATACATACATGTCATTATAACGGTATGGCAGGATTTTCTCATCAATTCCATTCAGAAAATAAAAACTGCTACATACCTCAATGCAGATTCATCTGCCCGCTGTCCCCTGATCTGAAGCTTTTACCTCCCTCAGATGGCCGAGAAACAGCAATATGATCTTAACTACTCCGGTTAAAATCATAGTAAAAACTCTGGTAGATTCTTCTTCAAACTCTGCCAGAGAGGCAACAACACGCTCCGGTGCTATTGTAAAATAACAAACTTTTGATTGAAGTTATAAAAACTAAGTATAATCACCATAGTCCTCTCACACATCCTATCTAGTCGTTGGGTGCAAGAGAATGACTGGGAGTGACGTAGAGGGGAGGAGCTATATGCAGCTCTGCTGGGTGAATCCTCTTGCATTTCCTGTTGGGGAGGAGTTATATCCCAGAAGTAATGATGACCCGTGGACTGATCACACATAACAGAAGAAATTATATATATATATATATATATATATATATATATATATATATATATATATATATATATATATATATATATATATATATATATATATATACACACAATATCAGAAAAAGACCTTGCACTCGCTGGATTTTTAACAAACTTTTTTACTTGGCAAAAATAGTGACGTTTCGGGGACAGTGTATCCCCTTCCTCAGACAGTGAATGCTTCAAACATTAGTGAATTTATACAAACAAACAAATAACCCCTCCCCCCAATTAGCAAAAAAAAACGCCAAAAGTGTTGCTATGGTGACCATATGTCACAAAGTGAACATCGTATATAAGCTGTAGTATAAGCGATCAATGCTGTGACAGTGAAAATATTCATATTAAAAGACCTATAGCAGTATAAACATGGTAAACAACTTAACATTCCACAGTAATGGTAATCATAACATACCCCTTATAACCGTTATTATCTGGGGAGCCAACCAATATTCAAAGCCTTATATGTTATCAGGCATAAAGTACATATATGTGTACAAACTCACAACCTACCATGATTGCAAAACAAACAAAGTTCTAATGCCGATCGCCGTGTACCACGCCACCACAACTGCACCCGCACTAGGAAAAGCAGACAAACCCGGAAGTGCATCGGCCGATCACGTGTGTGGCGATGCACCAATCACTCGTGTTGTGACCCATCGCCATGGCAACCCCAACCGCAACCCGAGTGATTGGTGCATTGCCACACACGTGATCGGCCGATGCACTTCCGGGTTTGTCTGCTTTTCCTAGTGCGGGTGCAGTTGTGGTGGCGTGGTACACGGCGATCGGCATTAGAACTTTGTTTGTTTTGCAATCATGGTAGGTTGTGAGTTTGTACACATATATGTACTTTATGCCTGATAACATATAAGGCTTTGAATATTGGTTGGCTCCCCAGATAATAACGGTTATAAGGGGTATGTTATGATTACCATTACTGTGGAATGTTAAGTTGTTTACCATGTTTATACTGCTATAGGTCTTTTAATATGAATATTTTCACTGTCACAGCATTGATCGCTTATACTACAGCTTATATACGATGTTCACTTTGTGACATATGGTCACCATAGCAACACTTTTGGCGTTTTTTTTTTGCTAATTGGGGGGAGGGGTTATTTGTTTGTTTGTATAAATTCACTAATGTTTGAAGCATTCACTGTCTGAGGAAGGGGATACACTGTCCCCGAAACGTCACTATTTTTGCCAAGTAAAAAAGTTTGTTAAAAAATCCAGCGAGTGCAAGGTCTTTTTCTGATATTGTATCTAATTTCACTAGCACCCTGGTTGCTGCAAATAAGTGAGAGTGCACATCTTTGCTAAACGTATATATATATATATATATATATATATATATTTATATATTTTGTGTATGTATTCATTACCAATAGGGAAAAGAATAAAAAATGTTTTTTGGGTATCTAAAACTAATCATTTGTGTAACCCTAATCTTAATACACATTTAGAATTTTCTTTAAAGGGATACTAACCCCACATTCTATTTACTGATTCAAATAGAGCATTCAATTTTAAGCAACTTTCTAATTTGCTCCTACTATCAATGTCTACTCGTTCTCTTGCTATCTTTATTTAAAAAGTAGGAATTTAAAGCTTAGGAGCCAGCCCATTTTAGGTTCAGCACCATGGATAGCGCTCATTTATTGGTGGATACAGTTAGCAAACCAATAAGCAAGCATAACCCAGGTTCTCAACCAAAAATGGGACGGCTCTTAAGCTTTATATTCCTGCTTTTTAAATAGAGATAGCAAGAACACAAAGAAATTAATAAAAGTAAATGAGAAAGTTGCTTAAAATTGCTTCTCTATCTGAATCATGAAAGAAATAATTTAGGTTCAGTGTCCCTTTAATTACACTGAAAATTTACCATCACAAAGTCACTGGTTTTCAAACCCGATTACCTTGGGTGAGAGCAGGTAAAATAATCATGTTTACTAATCAGCTGATTATTTCACCTGTTCAGATATCAGCAAAATCTGCCGTGTTAAGGAAAATTGAGGACAGGAAAAAAAACAGTGCTTTAAGGCAAATAATTTATGTAAGAACTTACCTGATAAATTATTTTCTTTAATATGGGCAAGAGTCCATGAGCTAGTGACGTATGGGATTATACAATCCTATCAGGAGAGGCAAAGTTTCCCAAACCTCAAAATGCCTATAAATACACCCCCTCACCACACCCACAATTCAGTTTAACTAATAGCTAAGAAGTGGGGTGATAAAGAAAGGAGTAAAAAGCATCAACAAAGGAATTTGGAAATAATTGTGCTTTATACAAAAAATCATAACCACCATAAAAAGGGTGGGCCTCATGGACTCTTGCCAATATGAAAGAAATGAATTTATCAGGTAAGTTCTTACATAAATTATGTTTTCTTTCATATAATTGGCAAGAGTCCATGAGCTAGTGACGTATGGGATAGCAATACCCAAGAAGTGGAACTCCACGCAAGAGTCACTAGAGAGGGAGGGATAAAACAAACATTTTCCGCTGAAAAAATTATTCCACAACCCAATATAAGTTTATTCTCATAAATGAAAAACAGAATTTATGCTTACCTGATAAATTACTTTCTCCAACGGTGTGTCCGGTCCACAGCGTCATCCTTACTTGTGGGAATATCTCTTCCCCAACAGGAAATGGCAAAGAGTCCCAGCAAAGCTGGCCATATAGTCCCTCCTAGGCTCCGCCCACCCCAGTCATTCGACCGACGGACAGGAGGAAAAAAAGAGGAGAAACCATATGGTACCGTGGTGACAGTAGTTAGAGAAAATAATTCATCAGACCTGATTAAAAAACCAGGGCGGGCCGTGGACCAGACACACCGTTGGAGAAAGTAATTTATCAGGTAAGCATAAATTCTGTTTTCTCCAACATTGGTGTGTCCGGTCCACGGCGTCATCCTTACTTGTGGGAACCAATACCAAAGCTTTAGGACACGGATGAAGAGAGGGAGCAAATCAGGTTACCTAAACGGAAGGCACCACGGCTTGCAAAACCTCTCTCCCAAAAATAGCCTCCGAAGAAGCAAAAGTATCAAATTTGTAAAATTTGGCAAAAGTCGCTGCCTTACATATCTGATCAACAGAAGCCTCGTTCTTGAAGGCCCATGTGGAAGCCACAGCCCTAGTGGAGTGAGCTGTGATTCTTTCGGGAGGCTGCCGTCCGGCAGTCTCGTAAGCCAATCGGATGATGCTTTTAAGCCAAAAGGAAAGAGAGGTAGAAGTCGCTTTTTGACCTCTCCTTTTACCAGAATAGACGACAAACAGAGAAGATGTTTGTCTGAAATCTTTTGCAGCTTCTAAATAGAATTTTAGAGCACGGACTACGTCCAAATTGTGTAACAAACGTGCCTTCTTTGAAACTGGATTCGGACACAAAGAAGGTACAACTATCTCCTGGTTAATATTTTTGTTAGAAACAACCTTTGGAAGAAAACCAGGCTTAGTACGCAAAACCACCTTATCTGCATGGAACACCAGATAGGGGGGAGAACACTGCAGAGCAGATAACTCTGAAACTCTTCTAGCAGAAGAAATAGCAACCAAAAACAAAAAACTTTCCAAGATAACTTAATATCTATGGAATGTAGAGGTTCAAACGGAACCCCTTGAAGAACTGAAAGAACTAGATTTAAATTCCAGGGAGGAGTCAAAGGTCTGTAAACAGGCTTGATCCTAACCAGAGCCTGAACAAATGCTTGAACATCTGGCACAGCTGCCAGTCGTTTGTGTAGTAAGACAGATAAAGCAGAAATCTGTCCCTTTAGAGAACTCGCAGATAATCCTTTATCCAAACCTTCTTGCAGAAAGGAAAGAATCTTAGGAATTTTTATCTTATTCCATGGGAATCCCTTGGATTCACACCAGCAGATATATCTTTTCCATATTTTATGGTAAATCTTTCTAGTTACCGGTTTTCTGGCCTGAACCAGAGTATCTATCACAGAATCTGAAAACCCACGCTTTGATAGAATCAAGCGTTCAATCTCCAAGCCGTCAGCTGGAGGGAGACCAGATTTGGATGTTCGAATGGACCCTGAACAAGAAGGTCCTGTCTCAAAGGTAGCTTCCATGGTGGAACCGATGACATATTCACCAGGTCTGCATAACAAGTCCTGCGTGGCCACGCAGGAGCTATCAAGATCACCGAGGCCCTCTCCTGTTTGATCCTGGCTACCAGCCTGGGAATGAGAGGAAACGGTGCATCCACTAGAGTCGCCTTTGGATCCCTGGATCTGGACCCGTAGCAAGGAACCTTGAAGTTCTGACGAGACGCCATCAAATCCATGTCTGGAATGCCCCATAATTGAGTTAACTGGGCAAAGATCTCCGGGTGTGAGTTCCCACTCCCCCGGATGGAATGTCTGACGACTCAGATAATCCGCTTCCCAGTTTTCCACACCTGGGATGTGGATCGCAGATAGATGGCAGGAGTGATCCTCCCATTGTATTATTTTGGTCACTTCTTTCATCGCCAGGGAACTCCTTGTTCCCCCCTGATGATTGATATACGCAACAGTCGTCATGTTGTCTGATTGGAATCTTATGAATCTGGCCATTGCAAGCTGAGGCCAAGCCCTGAGAGCATTGAATATCGCTCTTAGTTCCAGAATGTTTATCGGGAGAAGAGACTCTTCCCGAGACCATAGTCCCTGAGCTTTCAGGGATTCCCAGACCGCGCCCCAGCCCACTAGACTGGCGTCGGTCGTGACAATGACCCACTCTGGTCTGCGGAAGCTCATTCCCTGGGATAGGTGGCCCAGGGTTAGCCACCAACGGAGTGAATCTCTGGTCTTCTGATCTACTTGAATCACTGGAGACAAGTCTGTATAGTCCCCATTCCACTGTTTCAGCATGCACAGTTGTAATGGTCTTAGATGAATTCGCGCAAAAGGAACTATGTCCATTGCTGCAACCATCAACCCTACTACCTCCATGCACTGAGCTATGGAAGGACGTGGAACAGAATGAAGAACTTGACAAGCGCTTAGAAGTTTTGACTTTCTGACATCTGTCAGAAAAATCCTCATTTCTAAGGAATCTATTATTGTTCCCAAGAAGGGAACTCTTGTTGACTGAGACAGACAGAGAACTTTTTTCTAGGTTTACCTTCCATTCGTGAGATCTGAGAAAGGCCAGAACGATGTCTGTATGAGCCTTTGCTTTTGAAAGGGATGACGCCTGTATTAGAATGTCGTCCAAGTATGGTACTACTGCAATGCCCCTCGGTCTTAGAACCGCTAGAAGGGACCCGAGTACCTTTGTGAAAATCCTTGGAGCAGTGGCTAATCCGAATGGGAGGGCCACAATCTGGTAATGTTTGTCCAGAAAGGCGAACCTTAGGAACTGATGATGTTCTTTGTGGATAGGAATATGTAGGTACGCATCCTTTAGATCCACGGTAGTCATAAATTGACCTTCCTGGATAGTGGGTAGAATCGTTCGAATGGTTTCCATTTTGACCGATGGTACCCTGAGAAATTTGTTTAGGATCTTTAAATCCAGAATTGGTCTGAAGGTTCCCTCTTTTTTGGGAACTACGAACAGATTTGAGTAAAATCCCATTCCTTGTTCCGTCATTGGAACTGGGTGTATCACTCCCATCTTTAACAGGTCTTCTACACAATGTAAGAACGCCTGTCTCTTTATTTGGTTTGAGGATAAGTGAGACATGTGGAACCTTCCCCTTGGGGGTAGTTCCTTGAATTCCAGAAGATAACCCTGAGAAACTATTTATAGCGTCCAGGGATCCTGAACATCTCTTGCCCAATCCTGAGCAAAGAGAGAGAGTCTGCCCCCCACTAGATCCGGTCCTGGATTGGGGGCTACTCCTTCATGCTGTATTGTTAGCGGTAGCAGGCTTCTTGGTCTGCTTACCCTTGTTCCAGCCTTGCATCGGTTTCCAGGCTGGTTTGGACTGTGAGGCATTACCCTCTTGCTTAGAGGATGCAGAATTAGAGGCCGGTCCGTTCCTGAAATTACGAAAGGAACGAAAAACATAATTTATGCTTACCTGATAAATTTATTTCTCTTGTAGTGTATCCAGTCCACGGATCATCCATTACTTATGGGATATTAACTCCTCCCCAACAGGAAGTGCAAGAGGATTCACCCAGCAGAGCTGCTATATAGCTCCTCCCCTAACTGCCATTACCAGTCATTCGACCGAAAACATGCAGAGAAAGGAAAACCATAGGGTGCAGTGGTGACTGTATTTTAATGGAAAATTTACCTGCCTTAAAGTGACAGGGCGGGCCGTGGACTGGATACACTACAAGAGAAATAAATTTATCAGGTAAGCATAAATTATGTTTTCTCTTGTTAAGTGTATCCAGTCCACGGATCATCCATTACTTATGGGATACCAATACCAAAGCTAAAGTACACGGATGACGGGAGGGACAGGCAGGCTCTTTATACGGAAGGAACCACTGCCTGAAGAACCTTTCTCCCAAAAACAGCCTCCGAAGAAGCAAAAGTGTCAAATTTGTAAAATTTGGAAAAAGTATGAAGAGAAGACCAAGTTGCAGCCTTGCAAATCTGTTCAACAGAAGCCTCATTCTTAAAGGCCCAAGTGGAAGCCACAGCTCTAGTAGAATGTGCTGTAATTCTTTCAGGAGGCTGCTGTCCAGCAGTCTCATAGGCTAACCGTATTATGCTACGAAGCCAAAAGGAGAGAGAGGTAGCCGAAGCTTTTTGACATCTCCTCTGACCAGAATAAACGACAAACAGGGAAGACGTTTGTCGAAAATCCTTAGTTGCCTGTAGATAAAATTTCAGGGCACGGACTACATCTAGATTGTGTAGCAGACGTTCCTTTTTCGAAGAAGGATTAGGACACAAAGATGGAACCACAATCTCTTGATTGATATTCCTGTTAGTGACCACCTTAGGTAGGAACCCAGGTTTAGTACGCAGAACTACCTTGTCTGAATGAAAAATCAGATAAGGAGAATCACAATGTAAGGCAGATAACTCAGAGACTCTTCGAGCCGAGGAAATCGCCATTAAAAACAGAACTTTCCAAGATAACAACTTGATATCAATGGAATGAAGGGGTTCAAACGGAACCCCCTGTAAAACATTAAGAACTAAGTTCAAACTCCATGGTGGAGCAACAGTTTTAAACACAGGCTTGATCCTAGCTAAAGCCTGACAAAAAGCTTGAACGTCCGGAACTTCTGACAGACGTTTGTGTAAAAGAATGGACAGAGCTGAAATCTGTCCCTTTAAGGAACTAGCGGATAAACCCTTTTCTAAACCTTCTTGTAGAAAAGACAATATCCTCGGAATCCTAACCTTACTCCATGAGTAACTCTTGGATTCGCACCAATATAAGTATTTGCGCCATATCTTATGGTAAATCTTTCTGGTAACAGGCTTCCTAGCCTGTATTAAGGTATCAATAACTGACTCAGAAAAACCACGTTTTGATAAAATCAAGCAGTTAGCTTCAGAGAAATTAGATTTTGATGTTTGAAGGGACCCTGGATCAGAAGGTCCTGTTTCAGAGGTAGCGACCAAGGTGGACAGGATGACATGTCCACTAGATCTGCATACCAAGTCCTGCGTGGCCATGCAGGCGCTATTAGAATCACTGATGCTCTCTCCTGTTTGATTCTGGCAATCAATCAAGGAAGCATCGGGAAGGGTGGAAACACATAAGCCATCCCGAAGGTCCAAGGTGCTGTCAAAGCATCTATCAGAACCGCTCCCGGATCCCTGGATCTGGACCCGTAACGAGGAAGCTTGGCGTTCTGTCGAGACGCCATGAGATCTATCTCTGGTTTGCCCCAACGAAGTATTTGGGCAAAGACCTCCGGATGAAGTTCCCACTCCCCCGGATGAAAAGTCTGACGACTTAAGAAATCCGCCTCCCAGTTCTCCACTCCCGGGATGTGGATTGCTGACAGGTGGCAAGAGTGAGACTCTGCCCAGCGAATTATCTTTGATACTTCCATCATTGCTAGGGAGCTTCTTGTCCCTCCCTGATGGTTGATGTAAGCTACAGTCGTGATGTTGTCCGACTGAAACCTGATGAACCCCCGAGTTGTTAACTGGGGCCAAGCCAGAAGGGCATTGAGAACTGCTCTCAATTCCAGAATGTTTATTGGTAGGAGACTCTCCTCCTGATTCCATTGTCCCTGAGCCTTCAGAGAATTCCAGACAGCGCCCCAACCTAGTAGGCTGGCGTCTGTTGTTACAATTGTCCAGTCCGGCCTGCTGAATGGCATCCCCCTGGACAGATGTGGCCGAGAAAGCCACCATAGAAGAGAATTTCTGGTCTCTTGATCCAGATTCAGAGTAGTAATCCCCATTCCACTGACTTAGCATGCACAATTGCAGCGGTCTGAGATGTAGGCGTGCAAAGGGTACTATGTCCATTGCTGCTACCATTAAGCCGATCACCTCCATGCATTGAGCTACTGACGGGTGTTGAATGGAATGAAGGACACGGCATGCATTTTGAAGCTTTGTTAACCTGTCTTCTGTCAGGTAAATCTTCATTTCTACAGAATCTATAAGAGTCCCCAAGAAGGGAACTCTTGTGAGTGGAAAGAGAGAACTCTTCTTTTCGTTCACCTTCCATCCATGCGACCTTAGAAATGCCAGTACTAACTCTGTATGAGACTTGGCAGTTTGAAAGCTTGAAGCTTGTATCAGAATGTCGTCTAGGTACGGAGCTACCGCAATTCCTCGCGGTCTTAGTACCGCCAGAAGAGCACCCAGAACCTTTGTGAAGATTCTCGGAGCCGTAGCCAATCCGAATGGAAGAGCTACAAACTGGTAATGCCTGTCTAGAAAGGCAAACCTTAGATACCGGTAATGATCTTTGTGAATCGGTATGTGAAGGTAAGCATCCTTTAAATCCACTGTGGTTATGTACTGACCCTTTTGGATCATGGGTAAAATTGTCCGAATAGTTTCCATTTTGAACGATGGAACTCTTAGGAATTTGTTTAAGATCTTTAAATCCAAGATTGGCCTGAAAGTTCCCTCTTTTTTGGGAACCACAAACAGATTTGAGTAAAACCCTTGTCCTTGTTCCGACCGCGGAACCGGATGGATCACTCCCATTAATAAAAGATCTTGTACGCAGCGTAGAAACGCCTCTTTCTTTATTTGGTTTGTTGACAACCTTGACAGATGAAATCTCCCTCTTGGGGGAGAGAATTTGAAGTCTAGAAGGTATCCCTGAGATATGATCTCTAACGCCCAGGGATCCTGGACATCTCTTGCCCAAGCCTGGGCGAAGAGAGAAAGTCTGCCCCCCACTAGATCCGTTCCCGGATCGGGGGCCCTCGATTCATGCTGTCTTAGGGGCAGCAGCAGGTTTCCTGGCCTGCTTGCCCTTGTTCCAGGACTGGTTAGGTCTCCAGCCTTGTCTGTAGCGAGCAACAGCTCCTCCCTGTTTTGGTGCAGAGGAAGTTGATGCTGCTCCTGCTTTGAAATTACGAAAGGAACGAAAATTAGACTGTCTAGCCTTAGGTTTGGCTCTGTCTTGAGGCAGGGCATGGCCTTTACCTCCTGTAATGTCAGCGATAATTTCTTTCAACCCGGGCCCGAATAAGGTCTGCCCTTTGAAAGGTATATTAAGCAATTTAGATTTAGAAGTAACGTCAGCTGACCAGGATTTTAGCCACAGTGCTCTGCGTGCCTGAATGGCGAATCCGGAATTCTTAGCCGTAAGTTTAGTTAAATGTACTACGGCATCTGAAATAAATGAGTTAGCTAACTTAAGGGCTTTAAGCTTGTGTGTAATCTCATCTAATGGAGCTGATTCAAGTGTCTCTTCCAGAGACTCAAACCAAAATGCTGCTGCAGCCGTGACAGGCGCAATGCATGCAAGAGGTTGCAATATAAAACCTTGTTGAACAAACATTTTCTTAAGGTAACCCTCTAACTTTTTATCCATTGGATCTGAAAAGGCACAGCTATCCTCCACCGGGATAGTGGTACGCTTAGCTAAAGTAGAAACTGCTCCCTCCACCTTAGGGACCGTTTGCCATAAGTCCCGTGTGGTGGCGTCTATTGGAAACATCTTTCTAAATATCGGAGGGGGTGAGAACGGCACACCGGGTCTATCCCACTCCTTAGTAACAATTTCAGTAAGTCTCTTAGGTATAGGAAAAACGTCAGTACTCGCCGGTACCGCAAAATATTTATCCAACCTACACATTTTCTCTGGTATTGCAACTGTGTTACAATCATTCAGAGCCGCTAACACCTCCCCTAGTAATACACGGAGGTTTTCCAGCTTAAATTTAAAATATCTGAATCCAGTTTGTTTGGATCAGAACCGTCACCCGCAGAATGAAGCTCTCCGTCCTCATGTTCTGCAAATTGTGACGCAGTGTCTGACATGGCCCTAATATTATTAGCGCACTCTGTTCTCACCCCAGAGTGATCACGCTTACCTCTTAGTTCTGGTAATTTAGCCAAAACTTCAGTCATAACAGTAGCCATATCCTGTAATGTGATTTGTAATGGCCGCCCAGATGTACTCGGCGCTACAATATCACGCACCTCCCGAGCGGGAGATGCAGGTACTGACACGTGAGGCGAGTTAGTCGGCATAACTCTCCCCTCGTTGTTTGGTGAAATATGTTCAATTTGTACAGATTGACTTTTATTTAAAGTAGCATCAATACAGTTAGTACATAAATTTCTATTGGGCTCCACTTTGGCTTTAGCACATATAGCACAGATATCTTCCTCTGAATCAGACATGTTTAACACACTAGCAAATAAACTAGCAACTTGGAAATACTTTTCAAGTAATTTACTATAATATGAAAACGTACTGTGCCTATAAGAAGCACAGAAAAAGTTATGACAGTTGAAAATTAATAAACTGAAAAGTTATAGCATCAAATCTTTGTAAAAAACACAATTTTAGCAAAGGATTGCTCCCATTAGCAAAGGATAACTAACCCTGATAGCAGAAAAAAAAATACAGAAATAAACGTTTTTTTATCACAGTCAACTACAATCTCACAGCTCTGCTGTGAGTGATTACCTCCCTCAAAACAAGTTTTGAAGACCCCTGAGTTCTGTAGAGATGAACCGGATCATGCAGGGAAGACAAACTTCTGACTGAATTTTTTGATGCGTAGCAAAAGCACCAAAAAAGGCCCCTCCCCCTCACACATAACAGTGAGAGAGATCAGTAAACTGTCATAAATTAAATAAAACGACTGCCAAGTGGAAAAAAATAGTGCCCAAAACATTTTTTCACCCAGTACCTCAGAAAATTAAACGATTTTACATGCCAGCAAAAAACGTTTAACATTAATAAATTGAGTGTTATTAAAAAGCCTGTTGCTAGTCCCTGCAAATTAGGCTAAAGTTTTATGCATACAGTATAATTCCAGTGAAGTGCCATTCCCCAGAATACTGAAGTGTAAAATATACATACATGACAGCCTGATACCAGTTGCTGCTACTGCATTTAAGGCTGAGTTTACATTATATCGGTATGGCAGAATTTTCTCATCAATTCCATTGTCAGAAAATAATAAGCTGCTACATACCTCTTTGCAGATTAATCTGCCCGCTGTCCCCTGATCTGAAGTTTACCTCTCCTCAGATGGCCGAGAAACAGCAATATGATCTTAACTACTCCGGCTAAAATCATAGAAAAACTCAGGTAGATTCTTCTTCAAATTCTACCAGAGAAGGAATAACACACTCCGGTGCTATTATAAAATAACAAACTTTTGATTGAAGGTATGAAACTAAGTATAATCACCACAGTCCTCTCACACATCCTATCTATTTGTTGGGTGCAAGAGAATGACTGGGAATGGCAGTTAGGGGAGGAGCTATATAGCAGCTCTGCTGGGTGAATCCTCTTGCACTTCCTGTTGGGGAGGAGTTAATATCCCATAAGTAATGGATGATCCGTGGACTGGATACACTTAACAAGAGAAATTAGACTTATTCTTGGCCTTAAAAGGCCTATCTTGTGGGAGGGCGTGGCCCTTTCCCCCAGTGATGTCTGAGATAATCTCTTTCAATTCTGGTCCAAAGAGAGTTTTACCCTTGAAGGGGATGTTAAGCAATTTTGTCTTGGATGATACATCCGCTGACCAAGACTTTAGCCAAAGCGCTCTGTGCGCCACAATTGCAAACCCTGAATTTTTCGCCACTAATCTAGCTAATTGCAAAGCGGCATCTAAAATAAAAGAGTAAGCCAACTTAAGTGCGTGAACTCTGTCCATAACCTCCTCATATGGAGTCTCTCTACTGAGCGACTTTTCTAGTTCCTCGAACCAGAACCACGCTGCTGTAGTGACAGGAACAATGCACGAAATGGGTTGTAGAAGGTAACCTTGCTGTACAAAAATCTTTTTAAGCAAACCTTCCAATTTTTTATCCATAGGATCTTTGAAAGCACAACTATCCTCGATAGGAATAGTAGTGCGCTTGTTTAGAGTAGAAATTGCCCCCTCGACCTTAGGGACTGTCTGCCATAAGTCCTTTCTGGGGTCGACCATAGGAAATAATTTCTTAAATATAGGGGGGGGGGAACAAAAGGTATGCCGGGCTTCTCCCACTCCTTATTCACTATGTCCGCCACCCGCTTGGGTATAGGAAAAGCGTCGGGGTGCACCGGAACCTCTAGGAACTTGTCCATCTTGCATAATTTTTCTGGAATGACCAAGTTGTCACAATCATCCAGAGTAGATAACACCTCCTTAAGCAGTGCGCGGAGATGTTCTAATTTAAATTTAAATGTCACATCAGGTTCAGCCTGTTGAGAAATTTTTCCTGAATCTGAAATTTCCCCATCTGACAAAACCTCCCTCATGGCCCCTTCAGATTGGTGTGAGGGTATGACAGAACAATTATCATTAGCGCCCTCCAGCTCTTCAGTATTTAAAACCGAGCAATCGCGCTTTCTCTGATATGCAGGCATTTTGGATAAAATATTTGCTATGGAGTTATCCATTACAGCCGTCAATTGTTGCATGGTAATAAGCATTGGCGCGCTAGAAGTACTAGGGGCCTCCTGCGTGGGCAAAACTGGCGTAGACACAGGAGATGATGTAGAACCATGTCTACTCCCTTCATCTGAGGAATCATCTTGGGCAATTTCATTATCTGTGGCAGTACTGTCCTTACTTTGTTTGGACGCTATGGCACAATTATCACACAATTTTGAAGGGGGAGACACATTGGCTTTCATACATATAGAACATAGCTTATCTGAAGGCACAGACATGTTAAACAGGCTTAAACTTGTCAATAAAGCACAAAAACCGTTTTAAAAACAAAACCGTTACTGTCTCTTTAAATTTTAAACAGAGCACACTTTATTACTGAATATGTGAAAAAATATGAAGGAATTGTTCAAAATTTACCAAAATTTCACCACAGTGTCTTAAAGCATTAAAAGTATTGCACACCAATTTTCAGAGCTTTAACCCTTAAAATAACGAAACCGGAGCCGGTTACAGATTTAACCCCTATACAGTCCCAGCTACAGCCTTTGCTGTGACTTTACCAAGCCCAGAGGGGAATACGATACCAAATGACGCCTTCTAGGAGCTTTTCCAACTACTTTCAGGTCCTCACACATGCATCTGCATGTCTTGCTCTCAAAAACAACTGCGCAGTAATGGCGCGAAAATGAGGCTCAGCCTACAACTGGGAAAGCTCCTTCCTGACTGGAAAAGGTGTCTAACATAGTGCCTGAAGTTAAAAAAACGTTCCCCAAGTTTATAAGTGTGAATTATCAGCAAAAACATGTATAAAATGTCCAAATAAAGCAATCGATTTAGCCCATAAAAGTGTCTACCAGTTTTATAGCCCATATTAAGCCCTTTATTCTGTTTGAGACTAAGAAAATGGCTTACCGGTCCCCATGAGGGGAAATGACAGCCTTCCAGCATTACACAGTCTTGTTAGAAATATGGCTAGTCATACCTTAAACAGAAAAGTCTGCTAACTGTTTCCCCCAACTGAAGTTACTTCATCTCAACAGTCCTATGTGGAAACAGCAATCGATTTTAGTTACTGTCTGCTAAAATCATCTTCCTCTCACAAACAGAAATCTTCATCTTTTTCTGTTTCAGAGTAAATAGTACATACCAGCACTATTTTAAAATAACAAACTCTTGATAGTAGAATAAAAAAAAACTACAACTAAAACACCACATACTCTTAACCATCTCCGTGGAGATGTTGCCTGTGCAACGGCAAAGAGAATGACTGGAGTGGGCGGAGCCTAGGAGGGACTATATGGCCAGCTTTGCTGGGACTCTCTGCCATTTCCTGTTGGGGAAGAGATATTCCCACAAGTAAGGATGACGCCGTGGACCGGACACACCAATGTTGGAGAAAAACTTAAACATAAGCAGAGGAATCAAACTGAAACAGCTGCCTGAAAAACGTTTCTACCAAAAACTGCTTCCGAAGAAGCAAATACATCAAAACCGTAGAATTTAGTAAATGTATGCAAAGACGACAAAGTTGCTGCTTTGCAAATCTGATCAACTGAAGCTTCATTCTTAAAAGCCCATGAAGTGGAGACTGATCTAGTAGAATGAGCTGTAATTCACTGAGGCGGGGCTTGACCCGACTCCAAATAAGCCTGATGAATCAAAAGCTTTAACCAAGATGCCAAGGAAATGACAGAAGCCTTCTGACCTTTCCAAGAACCAGAAAAGATAACAAATTGACTAGAAGTCTTCCTGAAATCTTTAGTAGCTTCAACATAATATTTCAAAGCTGTTACAACATCCAAAGAATGTAAGGATCTCTCTAAAGAATTCTTAGGATTAGGACACAAAGAAGGAACAACAATTTCTCTATTAATGTTGATAGAATTCACAACCTTAGGTAGAAATTTAAATGAAGTCCGCAAAACTGCCTTATCCTGATGGAAAATCAGAAAAGGAGATTCACAAGAAAGAGCAGATAATTCGGAAACTCTTCTAGCAGAAGAGATGGCCAAAAGGAACAACACTTTCCAAGAAAGTAGTTTAATGTCCAAAGAATGCAAAGGCTCAAACGGAGGAGCCTGTAAAGCCTTCAAAACCAAAATTAAGACTCCAAGGATGAGATATTGATTTAATGACGGGCTTGATACGGACCAAAGCCTGTACAAAACAGTGAATATCAGGAAGCTTTGCGCTTTCTGTTTCATTTCACAGAAAGATTGCTGAGATTTGTTCCTTCAAGGAACTTGCAGACAAACCTTTATCCAATCCATCCTGAAGAAACTGAGAAATTCTAGGAATTCTAAAAGAATGTCAGGAAAATTTATGAGAACACCATGAAATATAAGTATTCCAAACTCCATAAAAAAATCTTCCTAGAAGCGGATTTACGAGCCTGTACATAGTATTAATCACTGAGTCAGAGAAACCTCTATGACTAAGCACTGGGTGTTCAATTTCCATACCTTCAAATGTAATGATTTGAAATCCTGATGGAAAAACGGACCTTGAGACAGAAGGTTTGGTCTTAAAGGAAGTGGCCAAGGTTGGCAACTGGACATCCGAACAAGATCCGCATACCAAAACCTGTGAGGCCATGCTGGAGCTACCAGCAACACAAACGATTGTTCCATGATGATTTTGGAGATAACTCTTGGAAGAACTAGAGGAGGAAAAATATAAGCAGGTTGGCAACATCAAGGAACTGCTAACGCATCCACCGCCTCAGGATCCCTGGACAGGTACCTGGGAAGTTTTCTTGTTTAGATGGGAAACCATCAGATCTATTTCTGGAAGACCCCACATCTGAACAATCTGAGAAAACCCATCCGGATGGAGCGACCACTCCCCCGGATGTAAAGTCTGACGGCTGAGATAATCCGTTCCCAATTGTCTACACCTGGGATATGAACCCCAGAAATTAGACAGGGGCTGAATTCCGCCCAAGAAAGTATCCCAGATACTTCTTTCATAGGGTGGGACTCACAATCCCCAAGCTAATGATTGACATATGCCACAGTTGTGATATTGTCTGTCTGAAAACAAATGAAACGGTTCTCTCTTCAACAGAGGCCAAACCTGAAGAGCCCTGAAAATAGCATGGAGTTCTAAAATATTGATTGGAAACCTCGCCTCTTGAGATTTCCAAACCCCTTGTGCTGTCATAGATCCCCCGACAGCTTCCCACCCTGAAAGACTTGCATCTGTTTGATCACAGTCCAGGTTGGACTAACAAGAGGCCCCTTGAACTATACGATGGTGACCTAACTACCAAGTCAGAGAGAGTCGAACATTGGGATTTAAGGATATAATTGTGATATCTTTGTATAATCCCTGCACCATTGATACAGCATACAAAGCTGGAGAGGTCTCATATGAAAACGAGCAAAGGGGATCGCATCCGATGCTGCAGTCATGAGACCTAAAACTTCCATGCACATGGCTACTGAAGGGAATGATTGAGACTGAAGGTTCCCACAAACTAAAAACAATTTTAATTGTCTCTTGTCTGTTAGAGACAGAGTCATAGACACAATCTATCTGGAAACCTAAAAAGGTGACCCTTGTCTGAGGAATCAAGGAACTTTATGGTAAATTGATCCTCCAACCATGTCTTTGAAAAAACAACACTAGTTGATTTGTGTGAGATTCTGCAGAATGTAAAGACTGAGCTAGTACCAAGATATCGCCCAAATAAGGAAACACTGCAATACCACGTTCTCTGATTACAGAGAGTAGGGCACCGAGAACCTTCGAAAAGATTCTTGGAGCTGTTGCTAGGCCAAATGGAAGAGCAACAAATGGGTCATGCTTGTCTAGAAAAGAGAATCTCAGAAACTGATAGTGGTCTGGATGAATCAGAATATGAAGATATGCATCCTGTAAGTCTATTGTGGACATATAATGCCCTTGCTGAACAAAAGGCAGAATAGTGCTTCTAGTCACCATTTTGAAAGTTGGCACTCTTACAAAACGATTCAAAATTTTCAGATCCAGAACTGGCCTGAATGAATTTTCTTTCTTTGGGACAATGAATAGATTTGAATAAAACCCCAGACCCTGTTCCTGAAACGGAACTGGTATGATTACCCCTAAAAAGCTCCAGGTCTGAAACACACTTCAGAAAAGCCTGAGCCTTTACTGGATTTGCTGGGAAAAAAATCTTCTCACAGGAGTACTCCGTTACCCTTGAGAGACAATACTCTGAATCCATTGATTTTGGACAGAATCTGCCCAAATGTTTTGGAAGAATCTTAATCTGCCCCCTACCAGCTGAGCTGGAATGAGGGCCACACCTTCATGCAGACTTGGGGGCTGGCTTTGGTTTCTTAAACGGTTTGGATTTACTCCAACATGAAGGTTTCCAATTGGAACCAGATTATTTGGGGGAAGGATAAGGTTTCTGTTCCTTATTTTGTCGAAAGGAATGAAAACGGTTAGAAGCTTTAGATTTACCCTTAGGTCTTTCATCCTGAGGCAAAAAAACTCCCTCCCCCCAGTGACAGCTGAAATCGAATCCAACTGAGAACCAACTAAAATAGGAAAGATAGTAATCTAGACTTAGATATCATGTATGCATTCCAATATTTGAGCCACAAAGCTCTTCTAGCTAAAATAGCTAAAGACAGAGTTAACATCAATTTTGATATAAAAAATGGCATCACAGATAAAATGATTAGCATGTGGAAGCAAGCTAACAATGCTAGACAAATCAGGATCCATTTCCTCTTGCGCTAAACTTTCCAACCAAAAAGTTGATGCAGCTGCAACATCAGCCATAGAAATGGCAGGCCTGAGAAGATCGCCAGAATATAAAATAAGCTTTCCTTAGATAAGATTCAAGTTTCCCATCTAAAGGGTCCTTAAAGGAAGTACCATCTTCCATTGGAATAGTAGTACGTTTGGCAAGAGTAGAAATAGCCCCATCAACTTTGGGGATCTTTTCCCAAAACTCCAATCTAACTGCTGGCAAAGGATAAAACATACACCTCGAAGAAGGGATGAAAGTAGTACCAGGCCTATTCCATTCCTTAGAAATCATATCAGAAATAGCATCAGGAACTGGAAAAAAAAACCTCTGGAGTAACCACAGGAGGTTTAACCAAACAGAATTTAAACGTTTGCTAGCTTTAGTATCAAAAGTACTAGTTTCCTCAATATCCAATGTAATTAACACCTCTTAACAAGGAACGAATATACTCCATTTTAAATAAATAAGTAGATTTGTCAGTGTCAATATCTGAGGAAGGATCTTCTGAATCAGATCCTCATCAGAGGAGGATAATTCAGCATGTTGTCGGTTATTTGAAATTTCATCAACTTTATGAGAAGTTTTAAAAGACCTCTTACGTTTATTAAAAGGCGGGATAGCAGACAAAGCCTTCTGAATTGCATCAGCAATAAAATCTTTTATATTCACAGGGATATCATATACATTCTCTGAATGCAAAAGCTTATGACAACTATTACATACCACAACTGGAGATATAATCTCCACTAATTTACAACAGATATACTTAGCTTTGGCAGAGCTGTTATCAGGCTGCAGGGTTCTAAAAGTGGTTTCTGAGACAGGATCAGATTGAGACATCTTGCAAATGTAAGAGAAAAAACAACATATAAAGCAAAATGATCAATTTCCTTATATGACCATTTCAGGAATGGGAAAAAATGCAAACAGCATAGCCCTCTGACATAGAAAAAGGCAAGAGGCATATAGGAATGGGGTTTTAAATAATAAAATTATTTAACGCCAAGTATGACGCAAAATTAATTTTTTTGGCACTAACAGCCGGAAATGACACACTCGCGTCATTGCAGACGCAACCTTGTGCAAGGAAACTAGGTGGAAATTACGAATTTGCGTCACCAGACGTATCTTCACGCCAAAAAAATTCTCGCGCCAAAACTGACGCAATAAACATCGGCATTTTGCGACCTTGCAAGCCTAATTTTGCCCGCGAAAATTTCATGAAAAAGCAGTCAATTTGAAAAAAGACTATACCCCAGGTAAGAAAAATATTTTCCTGAATATGTTTTTTCCCAAATATGAAACGGATAGTCTCCAAAAGGAAATATACATAAACCTGACTCATGGCAAATATAAGTACAATACATATATTTAGAACTTTATATTAATACACAAAGTGCCAAACCATAGCTGAGAGTGTCTTAAGTAATGAAAACATACTTACCAAAAGACACCCATCCACATATAGCAGATAACCAAACCAGTACTGAAACGGTTATCAGTAGAGGTAATGGAATATGAGAGTATATCGTCGATCTGAAAAGGGAGGCAGGAGATGAATCTCTACGACCGATAACAGAGAACCTATGAAAAAGATTTCCGGTGAGGAAAACCACAGAATTCAATAGGTGATACACACTTCACATCCCTCTGACATTCACTGTACTCAGAGGAATCGGGCTTCAAAATGCTGAGAAGCGCATATCAACGTAAAAATCAAGCACAAACTTACTTCACCACCTCCATTGGAGGCAAAGTTTGTAAAACTGAATTGTGGGTGTGGTGAGGGGTGTATTTATAGGCATTTTTAAGTTTGGGAAACTTTGCCCCTCCTGGTAGGATTGTATATCCCATACGTCACAAGCTCATGGACTCTTGCCAATTACATGAAAGAAAACGTATTATCAGTTATTTGTAGGGCGGCAACAGATACCATAGCGCTATTTTACATTTTGCTCGTCATGTCGACAATAGGACTGAAGTGGTACAATTTCTATTTACAGAACACTTTATCAAACAACCTTATCTTAAAGAAAATCATTATGTTAAGAAATCAGAATTATGTTAAGAAATCAGAATTTGTAAAATCTATCCAGAGGGCAGTTATCAACCCTAAACTAGGCAAGCTTTTTAACAAAGGATACCAAGAGAAACTACATTTAATAGAAGAAAATTGCATACTCTGAGCCAATAAACTTAGTAATTCGTGTAACAGATTTTATTATGAACTAAAATCTTATTAGAAACTGTGCTACTCCTTGGAGGTTAAGCACAAACATGCACATGTGGCCCCCACTCTGGTCCTGTGCAGGACCACCATTGTAATGTGTGGCGTTTAGGTCAGACATACCGCAGAAGCACTGGATTGCTGGCTAGATGATGGGGTAGGAGGAGTTTCAGTGAGAGATGACAGCTGGTGCAGTGCAGAGCTCTGTCTTGAAGCAACAGGGGTGGACATATGGACGCTGGAATTCGGCAAGCCTTTATATTGCCTTTCTTCTTTGAACGGAGACCCCACTAGAAAAAGAAAAAATACAAATAGATACTACAGTCATCAATAAGAGTAAAAGTTAACATGACTTGTTAAAAATCTTGATCCATTTAATATTCACACATTCTCACAACTGCATCACCTTGATGAGGAGTTGTATTTCTGCAGTATTGCTTGGGAAGATACTGGCATGCAAGTAAACATTTGGATTAGGAAGCAACTGATACACAAAGTAATCCCAACTTAGATTACAAAATAAGATGAATTGAAGTTTTTGTACCCTTGAGTTTACAATAGCTGCGGCTGCTCCAGGAATGAGCAAAAGGCTTATCCAAGCCCCACCACAAGAGTCTTGAGAGTAGGATCAGCACTGCTGTCACCTCTTAAATAAGGGATTTGAATAGCTGTCAGATAGCCTACATTAGACTTGTACATTCAGCATTTTCTTTCAATGCCAAATACGGAAGTAGGTGGACCTTTGTAATTTTCGGATCCGAATTTCTTCTTGGGAAAGTGAAGCACACCAAAATCTGTGCAAATCCAGATTCTAGTGTGCTTTGCTATAACAAGAAGAAATTTAGCTCCGAAAAGATCAGATCATCACGAAAGAACTTACTCTGGTATCCACATTTAAGAAAAAAAAGGGACAGTATGTGAAATGTTATGTTTAAAAAGATAATTCCTTTATTAATCATTCCCTAGTTTTTCACAAACATGGTTATATTAACACACCTCTGATTAGTTTGTATCTAAGTCTCTGCAGACTGTCCCCTTATCCAAGTTATTTTGAGAGACTTGCATTTTAACTAATCAATGCGGTCTCAAATAACTCTACAGGAGTGTAAGAGGTGGCATTCGCCGACTTAGAAATCAGTTTATGAAAAACTACCTAGGTATAGCCTTCAACAAAAGAACAAAGCAAATTTGAAGATAAAAATTGGAACGTTGTTTAAAATTGCATGCCCTATATGAATCCTGAAAGTTACATTTTGACTTGAATAAACCCTTTAAAGTCTATTCTATTCAATGAATAGTCTGACACACGTTTCATTTTTTTTTTTTTTTTAACTTCTGCAATATGGAAAGCAGACGTCATACTCCTGTTAAGTAATGCCTGACCGGACACAGAAATTTCAAGTTAAAGGGACACTGAGTCATGGATACAAGGCTGCAAGGGTTAAACCTCCATCCCCTACTACCTAACCCCCTCCTGTTCCTCAGTGGATTTGGGCTTTTTGTTAGCAACCGCTATCTCCGAGACATTTGAGTTGTTTTATGTTTGTTACATCCTCATGAGAAAGCTGATCTCTGACCAGGAAAACACTTCACGGCTGGCCGGGCTACTGGAACTGCCGGGCCAGTCGCTCCGTACCGGATACCCGCTCCAGCGGACCCTTGACCCAGAGCTCCGCTCTTTTGGGGATTGATGGCCCCTAGGGAGGACCAGAGGTGGGGTGATTGCGGGAAGGGAGCTCCCTTAGGAACCAGGGGTTTTGGACACCCCCACCTCCATATATTTCCCAGGCTGTAACTCCGGTCCTCAGTAACGGATTATGACGCTTTTTGTACTCTGGCATCTGGGGACCAAGAGCGTGGAAGTGCCGTCGCTCCCCCAGGATCACCCTGAAATCGCCACCTCTATCACTGGGACTCTATGGGACTGTGGCTTTTACGGAGGGGCGGGAATTTGCAGGAGATTTAGGGGATCTGATAAGGCTTGTTATCTTGATGAGTTTATGTACAAAAGCAGTGTGTTTTCACAATAAAGTGTTCCTTTTGTGTTTCACCTGAATGCGTCTGTCTAGTTATTTGGGTGAGCTCTACTATAATCACTTTCTCCGCTACATAGCGGCATGTTCCAGGTATAGGATGGATCCATTGGCGGAGCTACCCAGGTCGGGGTAGCCGGAGTCTGTCACACCGTGCTATTAAATTTGCTTGCCCTTAATGTGTTCCAAATTACTTGTTATACCTACTGCAGAGTATTAAAATGTGAGGGAAACTGTTTATTCGTGTTTATTTCTGTATTTAAAATAGTGTTTTTTTCTAATTAAATCAGCTAGTACATGCCCACAATAATGGGCTGAACCTGCAAGTATTTATGTTAAGATCTTGAAATGCTAATTAAGGCTTGCGGGTTGAATACGCACAAGCAGGTAATTCACATTCAAAATTTCTCTTTTCCTCATACCTCCACTGGGAGATTAATCAGTGCAATTGCCTTATTCACATAGCTTTTCTACAGAGAAAAACAGAATTTATGTTTACCTGATAAATTACTTTCTCCAACGGTGTGTCCGGTCCACGGCGTCATCCTTACTTGTGGGATATTCTCTTCCCCAACAGGAAATGGCAAAGAGCCCAGCAAAGCTGGTCACATGATCCCTCCTAGGCTCCGCCTACCCCAGTCATTCGACCGACGTTAAGGAGGAATATTTGCATAGGAGAAACCATATGATACCGTGGTGACTGTAGTTAAAGAAAATAAATTATCAGACCTGATTAAAAAACCAGGGCGGGCCGTGGACCGGACACACCGTTGGAGAAAGTAATTTATCAGGTAAACATAAATTCTGTTTTCTCCAACATAGGTGTGTCCGGTCCACGGCGTCATCCTTACTTGTGGGAACCAATACCAAAGCTATAGGACACGGATGAAGGGAGGGAGCAAATCAGGTCACCTAAATGGAAGGCACCACGGCTTGCAAAACCTTTCTCCCAAAAATAGCCTCAGAAGAAGCAAAAGTATCAAACTTGTAAAATTTGGTAAAAGTGTGCAGTGAAGACCAAGTCGCTGCCCTACATATCTGATCAACAGAAGCCTCGTTCTTGAAGGCCCATGTGGAAGCCACAGCCCTAGTGGAATGAGCTGTGATTCTTTCGGGAGGCTGCCGTCCGGCAGTCTCGTAAGCCAATCTGATGATGCTTTTAATCCAAAAAGAGAGAGAGGTAGAAGTTGCTTTTTGACCTCTCCTTTTACCGGAATAAACAACAAACAAGGAAGATGTTTGTCTAAAATCCTTTGTAGCATCTAAATAGAATTTTAGAGCGCGAACAACATCCAAGTTGTGCAACAAACGTTCCTTCTTCGAAACTGGTTTCGGACACAGAGAAGGTACGATAATCTCCTGGTTAATGTTTTTGTTAGAAACAACTTTTGGAAGAAAACCAGGTTTAGTACGTAAAACCACCTTATCTGCATGGAACACCAGATAAGGAGGAGAACACTGCAGAGCAGATAATTCTGAAACTCTTCTAGCAGAAGAAATTGCAACCAAAAACAAAACTTTCCAAGATAATAACTTAATATCAACGGAATGTAAGGGTTCAAACGGAACCCCCTGAAGAACTGAAAGAACTAAGTTGAGACTCCAAGGAGGAGTCAAAGGTTTGTAAACAGGCTTGATTCTAACCAGAGCCTGAACAAAGGCTTGAACATCTGGCACAGCTGCCAGCTTTTTGTGAAGTAACACAGACAAGGCAGAAATCTGTCCCCTGGTAATGCTTGTCCAGGAATGCGAACCTTAGGAACCGATGATGTTCCTTGTGGATAGGAATATGTAGATACGCATCCTTTAAATCCACCGTGGTCATGAATTGACCTTCCTGGATGGAAGGAAGAATAGTTTGAATGGTTTCCATCTTGAACGATGGAACCTTGAGAAACTTGTTTAAGATCTTGAGATCTAAGATTGGTCTGAACGTTCCCTCTTTTTTGGGAACTATGAACAGATTGGAGTAGAACCCCATCCCTTGTTCTCCTAATGGAACAGGATGAATCACTCCCATTTTTAACAGGTCTTCTACACAATGTAAGAATGCCTGTCTTTTTATGTGGTCTGAAGACAACTGAGACCTGTGGAACCTCCCCCTTGGGGGAAGCCCCTTGAATTCCAGAAGATAACCTTGGGAGACTATTTCTAGCGCCCAAGGATCCAGAACATCTCTTGCCCAAGCCTGAGCGAAGAGAGAGAGTCTGCCCCCCACCAGATCCGCTCCCGGATCGGGGGCCAACATTTCATGCTGTCTTGGTAGCAGTGGCAGGTTTCTTGGCCTGCTTTCCCTTGTTCCAGCCTTGCATTGGTCTCCAAGCTGGCTTGGCTTGAGAAGTATTACCCTCTTGCTTAGAGGACGTAGCACTTTGGGCTGGTCCGTTTCTACGAAAGGGACGAAAATTAGGTTTATTTTTTGCCTTGAAAGGCCGATCCTGAGGAAGGGCGTGGCCCTTACCCCCAGTGATATCAGAGATAATCTCTTTCAAGTCAGGGCCAAACAGCGTTTTCCCCTTGAAAGGAATGTTAAGTAGCTTGTTCTTGGAAGACGCATCAGCTGACCAAGATTTCAACCAAAGCGCTCTGCGCGCGACAATAGCAAACCCAGAATTCTTAGCCGCTAACCTAGCCAATTGCAAAGTGGCGTCTAGGGTGAAAGAATTAGCCAATTTGAGAGCATTGATTCTGTCCATAATCTCCTCATAAGGAGGAGAATCACTATCGACCGCCTTTATCAGCTCATCGAACCAGAAACACGCGGCTGTAGCGACAGGGACAATGCATGAAATTGGTTGTAGAAGGTAACCCTGCTGAACAAACATCTTTTTAAGTAAACCTCTAATTTTTTATCCATAGGATCTTTGAAAGCACAACTATCTTCTATGGGTATAGTGGTGCGTTTGTTTAAAGTGGAAACCGCTCCCTCGACCTTGGGGACTGTCTGCCATAAGTCCTTTCTGGGGTCGACCATAGGAAACAATTTTTTAAATATGGGGGGAGGGACGAAAGGAATACCGGGCCTTTCCCATTCTTTATTTACAATGTCCGCCACCCGCTTGGGTATAGGAAAAGCTTCTGGGAGCCCCGGGACCTCTAGGAACTTGTCCATTTTACATAGTTTCTCTGGGATGACCAACTTGTCACAATCATCCAGAGTGGATAATACCTCCTTAAGCAGAATGCGGAGATGTTCCAACTTAAATTTAAACGTAATCACATCAGGTTCAGCTTGTTGAGAAATGTTCCCTGAATCAGTAATTTCTCCCTCAGACAAAACCTCCCTGGCCCCATCAGACTGGTTTAGGGGCCCTTCAGAACCATTATTATCAGCGTCGTCATGCTCTTCAGTATCTAAAACAGAGCAGTCGCGCTTACGCTGATAAGTGTTCATTTTGGCTAAAATGTTTTTGACAGAATTATCCATTACAGCCGTTAATTGTTGCATAGTAAGGAGTATTGGCGCGCTAGATGTACTAGGGGCCTCCTGAGTGGGCAAGACTCGTGTAGACGAAGGAGGGAATGATGCAGTACCATGCTTACTCCCCTCACTTGAGGAATCATCTTGGGCATCATTGTCATTGTCACATAAATCACATTTATTTAAATGAGAAGGAATTCTGGCTTCCCCACATTCAGAACACAGTCTATCTGGTAGTTCAGACATGTTAAACAGGCATAAACTTGATAACAAAGTACAAAAAACGTTTTAAAATAAAACCGTTACTGTCACTTTAAATTTTAAACTGAACACACTTTATTACTGCAATTGCGAAAAAATATGAAGGAATTGTTCAAAATTCACCAAAATTTCACCACAGTGTCTTAAAGCCTTAAAAGTATTGCACACCAAATTTGGAAGCTTTAACCCTTAAAATAACGGAACCGGAGCCGTTTTTAACTTTAACCCCTTTACAGTCCCTGGTATCTGCTTTGCTGAGACCCAACCAAGCCCAAAGGGGAATACGATACCAAATGACGCCTTCAGAAAGTCTTTTCTAAGTATCAGAGCTCCTCTCACATGCGACTGCATGTCATGCCTCTCAAAAACAAGTGCGCAACACCGGCGCGAAAATGAGGCTCTGCCTATGATTTGGGAAAGCCCCTAAAGAATAAGGTGTCTAAAACAGTGCCTGCCGATATAATCTTATCAAAATACCCAGATTAAATGATTCCTCAAGGCTAAATATGTGTTAATAATGAATCGATTTAGCCCAGAAAAAGTCTACAGTCTTAATAAGCCCTTGTGAAGCCCTTATTTACTATCTTAATAAACATGGCTTACCGGATCCCATAGGGAAAATGACAGCTTCCAGCATTACATCGTCTTGTTAGAATGTGTCATACCTCAAGCAGCAAGAGACTGCTCACTGTTCCCCCAACTGAAGTTAATTGCTCTCAACAGTCCTGTGTGGAACAGCCATGGATTTTAGTGACGGTTGCTAAAATCATTTTCCTCATACAAACAGAAATCTTCATCTCTTTTCTGTTTCTGAGTAAATAGTACATACCAGCACTATTTTAAAATAACAAACTCTTGATTGAATAATAAAAACTACAGTTAAACACTAAAAAACTCTAAGCCATCTCCGTGGAGATGTTGCCTGTACAACGGCAAAGAGAATGACTGGGGTAGGCGGAGCCTAGGAGGGATCATGTGACCAGCTTTGCTGGGCTCTTTGCCATTTCCTGTTGGGGAAGAGAATATCCCACAAGTAAGGATGACGCCGTGGACCGGACACACCTATGTTGGAGAAACATTTATTGCTCATTTTCAGTGTAGGTGAGGCTATAACAGGCAAAATTAACTATTTAAAATAACAAAGGTAAAAAAGTGGTTTGAAAACAAATACACTCCAGTGGGTAAAATGAATCATTGGGAACACATTTAAGGGAAGAAAATCTTAGAAAGAAATCCTGATCCTTCCAGAAGATATACAAAAAGAGCAGGTTGGCTGCTGAAAACTTCATAAACCAGTTCACCCTCAAATGACATTCTTTGTCTACTAAAAAAGTAAACATAAAAGGTCTCATGACAGGAAAAGCTCAGCATGAGTGCAGCTGCTACCATAAGCCCACATGTAACAAAACAATGCTTGGCTGTGAGATACCATCTTTCTGGTGTGTGGGATTCAGTACTGCTAATTCTGCACAATGCCGTTACTAGCATATCATCTAGATATGGGATTACTGAAAATGTGTGCCCTTGGCTGCCAGTGTTGCTGTAGCTAACGTGAAGTGAAAATCTACAGGATGGAAAGTCTCTTTACCGTTCATTTGATAAATAAAGGTCCAAGTATACATCGTTCAAGGCTGGTTATAAGGAATAAATGAGTGTGTAGCAGACAAAACTGAGTTTACCTGAACATGTGGTGTGCAAAATAAAATTAAAGGGACAGTAAAGTCAAAATTAAAAAAAAAGATGGATTGATAGCGCACACAATTTTAGACAACTTTCCAATGTATTTATATTATCAATTTGTCTTAGTTATCTTGGTTTCCTTTGCTAAAGGGTAGCCTTAGGTGAGCTCAGGAGCATGCATGTGTCTTAAGTGTTTGTAACAATGTTATACAAAATTGTAATTAGGACATGCATCCGTCAGTTTAGTTAGCTGCTGAATGCGGAAGGCGGCTGCCGTGAGCGGCTTTCAGCTCTTTCCAAAGCCGGATTTCTTCTTGTAAAAGTGCAACACTAAACTCTGTGCAAATCCACTGCTGCCAAAGAGTGCAAGACACATGCATGCTCCTAAGCTTTTATCAACCTGGGTAAAATTGCATGCTCTGGGCCCCATGTACTAAGGGCCGTGTGACAAGGGGCTTTGCTTTGAATGTACGTCGGCTGCTGGATATTTCATTACACACTCTTCACTCAACAAATCGAGCAAAAGAAGGGTCTGCAATCACTTTAAGTGAGCATGTTTGGGGACATTTAATTTTGACTTTACATCTGTAATGTTGAAAACATGTATACATACAAAAAAAAAGGAAAATCTAGTAGTATCACACACCTTTATTTAAACACTGAAAAATAGTCTGAAAAGGCAGGTGAAGCTCTTCTATCCCTGAACTGTGAAGACACACGGTTCCATTGTACATGTCTGAAGTAAAGTGTGACTACAGGTAAAACTCACCAGGGTGTGGTGACGTCTGGGGCGTTCTTCGGGGCTGTGGCCTCATTCTTTCTGGCGTAGAATCTGATACCAATCTAACATTTTTCTGCCAACTGTCCAAGCGATACTGACAAAGCTTTTCTTGGTCACTTCTACCATGTGTATAACCTGCCATAGAAAGGAAGGAGGAGGCTGGTATCACACCAAGCAATACAAAAACATAAGGAACAAGACATGAAATGACTATTGTAATGGGCCTATACTGTGATAGAAGGTGCCTGGTGGTTTTTGGTTCTAGAGCTCTCTATCATTGAGGGCTAGAGAGAGCAGATATTTGGAAGACAGAAATCAGAATGTACAAGCAACAAACATGCTCACGCGGCTGTTCCTGTCTCCTGCTCTTAAAGGGAATGTTTAAAGATAATCCCTTTATTACCCATTCCCTAGTTTTACATAACAAAAACTGTTCTATTAATTATACTTTTTACCTCTGTGATTTCCTTGTATCTAAGCCCCTGCAGACTGCCCCTTATTTCAGTTCTTTTGACTTACTTGCATTTTAGCCAATCAGTGTTGACTCAACTCCACAGGAGTGATCACAATTGTATTTATAGTCACACATGAAATAGTGCTGTCTAGCTGTGAAAAACTGTCAAAACGCACTGAAATAAGAGACTGACTTCAAGTGCTTACAAATTTGCTTATGAGCCTACCTAGGTTTAGCTTTCAACAAAGAATACCAAGAAAACAATTGCAACTTTTATGAAAAGTAAATTGGAAGGTTGTTTAAAATGATATGCCCCATCTGAAACATGAAAGTAATTTTGACTACATTGTCCCTTTAAGAATAAAAAAAGTGGACAAAACAATAGGTACATATATGTATAATACACTATATGTGGAACTTAAAAAACAAACAAACAAAAAACCCCCCCAAAAACCCTAAAGTCTTAAACACAGATGCTTTAAGCAGCAGAGATGAAGTACACTGGACTGTTTGTCATAAGCAGAATTCAGTCTTTTGCTATCTTTATTTAAAAAGCAGGAACTTAAAAGCTTAGGAGGCTGCCCATTTAAGGTTCAGCACCCTGGATAGCGCTTGCTTATTGGTGGTTACATTAAGCAAAACAATAAGCAAGCGTAACCCAGGTTCTCAACCAAAAATAGGCTGGCCCCTATGCATTATATTCCTGCTTTTTAAATAAAGATAGCAAGAGAACAAAGAAAAATTAATAGGAGTAAGTTAGAAAGTTGCTTAAAATTGAATGCTCTATCGGAATCATTAAAAAGAAAATTGGGTTTAGTGTCCCTTTAAGTAATAGCCATTATACCATGAGGTAATATAGCAGGTTGGATACTTAAAAGGACACATCGGTCAAATTAAATTTTCATTATTCAGATACAGCATGTAATTTTAAACAACTCCAACAAGTCCAATTTACTTCTATTTAAAAAAAATGTGCAGATATATATTTACACTTTGAGTCACAAGTTCCTACTGAGCATGTGCAAGAATTCACAGACTATACGTATATGCATTTGTGATTGGCTGATTGCTATCACATGGTACAGGGGGAGTGGAAATATATATAACTTGAAATTTGTTAGAAAAAAAAATAATCTACTACTCATTTGAAATTCAGACTAAGTGCTATTGTTATATTGCATTTGTTGATTAAAGGACAAGTAAACACAGTAGATTTGCATAAACAGCATTTTGAAAGATCTTTAAATCCAAAACTGACATTCTTTATGTGAGGTTAAACATAAGACCTAGATTAGAGCTGCTAGCTGGCCTTACTGACTTATGGGCAGTGTCCTGCTTGCAGCGTGCTCTGACACCACATGAAGTAGAGTATACTAGACCAAAACATCAAGAACAACTTGAGGGGTAGTTAATAGGAATAGGAGATATTTATAAAAACGATTTATTCCAAGCTTGTATTTGGTTTACCATCTACACAGCAGTCTAGTATCATCTGCTACTTCATGTTCTGCCACAATGAACATTGAGAAACTGGCTTTGTTTCATATCCACACTAGGTCAGATTTTTAAAAAATTGCGTATCTGAATCATGAAAGTTTTTTTTTTTACTTTAGTGTCCCTTTAACAACAAATATAAAAAATGCACTACACTTAGGCAATGACTAAGTAATGATAGCAGGTGCCCTTGCCTGTTGTGTCTGGGCAATTTGTAGGCGGTATGCAAACAAGGATATATGGCTGTCTTACAGGGCAGATCTCAGAATTAGAGACTGTCCTGTAAGTAAGTTTGCAGAAGACATGCAATTTCTTATATTAAAACAAAGCCAACACCAATAGATATAACATTTGTCAGATTTACACTGGCTCATCTGTGGGTCAACACAGAATCTTCATACAAGGATGCGGTCACTCTTGGTATGTTTAGTTTGCATGTTATTTCCTGTTAAATTAGTCTAACACATTTGATGTAATAACCCAAGTATATGTGACCACAGAAGTTCTTCTGTACTGGCCTATTGGTAGACCAGGAATGAGGTTATGGATTATATGACCCGAATGCCTTTTCACCATATCTACCTGTAAGAATAACACTTGAATCTGGTCACTATTTTATGACAGGATTCGGATACTTTAATCTAAGAATCAGTCATTTAATGTGAAAGTTAAAATATTTGCTGCCTTAAAAGGGACAGTAATCACAGTGAGATTTTAATATAAAATGTTAAGTTATACATAATGAAAATTTCGCAAAATATTTTCATTATTTATTTTGTCCCCTTTTTAAATGTAATTTAGCAATTTCAAATTCTCAGAACTTGAAATACACCTTGTTGATTGTTTAAAGGGTCATGAAACCCAAATGTTTAATTTCATGATTTAGAAAGAGCATACAATTATAAATAACTTTCTAATTTACTTCTATATCTATTTTGATTCATTCTCTTGATATTCTTTGCTGAAAATCACATCTAGATATGCTTAGTAGCTGCTGATTGGTAGCTGCACATAGATGCCTTCTGTGATTGGTTCACCGTATGCATTGCTATTTCTTCATTAAAGTATATCTAAAGAATGAAGCAAATTAGGTAATAGAAGTAAATTGGAAGGTTGTTTAAAATTATATTCTTTACCTTAATCATGAAAGAAAATGTTTGAGTATAGTGTCCCTTTAAGCAACATTCTAGTTTACCTTCTAAGATCACATGCAGGTTTTGTGTGTCTTAGAATGCTGTGAAACACAAGCACCTTTACATAACCTCCGCAACACCAGAGTGAGCAAACCACACGGGCTACATGAAACAGGTACAAATCTGTGGAACTTTTTAAGTTCAGAGCTAAATGGAACAGCCTGTCTTTTTGGCAAAATTACACAATCTCTAAGAATGATGACTGACCTCTAAGTTAGGTTGGTTTCTTTTGTAACGACGCCTAGTTTGATGTTATTAAAAGTATTTAAACAATTTAAATGAAAGCCATTGGGAAGGCACAAATTGATTATGTATAATAGCAAACAGTCCAAAATCAATATTTAAGATCCCAATAGAAAAGAGAAGGATACTTAAACCCACAGCGCTGTATACACAGCTTAAAATAGTAACTAAAAAGTGATAGTGTTACTAACACAATTGAATAGCTCAAATATTATATATATATCGACTATAGGTCAGATGTAGCAATAATAGTGACTCATCAGTGGTATGATGGCCTGCCCTAGACAATGCTGAATATAGTAGTAAAAAAGATATTTATTAAATCAATTAAATGAATTTAACACAACAATAAAAGCATAACAACAATAATAAAATCAGCAAAAAAATACGTTGATCAGGCGTATTAAATGCTATATGTGCAGCAACCAAAGATGATCCGATAATCATATAAACATAAAAACATTCACAATCACATGCGATAAAAACAGAAGGGTCCAGTTAGTCACTGGAAATCCAAACAACGGCAAGTTTCCCTTGGAGTCAGGAGAAGCTGAAATGAGAATGATCCCAAATCAAAAGCAGAAAGAGAACCACATATAAGGTGTACACTCTTGCTTACACCGGAATGATTCTCTGGAGTTGAAGATTTTGCCTTTTCTGTCAACAAGGAATTTGAGCCGAGTCCCTCTGTGAGCTGTAATAGTACCGGAGATGCTTCTTTTCTTTTAGGATCGATTCCGGGTATAACTAGCTCTGGGGATCCAGCAAACGACGGAAGCCGGTCAGGAACACATGGAAACCAGCTGGTGGGCGGAGCAACGCGTTTCAGTCCGTACAGGGCCTTTGTCAAGCTCCAGAGGGTAGAATAGACAGGACTTTTAAACCAAATCACTTGTTCTCATTGGTTCCTGCAAAAAGGGGGCGTCTTACACATACAAAGACATTTCAATATTCAATGTTAGGACAGATATATGAACAACTAACAATTTGCAATAATATTTTTACAGCAATAATAAGCCGTAGCTGACTATTATAGGAATAAATAACAGCGTCACAGCCTCATAATAATCTCACAGGTATTTCATAATTCATAAATAAATGGCATTTATATAGGCCAATACAACACAATTGTCACTATGAGCCAATATTATATATCATACATCATAAAAATTAATTCAAGATTGATAACTTAATAACATGTTTGTAAATTCATAATTTCAAAAAATATATCTTTAATAAAGAATTTGTGTAAAAAATCAATTCGAAAAAAATAAAAGTAATGAATCAATATTTCTAAAAATGAATATTTATATAAAAAAAATGAATGGATTAATCATAAACGAAAGATTGTTTGTATAGAAATGAAGTGTATAGGAATAAAAGCCACATATAAATGCAAATTTGTCTATTAAGACCAAAAAGGATATCCAATCGGAATAACCAAACAGTAATTCCGCTAGATATCTCAAATATTCATAAGAGAACTGACCTAAATGGAACATCTATATCTACTCTCTATATTATATAAACACTCTATATTAAAAACTAAATTAAGCCAATTGGGTTGTAAAGACCTAAGCTCAAAAATCCATTTGGTCTCCTTTTTTAGGAGTTCCATCTGTGCATTACCGCCTCTCCAATTTCTCTTGTTTTTCTATACCTATGAAAGAAAAGTGATCTAGATTACCATTATTACATGTAGCGAAATGTCTAGGTATAGGGAGGTCTTTGTTTCTGCCTAAATGATGCTGTTCAATAGACCACGTGTTCGCAAATGTGATCACGTAGGGGCCTTTCGGATTCCCCTACATACTGTTTCCCGCCAACGACATTGTATAACATATATTACAAATTTATCTGAACATCTGATCAAGTCTTTGATCTTAAAAGATTTCCCTGTAATGGTAGATTTAAATTCTCTTTGTTTCTTTGAGTGTTTACACAACTTACATGTTAAACATGGAAACAATCCATTCAATTTATTGCCTTTAAAGGGACATTCAACACTTAGTGTAACAGGTTTTTATATTGTAAATTAAGAAACGGAGGTCCGCCTACACTATACCCCTCCTCCCTTACCGCCTTGCTTCTGTCCTAATCAGCGGCGCTAACTACTCTAATACCCGGTCAATATGGATGCCGAACTTCCCCCACTATTACGTAGCTGCCTTCTTCTTAAACTGATAAGCAAATCAGAATCCAGTCCTCGGACTGAAATTGCACTGGGAACATGTAGATTTATTAAAAGGACACTGTATTTCTACTTTCAGTGGGTGCTAGAATTGATTTTAGATGACGTGCCTTTTTATATACAATTTGGGGTTTAGATGGTAACATGGTTCCCAATTCTCCATCATTTTTTAGAATCCCCCAATGTATATTTAGAATTCTTTCCAATAGAAATGTATTACTATAATTTGTAATGAATGGAATGAATATTTTGTCATTCTTCGCCACTTGATTTTTTTCTAGGTATGGTAACAGGTTTTTTTAAACAAGTCATTCCTATTCACTTCTCTTATTTCATCTCAAATTTTTTCAATCTTAATATCTTCATATCCTCAAGAAATTTCTGTTTTTATTTCTCGGATTGAATATCAAAATCAGCTATACTAGTACAGTTCTTCCTTATACGCAAAAATTGTCCCTTTGGAACATTGTCAATACACATACGATGGTGGCAACTCGTGTGATGAATGTAGTTATTAACATCAACACTCTTAAAATGTGTTTTTTAAAGTAATTTATTATTTTCAGGGAATATTTCTAAGTGTAAGAAAATTAAGGTTCACTTTGTTGTTGTTCATGCTAACAATAAAATCATCTAATAGGTTACCATTTCCTCACCAAATAATGATAATGTCATCTATATAACGTCTATAGGTCACCAGGTTTGCTCCAAATGGGGTATTTGCGAGAAAGAATTATTCCCAATAGCCCATAAATAAATTTGCGTAACTTGGAGCAAACCAGGTGCCCATAGCCGTCCCTTTTTCTTGATTATAGAATTGAGCATTATAACTAAAAAAAATATTTGATAATATAAAATGTATCGATTCCAAGCCATCTTGATGGTTAATGCAAGCGTACAAAGTAGTAACGTCACACGTAACAAGCAAGAAATCTTCCTGCCAAGAGATATTTTCTATTAAGTACATCTGTGGAATCTTTAAGATAAGAGGGCAAAGTTCTCATGTATTTTTGAAGAAAAATGTCTAGATATTCTGATAGATTGGCTGCAAGTGATCCCACACATGATATGATAGGCCTACCAGGTGGGTTAGTTAAAGATCTATGAATTTTTGGTAAACAGTATAAAAGTGGCATTTTAGGGAATTTGGGCAGTAGATAACTACTTTCTTTAGCATTAAGAATTCCCTTTTCTTGTGCTGAGTTTTATAGACTTGCTAACTAGCATTTTCTAGTTACAACTCTAATCATCACTCCAGTAGAGACTGGAAGTTACCAAATAGGTTTGCACCACTACAGAATTAGCAAAACAGTGAAGAAAATAATCCTAATACATCCTCTTTTTTTAGGACATGGCCCAAGTGCACTTCAAAGCCCATTACCGCAAAGAGATATAAGAAAAAGAAGAGCTTCAGACAGAGAGGAGGTAGTAGGAGACCCCCAAAAAAATCACGGTTTTAAATAATCCAAGCCCTAATTTGGGTATTTTTAATCTCAGTAAACAACCTATAAAGAAAGAACATGAGGAAATACGGAGTAGAGGATTATCTTTTGCCCCGAGTACTAGATTAAAAAAGTTTGGAACATATATTGATGCACACAAAGACTGGAATAGAAATGCTAGCAGATAACACTCTAATCAAGGATAACTATTATGTACATACCCACCTAAGAGAGAAATCAACTTTCTATCCAAAGCAGGATAAGGGCTCTATATTAGAGACATTTGAAAAATTAAGTTTAAAGGATATTGAAAACCTGGTTGAAGATAAAATTAATAAAACATACAGTAATTTGACTAAAAAAAAAACAACTAAAAATTTTTAAGGAACTCAAGACTACTGAAGATATAATCATAAAGCCCGCGGATAAGGGTGGTGGCATAGTGATTTTAGATACCATTGACTATCACAAAAACAGAATTTATGTTTACCTGATAAATTTCTTTCTCCAACGGTGTGTCCGGTCCACGGCGTCATCCTTACTTGTGGGATATTCTCTTCCCCAACAGGAAATGGCAAAGAGCCCAGCAAAGCTGGTCACATGATCCCTCCTAGGCTCCGCCTACCCCAGTCATTCGACCGACGTTAAGGAGGAATATTTGCATAGGAGAAACCATATGGTACCGTGGTGACTGTAGTTAAAGAAAATAAATTATCAGACCTGATTAAAAAACCAGGGCGGGCCGTGGACCGGACACACCGTTGGAGAAAGAAATTTATCAGGTAAACATAAATTCTGTTTTCTCCAACATAGGTGTGTCCGGTCCACGGCGTCATCCTTACTTGTGGGAACCAATACCAAAGCTTTAGGACACGGATGAAGGGAGGGAGCAAATCAGGTCACCTAAATGGAAGGCACCACGGCTTGCAAAACCTTTCTCCCAAAAATAGCCTCAGAAGAAGCAAAAGTATCAAACTTGTAAAATTTGGTAAAAGTGTGCAGTGAAGACCAAGTCGCTGCCCTACATATCTGATCAACAGAAGCCTCGTTCTTGAAGGCCCATGTGGAAGCCACAGCCCTAGTGGAATGAGCTGTGATTCTTTCGGGAGGCTGCCGTCCGGCAGTCTCGTAAGCCAATCTGATGATGCTTTTAATCCAAAAAGAGAGAGAGGTAGAAGTTGCTTTTTGACCTCTCCTTTTACCTGAATAAACAACAAACAAGGAAGATGTTTGTCTAAAATCCTTTGTAGCATCTAAATAGAATTTTAGAGCGCGAACAACATCCAAATTGTGCAACAAACGTTCCTTCTTTGAAACTGGTTTCGGACACAGAGAAGGTACGATAATCTCCTGGTTAATGTTTTTGTTAGAAACAACTTTTGGAAGAAAACCAGGTTTAGTACGTAAAACCACCTTATCTGCATGGAACACCAGATAAGGAGGAGAACACTGCAGAGCAGATAATTCTGAAACTCTTCTAGCAGAAGAAATTGCAACTAAAAACAAAACTTTCCAAGATAATAACTTAATATCAACGGAATGTAAGGGTTCAAACGGAACCCCCTGAAGAACTGAAAGAACTAAATTGAGACTCCAAGGAGGAGTCAAAGGTTTGTAAACAGGCTTGATTCTAACCAGAGCCTGAACAAAGGCTTGAACATCTGGCACAGCTGCCAGCTTTTTGTGAAGTAACACCGACAAGGCAGAAATCTGTCCCTTCAGGGAACTTGCAGATAATCCTTTTTCCAATCCTTCTTGAAGGAAGGATAGAATCCTAGGAATCTTAACCTTGTCCCAAGGGAATCCTTTAGATTCACACCAACAGATATATTTTTTCCAAATTTTGTGGTAAATCTTTCTAGTTACAGGCTTTCTGGCCTGAACAAGAGTATCGATAACAGAATCTGAGAATCCTCGCTTCGATAAAATCAAGCGTTCAATCTCCAAGCAGTCAGCTGGAGTGAAACCAGATTCGGATGTTCGAACGGACCCTGAACAAGAAGGTCTCGTCTCAAAGGTAGCTTCCAAGGTGGAGCCGATGACATATTCACCAGATCTGCATACCAAGTCCTGCGTGGCCACGCAGGAGCTATCAAGATCACCGACGCCCTCTCCTGATTGATCCTGGCTACCAGCCTGGGGATGAGAGGAAATGGCGGGAACACATAAGCTAGTTTGAAGGTCCAAGGTGCTACTAGTGCATCCACTAGAGCCGCCTTGGGATCCCTGGATCTGGCCCCGTAGCAAGGAACTTTGAAGTTCTGACGAGAGGCCATCAGATCCATGTCTGGAATGCCCCACAGGTGAGTGACTTGGGCAAAGATTTCCGGATGGAGTTCCCACTCCCCCGGATGCAATGTCTGACGACTCAGAAAATCCGCTTCCCAATTTTCCACTCCTGGGATGTGGATAGCAGACAGGTGGCAGGAGTGAGACTCCGCCCATAGAATGATTTTGGTCACTTCTTCCATCGCTAGGGAACTCCTTGTTCCCCCCTGATGGTTGATGTACGCAACAGTTGTCATGTTGTCTGATTGAAACCGTATGAACTTGGTCCTCGCTAGCTGAGGCCAAGCCTTGAGAGCATTGAATATCGCTCTCAGTTCCAGAATATTTATCGGTAGAAGAGATTCTTCCCGAGACCAAAGACCCTGAGCTTTCAGGGATCCCCAGCCCATCAGACTGGCGTCGGTCGTGACAATGACCCACTCTGGTCTGCGGAATGTCATCCCTTGTGACAGGTTGTCCAGGGACAGCCACCAACGGAGTGAGTCTCTGGTCCTCTGATTTACTTGTATCTTCGGAGACAAGTCTGTATAGTCCCCATTCCACTGACTGAGCATGCACAGTTGTAATGGTCTTAGATGAATGCGCGCAAAAGGAACTATGTCCATTGCCGCTACCATCAACCCGATCACTTCCATGCACTGAGCTATGGAAGGAAGAGGAACGGAATGAAGTATCCGACAAGAGTCTAGAAGTTTTGTTTTTCTGACCTCTGTCAGAAAAATCCTCATTTCTAAGGAGTCTATAATTGTTCCCAAGAAGGGAACCCTTGTTGACGGGGATAGAGAACTCTTTTCCACGTTCACTTTCCATCCGTGAGATCTGAGAAAGGCCAGGACGATGTCCGTGTGAGCCTTTGCTTGAGGAAGGGACGACGCTTGAATCAGAATGTCGTCCAAGTAAGGTACTACCGCAACGCCCCTTGGTCGTAGCACAGCTAGAAGGGACCCTAGTACCTTTGTGAAAATCCTTGGAGCAGTGGCTAATCCGAAAGGAAGCGCCACGAACTGGTAATGTTTGTCCAGGAATGCGAACCTTAGGAACCGATGATGTTCCTTGTGGATAGGAATATGTAGATACGCATCCTTTAAATCCACCGTGGTCATGAATTGACCTTCCTGGATGGAAGGAAGAATAGTTCGAATGGTTTCCATCTTGAACGATGGAACCTTGAGAAACTTGTTTAAGATCTTGAGATCTAAGATTGGTCTGAACGTTCCCTCTTTTTTGGGAACTATGAACAGATTGGAGTAGAACCCCATCCCTTGTTCTCTTAATGGAACTGGATGAATCACTCCCATTTTTAACAGGTCTTCTACACAATGTAAGAACGCCTGTCTTTTTATGTGGTCTGAAGACAACTGAGACCTGTGGAACCTCCCCCTTGGGGGAAGTCCCTTGAATTCCAGAAGATAACCTTGGGAGACTATTTCTAGCGCCCAAGGATCCAGAACATCTCTTGCCCAAGCCTGAGCTAAAAGAGAGAGTCTGCCCCCCACCAGATCCGGTCCCGGATCGGGGGCCAACATTTCATGCTGTCTTGGTAGCAGTGGCAGGTTTCTTGGCCTGCTTTCCCTTGTTCCAGCCTTGCATTGGTCTCCAAGCTGGCTTGGCTTGAGAAGTATTACCCTCTTGCTTAGAGGACGTAGCACCTTGGGCTGGTCCGTTTTTACGAAAGGGACGAAAATTAGGTCTATTTTTTGCCTTGAAAGGCCGATCCTGAGGAAGGGCGTGGCCCTTACCCCCAGTGATATCAGAGATAATCTCTTTCAAGTCAGGGCCAAACAGCGTTTTCCCCTTGAAAGGAATGTTTAGTAGCTTGTTCTTGGAAGACGCATCAGCCGACCAAGATTTCAACCAAAGCGCTCTGCGCGCCACAATAGCAAACCCAGAATTCTTAGCCGCTAACCTAGCCAATTGCAAAGTGGCGTCTAGGGTGAAAGAATTAGCCAATTTGAGAGCATTGATTCTGTCCATAATCTCCTCATAAGGAGGAGAATCACTATCGAGCGTCTTTATCAGCTCATCGAACCAGAAACATGCGGCTGTAGCGACAGGGACAATGCATGAAATTGGTTGTAGAAGGTAACCCTGCTGAACAAACATCTTTTTAAGCAAACCTTCTAATTTTTTATCCATAGGATCCTTGAAAGCACAACTATCCTCTATGGGTATAGTGGTGTGTTTGTTTAAAGTGGAAACCGCTCCCTCGACCTTGGGGACTGTCTGCCATAAGTCCTTTCTGGGGTCGACCATAGGAAACAATTTTTTAAATATGGGGGGAGGGACGAAAGGAATACCGGGCCTTTCCCATTCTTTATTAACAATGTCCGCCACCCGCTTGGGTATAGGAAAAGCTTCTGGGAGCCCCGGCACCTCTAGGAACTTGTCCATTTTACATAGTTTCTCTGGGATGACCAACTTTTCACAATCATCCAGAGTGGATAATACCTCCTTAAGCAGAATGCGGAGATGTTCCAACTTAAATTTAAATGCAATCACATCATGTTCAGCCTGTTGAGAAATGTTCCCTGAATCAGTAATTTCTCCCTCAGACAAAACCTCCCTGGCCCCATCAGACTGGGTTAGGGGCCCCTCAGAGATATTAATATCAGCGTCGTCATGCTCTTCAGTATCTAAAACAGAGCAGCCACGCTTACGCTGACAAGGGTTCATTTTGGCTAAAATGTTTTTGACAGAATTATCCATTACAGCCGTTAATTGTTGCATAGTAAGGAGTATTGGCGCGCTAGATGTACTAGGGGCCTCCTGAGTGGGCAAGACTCGTGTAGACGAAGGAGGGAATGATGCAGTACCATGCTTACTCCCCTCACTTGAGGAATCATCTTGGGCATCATTGTCATTATCACATAAATCACATTTATTTAAATGAATAGGAATTCTGGCTTCCCCACATTCAGAACACAGTCTATCTGGTAGTTCAGACATGTTAAACAGGCATAAACTTGATAACAAAGTACAAAAACGTTTTAAAATAAAACCGTTACTGTCACTTTAAATTTTAAACTGAACACACTTTATTACTGCAATTGCGAAAAAACATGAAGGAATTGTTCAAAATTCACCAAATTTTCACCACAGTGTCTTAAAGCCTTAAAAGTATTGCACACCAAATTTGGAAGCTTTAACCCTTAAAATAACGGAACCGGAGCCGTTTTAAACTTTAACCCCTTTACAGTCCCTGGTATCTGCTTTGCTGAGACCCAACCAAGCCCAAAGGGGAATACGATACCAAATGACGCCTTCAGAAGGTCTTTTCTAAGTATCAGAGCTCCTCTCACATGCGACTGCATGCCATGCCTCTCAAAAACAAGTGCGCCACACCGGCCCCAAAATGAGGCTCTGCTTAAGCTTTGGGAAAGCCCCTAAGGAATAAGGTGTCTAATACAGTGCCTGCCGATATTATTATATCAAAATACCCAGATAAAATGATTCCTCAAGGCTAAATATGTGTTAATAATGAATCGATTTAGCCCAGAAACAGTCTACAGTCTTAATAAGCCCTTGAGAAGCCCTTATTTATGATCGTAATAAACATGGCTTACCGGATCCCATAGGGAAAATGACAGCTTCCAGCATTACATCGTCTTGTTAGAATGTGTCATACCTCAAGCAGCAAGAGACTGCACACTGTTCCCCCAACTGAAGTTAATTGCTCTCAACAGTCCTGTGTGGAACAGCCATGGATTTTAGTTACGGTTGCTAAAATCATTTTCCTCATACAAACAGAAATCTTCATCTCTTTTCTGTTTCTGAGTAAATAGTACATACCAGCACTATTTCAAAATAACAAACTCTTGATTGAATAATAAAAACTACAGTTAAACACTAAAAAACTCTAAGCCATCTCCGTGGAGATGTTGCCTGTACAACGGCAAAGAGAATGACTGGGGTAGGCGGAGCCTAGGAGGGATCATGTGACCAGCTTTGCTGGGCTCTTTGCCATTTCCTGTTGGGGAAGAGAATATCCCACAAGTAAGGATGACGCCGTGGACCGGACACACCTATGTTGGAGAAATATGTGTTAATATCTTGAAAGATACCGAGACATAAAAAATAGGAAATGATCCCACAAAAAGGTATACGGAAGAGTTATCTACTGCCCAAATTCCCTAAAATTCCACTATTATACTGTTTACCAAAAATTCATAAATCTTTAACTAACCCACCTGGTAGGCCCATCATATCAGGTGTGGGATCACTTACATCCAATCAGAATATCTAGACATTTTTCTTAAAAAATACATAAGAACTTTGCCCTCTTATTTTAAAGATTCCACAGACGTACTTAAGTGAACAGAAAAGATCTCTTGGCAGGAAGATTTCTTGCTTGTTACATGTGACGTTACTTCTTTGTACACTTGCATTAACCATCAGGATGGCTTGTTAGCCATCAAATATTTTTTAGATACAGATGATACTCTAAGAATTGAACAAAGGATATTCCTTATGGAATCGATAAATTTTATATTATCACAATTTTTTTATTATAATGCTCAATTCTATAATCAAGAAAAAGGGACGGATATGGGCACAAGGTTTGCTCCAAGTTACGCAAATTTATTTATGGGCTATTGGGAATAATTCTCTCTCGCAAATACCCCCTTTGGAGCAAATCTGGTGACCTATAGACGTTATTTGGCGAGGAAATAACCTATTAGATTATTTTATTGTCAGTATGAACAACAACAAAGTGAACCTTAATTTTACCTGTGAAAAGAGTATATCGAGCATCAATTTCTTAGACTTAGAAATATTCCCTTAAAATAATAAATTACTTTCAAAAACACATTTTAAGAGTGTTGATGCTAATAGCTACATTCATCACACAAGTTGCCACCATCGTAGGTGGAATGACAATGTTCCAAAGGGACAATTTTTGCGTATAAGGAAGAACTGTACTAGTATAGCTGATTTTGATATTCAATCCGAGAAATAAAAACAGAAATTTCTTGAGAGGATATGAAGATATTAAGATTGAAAAAATTTGAGATGAAATAAGAGAAGTGAATAGGAATGACTTGTTTAAAAAACCTGTTAACATACCTAGAAAAAATCAAGTGGCGAAGAATGACAAAATATTCATTCCATTCATTACAAATTATAGTAATACATTTCTATTGGAAAGAATTCTAAATAAACATTGGGGGATACTAAAAAATGATGAAGAATTAGGAACCATGTTACCATCTAAACCCCAAATTGTATATAAAAAGGCACGTCATCTAAAATCAATTCTAGCACCCACTGAAAGTAGAAATAAAAGCAAAATTAAAAATATGTCCCAGATTGATTTTAAAGGCAGTAAATTGAATGGATTGTTTCCATGTTTGACTTGTAAGTCATGTAAACAGTCAAAGAAACAAAGAGAATTTAAATCTAACATTACAGGGAAATCTTTTAAGATCAAAGACTTGATCAGATATTCAGATAAATTTGTAATATATGTGATACAATGTCGTTGCGGGAAACAGTATGCAGGGGAATCCGAAAGGCCCCTACGTGATCGTATTCGCGAACACATATGGTCTATTGAAAAGCATCATTTAGACAGAAACAAAGACCTCCCTATACCTAGACATTTCGCTACTTGTAATAATGGTAATCTAGATCACTTTTCCTTCATAGGTATAGAAAAACATAAGAGAAGTTGGAGAGGCGGTAATGCACAGATGGAACTCCTAAAAAAGGAGACCAAATGGATTTTGAGCTTAGGTCTTTACAACCCAATGGGCTTAATTTAGATGTTGATATAGGGTGTTTTCTAAGAGAGTAGATATAGATGTTCCATTTAGGTCAGTTCTCTTATGGTTATTTGAGATATCTAGTGGAACTACTGTTTGGTTATTCCGATTGGATATCCTTTTTGGTCTTAATAGACAAATAATTTGCATTTATATGTGGCTTTTATTCCTATACACTTCATTTCTATACAAACAATCTCTCATTTATGATTAATCTATTCATTCATTTCTTTTTATAAATATTCATTTTTAGAAATATTGATTCGTTTTATTTTTTCAAATAATAAATCGATTTTTTAAATAGATTTTTTACACAAATTATTATTAGATATATTTTTTGAAATTATGAATTTACAAACATGTTTTAAAATTATCAATCTTGAATTAATGTTAATGACGTATAATATTGGCTCATAGTGACAATTGTGTTGTATTGGCCTATATAAATGCCATTTATTTATGAATTATGAAATACCTGTGAGATTATTATGAGGCTGTATTTTATTTATTCCTATAATAGTCAGCTGCGGCTTATTATTGCTGTAAAAATATTATTGCAAATTGTTATAGTTCATATATCTTATGATCCTAACATATTGAATATTGAAATGTCTGTGTAAGACGCCCCCTTTTGCAGGAACCAATGAGAACAAGTGATTTGGTTTAAAAGTCCTGTCTATTCTACCATCTGGAGCTTGACAAAGGCCCTGTACGGGATGAAACGCGTTGCTCCGCCCACCAGCTGGTTTCCACGTGTTCCTGACCGGCCTTCCGTTGTTTGCTGGATACCCAGAGCTAGTTATACCCAGTATCGATCCTTAAAGAAAAGAGGCATCTCGGGTACTATTACGGCTCACAGAGGGACTCAGCTCAAATTCCTTGTTGACAGAAAAGGCAAAATCTTCAACTCCAGAGAATCATTCCGGTGTAAGCAAGAGTGTACACCTTATATGTGGATCTCTTTCTGCTTTTGATTTGGGATCATTCTCATTTCAGCTTCTCCTGACTCCAAGGGAAACTTGCTGTTTGGATTTCCAGTGACTAACTGGACCCTTCTGTTTTTATCGCATGTGATTGTGAATGTTTTTATGATTATCGGATCATCTTTGGTTGCTGCACACAAAGCATCTAATACGCCTGATCAACGTATTTTTTTGCTGATTTTATTATTATGCTTTTATTTTTGTGTTAAATTAAATTTATTTAATAAATATCATTTTTACTACTATATTCAGCATTGTCTAGGCCATTATACCACTGATGAGTCACTATTATTGCTACATCCGACATATATTCAATACATATATAATATTTGAGCTATTCAATTGTGTTAGTAACACTATCACTTTTTAGTCACTATTTTAAGCTGTGTCTACAGCGCTGTGGGTTTAAGTATCCTTCTCTTTTAGATTGGGATCTTAAATATTGATTTTGGACTATTTTTTGGAGGTTGGGGAATCTCATTTTCCCACTTGCTTAATAGTATTTCCTATATCAGCGCAGAGTAGCATAACCTCTTTTTCTAGCATAATAGCAAACTTAAAGGGACACTCAGGTTAAATTAAACTTTCAGGATTCAGATACAGCATGTAATTTTAAACAACTTTCCAATTTACTTCCATTAAAAGAAAAGTGCACAGTCTTTATATATTTACACTTTTTGAGTCACCAGATCCTACTGAGCATGTGCAAGAATTCACAGACTATACGTATATGCATTTGTGATTGGCTGATTGCTATCACATGATACAAGGGGAGTGGAAATATACATAACTTTGAAATTTGTTATAAAAAAATCTACTACTCATTTGAAGTTCAGACTAAATGCTATTGCATTGTCTTGTTATCTTGCATTTGTTGATTATGCAAATCTAATGTGTTGACTGGTCCTTTAACAAAGGAACATGATATTGCGTCAACCGTCCACCATATTATCCAAACAGCAGGTTACTTTTTATTGTAGTGAAACAATTGACTGGGAACATGTAGATTTATTAAAAGGACACTGTAAACTAAAATAAATTAATTTAATAAAGAATTATGTATAAATAAAATTTGCAGATGACACCAAGTAAAAAATTGCTGCTAAAGTAGATAAAAATGATCATGAGGTTTGCTGTTTTAGCAGTCCTGATATCTTCCTATACGACTAATTCACACTCACCACATGGCCTGATCTGTTATTACTGTCCCTAGTTAGGTGTAGGAGCAACCTATATCGCTGTCCGTTTACTAATGCAAGGTTAAGTATTTGCTGGCCCCAATTCTCCCCTCACCTCCCCAACCCAGAAATGCCGACAAGTTCCACCGTATAAGTAATAAATTAGCTGCAGACAGACACACACCGGCAGCTGAAATATACACTTTCCGCTCTGTAAATGTAACCCTATATACTCTGCATAGTTTTTCACTGAGCAGAGTGTAAACTGCATCTGCCAGTGTAATTTATGATTTAGACAGAGCATACATTTTAAACAACTTTCCAATTTACTTTTATCTAATTTGCTCAATCTCTTGGTATTCTTTGTTGAAAAGCAAATCTAGATAAGCTCAGGAGTTGGTTGCTAGCTTCTGATTGGTGTCTGCACATATATGCCTATGATTGGCTTACCGATGTGTTCAGCTAATTCCCAGTAGTGCATTGCTGCTCCATCAAGAAAAGATACCAAGAGAATAAAGCAAAATTGATAACAGAAGTAAATTAGACAAAATGTTTACAATTGTATGCTTTATCTAAATCGTGAAGGAATTTTTTTGGGTTTCATGTCCCTTTAACCTCTCCATTGTGAGCTTAAGGGAACCGTGTACTTAGGCAAATGGTAGATAAAGTTGATTGTATTTCAAACTGATGCAGGAACACCAATTAAAAAGGGCTGGGTTCTCTCCCACCACTCAGTGGGAGTCTCAATGCCTAATAGCTTTTCTAAAGCCATTACTGCATTGTTTCAACAGAATAAACAACGCCTTTCAAATTACAATATAAAAGTGAATTAAATTGTTGGCAAATCATTTCAGCGAGTAAAATTAATTATTGCAAATTATTGCAAACATTAAATTTGGGGGGAAATTTACAGTACAATTTGTTTATAGAATTTACAGTAAACTATAAAAAGTGAATGTCAGAACAGAATATAAATGAACAAGCAGTGGGATTTGCATTACTCCTTTATAAAAGAGTGCGTGTGTGCAATGTTAATGTATAGAATACATTTTAGTTGAAACTGTTCATCCACCCCTTCTTTCTGCAGGATAGAAATGAGACATCTAGACATTGGGTTTTATTATTTTTGTGGTTATTGAGCAACACCCTACGTTAAGCATTCCCTTTGACTTGCACAACTGAAACCAATTGGAGATTGCAAGAATCAGGTTATTTTCATAAAATAAACTACAGTATTCAATATCTAGTATATTTTAATCACAATTGCTAAACTTATCACTTGAAATTATAAGCCTAATTCTCTAACATTAAACAGGCAAGTGAGTTATGTATGGTCAGTAATAACACAATTTAAGCTTACCTGATAAATTTATTTCTTGACATAGTGAGTCCACGGAATCATCAATTACTGTTGGGAATATCACTCCTTGCCAGCAGGAGGCGGCAAAGAGCACCACAGCAAAAAGTATTACTTCCCTTCCCACAACCCTCAGTCATTCGACTGAATGAAAAGGAGAGAAAGCAAGTAAACATAAGTTGTAGAGGTGCCTGAGGTTATATAAAAAAACCTGAAAATAAGGGCGGGCAGTTGACTCACCATGTCAAGAAATACATTTATCAGGTAAGCATAAATTTGGTTTTCTTTCTTATGACACGGTGAGTCCACGGAATCATCAATATCTGTTGGGAATCAATACCCAAGCTAGAGGACACAGGATTAGGGAAGGGACAAGACAGGTAACCTAAACGGAAGGCACCATTGCTTGCAGAACCTTTCTCCCAAAGGAAGCCTCAGCTGAGGCAAAAGTGTCAAACTTATAGAATTTAGAAAAAGTGTGCAAAGAAGACCAAGTTGCAGCCATGCAAATCTGTTCCACAGAGGCCTTATTCTTAAAGGCCCAAGAAGAAGAAAGAGCCCTAGTGGAATGAGCTGTGATTCTCTCAGGAGGCTGCTGTCCAGCAGTCTCATATGCCATACGAATAATACTTTTCAACCAGAGAGAAAGAGACTTGGCAGTAGCTTTCGGACGTTTTCCAGAAAAGCAAGGAAACAATTCAGAGGACTGAAGAAAGTCCTTCGTAGCCTGCAAATAGAATTTAAGAGCCTGCACAACATCTAAGTTGTGTAACAACTGCTCCTTGTGAGAGGAAGGATTAGGACAGAGAGAAGGAACAACAATTTCCTGATTGATATTTCTGTCCGAAACATTTGGAAGAAAACCAAACTTGGTACGGAGAACTGCCTTATCTGCATGAAATATGAGATAAGGAGAATCACACTGCAATTCTGAGAGTTCAAAAACCCTCCAAGCTGAAGAAATAGCAGTAAGAAACAAAACCTTCCAAGATAATAACTTAACATCTATGGAATGCATAGGCTCAAACGGAGCCTGTTGTAAAACTTTAAGAACAAGGTTAAGGCTCCAAGGTGGAGTGACTGATTTAAACACAGACCTGACAAAAGTATTGTACATCCGGCACGTCCGACAGACGCTTGTGCAGCAGAATGGATATAGCAGAAATCTGACCCTTGAGGGTACTGACAGATAACCCTTTCTCCAGGAAGGCCTGGAGAAAAGATAAGATCCTTGGAATCCTGACCTAACTCTAAGAAAATCCTTTAGACTCACACCAATAAAGATATTTACGCCATATCTAATGGTAAATCTTTCTAGTGACAGGCTTCAGGCCTCTGAAGTTACGAAAGAAACGAAAATTAGTCTGACGTCCCTTCATTTTGTTCTTCTTGTCTTGGAGGTAGAAAGGATGCTTTTACCACCCTTGATATCGGAAATATCTGCCAATGCCGACCCGAACAAGGTATTTCCCTTGTAAGGAATTGCCAAAAGCTAAGATTTAGAAGACACATCAGCAGACCAACATTTAAGCCATAGCGCTCTATGCGCTAAGATTGCAAAGCCAGATATTTTGGCCCCCAACTTAATGACCTGCAAGGAAGCGTCAGTGATAAATGAATTGGCTAACTTTAGAGCCTTTATCCTATCCTGAATCTCCTCCAAAGGTCCACGGCGTCATCCTTACTTGTGGGAACCAATACCAAAGATTTAGGACACGGATCAAGGGAGGGAGCAAATCAGGTTACCTAAACGGAAGGCACCACGGCTTGCAAAACCTTTCTCCCAAAAATAGCCTCTGAAGAAGCAAAAGTATCAAATTTGTAAAATTTGGCAAAAGTGTGCAGTGAAGACCAAGTCGCTGCCTTACATATCTGATCAACAGAAGCCTCGTTCTTGAAGGCCCATGTGGAAGCCACAGCCCTAGTGGAGTGAGCTGTGATTCTTTCAGGAGGCTGCCGTCCGGCAGTCTCATAAGCCAATCGGATGATGCTTTTAAGCCAAAAGGAAAGAGAGGTAGAAGTTGCTTTTTGACCTCTCCTTTTACCAGAATAGACGACAAACCGAGAAGATGTTTGTCTGAACTCTTTTGTAGCTTCTAAGTAGAATTTTAGAGCACGGACTACATCTAAATTGTGTAGCAAACGTTCCTTCTTTGAAACTGGTTTCGGAACCAAAGAAGGTAAAACTATCTCCTGGTTAATATTCTTGTTGGAAACAACCTTTGGAAGAAAACCAGGCTTAGTACGCAAAACAACCTTATCTGAATGGAACACCAGATAGGGCGGAGTACACTGCAGAGCAGATAACTCTGAAACTCTTCTGGCAGAAGAAATAGCAACCAAAAACAAAACTTTCCAAGATAATAACTTAATATCTATGGAATGTAGAGGTTCAAACGGAACCCCTTGAAGAACTGAAAGAACTAGATTTAGACTCCAGGGAGGAGTCAAAGGTCTGTAAACAGGCTTGATCCTAACCAGAGCCTGAACAAATGCTTGAACATCTGGCACAGCTGCCAGTCGTTTGCGTAGTAAGACAGATAAAGCAGAAATCTGTCCCTTCAGAGAACTCGCAGATAATCCTTTATCCAAACCTTCTTGCAGAAAGGAAAGAATCTTAGGAATTTTTATCTTATTCCATGGGAATCCCTTGGATTCACACCAACAGATATATCTTTTCCATATTTTATGGTAAATCTTTCTAGTTACCGGTTTTCTGGCCTGAACCAGAGTATCTATCACATAATCTGAAAACCCACGCTTTGATAGAATCAAGCGTTCAATCTCCAAGCCGTCAGCTGGAGGGAGACCAGATTTGGATGTTCGAATGGACCCTGAACAAGAAGGTCCTGTCTCAAAGGTAGCTTCCATGGTGGAACCGATGACATATTCACCAGGTCTGCATACCAAGTCCTGCGTGGCCACGCAGGAGCTATCAAGATCACCGAGGCCCTCTCCTGTTTGATCCTGGCTACCAGCCTGGGAATGAGAGGAAACGGTGGAAACACATAAGCTAGGTTGAAGGTCCAAGGTGCTACTAGTGCATCCACTAGAGTCGCCTTGGGATCCCTGGATCTGGACCCGTAGCAAGGAACCTTGAAGTTCTGACGAGACGCCATCAGATCCATGTCTGGAATGCCCCATAATTGAGTCAACTGGGCAAAGATCTCCGGGTGGAGTTCCCACTCCCCGGGATGGAATGTCTGACGACTCAGATAATCCGCTTCCCAGTTTTCCACACCTGGGATGTGGATCGCAGATAGATGGCAGGAGTGATCCTCCGCCCATTGTATTATTTTGGTCACTTCTTTCATCGCTAGGGAACTCCTTGTTCCCCCCTGATGATTGATATACGCAACAGTCGTCATGTTGTCTGATTGGAATCTTATGAATCTGGCCTTTGCAAGCTGAGGCCAAGCCCTGAGAGCATTGAGTATCGCTCTTAGTTCCAGAATGTTTATCGGGGGAAGAGACTCTTCCCGAGACCATAGTCCCTGAGCTTTCAGGGATTCCCAGACCGCACCCCAGCCTACTAGACTGGCGTCGGTCGTGACAATGACCCACTCTGGTCTGCGGAAGCTCATTCCCTGGGATAGATGGTTCAGGGTCAGCCACCAACGGAGTGAATCTCTGGTCTTCTGATCTACTTGAATCACTGGAGACAAGTCTGTATAGTCCCCATTCCACTGTTTGAGCATGCACAGTTGTAATGGTCTTAGATGAATTCGTGCAAAAGGAACTATGTCCATTGCTGCAACCATCAACCCAACTACTTCCATGCACAGAGCTATGGAAGGATGTGGAACAGAGTGAAGAACTTGACAAGTGCTTAGAAGTTTTGACTTTCTGACATCTGTCAGAAAAATCCTCATTTCTAAGGAATCTATTATTGTTCCCAAAAAGGGAACTCTTGTTGACGGAGACAGAGAACTTTTTTCTATGTTCACCTTCCATCCGTGAGATCTGAGAAAGGCCAGAACGATGTCTGTATGAGCCTTTGCTTTTGAAAGGGACGACGCTTGTATAAGAATGTCGTCCAAGTATGGTACTACTGCAATGCCCCTCGGTCTTAGAACCGCTAGAAGGGACCCGAGTACCTTTGTGAAAATCCTTGGAGCAGTGGCTAACCCGAATGGGAGGGCCACAAACTGGTAATGTTTGTCCAGAAAGGCGAACCTTAGGAACTGATGATGTTCTTTGTGGATAGGAATATGTAGGTACGCATCCTTTAGATCCACGGTAGTCATAAATTGACCTTCCTGGATAGTGGGTAGAATCGTTCGAATGATTTCCATTTTGAACGATGGTACCCTGAGAAATTTGTTTAGGATCTTTAAATCCAGAATTGGTCTGAAGGTTCCCTCTTTTTTGGGAACTACGAACAGATTTGAGTAAAATCCCATTCCTTGTTCCGTCATTGGAACTGGGTGTATCACTCCCATCTTTAACAGGTCTTCTACACAATGTAAGAACGCCTGTCTCTTTATTTGGTTTGAGGATAAGTGAGACATGTGGAACCTTCCCCTTGGGGGTAGTTCCTTGAATTCCAGAAGATAACCCTGAGAAACTATTTCTAGCGTCCAGGGATCCTGAACATCTCTTGCCCAATCTTGAGCAAAGAGAGAGAGTCTGCCCCCCACTAGATCCGGTCCTGGATTGGGGGCTACTCCTTCATGCTGTTTTGTTAACGGTAACAGGCTTCTTGGTCTGCTTACCCTTGTTCCAGCCTTGCATAGGTTTCCAGGCTGGTTTGGGCTGTGAGGCATTACCCTCTTGCTTAGAGGATGCAGAATTAGAGGCCGGTCCGTTCCTGAAATTGCGAAAGGAACGAAAATTAGACTTATTCTTGGCCTTGAAAGGCCTATCTTGTGGAAGGGCGTGGCCCTTTCCCCCAGTGATGTCTGAGATAATCTCTTTCAATTCTGGCCCAAAGAGAGTTAGATGCAAAGCGGCATCTAAAATAAGAGTTAGTCAACTTAAGTGCGTGAACTCTGTCCATAACCTCCTCATATGGAGTCTCTCTACTGAGCGACTTTTCTAGTTCCTCGAACCAGAACCACGCTGCTGTAGTGACAGGAACAATGCACGAAATGGGTTGTAGAAGGTAACCTTGCTGTACAAAAATCTTTTTAAGCAAACCTTCCAATTTTTTATCCATAGGATCTTTGAAAGCACAATTATCCTCGATAGGAATAGTAGTGCGCTTGTTTAGAGTAGAAACTGCCCCCTCGACCTTAGGGACTGTCTGCCATAAGTCCTTTCTGGGGTCGACCATAGGAAATAATTTCTTAAATATAGGGGGGGGGGGGGGGAACAAAAGGTATGCCGGGCTTCTCCCACTCCTTATTCACTATGTCCGCCACCCGCTTGGGTATAGGAAAAGCGTCGGGGTGCACCGGAACCTCTAAAAACTTGTCCATCTTGCAAAATTTCTCTGGAATGACCAAGTTGTCACAATCATCCAGAGTAGATAACACCTCCTTAAGCAGTGCGCGGAGATGTTCTAATTTAAATTTAAATGTCACAACATCAGGTTCAGCTTGTTGAGAAATTTTTCCTGAATCTGAAATTTCCCCATCTGACAAAACCTCCCTCATGGCCACTTCAGATTGGTGTGAGGGTATGACAGAACAATTATCATCAGCGCCCTCCTGCTCTTCAGTGTTTAAAACAGAGCAATCGCGCTTTCTCTGATATGTAGGCATTTTGGATAAAATATTTGCTATGGAGTTATCCATTACAGCCGTCAATTGTTGCATGGTAATAAGCATTGGCACGCTAGATGTACTAGGGGCCTCCTGCGTGGGCAAAACTGGTGTAGACACAGTAGGAGATGATGTAGTATCATGTCTACTCCCCTCATCTGAGGAATCATCTTGGGAAATTTCATTATCTGTGGCAGTACTGTCCTTACTTTGTTTGGACGCTATGGCACAATTATCACACAATTTTGAATGGGGAGACACATTGGCTTTCATACATATAGAACATAGCTTATCCGAAGGCACAGACATGTTAAACAGGCTTAAACTTGTCAATAAAGCACAAAAACCGTTTTAAAACAAAACCGTTACTGTCTCTTTAAATTTTAAACAGAGCACACTTTATTACTGAATATGTGAAAAAGTATGAAGGAATTGTTCAAAATTTATCAAAATTTCACCACAGTGTCTTAAAACATTAAAAGTATTGCATACCAATTGTCAGAGCTTTAACCCTTAAAATAACGGAACCGGGGCCGTTTACAAATTTAACCCCTATACAGTCGCAGCTACAGCCTTTGCTGTGACCTAACCAAACCCAGAGGGGAATACGATACCAAATGACGCCTTCTAGGAACTTTTCCAACTACTTTCAGGTCCTCACACATGCATCTGCATGTCTTGCTCTCAAAAACAACTGCGCAGTAATGGCGCGAAAATGAGGCTCAGCCTACAACTGGGAAGGCCCTCCCTGACTGGAAAAGGTGTCTAACATAGTGCCTGACGTTAAAAAACTTTCCCCAGGTTTATAAGTGTGAATTATCAGCATAAACATGTATAAAATGTCCAAATAAAGCAATCGATTTAGCCCATAAAAGTATCTACCAGTTTTATAGCCCATATTAAGCCCTTTATTCTGTTTGAGACTAAGAAAACGGCTTATCGGTCCCCATGAGGGGAAATGACAGCCTTCCAGCATTACACAGTCTTGTTAGAAATATGGCTAGTCATACCTTAAGCAGAAAAGTCTGCTAACTGTTTCCCCCAACTGAAGTTACTTCATCTCAACAGTCCTATGTGGAAACAGCAATCGATTTTAGTTACTGTCTGCTAAAATCATCTTCCTCTCACAAACAGAAATCTTCATCCTTTTCTGTTTCAGAGTAAATAGTACATACCAGCACTATTTTAAAATAAACTCTTGATAGTAGAATAAAAAAACTACAACTAAACACCACATACTCTTAACCATCTCCGTGGAGATGTTGCCTGTGCAACGGCAAAGAGAATGACAGGGGTGGGCGGAGCCTAGGAGGGACTATATGGCCAGCTTTGCTGGGACTCTCTGCCATTTCCTGTTGGGGAAGAGATATTCCCACAAGTAAGGATGACGCCGTGGACCGGACACACCAATGTTGGAGAAACATAATTTATGCTTACCTGATAAATTTATTTCTCTTGTGATGTATCGAGTCCACAGATTCATCCTTACTTGTGGGATATTCTCCTTCCCTACAGGAAGTGGCAAAGAGAGCACCCACAGCAGAGCTGTCTATATAGCTCCTCCCTTAGCTCCATTTCCCAGTCATTCGACCGAAGGCTAGGAAGAAAAAGGAGAAACTATAGGATGCAGTGGTGACTGAAAGTTTTAAAATAAAAATATATATGCCTGTCTTAAAAAACAGGGCGGGCCGTGGACTCGATACATCACAAGAGAAATAAATTTATCAGGTAAGCATAAATTATGTTTTCTCTTGTAAGATGTATAGAGTCCACGGATTCATCCTTACTTGTGGGATACCAATACCAAAGCTTTAGGACACGGATGAAGGGAGGGACAAGACAGGGACCTTAAACGGAAGGCACCACTGCTTGTAGAACCTTTCTCCCAAAAATAGCCTCCGAAGAAGCAAAAGTATCGAATCTGTAAAATTTGGAAAAAGTATATAGCGAAGACCAAGTTGCCGCCTTACAAATCTGTTCAACAGAAGCCTCATTTTTAAAAGCCAATGTGGAAGCCACAGCTCCAGTAGAATGAGCAGTAATTCTTTCAGGAGGCTGCTGTCCAGCAGTCTCATAGGCCAAACGGATGATGCTTTTCAGCCAAAAGGAAAGAGGTAGCCGTAGCCCTGTAACCTCTCCGTTTACCAGAATAACAAAATACAATGAAGATGTGTGACGGAAATCTTTAGTTGCTTGTAAGTAGAATTTTAAAGCACGAACCACATCAAGATTGTGTAACAGACTTCCTTCTTTGATGAAGGATTAGGACACAGTGAAGGAACAACAATCTCTTGATTGATATTGTTATTAGAAACAACCTTAGGAAGAAACCCAGATTTGATACGCAAAAACCACCTTACCTGCATGGAAAACCAGGTAAGAGGAATCACATTGTAAAGCAGATAGCTCAGAAACTCTTCGAGCCGAAGAGATAGCTACTAAAAACAAAACTTTCCAAGATAGAAGCTTAATATCTATGGAATGCATAGGTTCAAATGGAACCCCTTCAAGAACTTTAAGGACTAAGTTTAGGCTCCAAGGCGGAGCAACAGGCTTAAATACAGGCTTAATTCTGACCAAAGCCTGACTAAATGCTTCAATGTCTGGGACATCTGCCAGACGTTTGTGTAATAGAATAGACAAAGCAGATATTTGCCCTTTCAGGGAACTAGCCGATAATCCCTTTTCCAAACCACCTTGGAGAAAAGACAATATTCTAGGAATCCTAATCTTACTCCACGAGTAACCTTTGGATTCACACCAATAAAGATATTTGCGCCAAATCGTATGATAGATCTTCCTGGTGACAGGCTTTCTAGCCTGAATCAGGGTATCAATGACCGACTCAGAGAAACCACGCTTTGATAGAATCAGGCGTTCAATCTCCAAGCAGTCAGACGCAGAGAAATTAGATTTGGATGCGTGAACGGACCTTGGATTAGAAGGTCCCGTCTCATTGGCAGAGTCCACGGTGGAACCAAGGACATGACCACTAGGTCTGCATACCAAGTCCTGCGTGGCCACGCAGGTGCTATCAGAATCACAGAAGCTCTCTCCTGCTTGATTCTGGCAACCAGACATGGGAGGAGAGGAAAAGGTGGAAATACATAGGCCAGATTGAAGGACCAAGGCACTGCTAGAGCATCTATCAGTACCGCCTTGGGATCCCAGGACCTGGACCCGTAACGAGGAAGTTTGGCATTCTGACGGGACGCCAACAGATCCAATTCTGGTGTGCCCCATAGCTGAATCAGCTGGGCAAATACCTCCGGATGGAGTTCCCACTCCCCCGGATGAAAAGTCTGACAACTTGGGAAATCCGCCTCCCAGTTCTCTACTCCTGGGATGTGGATTGCTGAGAGATGGCAAGAGTCATCCTCTGCCCATCGGATTATTTTGGTTACCTCCATCATCGCTAGAGAACTCCTTGTTCCTCCTTGATGATTGATATAGGCTACAGTCGTGATGTTGTCCGACTGAAACATGATGAATTTGGCCGCAGCAAGCTGAGGCCACGCCTGAAGCGCATTGAATATCGCTCTCAGTTCTAGAATGGTTATCAGAAGAGATTCCTCCCAAGACCATAAGCCCTGTGCTTTCAGGGAGTTCCAGACTGCACTCCAGCCTAGCAGGCTGGCATCTGTCGATACAATGAGCCACTCTGGCCTGCGGAAGAACATTCCCTGAGACAACCACCAGAAGAGAATCTCTGGTCTCCTTCCAGATGCAGTTGAGGAGATAAATCTGCATAATCCCCATTCCACTGTTTGAGCATGCATAGTTGCAGTGGTCTGAGGTGTAGGCGGGCAAAAGGAAAAATGTCCATTGCCGCTACCATGAGTCCGATTACCTCCATACACTGAGCCACTGATGGCCGAGGAATGGAATGAAGAGCTTGGCAAGTGGTTAAGAATTTTGATTTTCTGACCTCTGTCAGAAATATTTTCATTTCTACTGAGTCTATCAGAGTCCCTAGAAAGGAAACTCTTGTAAGAGAGAAGAGAGAACTCCTTTTTATGTTGACCTTCCACCCGTGAGATCTCAGAAAAACCAACACGATGTCTGTGTGGGACTTTGCTAGCTGGAAAGTTGACGCCTAAATTAAGATGTCGTCTAGATAAGGTGCCACTGCTATGCCCCATGGTCGTAGAACCGCCAGAAGGGACCCTAGCACCTTTGTGAAAATTCTGGGAGCCGTGGCCAACCCGAAGGGAAGGGCCACAAACTGGTAATGCCTGTTTAGAAAGGCGAATCTCAGAAATTGATGATGATTTCTGTTAATAGGGATGTGTAGATACGCATCCTTTAAGTCCAAGTAGTCTCCATCTTGAATGATGGAACTTTGAGGAACTTGTTTAGAATTTTGAGATCCAAGATTGGTCTGAAAGTTCCCTCTTTTTTGGGAACCACAAACAGGATTAAGAAAAACCCTAGCCCCTGTTCCTCTTTTGGGACTGGGCGGATCAACCCCATGGTATGTAGGTCTTCTATACAGCGTAAGAACGCCTCTCTCATTGTCTGGTTTAGAGACAATCGAGAAATGTAAAATCTCCCCCTTGGAAGGGAGTCTTTGAATTCCAGAAGATATCCCTGGGACACAATTTCTAAAGCCCAGGGAGAACATCTCTTGCCCAAGCCTGAGTGAAGAGAGAGTCTGCCCCCTACTAGATCCGGTCCCGGATTGGGGGCTACCCCTTCATGCTGTCTTAGAGGCAGCTGCAGGCTTCTTGGCCTGTTTACCCTTGTGTTCCAAGCCTGGTTAGGTCTCCAGACTGACTTGGATTGGGCAAAATTCCCCTCTTGCTTTGCAGCAGAGGAAGCTGAAGCGGGACCACGCTTAAAATTCCCAAAGGAACAAAAATTATTTTGTTTGGTCCTCATCTTATTTGAACTATCCTGAGGGAGGGCATGACCTTTCCCTCCAGTGATGTCTGAAATAATCTTTCAGTTCAGGCCCGAATAGGGTCTTTCCTTTAAAAGGGATGTTCAAAAGTTTAGATTTAGATGACACATCAGCAGACCAGGACTTAAGCCATAACGCCCTGCGTGCTAAAATGGCAAAACCTGAATTCTTTGCCGCTAATTTAGCCAGTTGAAATGCAGCATCTAATAAAAGAATTAGCCAACTTAAGGGCCTTAATTCTGTCCATAATCTCCTCTAATGGAGTCTCCTTCTGAAAAGCCTCTTCTAGAGCCTTAACTTAGAAAGCAGCTGCAGTAGTTACAGGAACAATGCACGCAATAGGTTGGAGAGAAAACCCCTGATGAACAAAAATTTTCTTCAGGAGACCCTCTAATCTTTTATCCATAGGATCTTTGAAAACACAACTGTCTTAGATAGGTATAGTTGTACGCTTAGAGTAGAAATAGCTCCCTCCACCTTAGGAACGGTCTGCCACGAGCCCCCCATGTCTTGTAAAGTAAAAGAATTTGACGCACTAGAGGTACTTTGTGTTACTTGTGCGGGCGTTACTGGTTGTGACACTTGGGGAGAGCTAGATGGCTAACCCTCATTTACTTCTGACTGAGAATCATCTATTGCTCTATTGTTAAGTGCTAATATATGTTCTTTATAGTTTATAGACATATCAGTACAATTGGGACACATTCTAAGAGGGGGTTCCACAATGGCTTCCAAACATATTGAACAAGGATTTTCCTTGGTGTCAGACATGTTAAACAGGCTAGTAATGTAACAAGCAAGCTTGGATCACACTGTAATCAAAGTAAATAACACTTAGAATTAAAACGGTACTGTGCCTTTAAAAGAAAAAAAGCTGCACAAATTCTGCAAAACAGTGTAAAAAAGCAGTAAACTTAACGAAATTTTTACAGTAGCATCATAAAGCCTTAGTAACTTTGCACAGCTATGCAAATAAGCAATTAACCCCTTAATGGCAAAACCGGATTGAAAAAAACGTCAAAACCGGTAAAAAGGACTACCTGCCCTTCAGAACGATTTGTGGGGAAAAAAAACAAACTTCTTTTACAGCCCTCAAACAAAGCAGGAACCTCTGGAGAAGCAGTTAGATGTCTCTGAGGAAAAGAAACTGCACAACTGAGGCGCGAAAATAGGCTCCTCCCACCTCACTCAATGTTTTGAGGCCTACCAGTAAAAAAAACACCAGAGTGTCTCTTAATTAACCATGTGGGTTAAAACCCCCCCCAAAAAAGCCACAATGACCCCTTAAGTCCCTTCAAAAAACATAATTTATGCTTACCTGATAAATTTATTTCTCTTGTAGTGTATCCAGTCCACGGATCATCCATTACTTGTGGGATATTCTCCTTCACAACAGGAAGTTGCAAGAGGATCACCCACAGCAGAGCTGCTATATAGCTCTTCCCCTCACTGCCATATCCAGTCATTCGACCGAACCAAGCCGAGAAAGGAGAAACCATAGGGTGCAGTGGTGACTGTAGTTTAATTAAAATTTAGACCTGCCTGAAAAGGACAGGGCGGGCCGTGGACTGGATACACTACAAGAGAAATAAATTTATCAGGTAAGCATAAATTATGTTTTCTCTTGTTAAGTGTATCCAGTCCACGGATCATCCATTACTTGTGGGATACCAATACCAAAGCTAAAGTACACGGATGATGGGAGGGACAAGGCAGGAACTTAAACGGAAGGAACCACTGCCTGTAGAACCTTTCTCCCAAAAACAGCCTCCGAAGAAGCAAAAGTATCAAATTTGAAAAAAGTATGAAGGGAATACCAAGTTGCAGCCTTGCAAATCTGTTCAACAGAGGCCTCATTTTTAAAGGCCCAGGTGGAAGCCACAGCTCTAGTAGAATGAGCTGTAATCCTTTCAGGAGGCTGCTGTCCAGCAGTCTCATAGGCTAAACGGATTATACTCCGAAGCCAAAAAGAAAGAGGTTGCCGAGGCCTTCTGACCTCTCCTCTGTCCAGAGTAAACAACAAACAGGTTAGATGTTTGGCGAAAATCTTTAGTAGCCTGTAAGTAAAACTTCAAGGCACGGACTACGTCTAGATTATGCAAAAGACGTTCCTTCTTTGAAGAAGGATTAGGACATAATGATGGAACAACAATCTCTTGATTGATATTCTTGTTAGAAACCACCTTAGGTAAAAACCCAGGTTTTGTACGCAGAACAACTTTATCTGAATGAAAGATCAGATGAGGAGAATCACAATGTAAGGCAGATAACTCCGAGACTCTTCGAGCCGAGGAAATAGCCATCAGAAAAAGAACTTTCCATGAAAGAAGTTTGATATCAATAGAATGAAGGGGTTCAAACGGAACCCCTTGAAGAACTTTAAGAACCAAGTTTAAGCTCCATGGAGGAGCAACAGGTTTAAACACAGGCTTAATTCTAAGTAAAGCCTGACAAAATGCATGAACGTCTGGAACTTCTGCCAGACGCTTGTGTAAAAGAATAGACAGAGCAGAAATCTGTCCCTTTAAAGAACTAGCTGATAATCCTTTGTCCAAACCCTCTTGGAGGAAGGACAATATCCTAGGAATCCTAACCCTACTCCATGAGTAAATTCTTGGATTCACACCAATGAAGATATTTACGCCATATCTTGTGGTAAATTTTCCTGGTGACAGGCTTTCGTGCCTGTATTAAGGTATCAATTACTGACTCGGAGAAGCCACGCTTTGATAGGATCAAGCGTTCAATCTCCATGCAGTCAGTCTCAGAGAAAGTAGATTCGGATGATTGAAAGGACCTTGAAGTAGAAGGTCTTGTCTCAGAAGCAGAGTCCATGGTGGAAAGGATGACATGTCCACTAGGTCTGCATACCAGGTCCTGCGTGGCCACGCAGGCGCCCATTTAAGGCTTTACTTACATTAATAAGCCTGATACCATTTAAGGCTTTACTTACATTAATCCGGTATCAGCAGCATTTTCTAGCAAATTCCATCCCTAGAAAAATATTAACTGCACATACCTTATTGCAGGAAAACCTGCACGCCATTCCCTCTCTGAAGTTACCTCACTCCTCAGAATATGTGAGAACAGCAATGGATCTTAGTTACTTCTGCTAAGATCATAGAAATCACAGGCAGATTCTTCTTCTAATGCTGCCTGAGATGAAACAGTACACTCCGGTACCATTTAAAAAACATAATTTATGTAAGAACTTACCTGATAAATTCATTTCTTTCATATTAGCAAGAGTCCATGAGCTAGTGACGTATGGGATATACATTCCTACCAGGAGGGGCAAAGTTTCCCAAACCTCAAAATGCCTATAAATACACCCCTCACCACACCCACAATTCAGTTTAACGAATAGCCAAGAAGTGGGGTGATAAGAAAAAAGTGCGAAAGCATATAAAATAAGGAATTGGAATAATTGTGCTTTATACAAAAATCATAACCACCACAAAAAAGGGCGGGCCTCATGGACTCTTGCTAATATGAAAGAAATGAATTTATCAGGTAAGTTCTTACATAAATTATGTTTTCTTTCATGTAATTAGCAAGAGTCCATGAGCTAGTGACGTATGGGATAATGATTACCCAAGATGTGGATCTTTCCACGCAAGAGTCACTAGAGAGGGAGGGATAAAATAAAGACAGCCAATTCCTGCTGAAAATAATCCACACCCAAAATAAAGTTTAATGAAAAACATAAGCAGAAGATTCAAACTGAAACCGCTGCCTGAAGTACTTTTCTACCAAAAACTGCTTCAGAAGAAGAAAATACATCAAAATGGTAGAATTTAGTAAAAGTATGCAAAGAGGACCAAGTTGCTGCTTTGCAAATCTGATCAATCGAAGCTTCATTCCTAAACGCCCAGGAAGTAGAAACTGACCTAGTAGAATGAGCTGTAATCCTTTGAGGCGGAGTTTTACCCGACTCAACATAGGCAAGATGAATTAAAGATTTCAACCAAGATGCCAAAGAAATGGCAGAAGCTTTCTGGCCTTTTCTAGAACCGGAAAAGATAAACTGGAAGTCTTTCGGAAAGACTTGGTAGCTTCAACATAATATTTCAAAGCTCTAACAACATCCAAAGAATGCAATGATTTCTCCTTAGAATTCTTAGGATTAGGACATAATGAAGGAACCACAATTTCTCTACTAATGTTGTTGGAATTCACAACTTTAGGTAAAAATTCAAAAGAAGTTCGCAACACCGCCTTATCCTGATGAAAAATCAGAAAAGGAGACTCACAAGAAAGAGCAGATAATTCAGAAACTCTTCTGGCAGAAGAGATTGCCAAAAGGAACAAAACTTTCCAAGAAAGTAATTTAATGTCCAATGAATGCATAGGTTCAAACGGAGGAGCTTGAAGAGCCCCCAGAACCAAATTCAAACTCCAAGGAGGAGAAATTGACTTAATGACAGGTTTTATACGAACCAAAGCTTGTACAAAACAATGAATATCAGGAAGATTAGCAATCTTTCTGTGAAAAAGAACAGAAAGAGCAGAGATTTGTCCTTTCAAAGAACTTGCGGATAAAACCTTTATCTAAACCATCCTGAAGAAACTGTAAAATTCTCGGAATTCTAAAAGAATGCCAAGAAAAATGATGAGAAATACACCAAGAAATATAAGTCTTCCAGACTCTATAATATATCTCTCTGGATACAGATTTACGAGCCTGTAACATAGTATTAATCACCGAGTCAGAGAAACCTCTTTGACCAAGAATCAAGCGTTCAATCTCCATACCTTTAAATTTAAGGATTTGAGATCCTGATGGAAAAAAGGACCTTGCGACAGAAGGTCTGGTCGTAGCGGAAGAGTCCGCGGATGGCAAGAGGCCATCCGGACAAGATCCGCATACCAAAACCTGTGAGGCCATGCCGGAGCTACCAGCAGAACAAACGAGCATTTCTTCAGAATCTTGGAGATTACTCTTGGAAGAAGAACTAGAGGCGGAAAGATATAGGCAGGATGATACTTCCAAGGAAGTGATAATGCATCCACTGCTTCCGCCTGAGGATCCCGGGATCTGGACAGATACCTGGGAAGTTTCTTGTTTAGATGAGAAGCCATCAGATCTATTTCTGGAAGCTCCCACATTTGAACAATCTGAAGAAATACCTCTGGGTGAAGAGACCATTCGCCCGGATGCAACGTTTGGCGACTGAGATAATCCGCTTCCCAATTGTCTATACCTGGGATATGAACCGCAGAGATTAGACAGGAGCTGGATTCCGCCCAAACCAAAATTCGAGATACTTCTTTCATAGCCAGAGGACTGTGAGTCCCTCCTTGATGATTGATGTATGCCACAGTTGTGACATTGTCTGTCTGAAAACAAATGAACGATTCTCTCTTTAGAAGAGGCCAAGACTGAAGAGCTCTGAAAATTGCACGGAGTTCCAAAATATTGATCGGTAATCTCACCTCCTGAGATTCCCAAACTCCTTGTGCCGTCAGAGATCCCCACACAGCTCCCCAACCTATGAGACTTGCATCTATTAAATTACAGTCCAGGTCGGAAGCACAAAAGAAGCCCCCTGAATTAAACGATGGTGTTCTGTCCACCACGTTAGAGAGTGTCGTACAATCGGTTTTAAAGATATTAATTGAGATATCTTTGTGTAATCCTTGCACCATTGATTCAGCATACAGAGCTGAAGAGGTCGCATGTGAAAACGAGCAAAGGGGATCGCGTCCGATGCAGCAGTCATAAGACCTAGAATTTCCATGCATAAGGCTACCGAAGGGAATGATTGTGACTGAAGGTTTCGACAAGCTGAGATCAATTTTAGACGTCTCTTGTCTGTCAAAGACAGAGTCATGGACACTGAATCTATCTGGAAACCCAGAAAGGTTACCCTTGTCTGAGGAGTCAATGAACTTTTTGGTGAATTGATCCTCCAACCATGATCTTGAAGAAACAACACAAGTCGATTCGTATGAGATTCTGCTAAATGTAAAGACTGAGCAAGTACCAAGATATCGTCCAAATAAGGAAATACCACAATACCCTGTTCTCTGATTACAGACAGAAGGGCACCGAGAACCTTTGTAAAAATTCTTGGAGCTGTAGCTAGGCCAAACGGCAGAGCCACAAACTGGTAATGCTTGTCCAGAAAAGAGAATCTCAGGAACTGATAATGATCTGGATGAATCGGAATATGCAGATATGCATCCTGTAAATCTATTGTGGACATATAATGTCCTTGCTGAACAAAAGGCAAGATAGTCCTTACAGTTACCATTTTGAACGTTGGTATCCTTACATAACGATTCAATATTTTTAGATCCAGAACTGGTCTGAAGGAATTCTCCTTCTTTGGTACAATGAAGAGATTCGAATAAAACCCCAGCCCCTGTTCCAGAACTGGAACTGGCATAATTACTCCAGCCAACTCTAGATCTGAAACACAATTCAGAAATGCTTGAGCTTTCACTGGATTTACTGGGACACGGGAAAGAAAAAATCTCTTTGCAGGAGGTCTCATCTTGAAACCAATTCTGTACCCTTCTGAAACAATGTTCTGAATCCAAAGATTGTGAACAGAATTGATCCAAATTTCTTTGAAAAAACGTAACCTGCCCCCTACCAGCTGAGCTGGAATGAGGGCCGCACCTTCATGTGGACTTAGAAGCTGGCTTTGCCTTTCTAGAAGGCTTGGATTTATTCCAGACTGGAGATGGTTTCCAAACTGAAACTGCTCCTGAGGATGAAGGATCAGGCTTTTGTTCTTTGTTGAAACGAAAGGAACGAAAACGATTATTAGCCCTGTTCTTACCCTTAGATTTTTTATCCTGTGGTAAAAAAGTTCCTTTCCCACCAGTAACAGTTGAGATAATAGAATCCAACTGAGAACCAAATAATTTGTTACCCTGGAAAGAAATGGAAAGTAGAGTTGATTTAGAAGCCATATCAGCATTCCAAGTTTTAAGCCATAAAGCTCTTCTAGCTAAAAATAGCTAGAGACATAAACCTGACATCAACTCTGATAATATCAAAAATGGCATCACAGATAAAATTAGCATGTTGAAGAAGAATAATAATTATGAAAATCATGATCTGTTACTTGTTGCGCTAAAGTTTCCAACCAAAAAGTTGAAGCTGCAGCAACATCAGCCAATGATATAGCAGGTCTAAGAAGATTACCTGAACACAGATAAGCTTTTCTTAGAAAGGATTCAATTTTTCTATCTAAAGGATCCTTAAACGAAGTACCATCTGACGTAGGAATAGTAGTCCGTTTAGCAAGGGTAGAAATAGCCCCATCAACTCTAGGGATTTTGTCCCAAAATTCTAATCTGTCAGACGGCACAGGATATAATTGCTTAAAACGTTTAGAAGGAGTAAATGAATTACCCAATTTATCCCATTCTCTGGAAATTACTTCAGAAATAGCATTAGGAACAGGAAAAACTTCTGGAATAACCACAGGAGATTTAAAGACCTTATCTAAACGTTTAGAATTAGTATCAAGAGGACCAGAATCCTCAATTTCTAAAGCAATTAGTACTTCTTTAAGTAAAGAACGAATAAATTCCATTTTAAATAAATATGAAGATTTATCAGCATCAATCTCTGAGACAGAATCCTCTGAACCAGAAGAGTCATCAGAATCAGAATGATGATGTTCATTTAAAAATTCATCTGTATAAAGAGAAGTTTTAAAAGATTTTTTATGTTTACTAGAAGGAGGAATAACAGACATAGCCTTCTTGATGGATTCAGAAACAAAATCTCTTATGTTATCAGGAACATTCTGAACCTTAGATGTTGATGGAACTGCAACAGGTAAAGGTACATTACTAAAGGAAATATCTGCATTAACAAGTTTGTCATGACAATTAATACAAACAACAGCTGGAGGAATAGCTACCAAAAGTTTACAGCAGATACACTTAGCTTTGGTAGTTCCAGCACTAGGCAGCGATTTTCCTGAAGTATCTTCTGACTCGGATGCAACGTGAGACATCTTGCAATATGTAAGAGAAAAAACATATAAAGCAAAATAGATCAAATTCCTTAAATGACAGTTTCAGGAATGGGAAAAAAATGCCAATGAACAAGCTTCTAGCAACCAGAAGCAAAGAAAAAATGAACTTAAATAATGTGGAGACAAAAGCGACGCCCATATTTTTTGGCGCCAAATAAGACGCCCACATTATTTGGCGCCTAAATGCTTTTTGGCGCCAAATATGACGCCACATCCGGAACGCCGACATTTTTGGCGCAAAAGAACGTCAAAAATGACGCAACTTCCGGCGACACGTATGACGCCAGAAACAGAAAAGATTTTTTGCGCCAAAAAAGTCAGCGCCAAGAATGACGCAATAAAATGAAGCATTTTCAGCCCCCGCGAGCCTAACAGCCCACAGGGAAAAAGTCAAATTTTTTAAGGTAAGAAAAAATAATTGATTCAAGTGCATTATCCCAAATATGAAACTGACTGTCTGAAAATAAGGAATGTTGAACATCCTGAGACAAGGCAAATAAATGTTTGAATACATATATTTAGAACTTTATAAACAAAGTGCCCAACCATAGCTTAGAGTGTCACAGAAAATAAGACTTGCTTACCCCAGGACACTCATCTACATGTTTGTAGAAAGCCAAACCAGTACTGAAACGAAAATCAGCAGAGGTAATCGTATATATATATATATATATATATATATATATATATATATATAAGAGTATATCGTCGATCTGAAAAGGGAGGTAAGAGATGAATCTCTACGACCGATAACAGAGAACCTATGAAATAGACCCCGTAGAAGGAGATCACTGCATTCAAAATAGGCAATACTCTCCTCACATCTCTCTGACATTCACTGCACGCTGAGAGGAAAACCGGGCTCCAACTTGCTGCGGAGCGCATATCAACGTAGAATCTAGCACAAACTTACTTCACCACCTCCATAGGAGGCAAAGTTTGTAAAAACTGAATTGTGGGTGTGGTGAGGGGTGTATTTATAGGCATTTTGAGGTTTGGGAAACTTTGCCCCTCCTGGTAGGAATGTATATCCCATACGTCACTAGCTCATGGACTCTTACTAATTACATGAAAGAAATAAACTTTTGATTGAAGTTAAAAAACGAACTATAATACACCACTCTCCTCTTACTACGTCCATCTTTGTTGAGAGTTGCAAGAGAATGACTGGATATGGCAGTGAGGGGAGGAGCTATATAGCAGCTCTGCTGTGGGTGATCCTCTTGCAACTTCCTGTTGGGAAGGAGAATATCCCACAAGTAATGGATGATCCGTGGACTGGATACACTTAACAAGAGAAAAACTTTATAATTGCATCATTTACTGAACAAAAACGTTTTTTCCTAACAGTGTCACCAGTAACTAATGAGCCCTTCATGCAAGCTGAAATTCCTATCCAAGTGTCTGAATACAGCTTACCCTTCCATCATGGGAATATTGCCAGCCTTTTCTAGAATTAACAGTCTGTCTAGAAAAATATAGACTGAACATACCTCATATGCAGCTTAGCATGCAAACCGTTCCCCCAACTGAAGTTTTCCTGTACTCTTCAGCCCTTGTGAGAACAGCAGTGGATCTTAGTTACAAAGTGCTAAGATCATCACCTTCCTTGCAGAAATCTTCATCACTTTTCTGCCAGAGTAAATAGTACACACCGGTACCATTTAAAATAATAAACTTTTGCTTGAGAAATAAAAAACTAAACATTTTTGTCACCACACTCGCTCTGCCCTTCCCAGTACTTAGAGTAGGCAAAGAGAATGACTGGGGGGTGGAGCTAAGGAGGAGCTATATAGACAGCTCTGCTGTGGTTTCTCTCTTTGCCACTTCCTGTAGGGAAGGAGAATATCCCACAAGTAAGGATGAATCGATGGACTCGATACATCTTACAAGAGAAAACTTTCCCTTTTTCACAAACTTTAGGTTTCTCACTGAAATTATTTACAAACAGCTTGTGCAATTATGGCACAAATGGTTGTAAATGCTTCTCTGGGATCCCCTTTGTTCAGATATAGCAGACATATATGGCTTTGGCGTTGCTTTTTGGTAATTAGAAGGCCTCCAAATGCTGCTGCGCATCACACGTGTATTATGGCTAGCAGTGAAGGCATTAATTATATAGCTTGTAGGGTTAATTTTAGATTTAGTGTAGCGCTCAGCCTCCCACCTGAAATATCAGACCCCCTGATCCCTCCCAAACAGCTCTCTTCCCTCCCCCACCCCACAATTGTCCCTGCCATCTTAAGTACTGGCAGAAACTCTGCCAGTACTAAAATAAAGCTATATATGTTTGTTTTTTAAGCATATTTACATATGCTGCTATGTAGAATCCCCCCTTAGCACCCAACCTCACTGATCCCCCACCAAACAGCTCTCTAACCCTCCTCCTCTGACTTAATGGGCGCCATCTTGGGTACTGGCAGCTGTCTGCCAGTACCCAGTTTAGTAAAAAAAGTATGCTTTTTTTTAATTGTCCTTTTCTGTAGTGTAGCTTTCCCTCCCCCCAAGACAAACCCCCCACACCTTCGTTGTTTATTTATATTTTAAAAACAGAATTTATGCTTACCTGATAAATTACTTTCTCCAACGGTGTGTCCGGTCCACGGCGTCATCCTTACTTGTGGGATATTTTCTTCCCCAACAGGAAATGGCAGAGAGTCCCAGCAAAGCTGGTCACATGATCCCTCCTAGGCTCCGCCCACCCCAGTCATTCGACCGACGGACAGGAGGAAATATATATAGGAGAAACCATATGATACCGTGGTGACTGTAGTTAGAGAAAATAATTCATCAGACCTGATTAAAAAAAACCAGGGCGGGCCGTGGACCGGACACACCGTTGGAGAAAGTAATTTATCAGGTAAGCATAAATTCTGTTTTCTCCAACATAGGTGTGTCCGGTCCACGGCGTCATCCTTACTTGTGGGAACCAATACCAAAGCTTTAGGACACGGATGAAGGGAGGGAGCAAATCAGGTCACCTAAATGGAAGGCACCACGGCTTGCAAAACCTCTCTCCCAAAAATAGCCTCCGAAGAAGCAAAAGTATCAAATTTGTAGAATTTGGCAAAAGTGTGCAGGGAAGACCAAGTCGCTGCCTTACATATCTGGTCAACAGAAGCCTCGTTCTTGAAGGCCCATGTGGAAGCCACAGCCCTAGTGGAGTGAGCTGTGATTCTTTCAGGAGGCTGCCGTCCGTCTCATAAGCCAATCGGATAATGCTTTTAAGCCAAAAGGAAAGAGAGGTAGAAGTCGCTTTTTGACCTCTCCTTTTACCAGAATAAACAACAAACAAGGAAGATGTTTGTCTGAAATCTTTGGTAGCCTCTAAATAGAATTTTAGAGCACGGACTACGTCCAAATTGTGTAACAAACATTCCTTCTTTGAAACTGGATTCGGACACAAAGAAGGTACAACTATCTCCTGGTTAATATTTTTGTTGGAAACAACTTTCGGAAGAAAACCAGGCTTAGTACGCAAAACCACCTTATCTGCATGGAACACCAGATAGGGCGGAGAACACTGCAGAGCAGATAACTCTGAAACTCTTCTAGCAGAAGAAATTGCAACCAAAAACAAAACTTTCCAAGATAATAACTTAATATCTACGGAATGTAAGGGTTCAAACGGAACCCCTTGAAGAACTGAAAGAACTAGATTTAAACTCCAGGGAGGAGTCAAAGGTCTATAAACAGGCTTGATCCTAACCAGAGCCTGAACAAATGCTTGAACATCTGGCATAGCTGCCAGTCGTTTGTGTAGTAAGACAGATAAAGCAGAAATCTGTCCCTTAAGAGAACTTGCAGATAATCCTTTCTCCAAACCTTCTTGTAGAAAGGATAGAATCTTAGGAATCTTTATCTTGTTCCATGGCAATCCTTTGGATTCACACTAACAGATATATTTTTTCCATATTTTATGGTAAATTTTTTTAGTTACAGGCTTCCTAGCCTGAATCAGAGTATCTATTACAGAATCTGAAAACCCACGCTTTGATAGAATCAAGCGTTCAATCTCCAAGCCGTCAGCTGGAGGGAAACCAGATTCGGATGTTCGAATGGACCTTGAACAAGAAGGTCCTGTCTCAAAGGTAGCTTCCATGGTGGAGCCGATGACATATTCACCAGGTCTGCATACCAAGTCCTGCGTGGCCACGCAGGAGCTATCAAGATCACCGAAGCCCTCTCCTGAATGATCCTGGCTACCAGCCTGGGAATGAGAGGAAACGGTGGGAATACATAAGCTAGGTTGAAGGTCCAAGGTGCTACTAGTGCATCTACTAGTCGCCTTTGGATCCCTGGATCTGGACCCGTAGCAAGGAACCTTGAAGTTCTGACGAGACGCCATCAGATCCATGTCTGGAATGCCCCATAATTGAGTTATTTGGGCAAAGATTTCCGGATGGAGTTCCCACTCCCCCGGATGGAATGTCTGACGACTCAGAAAATCTGCTTCCCAATTTTCCACTCCTGGGATGTGGATTGCAGACAAGTGGCAGGAGTGATCCTCCGCCCATTGAATTATTTTGGTCACTTCTTCCATCGCCAGGGAACTCCTTGTTCCCCCCTGATGATTGATATATGCAACAGTCGTCATGTTGTCTGATTGAAACCTTATGAATTTGGCCTTTGCTAGTTGAGGCCAAGCTTTGAGAGCATTGAATATCGCTCTCAGTTCCAGAATGTTTATCGGGAGAAGAGATTCTTCCCGAGACCATAGACCCTGAGCTTTCAGGGGTTCCCAGACCGCGCCCCAGCCCACCAGGCTGGCGTCGGTCGTGACAATGACCCACTCTGGTCTGCGGAAGCTCATTCCCTGTGACAGATTGTCCAGGGTCAGCCACCAACGGAGTGAATCTCTGGTCTTTTGATCTACTTGAATCATCGGAGACAAGTCTGTATAATCCCCATTCCACTGTCTGAGCATGCACAGTTGTAATGGTCTTAGATGAATTCGTGCAAAAGGAACTATGTCCATTGCTGCAACCATCAATCCTATTACTTCCATGCACTGCGCTATGGAAGGACGAAGAACAGAATGAAGTACTTGACAAGAGCTTAGAATTTTTGATTTTCTGACCTCTGTCAGAAAAATCCTCATTTCTAAGGAATCTATTATTGTTCCCAAGAAGGGAACTCTTGTTGACGGGGACAGAGAACTTTTTTCTTTGTTCACCTTCCATCCGTGAGATCTGAGAAAGGCTAGGACGATGTCCGTATGAGCCTTTGCTTTTGACAGAGACGACGCTTGAATCAGGATGTCGTCCAAGTAAGGTACTACTGCAATGCCCCTTGGTCTTAGAACCGCTAGAAGGGACCCTAGTACCTTTGTGAAAATCCTTGGAGCAGTGGCTAATCCGAATGGAATTGCCACAAACTGGTAATGCTTGTCCAGAAAAGCGAACCTTAGGAACTGATGATGTTCCTTGTGGATAGGAATATGTAGGTACGCATCCTTTAAATCCACGGTAGTCATAAATTGATTTTCCTGGATAGTAGGTAGGATCGTTCGAATAGTTTCCATTTTGAACGATGGAACCTTGAGAAATTTGTTTAGGATCTTGAGATCCAAAATTGGTCTGAATGTTCCCTCTTTTTTGGGAACTATGAACAGGTTGGAATAAAAACCCATCCCTTGTTCTCTTATTGGAACTGGATGAATCACTCCCATTTTTAACAGGTCTTCTACACAATGTAAGAATGCCTGTCTTTTTATTGGGTTTGAAGATAATTGAGACCTGTGGAACCTTCCCCTTGGGGGTAGTTCCTTGAATTCCAGGAGATAACCTTGAGAAACTATTTCTAGCGCCCAAGGATCCTGAACATCTCTTGCCCAAGCCTGAGCAAAGAGAGAAAGTCTGCCCCCCACCAGATCCGGTCCCGGATCGGGGGCCATCCCTTCATGCTGTTTTGGTAGCAGTGGTAGGCTTCTTGGCCTGCTTACCCTTGTTCCAGCCTTGCATTGGTCTCCAGGCTGATTTGGGTTGTGAAGTATTACCCTCTTGCTTAGAGGATGTAGAATTAGAGGCTGGTCCGTTTCTGCGAAAGGGACGAAAATTAGGCTTATTTTTAGCCTTAAAAGACCTATCCTGTGGGAGGGCGTGGCCCTTTCCCCCAGTGATGTCTGAAATAATCTCTTTCAAATCAGGTCCAAATAATGTTTTACCCTTGAAAGGGATGTTAAGCAATTTTGTCTTGGAAGACACATCCGCTGACCAAGACTTTAGCCAAAGCGCTCTGCGCGCCACGATAGCAAACCCTGAATTTTTCGCCGCTAATCTAGCTAATTGCAAAGCGGCATCTAAAATAAAAGAGTTAGCCAATTTAAGTGCTTGAACTCTGTCCATAACCTCCTCATACGAAGATTCTTTATTGAGTGACTTTTCTAGTTCCTCGAACCAGAAACACGCTGCCGTAGTGACAGGAACAATGCATGAAATTGGTTGTAGAAGGTAACCTTGCTGAACAAAAATCTTTTTAAGCAAACCGTCTAATTTTTTATCCATAGGATCTTTGAAAGCACAACTATCTTCGATAGGAATAGTAGTGCGTTTGTTTAGAGTAGAAACCGCCCCCTCGACCTTGGGGACTGTCTGCCATAAGTCCTTTCTGGGGTCGACTATAGGAAATAATTTCTTAAATATAGGGGGGGGGGGGGGGAACAAAAGGTATGCCGGGCCTTTCCCACTCCTTATTTACTATGTCCGCCACCCGCTTGGGTATAGGAAAAGCGTCGGGGGGCACCGGAACCTCTAGGAACTTGTCCATCTTACATAACTTCTCTGGAATGACCAAATTGTCACAATCATCCAGAGTAGATAATACCTCCTTAAGCAGTGCGCGGAGATGTTCTAATTTAAATTTAAATGTCACAACATCAGGTTCAGCTTGTTGAGAAATCTTTCCTGAATCTGAAATTTCTCCCTCAGACAAAACCTCCCTCATGGCCCCTTCAGATTGGTGTGAGGGTATGACAGAACAATTATCATCAGCGTCCTCTTGCTCTTCAGTGTTTAAAACAGAGCAATCGCGCTTTCTCTGATAAGTAGGCATTTTGGATAAAATATTTGCTATAGAGTTATCCATTACAGCCGTTAATGTTGCATGGTAATAAGAATTGGCGCACTAGATGTACTAGGTGCCTCCTGTGTGGGCAAAACTGGTGTAGACACAGAAGGGGATGATGTAGTATCATGTTTACTCCCCTCATTTGAGGAATCATCTTGGGCAATATCATTATCTGTGGCATTACTGTCCTTACTTTGTTTGGACACTATGGCACAATTATCACATAAATTTAAATGGGGAGACACCTTGGCTTTCATACATATAGAACATAGCTTATCTGATGGTACAGACATGTTAAACAGGCTTAAACTTGTCAATAAAGCACAAAAAACGTTTTAAAATAAAACCGTTACTGTCACTTTAAATTTCAAACTGAAAACACTTTAGTACTGAATATGTGAAAAGGTATGAAGGAATTGTTCAAAATTCACTAAAATTTCACCACAGTGTCTTAAAGCATTAAAAGTATTGCACACCAAATTTCAGAGCTTTAACCCTTAAATTAACGGAACCGGAGCCGTTTTTACATTTAACCCCTATACAGTCCCAGCTATATGCTTTGCTGAGACCCAACCAAGCCCAGAGGGGAATACGATACCAAATGATGCCTTCTATAAGCTTTTTCAGTGATTCTTAGCTCCTCACACATGCATCTGCATGCCTTGCTCTCCAAAAACAACTGCGCATTAGTGGCGCGAAAATGAGGCTCTGTCTATAACTAGAAAAGGCCCCCATCTGAAAAAGGTGTCCAACACAGTGCCTGCCGTTTTTCTAAACAATCCCCAAGATTATAACCACCATTAATAGTTAGAATCTGCATAATATGCCTAGTAAAGCAATCGTTTTAGCCCAGAAAAAGGTCTACCAGTTTTTTAAGCCCTTTTGAAGCCCTTTATTCTTTTATTTAACTAAGAAAATGGCTTACCGGTCTCCATGAGGGGAAATGACAGCCTTCCAGCATTACATGGTCTTGTTAGAAATATGGCCAGTCATACCTTAAGCAGAAAAGTCTGCTGTTTCCCCCAACTGAAGTTACTTCATCTCAACAGTCCTGTGTGGAAACAGCAATCGATTTTAGTAACTTCTGCTAAAATCATCTTCCTCTTACAAACAGAAATCTTCATCTTTTTTCTGTTTCAGAGTAAATAGTACATACCAGCACTATTTTAAAATAACAAACACTTGATAGAAGAATAAAAACTACATTTAAACACCAAAAAACTCTTAACCATCTCCGTGGAGATGTTGCCTGTGCAACGGCAAAGAGAATGACTGGGGTGGGCGGAGCCTAGGAGTGATCATGTGACCAGCTTTGCTGGGACTCTTTGCCATTTCCTGTTGGGGAAGAGAATATCCCACAAGTAAGGACGACGCCGTGGACCGGACACACCTATGTTGGAGAAATACCTTTTTCTTGTGTACTTTGATCAACAGGTTTTTCTGTAGTGTAGCGGTTCCCGCCCGCTCCCACCCCGTGCGTGTCCCCGTCTGTCCCGCCCACGATCCTGCCACCCCTCCACACGGCCCATCGATGGCCGCCCACCCACGATACCGGCCATCGATGTTCGGTGCAGAGAAGGCCACAGAGTGGCTCTCTCTGCATCGGATGGCCAAGGGGGGTTATTGCAGGATGCCTTGATATCGAGGCATTACTGCAATAACCGGAAAGCAGCTGTAAGCGAGCAGGATCGCTTCCAGCTGCTTTCCAGACCAAGGACGTACGCCATACGTCCTCAGGTGTTAAGTGTATTTTTTTTTTTTTGAGGACGTATGGCGTATGTCCTTGGTCGTTAAGGGGTTAAAGGGACACTGAACCCAAAATGTATTACTTTCATGATTCAGATAGAGCATGTAATATTAAGCAACTTTCTAATTTACTCCTATTATCAATTTGTCTTCGTTCTCTTGCTATCTTTATTTGAAAAAGAAGGCATCTAAGCTTTTTTTTAGTTCAGTACTCTGGAAAGCACTTTTTTATTGGTGGATGAATTTATCCACCGATCAGCAAGGACAACCCAGGTTGTTCACCAAAAATGGGCCGGCATCTAAACTTACAATCTTGCATTTCAAATAAAGATACCAAGAGAATAAAGAAAATTTAATAACATGAGTAAATTAGAAAGTTGCTTAAAATGTCATGCCCTATCTGAATCACAAAAGAAAAAAAATGGTTCAGTGTCCCTTTAATATTGGCTGAAATTTAGACAGTGTTCAGTAAAAATCAGCCAGGTGGTGCACTTGTAAAAAGGTATTAGGGAAAACACTGATATATAACTATAACTCTAATCTCCAAGTGCTACTTATAGTAAGTGCAGAATTTAAAACTAACCCAACTTGCTTTGGAAGACTTTAATAAAGCTTGGCTTTATACTACACCTGTACAACTAATTCTATGATGGCCAGAAATCTTCAAAAACATTTTTAATCTCTAATTTATATTCATGAACTACTGTCAGGAATAAAATGATGAGGCCATTTATGCACATACTGCCTGTGAAGTCAGACGTCACACTCTGGCACTCTCTCCTCATTTTGTCCAGCGGTTTCTTGCTGAGCTGGGAAAACTTCAGAGTCTTGAGCTTGTAAGTGAGTCGGAACTGTCTGTCCTCTTTTAGCAAAGCTTCAAAGTGCAAATTAAGGGTGGTGTCTAGAAACAAGGGTGGACAAGGAAATACATTCACTGCTGAACAGCAAATTTTATAAAATACAGAAGATAAGGTTACTTTTGTCTCAGGGGCTTAGGGCCCAATGATCCATTCCAAATTGGGTACCAACAATGGGACAATCAGTTTCTCTTATACCTAAGAACTATTAAAAGAATATTAAAAGCCAATTTTGCACCAAACCATAGGTTAAATATGTTGTACAGGTAAACGTTCACAGCATCGTGTATAAAACAGCATAAACTTAGCAGGGGGCTCACAATAATCTCATGTACTCACCATGGGGGAAGGAAAGAATAGGGTGGTAGCCCGGGTCCAATAGTGCTATACGCTCATTTAGATTCATGGTACTGGGGTGCACGGTTTTCACAAAGGTTTTGCAGCCACACAGGATACATGTCGTGGGGGGCTCACAGCTACACTTCATCGACAGTGGCTTCTGCGGCTGGTTAATAAGAACACAAACTCAAGAGTTACCATCTAAAAACAATGCAGATGTGAAACAACAACAAAAGCTCCAAGATTGACTATTTGCAGCATTCTGTGGTTAAACACAACTTTCAGAAAATTCATAGAATAAAGCGATAAACTGGACAATGCTATCTCCAATTAACCTATCACAATCTTAAAGTTGAATAACCACCTAACTTTCAGCAATAGTTCTTTACTCTCGGCTTACAATAATTTTTTTCATATGTGAGAAGATATATATATATATATATATATTTGTGACTACCTGGGGTACAATGTACTTATGAGCATCCCAGCAAGAACAAGAGAAACAGATCACAAGTAAAAGATGCGTTCTAGCTGCAACATATACGCGCAAATACTTGTAGCACTAGGAGAAAAGCAACAAATATGCAGAAACATTGAAATAAAAAAACAGTTAAGGGTGGTGTCTAGAAACAAGGGTGCTACCAGATTAATTCCTTTCTTTCTGTTTAAGGAGAGTCCACGACTTCATTCCTTACTTGTAGGAAACACAGAACCTGGCCACCAGGAGTCGGCAAAGACACCCCCAGCCAAAGGATTAAATACCTCCCCCACTTCCCTCATATCCCAGTCATTCTGCCAAGGGAACAACAGTAGGAGAAATATCAGGGTATAAAAGGTGCCAGAAGAACAAACATTTTGGTCTGCCCAACTGAGCACATGGGCGGGGCCCGTGGACTCTCCTCATACTGAAGTAAAGGAAATCTGGTTAGCATAATTTATGTTTTCCTACATAATATGAAGAGAGTCCACAGCTTCATTCCCTACTTGTGGGCACATATACCCAAGCTTTAGAGGACACAGAATGAAAATGGGAGAGTAAAAAGAGGCGGACCCTATTCTGAGGGCACCACAGCCTGCAAAACCCTTTCTCCCAAAAGCTGCTTCAGCCGAAGCAAAAACGACAAACTTGTAAAATTTTGAAAAGTATGTAAGGAAGACCAGGTAGCCTCCCTACAACTCTGCTCCATAGAGGCCTCATTCTTAAAGGCCCAAGAGAAAGCCAGAGCTCTAGTTGAATGAGCCTTAATCCTCTGAGGAGGCTTATGTCCCGCTGTCTCATATGCTAAGCGAATAAGACCCCTCAACCAAAAAGATAAGGAAGTGGAAGAGGCCTTCTGCCCTCTACGCTTCCGAGAATAGACAGCAAAGAAGCAGTCTGTCTAAATTCCTTTGTAGATTGAAGATAGAACTTTAAAGCCCGAACCACATCCAAATTATGATGTAACCCTCCTTCGGAGAGGAAGGATTAAGATAAGTTAGGAACCACAATCTCCTGATTGATGTTGCGATCAGAAACTACCTAAGGGAGAAACCTAACCCAGTACGAAGAACAGCTTTAACAGCATGAAAAACTATAAGAACCTTCCAAGACAGTAATGTAATGTCAACCACACTGCATAGGCTCAAACTGAGCCCTCTGGAAAACTTTAAGGACTAGATTTAAACTCTGAGGAGCGGCAGATCTAAACACAGGCCTGATTCTAACCAGAGCCTGAACAAAAGACTGAACATCAGGAAGCTCAGCGAGCCTCTAGGGCAATAAAACAGATAAAGCCGAAATCTGTCCCTTTAGGGAACTAGCAGAAAGGCCCTTCTCCAGACCATCCTAGAGAAAGGAAAATATCCTGAAAACCTTAACCCTATGCCAGGGGAATCCACGCTTTTCACACCAGAATAAGTAGGTCCTCCACGCCTTATGATAGATGCAACGAGTGACCGTCTTTCAAGCTTGAATGAGTATCAATAACTCTCAGAAAAACCTCTCTTGGCTAGGACTAAGCGTTCAATCTTGTCAGGGTTTTTTCCCTGCTTTGTTTGCCATGTGCTGCTGGCAGCCATTTTACTCGCCTCTCTTGCTGATTCTGGTGCATACTGTGTGATGCTGATCATTTCCTGCACTTCCTTTTATGGCCAGACTGGTATACATCATCCGTGTGAGACAGGATGCAGTCTCAGAATTGTGATGTCATCACTTATTATTTAAAGGGCCTCTGTTTAGTATGCTTTGCCCTTGCGTTGTCTCAGACCTGTTTGTGAGAGCTCCTGTGTATTACCTGGCTGTCTGACGTCCCTCCTGGTTCCTGATCCCTGGCTTGTTCCTGACTCTGCTGTTCTACTTGTTCCTGATTCCGGCTCGTCTGACTACTCGCTTTGGCTCCTGACTCGGCTCGTCTGACTACCAGCTCTGGTTTTGATTCCTGGCACCCTGACAAATCTCCACGCAGTCAGCCTCAGAGAATCTAGATTTTGAACAAAAGGGCCGTGTTCCCTGCGACAATGTAACCTCCATGGAGGAGATGAAGACATCCCCACCAGATCCGCGAACCACGTCCTTTGCGGCCATGATTGAGCAATTAGTATTGCTGAAGCTTGCTCCTGCTTGATGTGTGCCACTATCTTAGGGAAAAGTGGTAAGGGTGGAAAAATGTAAACTAGATTGAACCTCCAAGGCACTGCTAATGCATCTATTAGCCCCGCCTGAGGATCCCTGGACCGCGACCCATATCTGGGTAGCTTGGTATTGAGCCGGGACGCCAGGAGATCTATCATCAGCGTCTCCCATCTGACGCAAATCTCCGCAAATACCTCGGGATGGAGAGACCATTGCCCCAGATAAAAGGATTGTCTGAGGAAATCCGCTTCTCAGTTGTCCACACCCTGAATGTGGATCGCTGACAGCGAGCAGTTGAGGGCCTCCGCCCATTCTAGAATCAGAGATACTTCCTTCATTGCTAGGGAGCTCCTCATGTGATGAAAGGCAAAGAATGACAGATATGAGGGAAGTGGGGAAAGGAATTTAAGCCTTTGGCTGGGGTGTCTGCCCTCCTCCTGGTGGCCAGGTTCTGTATTTCCCACAAGTAAGGAATGAAGCTTTGGACTCTCCTCATATTAAGGAAATACTGTTTCTCTAAAATCATTGCTTTCTAGGTGAATAGGAGAGCTTGCATGGGTACAATTAAAACACTAAAAAATAAAAGCACTAAATTCAAGGATAAATCTGCTCTGGCAGGAAGGCAGGTTAAAGGGACAGAAGTCAAAATTAAAAACTCATGATTCAGAGCGTGCAATTTTAAACAACTTTCCAATTTAGTTCTGTTCTCAAATTTGCTTTGTTCTCTTGGTACCTTTTATTGAAGAGCAAAACTAGGTAGGCTCATAAGAGCTCAGGAGTGTGCACGTGTCATTAGTACTCTATGGCAGCAGTGTTTTGCAACATTGTTTAACAAAGCTAAAAATAATGTTACAAAACGAATCATAAAAGTTTAATTTTGACTTTACTGTCCCTTTAACTTATACACCGCAACAACCAACATTATTAGAATGAAAGATTTTTTATTATTTTTTTAAAACAAAGGGAAGGGGGAACTAACTTGACAAACATTCAAAAGGTAAAAATGAATACTATAAGAGTCTTACCTTCCTACTAAGGGAGGACACTGCATTTGACCTAACCAGCCTCCGTTTCTTGTGTCCACGAAGGGGCCGGGTTCTGGCAGCTACGCAGCTGGTGTCTGATGGAGCAGGTGTTGTGGAAAGGCCGTCCAAACGTCTCTTTTTACCAAGCACCTCCTCTGGATCCAGGTCTTCTGTAGAGCCGTTGCAAGACAGACTGGTGCGAACACTAGAAAAGAAGTAAAAAATTACAGGTAAAAATTCCCAAATCCGGAATTCAAACCCCACAATTATACCGAAATCCAAACTCTCATTAGTATTTTTTATAAAATAAAATTATTTTTCTCCAACAGCAAGCCAAAAACCAAACCAAAGGCACAGAAGTTGGTTCTGTAGTAAAATGAAAATAGTCTATAATACTGGATTACAGTACTGTATCTATTTCTGATGGTACTATGTATACAAAAGTATTAAAAATGATCTACAACTACCATTAGGTTACATGTATAAGCTGTATTATGACATTTAAATAATGCCTAAATGACATAAGATACTGTTTACACTTGGTCCCATTTTACAAATGCAAATATTCCAAAATCCAAACCAGTTTAAATAAAGGGTTTTGTACTTGTACTAAGATAACATTTCAACTGAATAATACAAATTCATTGTTTTAAGTTAAGACTTCAATTCTATCTACCAGTAAATGCGTAAAGACATTTCCACGACTGCTCATCACAGCTTTTCAATACTGCAAACACAAAAAAGTAGGTCGCCTAGATGTGGAAGGAAAATCTAGGGTTTCTCAATAGATATTCTTACGCCAACAGAAAGCCAGGGATGTCTTAAGGTCACGGCTACCACTATTTTTCTTAAAGGACCATTTAACTTAACATTTCAACAACGTATAAAATGTTTCATGATTGCAAGTGAATTATTATCGCAATAAACAATTTATTTTGCTACCTTTTTCTGTAAAAAAGATCTAAAAATTAAGCTCGTTTAACTTTCTCTCAGGAAGGTTTGGGTTAATACTTTAATTTACCAAAGCTTTTGTTTACTTCACCCCCTCCCCGCTCTAAGATTCTCAGCAGTCACGTTTATAAAAAGTGGATTATCAGTCTTACATCATCAATCATGCAATAGTAACTAAGTTGAAGTAGTGATAAACCACCATAAGGGAAGAGATAAGGGACGCTTCCCAAGTCTCTCATTGACAAAATGAAGCTTCAGTTTTCATTGCAAAATAATTCTCAGATATGAAGGTTCAAAATCATGTAGTTTACAATTTGTGTTTAGTGGTCCATTAATCTTCATGAATCTCCAGTGCAACTAGTTCTAGGACAGGAACAAGTAGGGCCAGAGGAGATTACTATAATACGGTGAAAATGTCCACAGCTCATGCATCTGAAACAAGGAAGAAACAAATCTCTGGGATCAGATATATAATGTGACTTTTCAAATACTGAATAAGTTGATAAAAAAAAACTTAAATTATGCTTACCTGATAATTTTCTTCTCTTCTGATGGAAAGAGTCCACAGCTGCATTCATTACTTTTGGGAATAAAGAACCTGGCCACCAGGAGGCGGCAAATACACCCCAGCCAAAGGCTTACATACTCCTCCCACTTCCCTCATCCCCAAAGTCATTCTGCCGAGGAACAAGGATCAGTAGAAGAAAGATCAGGATGAAAGGTGCCAGAAGAATAAATGACGCCCCACATAAAAAAATACAGATGGGGGAGCTGTGGACTCTTCCCATAAGAAGAAAATTATCAGGTAACATAATTTAAGTTTTTCTTCTTAAATCCCCAGCTGCATTCATTACTTTTGGGAAAACAATACCCGAGCTATAGAGGACATTGAAAGCCAAGACGGGAGGGAACAATAGGCGGCCTATTCTGAGGGCACCAAAAAACTTCGAGAGCACACTCTAATCAATCTAAACCGCAAGACCTACACATAGGTCTCCAAAAGGGGGAAGCACATTACCTTTAACGAGGCCCACTGCACCCCCACGAATGAGAGGTTACAACCAGAACTTGAAGGTGGATTGGAACCCTGGACCTTCTGCTTGCAAGCCCAGGGAGCTAGACCTAGATCCCGAAGATGACAACGCATCTCAGAACCTACTCCCAGCCAGCCAGGGGAACAGAAGAACCGCAACACCAGTTTAAAAACGAGCGGAAGAATGGCCACAGCCATCCCAACCGAGCACGGGTGCCAACCCGACTCCTTAAGAACAGATGACAATGTCGTAGAGCCAAAGGAATCTAGCAAAGGTCCCAACATAGTCTTGACACGGAGCCAGCAAGACTCCAGATGGAACATAACCCAGAGAGAATGCCGCTCTCTGAAAGGTAGCTCTCAGTTCCAACCTCCTGAATCCAGGAGAAGCTTTAAGAAAAGGACCACACCTCCATAAGGAGGAGAATAAGCCCCCACCCTAAGAAAAAGAATGTGGCCAGAAAGGCAGAGCACCTGCCCACAAGACAAAGCCACAGGCTAAAGGAAAAATCAAATCTCCAATGCAAACAAACTTGGAAGGAATCCCCCTACAAAATTAGCTTGCTAACACATCCAATGTGCAATAGTTGCAGCAGTGACACTGCAAACCCATTCGCCTGCAGAGCAGTGAATCCATAAGGTTACTACAGCAAGCTGACCAAGAGAAACCGACCATAAAGTCTTAAGTCAAGCCCAATGAGCATCGGCACTCAGAAAACCTGGTCAACCAAGACCAGGTCAATTAGAGTAAAGGTCATAGCCTAAGTTCCCTGTAACTGGGGAACCCCGAACCCGCCCTAGAGCCTAAAAGTCTGGTAACATTCAACGGGATCCACAAGGGAAAACGCTGAGTGAAGCCTCAGCAACCGGAAGCACCAGGGTGAAGATGGGTCCGAGCCCCCAATTGTTTAGACAAACAATAACTGAGAACTTAACACCGCGTCTGATATAAAAAACAGACCCACAGGGAGATATCAATGCAATATCCAGATCAACCCGAATAACGAGAATAACTCGCAAGTCCCGACCCAAGGAAGAAACCACCCCTTTCCGAAGTCCAACGCTCCAAAGGAGCTAAGGCTTTAAGTAGTACAACACCACTAGAGCCCATAGACGCTCAAACAGCCACAGGACCACAAGCAAGGGGATACCTCGAGGCCAAAAACACTCGAGCAAAGGCTGGTCTCCACATCATCTCCATACAATCAGAGGATAACCGAGAGAAAAGATGCAGAGCATCCCCAGCTCCGGGGAAGAACCCTAAGCAGAGCCCAAAGGAGACCACGCCCAGAGTCCTTAAAAGGGAATAACCATCTCCCGGAGGGAAAATAAGGTCCCTAAAAGGAGACCTAACCCACATGGAGAAAACGGAGGGACCAAAAAGGTCTCATGAAAACAGCTGGATATTACACAGACAATGTGCAAATAGCCGCAGCTGGTTACAGTTTGCAAGTCTTCCGCGGCTAGGCAGCTAAGCTACCCATCAGGCTACTAGCTGCTGAAGGACCAAGTCCAAAAAGGACAATCCCAGAGCCTCAGAATGCCAAACCGCCCGAATCGGCAGCAAGAGGGCGCTAAGCCCTCCAACCCTCCACAGCATGGGGGAGGAAAACTCTAGGTCCTGATAATATCAGATGCAAGAGAGTGACGCAGCAGAACTCCCCTGACCAAGACAACCAGATTGAGTGCTAATAAGGACTGAAACAATCCTTCCTGCCTCACAGACCCACATGTCCTCTAGAATGCTTAGCTGAACTTGTTGAAACAAAAACAAGAAACACATGACAATATGAGCACTCTGCGTCTCGACCGGGCCAGCCAAGCAGAAACAGTGCCACGTGTCTGAACATCCGAGACAGAAAAACCCAAACAGGACTAGCCTGCCGCCAGTGTCCTAACTGTCAAGATTCATAAATCCTCCCTCAGAGGGGAAGAAGGAATAACAGACAAACATAGGATTAACATGTCCCTTAAACTTCCGCAGAAGTAACTGAGTATTGAACCCAGATAGTTCCCGAAGGAAACAAACACAAAAATAAAAGACATCCTAATTGGATAAAAGAAAATATAAGGCAACCCGTAGGTTAACGCCCAAGAAGAAACAGGCCTACCCGCAGGACCAGCCAATCGGAACCCTGATCGTCCAACAAAACTGGGAAGGATCTCAATAACAGACAATCAGGAGATTGCTTCATCCCCTCATGTCTAATGAGGTGAGCCATTCGAAGTAGAAGACAGTGAATTCCCGTATCCGTTAAGGATAGGGTCGCCTAATAACTAAAAAACATGTCTGAGTAATACGCGAAGGCGCACTATTCTGTAACGAAAGGCACAACACTCAGGAACAGCTACACTCACAGGTCACTGTACAGGCCCTCCCAAGGCCGGGAGACCCGGGACAATAGGGCATGAGCACAATCGCAAATAAACGTCTGGACTCTGCCGACGAATAATCGCCAAAAATATGTGGAAGCAAAAATGTGCTGCAACCTCGGGGGTGGGGGGGCATACCGAACATAACATTGACATGTGTCAATGAAGTCAAACCGGATTCTTCACAGGACGAAGACTCTGAATCTGAAATTTGAACAGTCTCTGCATCAGAATCCTCAATAACTGGATAGAGAAAATGCAAATATGGACTATAAGAAAAACAAAAACTAAACGGCACCTGGCACCCACAATGGCTCGGGCACTCACCACCTTCTATGAACCAGACCCCTGCGGACCAGAATTTCTCTGTCCCCACATGGTTAGGTATGCAGAAATGGAAGACCAGAACGTAATCACGCCCAGTCACAAGGTGAACCGTACAGTCCAAAAAAGCGCGCCCAACCATAAGGTTGCGTCACTTCCAAAGGCCTTTATGTTCCAAGCCATGAGCCCAGTTAACACAACACAAGCAGATTAAATCACATAAAAAGGATTAAAAAAAAACCCTGTTCAATAATCCCCCTCAGGAGATATTAACCCTTGATTCCAAGATAAAAAACGAGTCCCACTGAAACCCTATAGTCTAGTAAATCCCGCAAGGTAGGCACCTCACCGGAAACATTTGTATGACAGTACATTCATGAAGCAGTAAAATGAAACGATCTTACCAGAATCTATGCCGTGGAAACAGGAACACAGCCCTTCAAGTGTGACAGATAGTATCGCCTCCGTCATGGACTTGAGAGAAGAAAGCAGGCAGCAAAGCGAAGTTAGACAACGCTGATTGCTTATGGAGCTGTTAAAATGAGTCGGGATGGTTTTGCAGAAAGACTCTTCCTGCATCTCTGGACTAACTTTCATCCAGGCCCTTACTGAGAGACTGACAGGATTACTTAAAACTCCCGACCCATGTCGAAGAGTACTAACCTCCATAAGAGACAAAAAAAAAACTTCTGACACTTCTCTGGCAACCTCCTGGGACGAAAGGCAAAGAATGACTGGGGATGAGGGAAGTGGGAGGAGTATTTAAGCCTTTGGCTGGGGTGTCTTTCTCAGCTGTACATGTATTGAAAGGTCAGAACGACTCTGGGTACATTTATCTGTACGCATTGATCTACAAACTAACGCCTTACATTGATTTTGTAATACTGCTTTTCCATTCTTAGGTGCTAGAAAACTTGGTCAAGCATTCCCAGTAAGGATCTATCAGAAATCTGCTTGCATATAGATATGACTCATGCACCAGGACAATACCTTGTTTTTGCAAAGAAGGAATGTGGAGTAGTGTGTCTCATTTTGTTGTAAAAGATACTAAACACACATTTTTTTCTTTAATGATTCAGATAGAGCAGCAATTTTAAGCAACTTTTTAATTTACTCCTATAATCAATTTTTCTTCGTTCTCTTGCTATTTATTTTTGTTTCAAAACCTGGGTTACACTTGCTTATTGGTTAGCCAAATGGAGCCACCAATAAGCTAGCGCTATCCAGGGTGCTGAACCTAAAATGGGCCAGTCCCTAAGCTTTACTTTCCAGCTTTTTAAATAAAGATTTCAAGAGAACGAAGAAAAATAGGAATAAATTAGAAAGTTCCTTAAAATTGCTACTCTATCTGAATTAAGGGAAAAAACAACATAATTTATGTTTACCTGATAATTTTATTTATTTCCAGATATGGTAAGTCCACGGAATCATCAATTACTAGTGGGAATATCTCTTCTGGCCAGCAGGAGGCAGCAAAAAGCAACACAGCAAAGCTGCTATATATGTCACTTCCCTTACCCATAACCTCCATTCATTCAGCCGAAGGGAAAATGGAAAAAGATGATAACACAAAGGTGTAGAGGTGCCTGAGGTTTTAGTTAAAAATAACAATCTTAAAATAAAGGGTGGGCCGTGGACTCACCATATCCAGAAATAAATACATTTATCAGGTAAGCATAAATTATGTTTTATTTCCTAAGATATGATGAGTAAACGGAATTATCAATTACTAGTGGGAACCAATACCCAACCTAGAGGACACAGATGATTAGGGAGGGACAAGACGGGTAAACTAAACAGAAGGCACCACTGCATGAAGAACATTTCTCCCAAAAGAAGCCTTAGCTGAGACAAAAATATCAAATTAGGAAAAAGTATGCAGAGAGGACCAAGTTGCAGCCTTGCAAATCTGTTCTACAGAAACTTCCTTCTTGAAAGTCCAATAAGAAGGGACAGCCCTAGTGAAATGAGCTGAAATTCTCTCAGGAGGCTGCTGTCCAGCAGTCTCAAACCAAACGCATTATACTACTCAACCAAAAAGAAAGAAGTAGCTGAAGCTCTCTGACCTTTATGTTTCCCAGAGAAACAAACCGCAAACTGGCCACAATCCTTAGTCACCTGTAGATGGAAAATAAAAGCACACACACAAAACACCAAAGTTGTGCAACAAATGTTCCATATGAGTAGATAAGGACACAGAGAAGGGACAACAATTTTCTGATTAATATATCTATCCGAAACCACTTAGGAAGATAACCTAACTAGTACGAATAACCGCCTTAACTGCACGAAAGATAAGGCGAATCACACTGCAAAACAGAGCTTTGAGACTCTCCAAGCAGAAAAGATAGCTAGCAATGAGAAACAAAACCTTCCAAAATAACCTAATATCTACGGAAAGTAAAAGCTCAAACAGAGCCTACTGCAAAACTTTGAGAACAAGGGTAAAACCCTAAGGGGGCGCAACCGACTTAAACATAGGCCTGATGTAGACCAGTGCCTAACAAAAAGATTGCACATCTGGCACGTCCACCAGATGCTTATGTAGCAAAAAAGACAATGCAGAAAACTGACCCTTCAGGGTACTGACTAACAAACCCTTCTCCAGACCACCCTGGAGAAAGGATAAAAAATTCAGAAAAACCCCCGCTTAGACAAAACTAAGCGTCCAATCTTCAAGCAGTCAGCTTCAGAGATTTAGATGAAGGAAAAGACCAAGAATCAGAAGTCCTTCCTCAGAGGTAGTCTCCAAAGTGGAGAGACCACATTTAGGTCTGCATACCAGATCCTGCGAAGCCACGCATGGGCTAATAAAATCACTGCCGCTCTCATCTGAAAATAAATACGAGTAATGACTCGTGGAAAGAGAAAAAAAAAAAAAAGGTATGCAAGACTGAAATCCAAGAAAAACGTCAGAACATCAGGACGGTCTGTGGATCACATGACCATAAACCGTACTTTCGAAACTTGGAGACGCCAACTCCTGAAAACCCCCATGTGAGGGTCTACCTAGAGAACACTTTGGGATGGAAATGCTCACTCCCCAGGATGAATTATCAGTCTGTTTAGAAGTTAGACTCCCAATTGTCCACTTCTGGAAAGTGGATGACCGACAGCAAATGTGAGCTTCCTCTCACTGAACAATCCAAGTCACCTCCTACATGGCTAAGGAACTCCTAGTTCCTCCCTAATGGTTAATATAAACCCTAGAGGTGATACTGTCCGACTGGAACCAAGCTAGGGACGACTGAGGTCAAGTCATCAGAGCATTGCTAATTGCTCTCAACTCCAAGATGTTTTATGAGAGCAGACACTTTCGAGTTCATAAAGACCCAGACAGCTTACCAGCCCAGCAGGTTGGCATTCGTGTTCACAACACCCAGGAATATCTCCAGAAGCACACGCCTGGAGATAGATACTCCTGAAAATATACTATGGAAGAAAGTCTTGTCATCTGAACTAAATCTATCCTTTAAGACAGATCCGAAAGTTCTCCATGTCATGGAAAATAGCAAAAGGAATGATGTCCATGGAACACCATCAGACCAATTCCCTCTATACACAGGGTCACAGAAAAGTGAAGAAATATCAACTGCAGCAAAATCCAAACTTCCAACCTCCTGGTTGCAAGATGGCTAAGCTATCCACCGGCCACTAAAAACTTACTGTTGGCCGGACAGAAGACTGCAATGTGGGGAAAGGGAATAAATCCTTTATTTTCTGACCTCTGAAAGACATCTCCTAGATAAAGAATCAAATAAAGGTCCAAACATGGCACCATGGTGTTCCCAGGTGGTCTCCCATCCAGGTACTGACCAGACCTGACCCTGCATAACCTCCGAGATCAAACGAAATCAGGTGCATTCAGGGTATTGTGGCGGTAGTCCCAAATAAATTACCCTTGTGGAAAAAACAAGGGAACTCTTCTCCAGATTTATTTCCCATCCCCGGAAAAGAAGATTGGACAAGATCTCTTTAAGAGTTAGCTCGAAGTCAGGATGATACCTGAACTATATATTGTCCAGAAAAACACACTTGCAATATCCCAAAACCTAAACGTCTGACTGGGAAGGCGCTAGGGCTGGGCGATATGGGCAAATTCCCAAGATTCCACTTTAAAAGAAAGGCAAATGACAAAGAATAAAGGGAGGGGTTCAGTGTTTAAAATCAACACTTTTATTCAGGAAGTGCTCCGCAATCACTCAAAGTACTCACTCCCCATAATCCCAGTCAATACTTCAGGGTAACAGCTTATCTAACCCAATGGTGTCTGGCTCCTGTAATGCCGTTGTGTGCGATGTTGCGTAGAGGGGTTCCGTGTCTCGAGACAGTATGTGGTTCACAATCCACTGGCCCTCCTCTCGCCTGTTAGCATCTCCGCTTCTCATGCGGTACACACAGACACTTCCCATGACGTCAGCGTTGGGGGAGGAAGAGTAAAGTTAGGTGACCAGGTGGTGCTACGGAAATCTGCAGGAAGGTAAGGATCAACTGGATAATAGTACTGTAGAAAGCAACGATCCACTCCTTCAATGGGTAAAAAAAATACTTTATTCAAAACTTGTTTAAAAGCATAAACCGAAGCTCCAAGGATAGAACATAGCAGGTGCAGCAATAGGGCTGTGCCCGCTATGTTCTATCCTTGGAGCTTCCGTTTAAGCTTTTAAACAAGTTTTGAATAAAGTGTTTTTTTACCCATTGAAGGAGTGGATTGTTGCTTTCTACAGGCAAATGACATTAGCCTATCCTCTGCGGGAGAGCTTGGGGCCAGCTCAGTGCCATTACTGAGACTATTGAGCGCTCCACAAAGTTCTGGTTCCAATGTCAGGGTTAGGCTTTCCCCCTGTTAGCTCAGAAGATCATGCAGAAGGTGGTCCAGGAGTCCAGACATAGTGAGAGGGGAGAGAAGGTGCTTGCACAGGGAGAGACAGACCCGGTTTACTCGGCAGCGGAGGGCTAGCCTATATGAGTCCCCTCCTGTACGTCATAGGGGGCGGGGCTAAAAATTGCATACTCTCGGTTTTAAAACGCAGCGATTAATTGTGGATTTAAAAAGCATGAGCGATTAATAGTGCAGTCCTAGATGGCGCAAACTAAGAAAACTAGAGAAGATTCCGATTAAGGAAACAAATCTCTCAGGTCTAACTTCGTTATGAACAGGCCCACTAGAACCAAAGGAGAAAGGATACTACTTTGAAGGACAGAATCTGAAATGAGGTAAATACCTATATCCCGTTCCCAAACCGGGACTGGAATAGTCACTCCCAGAGATGAAGACCCTGAATCCAGTTCAAAGAATGCCCCTCATCCTACTTGGATTGCAGATACTCTAGAAAGAGAAATCTGCCCCTGGGAGGAAAACTTAGATTGGACTTGAAAAGGCATGACCCAAACAAAGTCTCATCCATAAAAGGAGACACTAGAAGCGTGTATTTGAGAAACGAGGATATAAGATATTATTTGTATGGCATATATGACAAACGACTTTTATATGTTCTTCTTTTATGTTGCATTGCTCTAATTGTCATATGAACTGTTTGCTTGAATTGGTATATAAATAAATAAATAAAATAAAAAAAGCGTGTATTTGTAGGAAACAGAAATTGAATCTGCAACTGCAGAACTATAAAGCCTAGGCTGTACCACTAAACCACAGGTAGGCTTCTCAGCTGACCATAGATTTCAGCCACCATGCCAGGTGGCTAGTTCAGCAAGTCTAATAAGACAAGACATTGCTCTAAATGAACAATTAAATCTCCAGCTTCTTACCTATGTCAGAAAGAAAACTAGATTATCTCCGCAGAGATCTAAGTTCTCTGAATAAACGTAGAAAGTTCACTTCTACTAAAGACACCGTGCATTTCAAGAGAGATAGTTTTAGGAAATCCTAAAAAGGACGTGAGACAGGGAGAAATATCCCCAGATTCTCTATAACAATCCTTTGAACATCTTACAGCACCTCTAGAACCCTTTCAGAGAGGAAAGAAAAATATAGAACCGATAAAGTTCACAAAACTCCAAAGGAAAGACGATAGGGATCGGTTTCATCCAGTCAGCCAAGACCTGACAAAAACTAAATTTATGCTTACCTGATAAATTACTTTCTTTTTACGATATGACGAGTCCATGGATTTCATCCTTACTTGTGGGATAGTAACCTCCTGCTAACAGGAAGTGGCAAAGAGCACCACAGCAGAGCTGTATATATATAGCCCCTCCTTTCCCCTCCAGTCATTCGGCCGAAGGTTATAGGAAGAGAAAAGGAAAGGCTAAAAAGGTGCAGGTGTGACTGAAGTTTTAAAAAAATAAAAATAAACCTGTCTTAAAATAACAGGGTGGGCCGTGGACTCGTCATATCGTAAAAGAAAGTAATTTATCAGGTAAGCATAAATTTAGTTTTCTTTTACAAAGATATGACGATCCTTACTTGTGGGAAACATATACCAAAGCAATAGGACACGGATGAAAGGGAGGGACAAGACCGGAACCTAAACGGAAGGCACCACTGCTTGAAGAACCTTTCTCCCAAAGATAGCCTCAGAAGAAGCAAAAGTATCACATTTGTAAAATTTGGAAAAAGTGTGAAGGGACGACCAAGTTGCAGCCTTACAAATCTGTTCAGATGCATCGTTTTTAAAAGCCCATGTGGAAGCCACAGTCCTAGTAGAATGAGCCGTAATTCTTACAGGAGGCTGCTGTCCAGCAGTCTCATATGCCAGGCTGATGATACTTCTCAGCCAAAAAGAAAGAGGTAGCCGTAGCTTCCTGACCCCTACGCTTTCCAGAATAAACAATGAATAATGAAGACGATTGACGGAAATCCTTAGTTGCCTGTAAGTAAAACTTAAAGGCACGGACCACGTCCAAGTTATGTAACAGACGCTCCGTCGTAGGAGGAGGATTAGGACACAAGGAAGGAACAACAATTTAGTGATTAATATTCTTATTTGAAACAACCTTAGGAAGAAATCCAGGTTTGGTACGTAAAACCACCTTATCAGAATGAAAAAAGAGATGAGGCGATTCACACTAATGCTGAAAGAAGAAATAGCAACCAAAAACAGAACTTTCCAAGATAACAGTTTAATATCTATGGAATGCATAGCTTCAAACGGAACCCCTTGCAGAACTCGAAGAACTAAATTCAAACTCCAGGGAGGAGTAATAGGTCTAAATACAAGCTTAATACTAGACAGTGCCTGACAAAAAGACTGAACATCTGGTATATTTGCCAAACGTCTGTGAAACAGAATTGACAAAGCTGAAATTTGTCCCTTTAAGGAACTTGCAGATAACCCTTTCTCCAATCCCTCTTGGAGAAAAGACAGAATCCTAGGAATCCTAACTTTACTCCATGAGTAACCCTTGGATTCACACCAATAAAGATATTTACGCCATATCTTATGATAAATCTTTCTAGTGACAGGCTTTCTAGCCTGTAACAAAGTACTAATAACTGAATCATAGAATCTTCGCTTCGATAAAATCAAGCGTTCAATCTCCACGCAGTCAGCTGTAGAGAAATTCGATTTGGATTTTGAAAAGGACCTTGAATGAGAAGGTCCTGTCTCAATGGAAGTTTCCACGGTGGCAGAGAGGACATGTCCACTAGATCCGCATACCAAGTCCTGCGTGGCCACGCAGGCGCTATCAGGATCACTGACGCTCTCTCCTGTTTGATTCGTACAATCACGCGTGGGAGGAGAGGAAACGGCGGAAACACATAAGCTAGGCTGAACGACCAAGGTACTGCCAAGGCATCTATCAGTTCGGCCTGAGGATCCCTTGACCGGGATCCGTACCTTGGAAGTTTGGCATTCTGTCAGGATGCCATCAAATCCAATTCCGGTCTGCCCCATGTGAGAATCAATGAGGCAAATACCTCCGGGTGAAGTTCCCACTCCCCCGGATAAAAAGTCTGTCGACTTAGAAAATCTGCCTCCCAGTTCTCTACTCCTGGGATGTAGATCGCTGACAGATGACGAGAGTAGGCTTCCGCCCAACTGATTATCTTGGATACCTTTATCATCGCTAAGGAACTCCTTGTTCCCCCATGATGATTGATATATGCCACAGTCGTGATGTTGTCCGACTGGAATCTGATGAATTTGTCCGAAGCCAACTGAGGCCACACCTGAAGCGCATTGAATATCACTCAGTTCCGGGATATTGATTGGAAGAACACCCTGAGCACCCTGAGCCTTCAGGGAGTTCCAGACAGCACCCCAGTCCAGAAGGCTGGCATCTGTTGTCACTATCACCCACAAGGGTCTGCAGAAACAAGTCCCTTGGGACAGATGATCCGGCTACAACCACCAAAGAAGAGAGTTTCCGGTCTCTTGATCCAGATTTATCTGAGGAGATAAATCCGCATAATCCCCATTCCGATGTCCATTGCCGCTACCATTAATCCAATTACTTCCATACATTGAGCCACTGATGGCCGAGGAATGGACTGAAGTGATCGGCAAGTATTTAGAATCTGTTTTTCCGACCTCCGTCAGAAATATTTTCATTGTTACCGAGTCTATCAGAGTTACCAAGAAAGGAACCCTTGTCTGTGGGACAAGTGAACTCTTCTATGTTCTCCTTCCAACCGTGAGTTCTCAGAAAAGACAACACTGTGTCCGTGTGAGACTTTGTCAAATGATATGTTGACGCCTGAATCAGAATATTGTCCAGATAAGGCGCCACCGCTATTCCTCGCGGTCTGAGAACCGCCAAAAGAGACCCTAGAACCTTTGTGAAGATTCTGGGCGCCGTGGCCAACCCGAAAGGAAGAGCCACGAACTGATAATGTTTGTCCAAGAAGGCAAACCTTAGAAACCGATGATGATTCCTTGTGGATTGGAATATGAAGGTAAGCATCCTTCAAATCCACAGTAGTCTTATATTGACCCTGGATCATTGGTAACATTGTTTGTATAGTCTCCATCTTGAATGATGGAACTCTGTTTAGACACTTGAGATCTAAAATGCGTCTGAACGTTCCCTCTTTTTTGGGAACCACAAATAGGTTTGAGTAAAACCCCAGTCCCTGTTCCGATTCTGGAACTGGACAAATTACCCCCATAGTAGAAAGGTATTTTACACAGCGTAAGAACGCCTCTCTTTATCTGGTTTGCAGATAATCTTGAAAGATGAAATCTCCCTCTTGGGAGAAAATCCTTGAATTCCAATTGATAACTGTGGGTCACTATTTCTAGTGCCCAGGAATCTTGAACATCTCTTGCATAAGCCTGAGCACAGAAAGAGTCTGCCCCCTACTAGATCCGGTCCCGTATCGGGGGCCACCCCTTCATGCTGTCCTAGGACCAGCAGTGGACTTTTTGGATGGTTTACCCTTATTCCAGTTCTGATTGGGTCTCCAGACTGACTTAGATTGGGTGAAATTCCCTTCCTGCTTTGAAGAGGAAGATGAAGCAGGGGGTCCTCCTTTAAAGTTCCAAAAGGAACTAAAATTATTCTGTTTACCCCTCATTTTAACCGACTTATCCTGAGGTAGGGCATGGCCCATACCCTCCTGTAATATCAGAAATGATTTCCTTCAATTCTGGCCCAAAAAGGGTCTTACCTTTAAAAGGGAATAGCTAAAAGCTTATGTTTTGATGACACATCAGCAGACCAAGATTTGAGCCATAATGCTCTACGTGCTAAAATAGCAAATCCTGCATATTTTGCCGCTAATTTAGCAATTTGAAAAGCGGCATCAGTAATAAAAGAATTAGCTAGCTTAAGAGCTTTAATTCTATCTAAGATGTCATCTAATGGAGTCTCAACCTTAAGAGACTTTTCTAGAGCCTCAAACCAAAAAGCTGCTGCAGTAGTTACTGGAACAATGCAAGCCGTAGGTTGTAAAAGAAACCCCTGATTAACAAATAATTTCTTTAGTAAACGCTCTAACTTCTTATCCATAAGGTCCTTAAAAGCACAAATATCCTCAATTGGTATAGTAGTACACTTAGCTAGGGAACATATAGCTCCCTCTACCTTAGGGACCGTTTGCCATGAGTCCCGAATGGTATCCGATATGGGAAACATTTTCTTAAAATTAGGAGAGGGAGAAAACGGTATACCTGGCCTATCCCATTCCTTTCTAATAATTTCCGAAATTTTCTTAGGAACCGGAAAAACATCAGTGTAAGTAGGAACTTCCAAATATTTATCCATTTTACACAACTTCTCTGGAGGAATCCCAATAGGATCACAATTATCCAGAGTCGCTAAAACCTCCCTAAGTAACAGGCGGAGGTGTACCAGCTTAAATTTAAATGACATAGCATCCAAATCTGTCTGAGGCAAAACATTCCCTGAATCAGAAATTTCCCCCTCAGACAGTAATTCCCTAATCCCCAACTCAGAGCACTGTGAGGGAACATCAGAAATAGCTAATAAAGCATCAGTGGATTAAGTATTTACATTAATACTTGACCTACTGCGTTTACCCTGCAACACTGGTAACTTAGATAATACCTCTGTAAGGGTAGTTGACATAACTGCAGCCATCTCCTGCAGAGTAAAAGAATTAGACGCACTAGAAGTACTAGGCGTCGCTTGTGTGGGCGTTAAAGGTTGTGACACTTGGGAAAATTGGATGGCATATCCTGTTTCTCTTCAGACTGAGAATCATCCTTAGGCACACTTTCTTTGTTTAAAATATGCTTTTTACATTGTAAGGCCATTTCAGTACAAAAGCTACACAATGATAGAGGGGGTTGCACAAAGGCTTCTAAACACATAAAACAATGAAAAACCTCAATGTCAGACATGTTGAACAGACTAGTAGTACCACAAAAGTCGTTTAAACACTTATTTATTGCAAAAAATAAACATTTGAAAAAAACGTGTACTGTGCCTTTAAGAAAGTGGCGCCTACCTGCTGTAGCGCCTACCTGCCCCCAGGGTACTTCGAAACAAGTTTCCAACCCTTCAGACCAGCTACACAGTCCAGGAGCCTTCCAAGTTACTGCTTGCTGCTGCTTAGCTTGAAGGAAGTGCGCACCTGAGCGTGCGAAACTAAGCTCCGCCCCTTAAGGTCAAAGTCAGAGTAGGCCCAAACAAAACCACATGGAAATGCGGTTTTGCATCCAGAGTAAAAGTATACACAGAATACAACCCTCAAACATAAAATAAACAAGTTTTAAATGCCAAAAATAAAAAAACTTAACACATCGTTTTTTTTACATAGTCTCCCATGTCACATAATGCCCAAATATCAACTAAAGAAAAATATAATATAGGGACTCTAGTAATATCCCTCTTATAATAGGATTTACTGCGTATCCCATTCCCATATAAGGAAATAATGCCAGCCAGTTCTGATACACCAAGTCTCCACAGAAAAAAAGGCTGCACATACCTTAATGCTGCTTGTAGCATGAAACCGGTCTCCACACTGAAGATGTCTCATGGTTACCTTCAGAAGTCTTTGTGGGAACCAGCGTGGATCTTAGTTACAACTGCTAAGATCATCAACCTCAGGGCAGAAATCTTCTTCCATATCCCCCTGAGGAAAACAGTATGCACCGGTACCATTTAAAATAAAAAAACTTCTTGATTGAAGAAACTAAAACTAACACCTCACTTTACCATGTCTTCCTAGTATAACACAGGCAAAGAGAATGACTGGAGGTGGACTGGAGGTGGAGGGGAAGGGAGGGGCTATATATACAGCTCTGCTGTGGTGCTCTTTGCCACTTCGTGTTAGCAGGAGGTTAATATCCCACAAGGATGAAATCCGTGGACTCGTCATATCTTTGTAAAAGAAATAAGAGGCTTTGAAGCAAATAACTGAAGGATACCACTTCAGTAACAGATGAAGGAATTATACTGTCCAGATCTGAGATTTCAGCCTCAGAAACTACCAGTGAATCCTCCTCACTAACTTGGAAGACAAACCTGTGTAGCAGCATGTGGAGCAGAAACCCTCTTATCTGAGACTTAAAATGTAATCTTGACTTTTCCCTAAAGTAAAGGAAAACAGACTAAGCCACAGATACCGCAGAAGATACCTGAGCTTGCAACTTCTGTAAGCAAATACACTCCTCCAGGAGATTGAGAGGAACCAGAAGGCACTGCATGTGACGCCATATAGGTTTGGGACATAAAAGGAGAAAGCTGTGGCAGTGCCTTAACAGCAACATCCTTGGAGACAAAGTTCAAACCAATCTGTACATTTAATAGCATTTACGAAATCAGGTACAGAAAAAATAAATGTTTAAACCAATTCCTAGTTGAGCAAGCCTTCCACACAACTTCAGCATCAGTAGAAGGAATTATACTGCCTGAATCCGAAATTTCACCCTCAGATGCACCCGAAGAATCTTCATCCTCAGACTTCTGAGGGGAAATACTTTGATTAGCTACTTCAGGATCAGAAACCTTACTTACTGTTGCTTTAAATTTCCTTTTGCGTTTCCCTGCAGCATGGGAAAAGCAGACAGCGCCTCAGATACCGCAGAAGATACCTGGGCAGCAATATCTTGCAAAATAACTCCAGACGGAGCATGAAAGAAAACGCAGGGCAGTGTATGCGCAGATGAATAGGATTGGGACGCTTGAGGAGAAAGCTTCGGCACATCTGAAACAGGAGGCTCCTAAACAGCATTCGCCTTAGCTAATGATGGCTCAGGGTCAAAAAGTCTTTCTATAAGCTAAAGTTCTTTCAATACATGAACAAAAAGGTACTGGGGGTTCCAAATGGACATCAAAACATAAGCTACAGGTAACATCCTGCACAGCCTACTGATCCATAATACAAAAAGAAGTAAAATAAAAAAAATAAAAACTTTTTTTTAAAAAATCTTTTAACAAAGGATATAATACAGAACCAAAAAAACGTTCTTAAATAAATGTTCCCTTTAAATTTACCAAATCAAGAAAACATACCCCAGGCAACACTACACCTCAGCAGAATTACTGGGAGGTGCCCTACCTGTCCTGCAACCCGCAGACAACTGAGGGGAAAAAAAACAAAAAAAAACCCATCCGGATTTCCAGAGAAGCAAAAACAGCAAGAAGCCTTCTAAACAGAGCCATCTGAAATATGGGCACCTCACTTTTACAGGAAGTGAAAAAAAGCGCCAAAAAAACCCTCTGATATCACAGAATCAGAACCTGAAAATGGGTTTTGTTTTACAGCAAACAAAACCTATATATATATATATATATATATATATATATATATATATATATATATATATATATATATATTTTTAAAAACAACTTTCTTGAAAAACAGGCTTAAAAACAAATAAAACTCCCCAAAAAAGTACATAATCTGTTACTAAAAACGGATCCTCACTGAGCCATCAATAAAAATAAATAACTTCACACCAACAGTGCCTCCAAAAACTGCCATAAAAACCTGCACCCTGACAGGAATAATAAAACACGGCCCCCTGTAGCGTTTCAGCTGAATAAGTGCCAAATTTTCCCCTGCTACCTCAATATTTATCTGTCCGGCAGCAGGACAGCTCACCTGGTTTGAGAGGATGCCGTCCCTCACATGGACCTGTGGAAATACAGAAATACTGAGTAAACTTACTCAGGCTATCTAAATAGGGCAGCAAAATGTTTTGGGAAAACGCAGTGAGGATTGTACCCCATAAGTTCCCAATTGCTTAAAAGCCACCATTGCCCTACTGAAGAGACTGACATGGGCTAAGGCTAGACCCTTTAGAAAGATCAGAGCAAACCTACTGTGCTTTAAAATAAAAAAAATCTTGATTGTAGATCAGACACCAAAACTTCACCTCCTCCTTGTACCGCAGGCAAAGAGAATGACTGGGGGTTATGTGTAAGGGAAGTGACATATATAGCAGCTTTGCTGTGGTGCTCTTTGCCGCCTCCTGCTGGCCAGGAGAGATATTCCCACTAGTAATTGATTCCGTGGACTTACCATATCTTAGGAAAGAAATTATGCTTGCCCGATAAATTTCTTTCTTTCCGAAGAAAGAATTTTAGAGCATGCCAGGGGCGTATTATGGCCTAGGCCAACAAGGCCGGTGCCTTGGGCAGCAGATTTGGGATGGGCAGCACATCTGTCCTATCCTCTCTCTACAATCCAGCATACAGTACAGTGAGCGATAAAGTGCAGGCTTTTACAGAGAAGACAAGGCACATGCACTGATTAAGGTCGCTCTTTACAGGCAGTGCTCCTTTAAACCGTTACTTCATTTAGAGCTGCCGGCATTTTTTGCAGTGGAAGCGTTCTTGGTGAGAAACTATCTATCTATGGAATGCATTGGCTCATACGAAGCCTGCTGCAAAAGAGAACAAGGTTAAAGTGAATGTAAATTTTGATGCTAAAGTGCCCGGTTTTTAAAAATTCGATTAAAAACAGGGGCACTTTAATTCATCAAAATTTAAATTTCACTCGAGTTGTGAAAAAATACTTGCCTTTTAATCTTGACAGCCGCTCCAGCTTCCTCCACCCATCACAAAGCCTCTTCCTGGGTCTAAAATGAGCAATCCGGCTCGGGGGGGAGCCGTGATTGGAGGATGATCGATCCATCATTTCTGACGTCAGAAATGGCTTGCGACGACCGGAGGAAGCTGGAGCTGCTGTCAAGTTTAAAAGGTATTTTTTTCACAATACGAGTGAAATGTAAATTGATTAATTAAAGTGCCCCTGTTTTTAATCGAATTTTTAAAAACCGGGCACTCTAGCATCAAAATTTACATTCACTTTAAGGCTCCAAGGAGGAGTAACAGATTTAAATACAGGCCTGAAAAAAAGATTGAACATCTGGCACATCCGCCAGACGCTTATGTAAAAGCATAGATAATTCAGAAATCTGACCCTTCAGATTGATAACCCTTTCTCCAGACCTTACTGGAGAAATAACAAAATTCTAGGAATCCTGACCCTACTCCAAGAGTAGCCCTTCGATTCACACCAATAAAAGGTATTTACGCCATACCTTATGGTAATTTTTTTACAATTAACAGGCTTGTGAGCCTGAAGCATGGTCTCAATAACCGACTCAGAAAAACCACGCTTAGTCAGAACTAAGCGTTCAATCTCCAAGCAGTCAGCTACAGAGAAACAAGATTTGGATGGAGGAATGAACCCTGAGTTAGATCCTTCCTCAGAGGCAACCTCCAAGTTGGCAGATATGACATCTTCACTAGATCTGCATACCAGATCCTGTGAGGCAATGCAGGAGCTATTAGAATTAGACGCTCTCTCCTGTTTGATACGAGCAATGACTCGTGGAAGGAGCGCAAACAGAGGAAACAGACGTGCTAGACCGAAAACCAAAGGAACCGCCAGAGCGTCTATCAGAGCGGCCTGCGGATCTCTTGACCTTGAACCGTACCTTGGAAGTTTGGCGTTCTATAGAGACGCCATCAGATCCAACTCCAGCACCCTCCACTTGAGGGTTAACCTGGAGAACACCTCCGGATGAAGAGCCCACTCCCCAAGATGAAAAGTCTGTATGCTCAGGAAATCCGCCTCCCAGTTGTCCACTCCTGGAATGTGGATGGCAGACAATTGTAAGCTTCTGTCCACTGAATAATCCGTGCCACCTCCTTCATGGCTAAGGAACTCAGAGTTCCTCCCTGGAGGTTGATGTAAGCCACTGAGGTGGTGATATCCGATTGGAACCTGATAAACCAGGCTAAGGACAATTGAGGCCAAGCTATCAGAGCATTGTGAATCGCTTTCAACTCCAAGATGTTTATGGGGAGAGCAGACTCCTCCCGAGTCCATAGTCCCTGTGCTTTTAACAAGTCCCAGATTGCTCCCCAGCCAAGCAAGCTGGCGTCCGTGGTCACGATCACTGAGGAAGGTTTCCGGAAGCATGTGCCCTGAGATAGATGCTCCTGGAAAAGCCACCACAGAAGAGTCTGTCGACTGGTCTAGATCTATCCCGAGACAGATCCAAATGGTCTCCGTTCCATTGTCTGAGCATGCATAATTGCAGAGCTCTCAAATGGAATCGAGCAAAGGGAATGATGTCCATGGAAGCGACCATCAGACCAATTACCTCCATACATTGAAACACTGATGGACAAACAGTAGACTGTAGAGCGAGGCAAGGGGAGAGAATTTTGGATTTTCTGAGTTCAGTCAGAATATTTTTTTTTATAGATGGAGAATCTATTATGGTCCCTAAGAGAAACACCTTTGTAGCTGTAACAAGGGAACTGAACAAGCGCCTGAACCAATATGTCATCCAGGTAGGGCGCCACTGCAATTCCCCGAGACCTGACCACTGCCAAGAGAGCCCCCAGAACCTTTGAGAAAATTCTGGAAGCTGTGGCAAGGCCAAAACGGAAGAGCCACAAATTGAAAGTGCTTGTCTAGAAAAGTGAATCTCAGGAATTTGTGATGATCCCTGTGGATGGGAACATTAAGTTACGTGTCAGTTAAGTGTCCTTCAGGTCTATGGTCGTCATGAACTGACATTCTTGGACCATAGGAAGAATAGAACGAATGGTTTCCATTTTTAAGGATGGTACCCTGAGAAACTTGAGGCACTTTAGGTCTAAATTGGGTCGAAAAGTTCCCTCTTTTTTGGGATCCACGAACAGATTTGAATAGAATTCTAGACACTGTTATTTTACTGGAACAGGAACAATCGCTCCCAGGGAGGAAAGGTCCTTAACTTAGTTCAAGAACGCCTCTTTTTACCTGGTCTGCAGATAATCTTGAAAGGAGAAATCTGCCCCTGGGAGGGAAAGTTTTTAATATTTTTTTTGCAACCCCGAGATACTATGTCCACAGCCCAAGGCTCTGTGACATCTCATATACATGCTTGAAAAAACAGGGAAAGTCTGCCACTCACTTGATCAGATTCCGAACCGGGGGGCGACCCTTCATGCTGACAGACTCAGCTGAGGGTTTCTTAGATTGCTTCCAATTATTCCAAGACTATTTGGGCTTCCAGGAAGACTTGGACTGCTCCTGCTTGGAAAAGGGAGAGGAAGACTTGACCTTTGAAGTTACGAAAGGAACGAAAATTACTTTGACGTCCTTTAGGTCTGTTCTTGTCTTGTGGTAGAAAAGACCCTTTTCCACCCGTAATATCAGAAATTTCTGCCAGACCAGGTCCAAATAAGGTTTAACCCTTGTAAGAAAGCGCCAGAAGCTTAGACTTGGAAGTAACATCAGATGGCCAAGATTTTAGCCACAACGCCATGCGGGCAAGAACAGTGAAGCCAGACATCTTGGCTCCCAGTCTAATAACTTGCATGTTGGCAACAGAAATAAAGGAATTAGCTAGTTTAAGAGCCTTAATCCTGTCTTGGATCTCCTCCAATGGAGTCTCTACCAAAATTTATTCAGACAATGCGTCGCACCAATAAGATGCAGCACTTGCTACTGTGGCAAAACAAACTTCAGGTTGCCATTGAAAACCTTGAACATACAGCTTCAAATAAGGCTCCAGCTTTTTGTCCATAAGATCCTTAAAAGGAGCAGCTATCCTATATAGGGATCGCAGTTCTTTTAGCCAGAGTAGAAATAGGCCCTTCTACTTTAGGCATTGTGAGCCATGAATCCTTAATGAAGTCGGCAACAGGAAACATCTTCTTAAAGACAGGGAAAAAGGAATCCCTGGCTTCTCCCATTCCTGTGAAATAATCTCTGTCACATGGTCTGGAACAGGAAACACTTCCACAGATGAAGGAACATCATAGTATTAAGTTTACTGGACTACTTAGTGTTGACAACAGCAGAAGTATCAGTCATCCAAAGTAGCCAATACTCCCTTTAACAGTACACAAAGGTGTTCAAGCTTAAATCTGAAGTATACTGCTTCAGTATTAGATGAAGTTTACTTCTTCAGTATTAGATAAAGGAATTATACTGTCCAAATCTGAGATTTCACCCTCAGAGGCTACCGACGTATCCTCCTCAGACTTATGAGGGAGGGCATCTGTGTAGCAGTAGGTAGAACAGTAACCTTACTATCTGAATATCTAATTTTCCTCTTGCGTTTTCCCAGCATAGGAAAAACAGATAATGCCAAAGAAAAAACCTGTGAAATAAAATGTGCAGGCAATTAAACTCCTCCAGGAGGCTGAGAGGAACTGTAGGGCACTGTGATGCCATTAAGGCTTGGGACGTTTGAGGAGAAAGCTGTGGCATTGCCTGAACAGTATCATCCTGAGAAACATTCGCTCATAGGGCAATAATTTTTCTTTACACTAACGTTCTAGTTAAACATGAAGACATAACATTTATCAAGAGCAACATTTTCATTATCCATGTCCATAACTGAAAATCAAAAATATTTTAATCCCAAAAATAGAGTAAATTAACTCTTGAGAAAAGACTACTGTCACTTTAAATTAGTCTTCTTTTCTCCAAAGCGTTATAACGTTTAACACCCAAAGTGAAAGAAACTAAACTTAGGACCTCCACACCTCAGCAATACTGAGGTGCCCTACCGCAATCCTAGAGACTCTAAAACAGTGCAAAGACTTGCTTGAACACGACCTCACTAGCCAATGCAGAGAAAACAGTGATGCCGCTCCGCAGTCGGAAATACAGGCATCACGTGACTGGCCACACAAGAACTGCGCATATACTAAAAGCAAGGCGTTCCAAACTAACTGCGTAGTGGTTATAACGTTAAACACCACTGATAAAGATGTAAGCAGCTCCCAGTCAAAAAGTCCCATAAACATCATCCATACACAAAGCCTCATAAACCTTTTGTCTCATACAAAATGTTACTAAAGCAAGAGTCGCAGAGGAACAGTCCCCAGATAAGGGATTAATTCCTAGTCACATAAACTAAACCTGCAACCCTGCCTAAATAAATCCTGCACTTTAAACACAAATCACTTACAATATGATAATTATGGTATCTTTCTTATTATATTTATCAATAGACATAGATTGCCATAAACTTATTTGTAATTACAGCAGCAACTGGGTGGACTAGGAAAGGAAGGATCTTATTGGATATTGTTTAGGAAGGAAGGGGAGGGACATTTGTTCATGAGGTTACTGAGCCCTATTTAAAGGGCAACTTTACACATAGAGAGTATACAAGCCTGAGGAAACGGGGTTCTCCCGAGAAACGCGTAGCTACTATACTCTTGTCAGGAGATTGATATCCACACAACCCAGCTGTAAATTGTTATACCTTTGGTATTTTTATTCTGTATAATAAAATACTAATTTTAACTTTTACATCAGTCTGGTGTTGGTGTGTTTGTCTCCTTATCAGTAACCTTAGGGCATTCTAGCCCATCTCTCCATTCCACCTGCAGTTCCAGTTGAAGGGAAGGATTGCCATTGGGTATTATTCAGAAGCCCTGCAGGCAGAAAATTCCAACACTGCACGCATCCGGTGGGGATCTTCCATACAGCCAGCTGGTTTGCTGTAGAATACCAGCCTGCTCCTGTTGGCACAATAGAGTGCCGCTAATTTTGTGAGTACCCTTATTCTGCTGCTATCTGGATTTATTTATCTTTTTTGACCTACAAATGTGGTGCCTCTGTTTTTGTTTTTGTCTTAACATCATAGAAGTCAGAAGCGCCTTGCCTGGGCTAAAGAAAACAGAATTTATGTTTACCTGATAAATTACTTTCTCCAACGGTGTGTCCGGTCCACGGCGTCATCCTTACTTGTGGGATATTCTCTTCCCCAACAGGAAATGGCAAAGAGCCCAGCAAAGCTGGTCACATGATCCCTCCTAGGCTCCGCCTACCCCAGTCATTCGACCGACGTTAAGGAGGAATATTTGCATAGGAGAAACCATATGGTACCGTGGTGACTGTAGTTAAAGAAAAAAATTATCAGACCTGATTAAAAAAACCAGGGCGGGCCGTGGACCGGACACACCGTTGGAGAAAGTAATTTATCAGGTAAACATAAATTCTGTTTTCTCCAACATAGGTGTGTCCGGTCCACGGCGTCATCCTTACTTGTGGGAACCAATACCAAAGCTTTAGGACACGGATGAAGGGAGGGAGCAAATCAGGTCACCTAAATGGAAGGCACCACGGCTTGCAAAACCTTTCTCCCAAAAATAGCCTCAGAAGAAGCAAAAGTATCAAACTTGTAAAATTTGGTAAAAGTGTGCAGTGAAGACCAAGTCGCTGCCCTACATATCTGATCAACAGAAGCCTCGTTCTTGAAGGCCCATGTGGAAGCCACAGCCCTAGTGGAATGAGCTGTGATTCTTTCGGGAGGCTGCCGTCCGGCAGTCTCGTAAGCCAATCTGATGATGCTTTTAATCCAAAAAGAGAGAGAGGTAGAAGTTGCTTTTTGACCTCTCCTTTTACCGGAATAAACAACAAACAAGGAAGATGTTTGTCTAAAATCCTTTGTAGCATCTAAATAGAATTTCAGAGCGCGAACAACATCCAAATTGTGCAACAAACGTTCCTTCTTTGAAACTTGTTTCGGACACAGAGAAGGTACGATAATCTCCTGGTTAATGTTTTTGTTAGAAACAACTTTTGGAAGAAAACCAGGTTTAGTACGTAAAACCACCTTATCTGCATGGAACACCAGATAAGGAGGAGAACACTGCAGAGCAGATAATTCTGAAACTCTTCTAGCAGAAGAAATTGCAACTAAAAACAAAACTTTCCAAGATAATAACTTAATATCAACGGAATGCAAGGGTTCAAACGGAACCCCCTGAAGAACTGAAAGAACTAAATTGAGACTCCAAGGAGGAGTCAAAGGTTTGTAAACAGGCTTAATTCTAACCAGAGCCTGAACAAAGGCTTGAACATCTGGCACAGCGGCCAGCTTTTTGTGAAGTAACACAGACAAGGCAGAAATCTGTCCCTTCAGGGAACTTGCAGATAATCCTTTTTCCAGTCCTTCTTGAAGGAAGGATAGAATCCTAGGAATCTTAACCTTGTCCCAAGGGAATCCTTTAGATTCACACCAACAGATATATTTTTTCCAAATTTTGTGGTAAATCTTTCTAGTTACAGGCTTTCTGGCCTGAACAAGAGTATCGATAACAGAATCTGAGAACCCTCGCTTCGATAAGATCAAGCGTTCAATCTCCAAGCAGTCAGCTGGAGTGAAACCAGATTCGGATGTTCGAACGGACCCTGAACAAGAAGGTCTCGTCTCAAAGGTAGCTTCCAAGGTGGAGCCGATGACATATTCACCAGATCTGCATACCAAGTCCTGCGTGGCCACGCAGGAGCTATCAAGATCACCGACGCCCTCTCCTGATTGATCCTGGCTACCAGCCTGGGGATGAGAGGAAACGGCGGGAACACATAAGCTAGTTTGAAGGTCCAAGGTGCTACTAGTGCATCCACTAGAGCCGCCTTGGGATCCCTGGATCTGGACCCGTAGCAAGGAACTTTGAAGTTCTGACGAGAGGCCATCAGATCCATGTCTGGAATGCCCCACAGCTGAGTGACTTGGGCAAAGATTTCCGGATGGAGTTCCCACTCCCCCGGATGCAATGTCTGACGACTCAGAAAATCCGCTTCCCAATTTTCCACTCCTGGGATGTGGATAGCAGACAGGTGGCAGGAGTGAGACTCCGCCCATAGAATGATTTTGGTCACTTCTTCCATCGCCAGGGAACTCCTTGTTCCCCCCTGATGGTTGATGTACGCAACAGTTGTCATGTTGTCTGATTGAAACCGTATGAACTTGGCCCTCGCTAGCTGAGGCCAAGCCTTGAGAGCATTGAATATCGCTCTCAGTTCCAGAATATTTATCGGTAGAAGAGATTCTTCCCGAGACCAAAGACCCTGAGCTTTCAGGGATCCCCAGACCGCGCCCCAGCCCATCAGACTGGCGTCGGTCGTGACAATGACCCACTCTGGTCTGCGGAATGTCATCCCTCGTGACAGGTTGTCCAGGGACAGCCACCAACGGAGTGAGTCTCTGGTCCTCTGATTTACTTGTATCTTCGGAGACAAGTCTGTATAGTCCCCATTCCACTGACTGAGCATGCACAGTTGTAATGGTCTTAGATGAATGCGTGCAAAAGGAACTATGTCCATTGCCGCTACCATCAACCCGATCACTTCCATGCACTGAGCTATGGAAGGAAGAGGAACGGAATGAAGTATCCGACAAGAGTCTAGAAGTTTTGTTTTTCTGGCCTCTGTCAGAAAAATCCTCATTTCTAAGGAGTCTATTATTGTTCCCAAGAAGGGAACCCTTGTTGACGGAGATAGAGAACTCTTTTCCACGTTCACTTTCCATCCGTGAGATCTGAGAAAGGCCAGGACAATGTCCGTGTGAGCCTTTGCTTGAGGAAGGGACGACGCTTGAATCAGAATGTCGTCCAAGTAAGGTACTACAGCAATGCCCCTTGGTCTAGGCACAGCTAGAAGGGACCCTAGTACCTTTGTGAAAATCCTTGGAGCAGTGGCTAATCCGAAAGGAAGCGCCACGAACTGGTAATGTTTGTCCAGGAATGCGAACCTCAGGAACCGATGATGTTCCTTGTGGATAGGAATATGTAGATACGCATCCTTTAAATCCACCGTGGTCATGAATTGACCGTCCTGGATGGAAGGAAGAATAGTTCGAATGGTTTCCATCTTGAACGATGGAACCTTGAGAAACTTGTTTAAAATCTTGAGATCTAAGATTGGTCTGAACGTTCCCTCTTTTTTGGGAACTATAAACAGATTGGAGTAGAACCCCATCCCTTGTTCTCTTAATGGAACAGGATGAATCACTCCCATTTTTAACAGGTCTTCTACACAATGTAAGAATGCCTGTCTTTTTATGTGGTCTGAAGACAACTGAGACCTGTGGAACCTCCCCCTTGGGGGAAGTCCCTTGAATTCCAGAAGATAACCTTGGGAGACTATTTCTAGCGCCCAAGGATCCAGAACATCTCTTGCCCAAGCCTGAGCGAAGAGAGAGAGTCTGCCCCCCACCAGATCCGGTCCCGGATCGGGGGCCAACATTTCATGCTGTCTTGGTAGCAGTGGCAGGTTTCTTGGCCTGCTTTCCCTTGTTCCAGCCTTGCATTGGTCTCCAAGCTGGCTTGGCTTGAGAAGTATTACCCTCTTGCTTAGAGGACGTAGCACTTTGGGCTGGTCCGTTTCTACGAAAGGGACGAAAATTAGGTTTATTTTTTGCCTTGAAAGGCCGATCCTGAGGAAGGGCGTGGCCCTTACCCCCAGTGATATCAGAGATAATCTCTTTCAAGTCAGGGCCAAACAGCGTTTTCCCCTTGAAAGGAATGTTAAGTAGCTTGTTCTTGGAAGACGCATCAGCCGACCAAGATTTCAACCAAAGCGCTCTGCGCGCCACAATAGCAAACCCAGAATTCTTAGCCGCTAACCTAGCCAATTGCAAAGTGGCGTCTAGGGTGAAAGAATTAGCCAATTTGAGAGCATTGATTCTGTCCATAATCTCCTCATAAGGAGGAGAATCACTACCGACCGCCTTTATCAGCTCATCGAACCAGAAACATGCGGCTGTAGCGACAGGGACAATGCATGAAATTGGTTGTAGAAGGTAACCCTGCTGAACAAACATCTTTTTAAGCAAACCTTCTAATTTTTTATCCATAGGATCTTTGAAAGCACAACTATCCTCTATGGGTATAGTGGTGCGTTTATTTAAAGTGGAAACCGCTCCCTCGACCTTGGGGACTGTCTGCCATAAGTCCTTTCTAGGGTCGACCATAGAAAACAATTTTTTAAATATGGGGGGAGGGACGAAAGGAATACCGGGCCTTTCCCATTCTTTATTAACAATGTCCGCCACCCGCTTGGGTATAGGAAAAGCTTCTGGGAGCCCCGGCACCTCTAGGAACTTGTCCATTTTACATAGTTTCTCTGGGATGACCAACTTGTCACAATCATCCAGAGTGGATAATACCTCCTTAAGCAGAATGCGGAGATGTTCCAACTTGAATTTAAATGCAATCACATCAGGTTCAGCTTGTTGAGAAATGTTCCCTGAATCAGTAATTTCTCCCTCAGACAAAACCTCCCTGGCCCCATCAGACTGGGTTAGGGGCCCTTCAGAAATATTATTATCAGCGTCGTCATGCTCTTCAGTATCTAGAACAGAGCAGTCGCGCTTACGCTGATAAGTGTTCATTTTGGCTAAAATGCTTTTGACAGAATTATCCATTACAGCCGTTAATTGTTGCATAGTAAGGAGTATTGGCGCGCTAGATGTACTAGGGGCCTCCTGAGTGGGCAAGACTCGTGTAGACGAAGGAGGGAATGATGCAGTACCATGCTTACTCCCCTCACTTGAGGAATCATCTTGGGCATCATTGTCACATAAATCACATTTATTTAAATGAATAGGAATACTGGCTTCCCCACAATCAGAACACAGTCTATCTGGTAGTTCAGACATGTTAAACAGGCATAAACTTGATAACAAAGTACAAAAAAACGTTTTAAAATAAAACCGTTACTGTCACTTTAAATTTTAAACTGAACACACTTTATTACTGCAATTGCGAAAAAACATGAAGGAATTGTTCAAAATTCACCAAATTTTCACCACAGTGTCTTAAAGCCTTAAAAGTATTGCACACCAAATTTGGAAGCTTTAACCCTTAAAATAACGGAACCGGAGCCGTTTTGAACTTTAACCCCTTTACAGTCCCTGGTATCTGCTTTGCTGAGACCCAACCAAGCCCCAAGGGGAATACGATACCAAATGACGCCTTCAGAAAGTCTTTTCTAAGTATCAGAGCTCCTCTCACATGCGACTGCATGCCATGCCTCTCAAAAACAAGTGCGCAACACCGGCGCGAAAATGAGGCTCTGCCTATGCTTTGGGAAAGCCCCTAAAGAATAAGGTGTCTAAAACAGTGCCTGCCGATATGATTATATCAAAATACCCAGATAAAATGATTCCTCAAGGCTAAATATGTGTTAATAATGAATCGATTTAGCCCAGAAAAAGTCTACAGTCTTAATAAGCCCTTTTTGAAGCCCTTATTTACGATCGTAATAAACATGGCTTACCGGATCCCATAGGGAAAATGACAGCTTCCAGCATTACATCGTCTTGTTAGAATGTGTCATACCTCAAGCAGCAAGAGACTGCTCACTGTTCCCCCAACTGAAGTTAATTGCTCTCAACAGTCCTGTGTGGAACAGCCATGGATTTTAGTGACGGTTGCTAAAATCATTTTCCTCATACAAACAGAAATCTTCATCTCTTTTCTGTTTCTGAGTAAATAGTACATACCAGCACTATTTCAAAATAACAAACTCTTGATTGAATAATAAAAACTACAGTTAAACACTAAAAAACTCTAAGCCATCTCCGTGGAGATGTTGCCTGTACAACGGCAAAGAGAATGACTGGGGTAGGCGGAGCCTAGGAGGGATCATGTGACCAGCTTTGCTGGGCTCTTTGCCATTTCCTGTTGGGGAAGAGAATATCCCACAAGTAAGGATGACGCCGTGGACCGGACACACCTATGTTGGAGAAAAACAAACCTGGTCTGTTGCTCAGTGGTCCAAAGTCCTCTTTTCTGATGAGAGCAAATTTTGCATTTCATTTGGAAACCAAAGACCCAGAGTATGGAGGAAGAATGGAGAGGCACACACTGCAAGATGCTTGAAGTCCTGTGTGAAGTTTCCACAGTCTGTGTTTATTTGGGGAGCCATGTCATCTGCTGGTGTTGGTCCACTGTGCTTCATTAAGTCCAGGGTCACCGCAGCCGTCTACCAGGAGATTTTGGAGCACTTCATGCTTCCTTCCGCAGACTAGCTCTATGGGGACGCTGACTTCATTTTCCAGCAGGACTTGGCACCTGCCCACACTGCCAAAAGCACCAAAACCTGTTTTAATGACCGTGGGATTACTGTGCTTGATTGGCCAGCAAACTCGCCTGACCTGAACGCCATAGAGAATCTATGGGGCATTGCCAAGAGAAAGATGTGAGACATGAGACCGAACAATGCAGAAAAGTTGAAGGCCGCTATTGAAGCATGCTGGTCTTCCATAACATCTCAGCAGTGCCAGAGGCTGATAGCTTCCATGCCACGCCGCATTGAGGCAGTAATTGCTGCAAAAGGGGCCCAAACAAAGTACTGAGTACATACAGTATGCATGCTTATACTTTTCAGAGGTCCGATATTGTTCTATGTACAATCCTTGTTTTATTGATTGCATGTAATATTCTAATTTTCTGAGATTGTGGATTTGGGGTTTTCATGAGCTGTAAACCATAATCATCACAATTATGACAAATCACGGCTTGAACTATCTTGCTTTGCATGTAATGGGTCTCTCTTATATCAGTTTCACCTTTTAAGTTGCATTAGTGAAATAAATGAACTTTTGCACGATATTCTAATTTTTCGAGTTTCACCTGTATACACACCCAATATATTTGCTTGCATTAAATCATAATGGTCTTAAAAGGACATTTAAGACCTATTTCTTCTGTAAAATATCTGCATGTCCCAGTATTGAGCAAAATAATTTTCAGGTCACCGAGTTTACAGATTGATAACCGTACAGTGACTGTCTATAGGGAAGAGACTGACTTTATAACACTAAGGATTTCCCATGAGGCAAAAACATTGTATTATGAAGCAGTACTCCAATCACATCCCTCTGACAAACACTGTACTCAGAGGAGAAATGGGCTTCAATATGCTCTGAGGCGCCTTTCACTGAAGAAATCGAGCACATCATTATGCTTCAACCACCTCCAACAGAGGCAAAGTAAAAAACAGAATTTATGTTTACCTGATAAATTACTTTCTCCAACGGTGTGTCCGGTCCACGGCGTCATCCTTACTTGTGGGGATATTCTCTTCCCCAACAGGAAATGGCAAAGAGCCCAGCAAAGCTGGTCACATGATCCCTCCTAGGCTCCGCCTACCCCAGTCATTCGACCGACGTTAAGGAGGAATATTTGCATAGGAGAAACCATATGATACCGTGGTGACTGTAGTTAAAGAAAATAAATTATCAGACCTGATTAAAAAACCAGGGCGGGCCGTGGACCGGACACACCGTTGGAGAAAGTAATTTATCAGGTAAACATAAATTCTGTTTTCTCCAACATAGGTGTGTCCGGTCCACGGCGTCATCCTTACTTGTGGGAACCAATACCAAAGCTTTAGGACACGGATGATGGGAGGGAGCAAATCAGGTCACCTAGATGGAAGGCACCACGGCTTGCAAAACCTTTCTCCCAAAAATAGCCTCAGAAGAAGCAAAAGTATCAAACTTGTAAAATTTGGTAAAAGTGTGCAGTGAAGACCAAGTCGCTGCCCTACATATCTGATCAACAGAAGCCTCGTTCTTGAAGGCCCATGTGGAAGCCACAGCCCTAGTGGAATGAGCTGTGATTCTTTCGGGAGGCTGCCGTCCGGCAGTCTCGTAAGCCAATCTGATGATGCTTTTAATCCAAAAAGAGAGAGAGGTAGAAGTTGCTTTTTGACCTCTCCTTTTACCGGAATAAACAACAAACAAGGAAGATGTTTGTCTAAAATCCTTTGTAGCATCTAAATAGAATTTTAGAGCGCGAACAACATCCAAATTGTGCAACAAACGTTCCTTCTTCGAAACAGGTTTCGGACACAGAGAAGGTACGATAATCTCCTGGTTAATGTTTTTGTTAGAAACAACTTTTGGAAGAAAACCAGGTTTAGTACGTAAAACCACCTTATCTGCATGGAACACCAGATAAGGAGGAGAACACTGCAGAGCAGATAATTCTGAAACTCTTCTAGCAGAAGAAATTGCAACCAAAAACAAAACTTTCCAAGATAATAACTTAATATCAACGGAATGTAAGGGTTCAAACGGAACCCCCTGAAGAACTGAAAGAACTAAGTTGAGACTCCAAGGAGGAGTCAAAGGTTTGTAAACAGGCTTGATTCTAACCAGAGCCTGAACAAAGGCTTGAACATCTGGCACAGCTGCCAGCTTTTTGTGAAGTAACACAGACAAGGCAGAAATCTGTCCCTTCAGGGAACTTGCAGATAATCCTTTTTCCAATCCTTCTTGAAGGAAGGATAGAATCTTAGGAATCTTAACCTTGTCCCAAGGGAATCCTTTAGATTCACACCAACAGATATATTTTTTCCAAATTTTGTGGTAAATCTTTCTAGTTACAGGCTTTCTGGCCTGAACAAGAGTATCGATAACAGAATCTGAGAACCCTCGCTTCGATAAGATCAAGCGTTCAATCTCCAGGCAGTCAGCTGGAGTGAGACCAGGTTCGGATGTTCGAACGGACCTTGAACAAGAAGGTCTCGTCTCAAAGGTAGCTTCCATGGTGGAGCCGATGACATATTCACCAGATCTGCATACCAAGTCCTGCGTGGCCACGCAGGAGCTATCAAGATCACCAACGCCCTTTCCTGATTGATCCTGGCTACCAGCCTGGGGATGAGAGGAAACGGCGGGAATACATAAGCTAGTTTGAAGGTCCAAGGTGCTACTAGTGCATCCACTAGAGCCGCCTTGGGATCCCTGGATCTGGACCCATAGCAAGGAACTTTGAAGTTCTGACGAGAGGCCATCAGATCCATGTCTGGAATGCCCCACAGTTGAGTGACTTGGGCAAAGATTTCCGGATGGAGTTCCCACTCCCCCGGATGCAATGTCTGACGACTCAGAAAATCCGCTTCCCAATTTTCCACTCCTGGGATGTGGATAGCAGACAGGTGGCAGGAGTGAGACTCCGCCCATAGAATGATTTTGGTCACTTCTTCCATCGCCAGGGAACTCCTTGTTCCCCCCTGATGGTTGATGTACGCAACAGTTGTCATGTTGTCTGATTGAAACCGTATGAACTTGGCCCTCGCTAGCTGAGGCCAAGCCTTGAGAGCATTGAATATCGCTCTCAGTTCCAGAATATTTATCGGTAGAAGAGATTCTTCCCGAGACCAAAGACCCTGAGCTTTCAGGGATCCCCAGACCGCGCCCCAGCCCATCAGACTGGCGTCGGTCGTGACAATGACCCACTCTGGTCTGCGGAAGGTCATCCCTTGTGACAGGTTGTCCAGGGACAGCCACCAACGGAGTGAGTCTCTGGTCCTCTGATTTACTTGTATCCTCGGAGACAAGTTCGTATAGTCCCCATTCCACTGACTGAGCATGCACAGTTGTAATGGTCTTAGATGAATGCGCGCAAAAGGAACTATGTCCATTGCCGCTACCATCAAGCCTATCACTTCCATGCACTGCGCTATGGAAGGAAGAGGAACGGAATGAAGTATCCGACAAGAGTCTAGAAGTTTTGTTTTTCTGGCCTCTGTCAGAAAAATCCTCATTTCTAAAGAGTCTATTATTGTTCCCAAGAAGGGAACCCTTGTTGACGGAGATAGAGAACTCTTTTCCACGTTCACTTTCCATCCGTGAGATCTGAGAAAGGCCAGGACGATGTCCGTGTGAGCCTTTGCTTGAGGAAGGGACGACGCTTGAATCAGAATGTCGTCCAAGTAAGGTACTACAGCAATGCCCCTTGGTCTTAGCACAGCTAGAAGGGACCCTAGTACCTTTGTGAAAATCCTTGGAGCAGTGGCTAATCCGAAAGGAAGCGCCACGAACTGGTAATGCTTGTCCAGGAATGCGAACCTTAGGAACCGATGATGTTCCTTGTGGATAGGAATATGTAGATACGCATCCTTTAAATCCACCGTGGTCATGAATTGACCTTCCTGGATGGAAGGAAGAATTGTTCGAATGGTTTCCATTTTGAACGATGGAACCTTGAGAAACTTGTTTAAGATCTTGAGATCTAAGATTGGTCTGAACGTTCCCTCTTTTTTGGGAACTATGAACAGATTGGAGTAGAACCCCATCCCTTGTTCTCCTAATTGAACAGGATGAATCACTCCCATTTTTAACAGGTCTTCTACACAACGTAAGAATGCCTGTCTTTTTATGTGGTCTGAAGACAACTGAGACCTGTGGAACCTCCCCCTTGGGGGAAGCCCCTTGAATTCCAGAAGATAACCTTGGGAGACTATTTCTAGCGCCCAAGGATCCAGAACATCTCTTGCCCAAGCCTGAGCGAAGAGAGAGAGTCTGCCCCCCACCAGATCCGGTCCCGGATCGGGGGCCAACATTTCATGCTGTCTTGGTAGCAGTGGCAGGTTTTTTGGCCTGCTTTCCCTTGTTCCAGCCTTGCATTGGTCTCCAAGCTGGCTTGGCTTGAGAAGTATTACCCTCTTGCTTAGAGGACGTAGCACTTTGGGCTGGTCCGTTTCTACGAAAGGGACGAAAATTAGGTTTATTTTTGGCCTTGAAAGGCCGATCCTGAGGAAGGGCGTGGCCCTTACCCCCAGTGATATCAGAGATAATCTCTTTCAAGTCAGGGCCAAACAGCGTTTTCCCCTTGAAAGGAATGTTAAGTAGCTTGTTCTTGGAAGACGCATCAGCTGACCAAGATTTCAACCAAAGCGCTCTGCGCGCCACAACAGCAAACCCAGAATTCTTAGCCGCTAACCTAGCCAATTGCAAAGTGGCGTCTAGGGTGAAAGAATTAGCCAACTTGAGAGCATTGATTCTGTCCATAATCTCCTCATAAGGAGGAGAATCACTATCGACCGCCTTTACCAGCTCATCGAACCAGAAACACGCGGCTGTAGCGACAGGGACAATGCATGAAATTGGTTGTAGAAGGTAACCCTGCTGAACAAACATCTTTTTAAGTAAACCTTCTAATTTTTTATCCATAGGATCTTTGAAAGCACAACTATCTTCTATGGGTATAGTGGTGCGTTTGTTTAAAGTGGAAACCGCTCCCTCGACCTTGGGGACTGTCTGCCATAAGTCCTTTCTGGAGTCGACCATGGGAAACAATTTTTTAAATATGGGGGGAGGGACGAAAGGAATACCGGGCCTTTCCCATTCTTTATTTACAATGTCCGCCACCCGCTTGGGTATAGGAAAAGCTTCTGGGAGCCCCGGGACCTCTAGGAACTTGTCCATTTTACATAGTTTCTCTGGGATGACCAACTTGTCACAATCATCCAGAGTGGATAATACCTCCTTAAGCAGAATGCGGAGATGTTCCAACTTAAATTTAAACGTAATCACATCAGGTTCAGCTTGTTGAGAAATGTTCCCTGAATCAGTAATTTCTCCCTCAGACAAAACCTCCCTGGCCCCATCAGACTGGTTTAGGGGCCCTTCAGAACCATTATTATCAGCGTCGTCATGCTCTTCAGTGTCTAAAACAGAGCAGTCGCGCTTACGCTGATAAGTGTGCATTTTGGCTAAAATGTTTTTGACAGAATTATCCATTACAGCCGTTAATTGTTGCATAGTAAGGAGTATTGGCGCGCTAGATGTACTAGGGGCCTCCTGAGTGGGCAAGACTCGTGTAGACGAAGGAGGGAATGATGCAGTACCATGCTTACTCCCCTCACTTGAGGAATCATCTTGGGCATCATTGTCATTGTCACATAAATCACATTTATTTAAATGAGAAGGAACTCTGGCTTCCCCACATTCAGAACACAGTCTATCTGGTAGTTCAGACATGTTAAACAGGCATAAACTTGATAACAAAGTACAAAAAACGTTTTAAAATAAAACCGTTACTGTCACTTTAAATTTTAAACTGAACACACTTTATTACTGCAATTGCGAAAAAATATGAAGGAATTGTTCAAAATTCACCAAAATTTCACCACAGTGTCTTAAAGCCTTAAAAATATTGCACACCAAATTTGGAAGCTTTAACCCTTAAAATAACGGAACCGGAGCCGTTTTTAACTTTAACCCCTTTACAGTCCCTGGTATCTGCTTTGCTGAGACCCAACCAAGCCCAAAGGGGAATACGATACCAAATGACGCCTTCAGAAAGTCTTTTCTATGTATCAGAGCTCCTCACACATGCGACTGCATGTCATGCCTCTCAAAAACAAGTGCGCAACACCGGCGCGAAAATGAGGCTCTGCCTATGATTTGGGAAAGCCCCTAAAGAATAAGGTGTCTAAAACAGTGCCTGCCGATATAATCTTATCAAAATACCCAGATTAAATGATTCCTCAAGGCTAAATATGTGTTAATAATGAATCGATTTAGCCCAGAAAAAGTCTACAGTCTTAATAAGCCCTTGTGAAGCCCTTATTTACTATCTTAATAAACATGGCTTACCGGATCCCATAGGGAAAATGACAGCTTCCAGCATTACATCGTCTTGTTAGAATGTGTCATACCTCAAGCAGCAAGAGACTGCTCACTGTTCCCCCAACTGAAGTTAATTGCTCTCAACAGTCCTGTGTGGAACAGCCATGGATTTTAGTGACGGTTGCTAAAATCATTTTCCTCATACAAACAGAAATCTTCATCTCTTTTCTGTTTCTGAGTAAATAGTACATACCAGCACTATTTTAAAATAACAAACTCTTGATTGAATAATAAAAACTACAGTTAAACACTAAAAAACTCTAAGCCATCTCCGTGGAGATGTTGCCTGTACAACGGCAAAGAGAATGACTGGGGTAGGCGGAGCCTAGGAGGGATCATGTGACCAGCTTTGCTGGGCTCTTTGCCATTTCCTGTTGGGGAAGAGAATATCCCCACAAGTAAGGATGACACCGTGGACCGGACACACCTATGTTGGAGAAACTAAGGGTATGTGTTTTATAGGCTTTTGGGAAACTTTGCCTCCTCCTAGTAGAAATGTATGTACCATATGTAACAGCTTATGGACACTCCCCACCTATGAAAGAAAACACTATACAATTTTAAATACATATTCCAATAAAAAAAAAAATTATGCTCACCAGTTATTTTCCTTTCCATCTTAATGAGGAGAGTCCACGGCTTCATTCCTTACTTGTGGGAAACATATACCCAAGCTCTAGAGGACACTGAATGAAAACAGGAGGGAAGAGAGAGAGGCAGACCCTATTCTGAGGGCACCACAGCCTGCAAAACCTCTCTCCCAAAAGCTGCTTTTCAGCTGAAGCAAGAGTCTCAAATTTGTAAAACTTTGAAAAAGTATGTAAGGAGGACCAGGGAGCCGCCCTACAAATCTGCTTCATAGAGGCCTCATTCTTGAAGGCCCAAAAAGAAGCTACAGCTCTAGTTGAATAAGCCGTAACCCTTTGAGGAGGCTTATGTCCCGCTGTTTTGTATGCTAAGCGGATAATGCTCCTCAACCAAAAAGATAGGGAAGTGGAAGAAGCCTTCTGCCCTCTGTGCTTCCCAGAATAGACAACAACAATGCAGAAGTCTGTCTAAACTCCTTTGTAGCCTGAAGATAGAATTTCAAAGCCCGGACCACATCCAAATTATGAAGTAATTGTTCCTTTGAATAAGAAGGATTAGGACACAAGGAAGGAACTACGATGATCTGATTGATGTTGCAATCAGACACAACCTTAGGGAGAAAACCCAACCCAGTGCGAACAGCCTTATCAGCATGAAAAAACTACGTATGGAGGCTCACATTGCAAGGCCGCCATCTCAGAGACTCTGCGTGACGAAGCAATAGTCAATAGAAAAAGAACCTTCCAAGACAGTAACTTAATATCAACAGAATGCATGGGCTCAAACGGAGCCCTCTGCAAAACCTTAAAGGGACACAGAACCCAAATTTTTTCTTTTGGCAATTCAGATAGAGCATGCAATTTTAAGCAACTTTCTAATTTACTCCTATAATCATTTTTTCTTCATTCTCTTGGTATGTTTATTTGAAAAACAAGAATGTAAGTTTAGATGCCGGACCATTTTTGGTGAACAACCAGGGTTGTCCTTGCTGATTGGACAGCACCAATAAACAAGTGTTGCCCATGGCTCTAGACCAAAAAATTTGCTGGCTCCTTAAAGGGACACAAAACTATTTTTTTCTTTCATGATTCGGATAGAACATACAATTTTAATCAACTTTCCAATATACTTCAGTTATCCAATTGTTTTTGTTTTCTTGTTATCCTATGTTGAAAAGCAGTAAAGTAAGCTTATGAGTGTGCACGTGTCTGAAGCTCTATATGGCAGCAGTTTTGCAACAATGTTATACATTAGCAGGAGCACTAGATTGCAGCACTATTTTCTGTCATGTAGTGCTTCAGGCATGTGCACGCTACCTACCTAGGTATCCCTTCAACAAAGAACATGAGAAAAAAGCAAATTTGATAATAGAAGTAAATTAGAAACTTTTTAAAAATGGTATTCTCTATCTGAATAATGAAAGACATTTTTGGGGTTTAATGTCCCTTTAAGCTTAGATGCCTTTTCAAATAAAGATAAGAGAACGAAGAAAAATTAATAGGAGTAAATTAGAAAATTGCTTAAAATTGCATGCTCTAGCTGAATCATGAAAAAAAAAATTGGGTTCAGTGTCCCTTAAATCAGTGTTTTTCAACCAGTGTGCCGTGCCGATCCTCAGGTGTGCCACGGCAGACTGACAACAGTGTGACATTTTTTAAACTTTGTTTGTTTTTTACTCCCAGTGCAGGGGTAGTTTGTAGGAGACATGGCATAACAGCACAATACATACAGTATGTGTGTGTTTGTGTGTATGTGTATATATTTATTCTGTATTAGGCTACAATGTGTGATTTTTTTTTAAATTTTGGGATGGTGGTGTGCCACAGGATTTTTTTAATGTAAAAAAGTGTGCCACGGCAAAAAAAAGGTTAAAAATCACTGCCTTAAAGAACCAAATTTAAACCCCAAGGAGGAGTGGGATGTGTAAACACAGGCCTGATTCTGGACAGAGCCTGAACAAAAGTGGGGCAAAAATGTATTTAGTCAGCCACCAATTGTGCAAGTTCTCCCACTTAAAAAGATGAGAGGACTGTAATTTTCATCATATGTATACCTCAACTATGAGAGACAAAATGTGGAAACAAATCCAGACAATCACATTGTCCGATTTGAAAATAATTTATTTGCATATCATGGTGGAAAATAAGTATTTGGTCACCTACAAACAAGCAAGATTTCTGGCTCTCACAGACCTGTATCTTCTTCTTTAAGAGGCTCCTCTGTCCTCCACTCATTACCTGTATTAATGGCACCTGTTTGAACTTGTTATCAGTATAAAAGACACCTGTCCACAACCTCAGTCACACTCAAAACTCCACTATGGTGAAGACCAAAGAGCTGTAGAAGGACACCAGAAACAAAATTTTAGACCTGCACCAGGCTGGGAAGACTGAATCTGCAATAGGCAAGCAGCTTGGTGTGAAGAAATCAACTGTGGGAGCAATAATTAGAAAATGGAAGACATACAAGACCACTGATCTCCCTCGATCTGGGGCTCCACGCAAGATCTCACCCCGTGGGGTCAAAATGATCACAAGAACGGTGAGCAAACATCCCAGAACCACACAGGGGGGCCTAGTAAATGACCTGCAGAGAGCTGGGACCAACGTAACAAAGGCTACCATCAGTAACACACTACGCCGCCAGGGACTCAGATCCTGCAGTGCCAGACGTGTCCCCCTGCTTAAGCCAGTACATGTCCGGGCCCGTCTGAAGTATGCTAGAGAGCATTTGGATGATCCAGAAGCGGATTGGGAGAATGTCATATGGTCATATGAAACCAAAGTAGAACTGTTTGGTAGAAACACAACTCGTCGTGTTTGGAGGAGAGAGAATGCCGAGTTGCAACCAAAGAACACCATACCTACTGTGAGGCATGGGGGTGGTAACATCATTGGGGCTGTTTCTCTGCAAAGGGAACAGGACGACTGATCCATGTACATGAAAGAATGAATGGGGCCATGTATCGTGAGATTTTGAGTGCAAACCTCCTTCCATCAGCAAGGGCATTGAAGATGAAACGTGGCTGGGTCTTTTAGCATGACAATGATCCCAAACACACCGCCCGGGCAATGAAGGGAGTGGCTTCGTAAGAAGCGTTTCAAGGTCCTGGAATGGCCTAGCCAGTCTCCAGATCTCAACCCCATAGAAAACCTTTGGAGGGAGTTGAAAGTTCGAGTTCCCAGCGACAGCCCTAAAACATCACTGCTCTACAGGAGATCTGCATGCAGGAATGGGCCAACATACCAGCAACAGTGTGCGACAACCTTGTGAAGACTTACAGAAAACGTTTGACCTCTGTCATTGCCAACGAAGGATACATAAAGTATTGAGATGAACTTTTGATATTGACTAAATACTTATTTTCCACCCTAATATGCAAATAAATTCTTTCCAAATCAGACAATGTGATTGTCTGGATTTGTTTCCACAATTTGTCTCTCAAAGTTGAGGTATACCTATGATGAAAATTACAGGCCTCTCTCATCTTCTTAAGTGGGAGAACTTGCACAATTGGTGGCTGACTAAATATTTTTTTGCCCCACTGTATATCAGGAAGCTCAGCAAGCCTCTTGTGTAATAACAGATAGAGCCGAAATCTGTCCCTTTAAGGAACTAGCGGCAAGTACCTTCTCCAAACCGTCCTGGATAAAAGAAAGAATCCTGGATACCTTGACCTTATGCCAAGGAAAACCATGTTCTTCACACCAGAATAAAGTAGGTCCTCCACACCTTATGATAGAACAAAGGAACCCTGTTCCAGCAGATCTCTGCAACAAGGTAACCTCCATGGAGGAGATTATGACATCCCCACCTGGTCCGCAAACCACTTCATTCACGGCCACGATGGAGCAATTAGAAAAGTCGAAGCTTGCTCCTGCTTGATGTGGGGCATTACCCGAGGAAGAAGTGGTAACAGTGGAAAAATGTAAACTAGGTTGAACCTCCAAGGCACTGATAATGCATCTATTAGCTCTGTCTGAGGATCCCTGGACCGCGACCCATATCTGGGTAGCATGGAATTGAGTCGGACGCCATGAGATTTATCTCCTGCGTCCCCCATCTGTTGCAAATCTCCGCAAACACCTCGGGATGGAGAGACCATTCCCCCGGATGAAACGATTGTCTGCTGAGAAAGTCTGCTTCCCAGTTGTCCACACCCAGAATGTGGATCGCTGACAGCAAGCAGTTGTGGGCCTCCACCCATTTCAGAATCCGAGATACCTCCTACATGGCTAGGGAGCTTCTCGTTACCCCCACTGATGGTTGATGTAAGCCACGAGGTAATGCTGACCGATTGGAATTTGATAGACTGGGACGAACCCAGAAAAGGACAAGCCTTCAGAGCGTTGAAGATCGCTCAAAGTTCCAAAATGTTGATTGGGAGAAGAGATTCCTCTCGAGTACACCGACCCTGTGCCTTCCCTGGCACCCCAAACAGCTCCCTATCCTGATAGACTTGAGTCTGTAGTAACAATCTCCCAGGATGGTCTCAAAAAGGATGTCCCCTGGGACAGGGAATCTGGAAAGAGCCACCAAGAGAGCGATTTTCTCGACCGGCTGTCCAGAGAAATCTGTTGGGATAGATTCGAGTGATTGTTCCACTGCTTCAGCATACACAACAGAAGATGTCTGAGATGGAACCTGGCGAATGGAATGACATCTATGCTGGGCACTATGAGCCCAATTACCTCCATACACCTTGAGGAGGTCTGGAGGGCAAGGCAATTTGAAGTATTTTTGCAACGTCTCTGGTGTGTAAGAAATATCTTCATGGATATGGAATCTATTATCGTGCCCAGGAACTCCACTCTGGTACTAGGAACCAGAGAACTCTTTCTTAAGTTTCATACATCCATGAGATTGAAGACGTAGAAGAGCTCTGGAATAGTCTTCTGCCAGCAGACAGGTCGGAGCTTGGACCAGGATGTCGTCTAATTAAGGTGCTATTGCAATACCTCTGGATCTCGCCACCGCGAGCAGAGCCCCTAGAATCTTCGTAAAGACTCTTGTAGCAGTAGCCAGACCAAAAGGAAGAGCTACAAACTGGAAGTGCTGGTCCAGAAAAGTGAATGTTAAGAACTTGAAGTGATCCTTGTGTATTGGCACATAAAAGGTAAGCAAACTTCAAGTCTATCGTAGGCATGAACTGCCCCTCTTGAACTAAGGGCAGAAAAGACCTCATCGTTTCCATCTTGAACCATGGGACCGACAGAAACTTAAGAACGTTAGGTCTAGAATCAGGCGAAAAGTACCCCCCCCCCCTTTTGGGACCACAAAAAAGTGAGTAGTACCCCAGACCTCTCTCTGCTAGAGGTACGGACACAATTACTCCTAGGGACGAGAGATCCCTCACACACCCTAGAAATGCTTCTTGTTTTTCTGGACTTGAAAACAGGTTTAATAAGTGGAATCTGCCCCTGGGTGAATGAGATTTGAAACCTATCCTGTAAGAATGAGCAATGACCTCCAGAACACAAGGGGTCTTGCACGCCTTCCATCCAAGCCTCCACAAAAAGATAATCTGCCCCCAACACGATCCAGCGACAGATCGGGGGCCGCCCCTTCATGCAGATTTTGTCTCAGCGGGCTTCTTGTTCTGCTTGGATTTATTCCAAGATTGAGATGGTTTACAAGTTCCCTTGGACTGATCAGGTTTCGTGGAGGGCTGCTTGTGATGGGATTTATCCGAATGAAAGGGACGAAAATTAGGACCCTGTACTTTAGGTTTATTCTTATCCTGCGGTAGAAAGGCACCCTTGCCCCCAGTGACCAGGGATAGGATAGAGTCCAGGCCTGGACCGAAAAGAATCTTCCCCTTAAATGGAAGGGAAAGCAATCTAGATTTTGAAGTCATGTCAGCAGACCAAGATTTCAGCCACAGAGCCCTAGGGGCTAGAACAGAAAAACCTGATGTCTTAGCATTCAAGCGAATAATCTGCATGTTTGCATCACAGATAAACGAATTAGCTACCCTCAAGGCTTTAATTCTAACCTGGATTTCATCGAGGGGAGTTTCCACCTTGATCATCTCCAACAAAGTCACACCAATAGGTAGCGGCTCCAGTCACCGCAGCAGCCGCTGCTGCAGGCTGAAATAAATACCCTGTGTGCTGAAACATCTTTATTAACAGGGTTTCTGGTTTCTTATCCATGGGCACCTTAAACGACTCAAGCGTGAAGCTAGCTCCATTCACCTTAGGGACAGACCTCCCACAACTCCAATTGAGAGTCAGGAACCAGGAACAATTTCTTAAAAGAAGGGGAAAGAGAGGATCCAAGTCTTTTCCATTCATTCTTAATATTTGCCATCTTTACGGGAACCAGGAAAGTCTGTGGCACCACCCTGTCCTCCTAAACCTTATCAAGCTTAGGAATAGAAGGCTCCTTGGGCAACTTAGGTTCCAGAACCTCTAAAGTAGCCAACACTTGCTTTAACAGAAATCGTAAGTGCTCAATCCTAACTCTAAAGTTTGGTTCCTCCGCAGCTGGAGGCTTAGAGGCAGCCGATTCCGACCCAGAAAGAGCCTCTTCTGAAGTATCAGAGACTTCTTTATCAGCGGATAATCTAGTATCAGATAAATGCAACAAGTTGGTAGATGATCCCTGGGAAGGATAGCAGCATTTAACCTTTCGCTTGCACTTAGCAGGGCGAGGTAAAGCACTGAAAGCCGCAGACACTGCCATGCAACTGTTCAGAAAAGCCTGGCGGTAAGAGGGCCCCTCCCGAATGAGGATTAGTAGTGCAATGGGGAGCTGCATGTGTAATAGGAGATGACTGCAGGGAACGCACCTCACAGGACAGACTCTCCTCAGAGGTGGACGGCTCAGTGGTACTAAACATCTTGGTCTTTTTAGATATAACTACTTTATCAAGGCTTGTGGAACATAATTGAGCAGGCGGATATACCGTAGACTCCTCACAATAAAAACAGGTATTTGATTTAGGTAGAGAGGGAGTACCCTCTAAAGCATCAGAGTCCTCCATAGCTTGTGCTTTTAAGATGGACTACAGAAAAAAATAAATGGCACCTTTTTTACCCCAATGGCCGGGGCACTCACCACCTCCTATGACCCAGGCCCCAAAGAGAAACCACTTCTCCTGTAAACCGCATGGTCAGGAAAGAGGAAGTTAATGAGGACGTACCCGGTCACATGGAGTGCCATGCAGGACTGCCCCTGCTTCAGTTAGAAAAGCGCGCCAAACAGGATGCACAGTTATCCAAAAACTGAAACCTGAATGTTCCCACATCTTCCAGAGCCTCATATCACATGTTGCAGCATAAAAACTAAGTAAATCATGTATAAATCCCCCCATTCAATAAACCCCTTCCAGGAGATATTAACACTTGATTCCATACAGATAAAGGAGTCACACTGTGACCCTGTCTTCTTAACATTATCATATGAGATAAAATGAAATTATCTTACCGGAATCATCGCTGTGGAACAGACACACAGCCTCTTAAGTTTGACAGTCTTGTAGCATCGCACCTGACATGGACTTAAGTGATAAAATCAGGCAGTGAAACTCTTCAACACTGATAAGTTAGGAGTGGTTAATACGAGTCTGGATGGTTTTGCAGAAAGACTCTCCCTGCATCTCCAGACCCCAACATTCGTCAATGCTCTCACTGAAAGGCTGACAAGACTACTAAAAACTCCAGTCCCATACCGAAGAGTACAACCCTCCATAAGAGACTACTCCAAATCTTCCAACACTTCTCTACCATCCTCCTGTGACGAAAGGCAAAGAATTACTGGGGGGTGAGGGGAGTGGGGGAGGTATTTAAGCCTTTGGTTGGGGTGTCTTTGCCTCCTCCTGGTGGCCAGGTTCTGTATTCCCACAAGTAAGGAATGAAGCCATGGACTCTCTTCATATTAAGATGGAAAAGGTTAAAAAGGGACATTGTACAATAGATTTTTCTTTGCATAAAGGTTTTGTAGATGATACATTTATATAGCCCATCTGGTAGTGTTTTTGTAAAAATTTATTTTTTGCTTATTATTTAATAACATTGTGCTGATTTTCAGACTCCTAACCAAGCCCCACGGTGTCAGATGTATACACACATTTACAGACTCCAGTTTAGCTTATCTGTCTTTTCAAATGCAGGGAATGGGGGGGGGGGGGGTCTGCTCTTGTTTTCGCAACGCATTTCACTGGGTGTCCCAGCTTAACCTCATCAACAGTGCTAAACTGGGAGTTTCTACGTAAGTTTTTATACTGAATTTTTATATCAGTATCTGTGCAGATTCTTCTTTATAGTAGTGTCTATAACATACAGTTATATGGAAATAGCTTTTTTGTTTAATTTTGAATCTGCTATCCCACAGACCTTTACATAGCAGGTCACTGGCTGATAGACACACACAGGCTTTATAGTAGGACAATAATGCCCCAGAAGAATATAAAAAGAGCAGGTGCTTGTAAAACATAATTAAATACAACAAAAAAATACTACAACGTCCTTTTAAACAGGATTTAACTTTTGTGGAGGGGGGCGGCACCTTGACTTGTTTATTAAAAATGTTGGAGCAGTTTTATAATGAATCCTATTTTTATAGCTGAATATTTTATTTCTTCTGATTTTCTGCATGTGTTAAAGGCAGTACAATTTTCATTCTAATTTTCAAATGCTGATTTCTATTTAAAACCTGTAATAACATCCTAATCTTTGTGTTTGGAAGGGTAAGATAATCCAAAATATAGAACCTTGACGACATGTTTATGCCCCCATGCCATTTACCCAATGTTCCCTATGTAAAACGGCAAAGGAAAGTAGCCTAAGTCCGCACATATAGCGCATATAGGTTTTGCCTGTTTAGCACTCAATGGTTAAGGAATCCTGCAAACAAACTAATAGGGACAACCTGTATTCCAGGCATACAATGTAAAATAAGAGTATTTGCTCTTCCAACAAATTAATTTTCTCATATTGTGCAGCCAACACACTTGTAATACAGATCAAGCAATGTGAAATGAACTGCACAGAAACAAAGGAACCACACAAGGTATCCCTGACTTGCTTATAGGATCACACGTTTATTATTAAACAGAGCTCGTCTTATTAAGCCTCTTACACAATATAAATATAACTAGTTCTACAGATCACATGTTCTCTACCCTACTCTATCACTTGCAGCTATACAGAGCAGTGACAGAATGTATTGTAACTGTTCTCCCCTATAATTCAGTTTACCTAGAATTAAATTGTTTAGATATGCTCTTTTACCTATATTTTGTCATATAAAATAGCGGCTTTTGCCAGTTGTATCCTCACCTATACAGAATGCAAGTAATGGTTATAGAAAATCTATCTAAAACAAGGCAGTTTCGAAGAAACTTAACTCCCATTGGGTGATGGGACAGATAAAATGTTCATTTTCCACTATTCTCTCAGTTCTAAGAAGGAAATTAGGATTTTTGAGTAAATATAAAAAAGGAAAGTTACTCTAATGATGAATGTTCTCCCTGGAAGCTAAGCCCATTTGATTAGGTTGTGGTTTCAATGAGCAGAAACTGATATTTCATATACTAAACATACCTTAATGAGCCATTTCCAAAACATTTTAAGTTATAGTAAAATAAATTAAAGGGACATAAAACAGTATGAACTAACATAAGTGTCTAAATGTATACTGCAGCCAAAGCTTAACTGCTAAATGGTTTCAGTTTTATCCCCAATTAACCTCTTTAATTCATGTATAGTTTTGTTTGCATCAAGCTCTCCCCTGGGCATTTCCATATATGGATGGTGTAATCCAGGCCATAGATTCTGCAGAATGCACTTGTGCATGGAAGGGGGCAGAGTCACATGACACCTGACTAAAGCAGTGCACAGTATAATGCTGAAGCTTTAACAAAGCATGTGACTAACCCCATGGAAACGAGCGAGCATCTTGACAACAAACAATAGCAATACCTGCTGTCCCTCCTCAACCCTACCTTGCTTGCATAAGTAATTATCCTCACATGCACACTTTGTTATATGATACCACAAGGTTTGGAGTAGGACACTGACAGGGGGGGGGGGGGGGGGTAGCAGACTACACTTAGCAACACTAAAGTGTAAGACATTTTGCTATTTTTGGAAATTTTATTAAAATACTTAAAAGGGACACTGAACCCAATTTTATTTATTTCATGATTCAGATAGCGCATGAAATTTTAAGCAACTTTCTAATTTATTCCTATTATCAATTTTTCTTTATTTTGAAAGCAGGAATGTAAATCTTAGCAGCCAGTCTATTTTAGGTTCAGCACCATGGATAGTGCTTGCTTATTAGAGGCTTACATTTACCCACCAATAAACAAGCATAACCCAGGTTCTCAACCAAAATTGGGCAGGCTCCTATGCATCAAATTCCTGCTTTTTAAATAAAGATAGCAAGAGAACTAAGAAAAATTAATAGAATTAAATTAAGTTGCTTAAAAACATAATTTATGCTTACCAGATAAATTCCTTTCCTTCTGGATAGGGAGAGTCCACGGCTTCATTCCTTACTGTTGGGAAAATACAACACCTAGCCACCAGGAGGAGGCAAAGACACCCCAGCCAAAGGCTTAAATACCTCCCCCACTTCCTCATTACCCCAGTCATTCTGCCGAGGGAACAAGGAAAAGTAGAACATTAGGGTATAAATGGTGCCAGAAGAATAAATAGGTGACCGCCCATAGACAAGAAAAAACGGTCAGGGGCCGTGGACTCTCCCTATCCAGAAGGAAAGGAATTTATCTGGTAAGCATACATTATGTTTCCCTTTCTAAGATAGGGAGAGTCCACTGCTTCATTCCTTACTGTTGGGAAAACTATACTCAAGCTCCAGAGGACACTGCATAAATAACGGTAGGGAACAAAAAGGAAGAGGTGGACCCAATTCTGAGGGCACCACAGTCTGCAAAACTTTTCTCCCGAAAGCGAAGCAAAAACATCAAACTTGTAAAATTTTTAAAAAGTATGCAAGGACGAACAAGTACTCTTGGGTTGCTCAGGCTTGGATTGTTGTCGTTGGGATTTGTCAGAACGAAAGGAACAAAAATTAGAAGATTGTCGTCCCTTAGACTTGTTATCTTGCGGTAAGAAGGCACCCTTGCCTCCGGTAACTGTAGAAATAATGGAGTCCAGGTCTGAACCAAATAAAAGCTTTCCCTTGAAGGGAAGAGAAAGGAGTCTGGACTTAGAAGTCATATCCACAGACCAAGACTTTGACCAGAGCGCCCGGCGGGCTAGTACCGTAAAGCCAGAGGCCTTTGCATTTAGGTGAATAATTTGCATGTTCGCATCACAGATTAAAGAATAAACAATTCTCAGAAATTTAATTATGTCTTGAATATTCTCGAGGGGAGACTCCACCTCAATGAGTTCCGAAAAAAAGTTGCACCAGTAGGCAGCCGCCGGTTGAAACAAAAACCCTGTATGTTGTAACATCTGTCTCAGAAAGCTTTCCATTTTCTTATCCATCAGCTCTCTGAACGAAGAACTATCCTCAAGAGGTATAGTAGTATGTTTAGCAAGTGTAGAGATAGCACCATTCACCTTAGGAATGGAGCCCCACAAATCCAGTTGAGAGTCCGGAAACAACTTTTTAAAAGTAGCAGTAAATTTAGTTGAGAGTCCAGGACCCGGACCAAATTGCTAAAAGTAGACGAGGGGGAAAAGGAAGAAACAATTCTTTCCCATTCGTTTTTAATAATGTTCGCCATCTTAACCGGCACAGGAAAAATTGAAGAAACTTTCCTGTCTTCGTAAACTGTCTAATTTAAGTATCATAGGTTCTTCAGGCAGCGCGGCCTCTGGAACCTCTAACGTAGACAGAACCGCCTTTAATAAAAAAACGTAAGTGCTCAATTATAAATCTAAAGGACGGTTCCTCCGCAGCAGGAGGTTTAGACGCTAAGGACTCAGACCCAGAAAGTTCACCCTCCGAAGCTACAGAGGTATACTCATCATTGGATAACTGGGACATAATCCGATAAATATTTAGATGACTCCGGGTCAGGAGAGTTATGTTTAACCTCTCTCTTGCGTTTGTTAGTGAGTGAGGTAATGCACTGATACCACAGACACCCCCGTTTGTAACTGCGCGTCAAAAGTCCGCAGGAAGAAGGCCCCCCCCCCCCTCCGGATGGAGGATTAGATTTACTACGGGGAACTGCATGTGGAGTGGATAATGTAGCATGGGTAGTAATCTCACGTTACGCCGAGCCCTGAGAGCTAGACGGCTCAGAGGGACTAAGCCTTAGCAGGCTTGAATCCCTTCTTAGACTTTATAACTGTTAAGGCATGTGGAACATAATTAAGTGGGCGGGAAAACCACAGCCTCACAATATAAACAGGTATAATTTAGTACAGAAGGAGTACCTTCTAACATGTCAGAGTCCTCCATAGCTCAGGTTATACCCACAGGAGGACACAAATAAAAACAGAATTTATGCTTACCTGATAAATTACTTTCTCCAACGGTGTGTCCGGTCCACGGCGTCATCCTTACTTGTGGGAATATCTCTTCCCCAACAGGAAATGGCAAAGAGTCCCAGCAAAGCTGGCCATATAGTCCCTCCTAGGATCCGCCCACCCCAGTCATTCGACCGACGGACAGGAGGAAAAAATAGGAGAAACTATAGGGTGCCGTGGTGACTGTAGTTAGAGAAAATAATTCATCAAACCTGATTAAAAAACCAGGGCGGGCCGTGGACCGGACACACCGTTGGAGAAAGTAATTTATCAGGTAAGCATAAATTCTGTTTTCTCCAACATTGGTGTGTCCGGTCCACGGCGTCATCCTTACTTGTGGGAACCAATACCAAAGCTTTAGGACACGGATGAAGGGAGGGAGCAAATCAGGTTACCTAAACAGAAAGCACCACGGCTTGCAAAACCTTTCTCCCAAAAATAGCCTCCGAAGAAGCAAAAGTATCAAATTTGTAAAATTTAGCAAAAGTGTGCAGTGAAGACCAAGTCGCTGCCTTACATATCTGATCAACAGAAGCCTCGTTCTTGAAGGCCCATGTGGAAGCCACAGCCCTAGTAGAGTGAGCTGTGATTCTTTCAGGAGGCTGCAGTCCGGCAGTCTAGTAAGCCAATCGGATGATGCTTTTAAGCCAAAAGGAAAGAGGTAGAAGTCGCTTTTTGACCTCTCCTTTTACCAGAATAGACGACAAACAGAGAAGACATTTGTCTGAACTCTTTTGTAGCTTCTAAATAGAATTTTAGAGCACGGACTACATCTAAATTGTGTAGCAAACGTTCCTTCTTTGAAACTGGATTCGGACACAAAGAAGGTACAACTATCTCCTGGTTAATATTCTTGTTGGAAACGACCTTTGGAAGAAAACCAGGCTTAGTACGCAAAACAACCTTATCTGAATGGAACACCAGATAGGGCGGAGTACACTGCAGAGCAGATAACTCAGAAACTCTTCTAGCAGAAGAAACAGCAACCAAAAACAAAACTTTCCAAGATAACAACTTAATATCTATGGAATGTAAAGGTTCAAAATCCTCATTTCTAAAGAATCTATTATTGTTCCCAAGAAGGGAACTCTTGTCGACGGAGACAGGGAACTTTTTTTCTATGTTCACCTTCCATCCGTGAGATCTGAGAAAGGCCAGAACGATGTCTGTGTGAGCCTTTGCCTTTGAAAGAGACGACGCTTGTATTAGAATGTCGTCCAAGTACGGTACTACTGCAATGCCCCTTGGTCTTAGAACCGCTAGAAGGGACCCGAGTACCTTTGTGAAAATCCTTGGAGCAGTGGCTAACCCGAATGGGAGGGCCACAAACTGGTAATGTTTGTCCAGAAAGGTGAACCTTAGGAACTGATGATGTTCTTTGTGGATAGGAATATGAAGATATGCATCCTTTAGATCCATGGTAGTCATAAATTGACCCTCCTGGATTGTAGGTAGAATCGTTCGAATGGTTTCCATTTTGAACAATGGTACTCTGAGAAATTTGTTTAGGATCTTTAAATCCAGAATTGGTCTGAAAGTTCACTCTTTTTTGGGAACTACAAACAGATTTGAGTAAAATCCCATTCCTTGTTCCGCCGATGGAACTGGGTGTATCACTCCCATCTTTAACAGGTCTTCTACACAATGTAAGAATGCCTGTCTCTTTATTTGGTTTGAGGATAAGTGAGACATGTGGAACCTTCCCCTTGGGGGTAGTTCCTTGAATTCCAGAAGATAACCCTGAGAAACTATTTCTAGTGTCCAGGGATCCTGAACATCTCTTGCCCAAGCCTGAGCAAAGAGAGAGAGTCTGCCCCCTACTAGATCCGGTCCCGGATCGGGGGCTACTCCTTCATGCTGTTTTGTTAGCAGCAGCAGGCTTCTTGGCCTGCTTACCCTTGTTCCAGCCTTGCATCGGTTTCCAGGCTGGTTTGGTTTGTGAAGCATTACCCTCTTGCTTAGAGGATGCAGAATTAGAGGCCGGTCCGTTCCTGAAATTACAAAAGTAACGAAAATTAGACTTATTCTTGGCTTTGAAAGGCCTATCTTGTGGGAGGGCATGGCCCTTTCCCCCAGTGATGTCTGAGATAATCTCTTTCAATTCTGGCCCAAAGAGAGTTTTACCCTTGAAGGGGATATTAAGCAATTTTGTCTTGGATGATACATCCGCTGACCAAGACTTTAGCCAAAGCACTCTGCGCGCCACAATTGCAAACCCTGAATTTTTCGCCACTAATCTAGCTAATTGCAAAGCGGCATCTAAAATAAAAGAATTAGCCAACTTAAGTGTGTGAACTCTGTCCATAACCTCCTCATATGGAGTCTCTCTACTGAGCGACTTTTCTAGTTCCTCGAACCAGAACCACGCTGCTGTAACATAGAAACAGATATTGACGGCAGATAAGAGCCATAGGCCCAGCAAGTCTGCCCGACCTTACCTAACAGTATAAACTTATCTAGTTCGTAGGATAGCCCTATGCTTGTCCCATGCATTTTTAAAGTCCCCCACAGTGTTTGTTGCTACTACCTCTTGAGGAAGTTTATTCCATAGTAGTAGTGACAGGAAAAATGCACGAAATGGGTTGCAGAAGGTAACCTTGCTGTACAAAAATCTTTTTAAGCAAACCCTCCAATTTTTTATCCATAGGATCTTTGAAAGCACAATTATCCTCGATAGGAATAGTAGTGCGCTTGTTTAGAGTAGAAACTGCCCCCTCGACCTTAGGGACTGTCTGCCATAAGTCCTTTCTGGGGTCGACCATAGGAAATAATTTCTTAAATATAGGAGGGGGGACAAAAGGTATGCCGGGCTTCTCCCACTCCTTATTCACTATGTCCGTCACCCGCTTGGGTATAGGAAAAGCGTCGGGGTGAACCGGAACCTCTAGGAACTTGTCCATCTTGCATAATTTTTCTGGAATGACCAGGTTGTCACAATCATCCAGAGTAGATAACACCTCCTTAAGCAGTGCGCGGAGATGCTCTAATTTAAATTTAAATGTCACAACATCAGGTTCAGCCTGTTGAGAAATTTTTCCTGAATCTGAAATTTCCCCATCTGACAAAACCTCCCTCATGGCCCCTTCAGATTGGTGTGAGGGTATGACAGAACAATTATCATCAGCGCCCTCCTGCTCTTCAGTGTTTAAAACAGAGCAATTGCGCTTTCTCTGATATGCAGGCATTTTGGATAAAATATTTGCTATGGAGTTATCCATTACTGCCGTCAATTGTTGCATAGTAATAAGCATTGGCGCACTAGAAGTACTAGGGGCCTCCTGCGTGGGCAAAACTGGCATAGACACAGAAGGAGATGATGTAGAACTATGTCTACTCCCTTCATCTGATGAAATATCTTGGGCAATTTTACTATCTGTGGCAGTACTGTCCTTACTTTGTTTGGACGCTATGGCACAATTATCACATAATTTTGAAGGGGGAGACACATTGACTTTCATACATATAGAACATAGCTTATCTGAAGGTACAGACATGTTAATCAGGCTTAAACTTGTCAATAAAGCACAAAAACCGTTTTAAAACAAAACCGTTACTGTCTCTTTAAATTTTAAACAGAGCACACTTTATTACTGAATATGTGAAAAAGTATGAAGGAATTGTTCAAAATTTACCAAATTTTCACCAGTGTCTTAAAGCATTCAAAGTATTGCTGCGACTTTACCAAACCCAGGGGGGAATAAGATACCAAATGAAGCCTTCTAGGAACTTTTCCAACTACTTTCAGATCCTCACACATGCATCTGCATGTCTTGCTCTCAAAAGTAACTGCGCAGTAATGGCGCGAAAATGAGGCTCAGCCTACAACTGGGAAGGCCCTTCCTGACTGGAAAGGTGTCTAACAGTGCCTGACGTTAAAAAACGTTCCCCAAGTTTATAAGTGTGAATTACAAGCCTAAACATGTATAAAATGCCCAAATAAAGCAATCGATTTTGCCCATAAAAGTGTCTACCAGTTTTATAGCCCATATTAAGCCCTTTATTCTGTTTGAGACTAAGAAAATGGCTTACCGGTCCCCATGAGGGGAAATGACAGCCTTCCAGCATTACACAGTCTTGTTAGAAATATGGCTAGTCATACCTTAAGCAGAAAAGTCTGCTAACTGTTTCCCCCAACTGAAGTTACTTCATCTCAACAGTCCTATGTGGAAACGGCAAACGATTTTAGTTACTGTCTGCTAAAATCATCTTCCTCTCACAAACAGAACTCTTCATCTTTTTCTGTTTAAGAGTAAATAGTACATACCAGCACTATTTTAAAATAAACTCTTGATAGTAGAATAAAAAAACTACAACTAAACACCACATACTCTTAACCATCTCCGTGGAGATGTTGCCTGTGCAACGGCAAAGAGAATGACTGGGGTGGGCGGAGCCTAGGAGGGACTATATGGCCAGCTTTGCTGGGACTCTTTGCCATTTCCTGTTGGGGAAGAGATATTCCCACAAGTAAGGATGACGCTGTGGACCGAACACACCAATGTTGGAGAAAAACCTATTATAGAAAACTGTACCTTTGTACTCCCAATAGCTGGGGCACTCACCACCTCCTAGACCCAGACAGTTAACTGAGGAAATGCTCTCCTCAGGTTCAAGTCTCAGCCGAAATAGAGGAAATGAACATAGACCCCCATGTTATTACAAGTACAGCAATAGGAGCTGTGCAACAATTAAAAAAAAAAAAGTGAAACCTGCTTGTTCCAGCTAAAAACACAGTCTATCAACCCAGGGGGAAAAAAAAAAAATCACACAAAGCAGCATATAAATACACTTATTAATTAACCCTAACTGTTCAATAAACCCTCTTCAGACCACACTGTGACCCTGTTCTAGCGTTTTATGTGTAAAAAGTGAAACTATCTTACCTCCAGGATCCATGCTGTGGAACAGAACACAGCCTCTCAAGTGTGACAGTCTTATAGCAGCGCTCCTGACATGGAATTGAATGAGATAAAGCAGGCAGTGAAACTCATCAACACTGATTGCTTAGGAGATGTTAGCAGTAGTCTGGATGGTTTCACAGAAAAACTTTCCCTGTATCTCCTGACTATCTGTCATCAATACTCTGAGAGGTTGACATGACTACTTAAAACTCCAGTCCTATCGCGAAGGGCAGATACCCTTTTATCATGACTCTCCGAATCTTCTGACACGCCTCTGCTACCTCCTAATGTGACAAAATGCAAAGAATGACTGGGGTAAGTGGGAGGGATATTTAAGCCTTTGGCTGGGGTGTATTTGCCTCCTCTTGGTGGCCAGGTGTTGTATTTTCCCAACAGTAAGGAATGAAGCTGTGGATTCTCCATATCTCTTAGGAAGGAAATTGCATGCTCTATCTGAATCATGAAAGAAAAAATTTGGGTTAAGTGTCCCTTTAAGCTTTTTTTTTTTTTTACATTTTTTTTTTCAAACACTGCTTTACCTCAGTTGACACTTTTATAATATGCACATAACTCAAAATTTGATGGCACTTCAAAAGGTGCAGTTTACCGAAAATGTGTTCCCAATTACCCATTTTATCGGAGTATTCATTTGTTTACAAATCGCTTCTTTAACCTTATTTTGGCATTTGAAATAGCCGATTTAGCCGGTGGAATCCATACCTATACTGAAAGTTTCTACACTGAAAGGGACATACACTCATATTTTCTTTGCATAAATGTTTCGTAGATCTATTTATATAGCCCATAAAGTTTTTTTTTTAAATGTATAGTTTTGCTTATTTTTAAATAACATTGCTCTCATTTTCAGACTCTTAAAGGGACATTATAACTCATTTTTTCTTTGCATAAATGTTTTGTAAATGATCTATTTAAATACCCATAAAGTTTTTTTTTTAATAAATGTATAGTTTTGCTTATTTTTAAATAACATTGCTCTCATTTTCAGACTCCTAACCAAGCCCCAAAGTTTTATGTGAATACTGTCAGCTACCTTCTCCAGCTTGCTCCTGTTTGTGTAAAGGGTCTTTTCATATGCAAAAGAAGGGGGAGGGGGGAGTGTCTTATTTGCCACTTGCAGTGGGCTTTCCAGCTACCTTTTCAACAGAGCCAAACTGACAGCTTCTAAGTAAGTTTTTAAACAGTTTTATACTGTATTTTTATATCGGTATCTGTGCATCTTATTCTTTATAGTAGTGTCTATTACATGCAGTTATATGAAAATGAGTGTATACTGTCCCTTTAACCAAGCACCAAAGGTTTAGGAGAATACCTTCAGCTACATACTTTAGTTTTCTCCTGTTTGTGTAAAGGGTCTTTTCATATGCAAAAGAAGGGGGAGGGGGAGTGTCTTATTTCTAACTTGCAGTGGGCTTTCCAGCTACATTTTCAACATAGATAAACAGAGCTTTTAAGTTTTTAAACAGTTTTATACTGGATTTTAATATCGGTGTCTGTGCATCTTATTCTTTATAGTAGTGTCTATTACATGCAGTTATATGAAAATGAGTGTATACTGTCCCTTTAAGTAAAGGCTATTGACAAACTATGTAAATACAGTGGACAGAAGAAATTACAAACCCAAATGTTAATTTTTAATTCTTCTCTCCAAGTATTGGGCTTTGAATTAGACAGATAAGGTAAAAATTAGATCTGATTTTACCTGCTAGCTCAACATATTTTAATAGGTTGTGGTTTAAAAGAACAAAACAAGCTATTTTATAAACACAAATAAAACTTAAAATGCAATTTCTCATAAATTTCTAATCTGCAGCTGGTATAACAAGTCATTGGAAACACATTTAGGGATACATTTTCACAGTATACTGTCCCTTTATTTCACAATACACTGTCCCTTTAAAGCATTACTGAGCTGTGGGAAGTACAGATCAAAGTCAGCAGATAAAATAGGGCAATGGGTAGGTTCATTATTTAAAACATATTCAAGTGTGAATAAAACGGACAATTCATGTGAGAATAAACTGAGTTTAAGCTAATGAAAATAAGCCATAAAATACAAACTTTTGATTTTTAATACTACATTGAGAGGGGTTTAAAAATTGATGAATGTGAGCATGCCACAAGTTGCCTACATACTGCACTGTTATTGCTTAGAGCAGAAACTATTCTGATTTAGCTATAACTGTCCAGAAGGAAAATAAGAAACATACTAATTGTTTAACTGGTTTATTACCGCTTTACAAAACTTCATTTATTTTGTATGTAAATATTTGGCAATTCAGTATTTAAATATGAATATTCTATGCATGTTTGAAAATTGTCTGCAATATCTGACTTGGAAAATTTCACACAACAACCAGTGACCGAGCACTGCAGAGATCGACCTCAGTGACATGACCTTTAGATTTGCTGTTAAACTACAATGCCTTGCAGAAGTATTCACCCCCCTTGGCATTTTTTGTGTTTTGTTGCCTCACAACCTGGAATTAACATGGATTGTTTGAGGATTTGCATAATTTAATTTACAGAACATGCCCACAACTTTGAAGATGTTTTTTTTTTATTGTGAAGCAAACAACAAATAGAACAAAATAACAGAAAAAGTCAATGTGCATAACTATTCACCCCCCTAAAGTCAATACTTTGTAGAGCAACCTTCAATCACACCTCCATGTCGCTTTGGATAAGTCTCTATGAGCTTGCCACATCTTACCACTGGGATTTTTGCCCATTCCTCCTTGCAAAACTGATCCAGCTCCTTCAAGTTGGATGGTTTGCGCTTGTGAACAGCAATCTTTAAGTCTGACCACAGATTTTCTATTGGATTGAGGTCTGGGCTATGACTAGGCCATTCCAACACATTTACATGTTTCGCCTAAAACCACTCAAGTGTTGCTTTAGCAGTGTGTTTGGGGTCATTGTCCTGCTGGAAGGTGAAACTCTGTCCTAGCCTCAAATCACACAGAGTGGTACAGGTTTTGCTCAAGATTATCCCTGTATTTAGCACCATCCATTTTTCCCTCAACTCTGACCAGTTTCCCAGTCCCGGCTGCTGAAAAACATCCCCACAGCATGATGCTGCCACCACCACCATGTTTCACTATGGGGATGGTGTTCTTTGGGTGGTTTGATGTGTTGGGTTTGCGCCAGACATAGCGTTTTCTTTGATGGCCGAAAAGTTCAATTTTAGTCTCATCAGACCAGAACACCTTCCTCCATACATTTTGGGAGTCTCCCACATGCCTTTTCGCAAACTCAACACGTACCATTTTGTTTTTTGCTGAAATGAATAGCTTTCTTCTGGCCATTCTGCCATAAAGCATAAATTCTATGGAGAGCACGGCTTAATGTCGTCATATGTACAGATACTCCAGTCTCTGCTGTGGAACTCTGCAGCTCCTCCAGGGTTGCCCTAGGTCTCTGTGCTGCCTCTCTGATTAATGCCCTCCTTGCCTGGTCCGTGAGTTTTGGTGGGCAGCCGTCTCTTGGCAGGTTTGCTGTTGTGCCATGTTCTTTCCATTTGGTTATGATAGATTTGATGGTGATCCTGGGGATCATCAAATATATGAATATTTTTTATAACCTAACCCTGACTTGTACTTCTCAACAACATTGTCCCTTACTTGTTTGGAAAGTTCCTTGGTCTTCATGGCAGTGTTTGGTTAGTGGTGCCTCTTGCTTAGGTGTTGCAGCCTATGGGGCCTTTCAAAAAAGAGGTGTGTATATGTAATGACAGATCATGTGACACTTAGATTGCACACAGGTGGACATCATTTCACGAATTATGTGACTTCTAAAGGTAATTGGTTGCACCAGAGCTTTTTATGGGCTTCATATGAATACATACGCACATGCCAATTTTCTGTTTTCTATTTATAAAAAATAGTTTTATGTATATATTTTTCTCTCATTTAACTTTACCAACTAAAACTATTGTGTTCTGATCCATCACATAAAATTCAGATTAATAAAACATTGAACTTAAGGCTGTAATGTAACAAAATAGGAAAAAAGTCAAGGGGGGTGAATACTTTTGCAAGGCATTGTGTCCGACACTTGTATATCAGTGGCCACTACTATGTATTTACGGTCTTTCTTGGATTGAAGGCGATAATGCTGATGCGGAGACAGGCGTCCCTGAAAGACTGGGAGCTCATTCTATTTTGTGGTGAGCTGCTCCTAGCAACAAATAATGGTCAAATGTTTTCTACTTTCAGAAGAAAAACTCACTAACCAATTTATGAGTCCATTAACTTGACGAGATGGTTTTTGGGATCCTGGGGAGTCAGACACTGGTGCTGTGGATGGATTTTGACACACAACATTCTCGGCAGACTGTGTAAGGCGGGAACACTAAAAGAAAAATGGGAAAATGTTCATTTATAAGCATTAATAACATTCATATGATTTATTTCTACCAATCAATTTCCTGAGTATCACATAATTACATGCATCATTTATTTGGAGTAGGCAGGGACTTCCAGGGTCCACATGTCAAAGCAAGAACCTATTTGGTGAGAGAAGAATAAGGCTTATCCTCAAAAATGTAACATTCAAGTAGCCTTTTAAATTCTGTCACTTATGATGTTAAGGGAATTGTACCAAAGAGACAGGAAGATCCTTTGCCCTAAAGATCCATTAAATATATTAGAATTGCACAATCAATTATATGATGATGCAAAAGCACTTACACAATTTCAAATAAGCAGTAGATTGATTTGACAAATTTCAAAATTTGCTTAGATTTCCAGCCCCCTGTATCATGTGACAGTCACGAACCAATCATATTTTAATATATGTAAACACTGAAGTCTTGCACATGCTCAGTAGGAGCAGCTGCCTCAGAAAGTGTCTACAAATATTGCGCTCAATTTGATAATTGAAGTAAATTGGAATTTTTTACATTTTTTCAAGCTCCATCCAAATAATGAATGTTTAATTTTAACGTTAAAGTTAATGGAAACTTTGATGAAATAGTGCCAGGTTTAAAAAAAAAACAAACAAAAAAAAAACATAATTTATGTAAGAACTTACCTGATAAATTCATTTCTTTCATATTAGCAAGAGTCCATGAGCTAGTGACGTATGGGATATACATTCCTACCAGGAGGGGCAAAGTTTCCCAAACCTCAAAATGCCTATAAATACACCCCTCACCACACCCACAATTCAGTTTAACGAATAGCCAAGAAGTGGGGTGATAAAAAAGTGCGAAAGCATATAAAATAAGGAATTGGAATAATTGTGCTTTATACAAAATCATAACCACCACAAAAAAAGGGCGGGCCTCATGGACTCTTGCTAATATGAAAGAAATGAATTTATCAGGTAAGTTCTTACATAAATTATGTTTTCTTTCATGTAATTAGCAAGAGTCCATGAGCTAGTGACGTATGGGATAATGACTACCCAAGAAGTGGATCTTTCCACACAAGAGTCACTAGAGAGGGAGGGATAAAATAAAGACAGCCAATTCCTGCTGAAAAATCCACACCCAAAATAAAGTTTAACGAAAAACATAAGCAGAAGATTCAAACTGAAACCGCTGCCTGAAGTACTTTTCTACCAAAGACTGCTTCAGAAGAAGAAAATACATCAAAATGGTAGAATTTAGTAAAAGTATGCAAAGAGGACCAAGTAGCTGCTTTGCAGATCTGGTCAACCGAAGCTTCATTCCTAAACGCCCAGGAAGTAGAAACTGACCTAGTAGAATGAGCTGTAATTCTCTGAGGCGGAGTCTTAACCGACTCAACATAGGCAAGATGAATTAAAGATTTCAACCAAGATGCCAAAGAAATGGCAGAAGCTTTCTGGCCTTTTCTAGAACCGGAAAAGATAACAAATAGACTAGAAGTCTTACGAAAAGATTTCGTAGCTTCAACATAATATTTCAAAGCTCTAACAACATCTAAAGAATGCAACGATTTCTCCTTAGAATTCTTAGGATTAGGACATAATGAAGGAACCACAATTTCTCTACTAATGTTGTTGGAATTCACAACTTTAGGAAAAAATTCAAAAGAAGTTCGCAACACCGCCTTATCCTGATGAAAAATCAGAAAAGGAGACTCACAAGAAAGAGCAGATAATTCAGAAACTCTTCTGGCAGAAGAGATGGCCAAAAGGAACAAAACTTTCCAAGAAAGTAATTTAATGTCCAATGAATGCATAGGTTCAAACGGAGGAGCTTGAAGAGCTCCCAGAACCAAATTCAAACTCCAAGGAGGAGAAATTGACTTAATGACAGGTTTTATACGAACCAAAGCTTGTACAAAACAATGAATATCAGGAAGAATAGCAATCTTTCTGTGAAAAAGAACAGAAAGAGCAGAGATTTGTCCTTTCAAAGAACTTGCGGACAAACCCTTATCTAAACCATCCTGAAGGAACTGTAAAATTCTCGGTATTCTAAAAGAATGCCAGGAAAAATGATGAGAAAGACACCAAGAAATATAAGTCTTCCAGACTCTATAATATATCTCTCGAGATACAGATTTACGAGCCTGTAACATCGTATTAATCACAGAGTCAGAGAAACCTCTTTGACCAAGAATCAAGCGTTCAATCTCCATACCTTTAAATTTAAGGATTTCAGATCCTGATGGAAAAAAAGACCTTGTGACAGAAGGTCTGGTCTTAACGGAAGAGTCCACGGTTGGCAAGAGGCCATCCGGACAAGATCCGCATACCAAAACCTGTGAGGCCATGCCGGAGCTACCAGGAGAACAAACGAGCATTCCTTCAGAATCTTGGAGATTACTCTTGGAAGAAGAACTAGAGGCGGAAAGATATAGGCAGGATGATACTTCCAGGGAAGTGATAATGCATCCACTGCCTCCGCCTGAGGATCCCGGGATCTGGACAGATACCTGGGAAGTTTCTTGTTTAGATGGGACGCCATCAGATCTATTTCTGGAAGTTCCCACATTTGAACAATCTGAAGAAATACCTCTGGGTGAAGAGACCATTCGCCCGGATGCAACGTTTGGCGACTGAGATAATCCGCTTCCCAATTGTCTACACCTGGAATATGAACCGCAGAGATTAGACAGGAGCTGGATTCCGCCCAAACCAAAATTCGAGATACTTCTTTCATAGCCAGAGGACTGTGAGTCCCTCCTTGATGATTGATGTATGCCACAGTTGTGACATTGTCTGTCTGAAAACAAATGAACGATTCTCTCTTCAGAAGAGGCCAAAACTGAAGAGCTCTGAAAATTGCACGGAGTTCCAAAATATTGATCGGTAATCTCACCTCCTGAGATTCCCAAACTCCTTGTGCCGTCAGAGATCCCCACACAGCTCCCCAACCTGTGAGACTTGCATCTGTTGAAATTACAGTCCAGGTCGGAAGCACAAAAGAAGCCCCCTGAATTAAACGATGGTGATCTGTCCACCATGTTAGAGAGTGTCGAACAATCGGTTTTAAAGATATTAATTGAGATATCTTCGTGTAATCCTTGCACCATTGCTTCAGCATACAGAGCTGAACAGGTCGCATGTGAAAACGAGCAAAGGGGATCGCGTCCGATGCAGCAGTCATAAGACCTAGAATTTCCATGCATAAGGCTACCGAAGGGAATGATTGTGACTGAAGGTTTCGACAAGCTGTAATCCAGAAAGGTTACCTTTGTCTGAGGAATCAAAGAACTTTTTGGTAAATTGATCCTCCAACCATGATCTTGAAGAAACAACACAAGTCGATTCGTATGAGATTCTGCTAAAATGTAAAGACTGAGCAAGTACCAAGATATCGTCCAAATAAGGAAATACCACAATACCCTGTTCTCTGATTACAGACAGCAGGGCACCGAGAACCTTTGTAAAAATTCTTGGAGCTGTAGCTAGGCCAAACGGCAGAGCCACAAACTGGTAATGCTTGTCTAGGAAAGAGAATCTCAGAAACTGATAGTGATCTGGATGAATCGGAATATGCAGATATGCATCCTGTAAATCTATTGTGGACATATAATTCCCTTGCTGAACAAAAGGTAAGATAGTCCTTACAGTTACCATCTTGAATGTTGGTATCCTTACATAACGATTCAATATTTTTAGATCCAGAACTGGTCTGAAGGAATTCTCCTTCTTTGGTACAATGAAGAGATTTGAATAAAACCCCATCCCCTGTTCCGAAACTGGAACTGGCATAATTACTCCAGTCAACTCTAGATCTGAAACACATTTCAGAAATGCTTGAGCTTTTACTGGATTTACTGGGACACGGGAAAGAAAAAATCTCTTTGCAGGAGGTCTCAACTTGAAACAAATTCTGTACCCTTCTGAAACAATGCTCTGAATCCAAAGATTGTGAACAGAATTGACCCAAATTTCTTTGAAAAAACGTAACCTGCCCCCTACCAGCTGAGCTGGAATGAGGGCCGCACCTTCATGTGGACTTAGAAGCAGGCTTTGCCTTTCTAGCTGGCTTGGATTTATTCCAGACTGGAGATGGTCTCCAAACTGAAACTGCTCCTGAGGATGAAGGATCAGGCTTTTGTTCTTTGTTGAAACGAAAGGAACGAAAACGATTATTAGCCCTGTTTTTACCTTTAGATTTTTTATCCTGTGGTAAAAAAGTTCCTTTCCCACCAGTAACAGTTGAAATAATGGAATCCAACTGAGAACCAAATAATTTGTTACCCTGGAAAGAAATGGAAAGTAAAGTTGATTTAGAAGCCATATCAGCATTCCAAGTTTTAAGCCATAAAGCTCTTCTAGCTAAAATAGCTAGAGACATAAACCTGACATCAACTCTGATAATATCAAAAATGGCATCACAGATAAAATTATTAGCATGTTGAAGAAGAATAATATCATGAGAATCACGATGTGTTACTTGTTGCGCTAAAGTTTCCAACCAAAAAGTTGAAGCTGCAGCAACATCAGCCAAAGATATAGCAGGTCTAAGAAGATTACCTGAACACAGATAAGCTTTTCTTAGAAAGGACTCCATTTTCCTATCTAGAGGATCCTTAAACGAAGTACCATCTGACGTAGGAATAGTAGTACGTTTAGCAAGGGTAGAAATAGCCCCATCAACTTTAGGGATCTTGTCCCAAAATTCTAGTCTGTCAGGCGGCACAGGATATAATTGCTTAAAACGTTTAGAAGGAGTAAATGAATTACCCAAATTATCCCATTCTTTGGAAATTACTGCAGAAATAGCATCAGGGACAGGAAAAACTTCTGGAATAACTACAGGAGTTTTAAAAACCTTATTTAAACGTTTAGATTTAGTATCAAGAGGACCAGAATCCTCTATTTCTAAAGCAATTAGGACTTCTTTAAGTAAAGAACGAATAAATTCCATTTTAAATAAATATGAAGATTTATCAGCATCAACCTCTGAGACAGAATCCTCTGAACCAGAGGAATCATCAGAATCAGAATGATGTTCAGTTAAAAATTCATCTGTAGGGAGAGAAGTTTTAAAAGATTTTTTATGTTTACTAGAAGGAGAAATAACAGACATAGCCTTCTTTATGGATTCAGAAACAAAATCTCTTATATTATCAGGAACATTCTGCACCTTAGATGTTGAGGGAACTGCAACAGGCAATGGTACTTTACTAAAGGAAATATTATCTGCATTAACAAGTTTGTCATGACAATCAATACAAACAACAGCTGGAGGAATAGCTACCAAAAGTTTACAGCAGATACACTTAGCTTTGGTAGATTCAGCACTTGACAGCGATTTTCCTGTAGTATCTTCTGACTCAGATGCAACGTGAGACATCTTGCAATATGTAAGAGAAAAAAAACAACAACATATATATAAAGCAAAATTGATCAAATTCCTTAAATGACAGTTTCAGGAATGGGAAAAAATGCCAAAGAACAAGCTTCTAGCAACCAGAAGCAATAAAAAATGAGACTTAAATAATGTGGAGACAAGAGTGACGCCCATATTTTTTCGCGCCAAATAAGACGCCCACATTATTTGGCGCCTAAATGCTTTTTGGCGCCAAAAATGACGCCACATCCGGAACGCCGACATTTTTGGCGCAAAATAACGTCAAAAAGTGACGCAACTTCCGGCGACACGTATGACGCCGGAAACGGAAATAGAATTTTTGCGCCAAAAAAGTCCGCGCCAAGAATGACGCAATAAAATGAAGCATATTCAGCCCCCGCGAGCCTAACAGCCCACAGGGAAAAAGTCAAATTTTAAGGTAAGAAAAAATGTTAAATTAAAATGCATTATCCCAAATATGAAACTGACTGTCTGAAAAATAAGGAAAGTTGAACATTCTGAGTCAAGGCAAATAAATGTTTGAATACATATATTTAGAACTTTATAAACAAAGTGCCCAACCATAGCTAGGAGTGTCACAAAAAATAAGACTTACTTACCCCAGGACACTCATCTACATATAGCAGATAGCCAAACCAGTACTGAAACGAGAATCAGCAGAGGTAATGGTATATATAAGAGTATATCGTCGATCTGAAAAGGGAGGTAAGAGATGAATCTCTACGACCGATAACAGAGAACCTATGAAATAGACCCCTTAGAAGGAGATCACTGCATTCAAATAGGCAATACTCCTCACATCCCTCTGACATTCACTGCACGCTGAGAGGAAAACCGGGCCCCAACTTGCTGCGGAGCGCATATCAACGTAGAATCTAGCACAAACTTACTTCACCACCTCCATCGGAGGCAAAGTTTGTAAAACTGAATTGTGGGTGTGGTGAGGGGTGTATTTATAGGCATTTTGAGGTTTGGGAAACTTTGCCCCTCCTGGTAGGAATGTATATCCCATACGTCACTAGCTCATGGACTCTTGCTAATTACATGAAAGAAAAAACTTTTAAAAACAAGGGCACTTTCATTCAAAGTTTACAATGCATGGGGATTTTACTAATACTTACCTTCTCCTGAAACGCTGATCCCCCCGTCTGCTTCTTCCTGCTGTACTTACACAGCAATGACGGAACCGGCTTCCTCCAATCACAGCGTGGCCTCAACAGATGGACGCTCCTTGGGGGGGAAGCCGGTTTCGTTATTGCTGACAAAATACAGAGGACCAGCAGGCGGGGGATAGGCAATCCGGCTTTTCAGGAGAAGGTGGTAAGTATTTGTAATATCCACTGCAATGTAAACTTTGATCAATGAAAGTGCTGCCGTTGTTAATAGTATTTTAAAAAACCCAGCACTATTTCATCAAAGTTTACATTCACTTTAATAGCCCTATAATTTACAGGAAGCTTTTTTTTTATTTTTAAAAAGATATTTCCGTTTAAACCACCTTCGTAGACCATATCTTTTGCCAAAGTGGTTTAGGCATCATCTATAACTGAAATATTGATGAAATCTTAGCTTTTGCCATCATAGATAGCAATACTCAGATGTATTCTTTAGTGACTGGGAATAAACTGTAGTTAGAATCCTTAACACTTTAAAAACAAATGTAAAGGAACATCCTCTGCATAGCATCTGTGGGTACTAGAATATAACTTCTGATATCTCCTTTACTACTGTCTGTTTTGTTAAAGACCAGCAACAGGAGTTTGGGAGTGAGACATCTCTGCACAAACATATGAAGGAGCAGCATTTACATCCTGCAGAAATGAAAACTTCTTGAACTTTTTCCTCTTTAAAAAGGGACAGTCTCATCCAGAATTATTGTTGTTTATTTACCATTCCCCAGTTTTGCATAACCAACCGTTATATTAATACACTTTTTACCTCTGTGATTACCTTGTATCTTAGTCTTCGCAGACTGCTCCATTATCTGTGTTTTTGACAGACTTGAATTATAGCCAAATCAGTGCAGATTCCTAGGTAACTCCAGAGCACAATGTTATCTATATGGCACACATGAACAAATGCCCGGCTAGCTGTAAAAAATCTGTCAAATGCATTCAGCTAAGAGGCGGTCTTCAAGGGCTTAGAAATTAGCATATGAGCCTACCTAGGTTTAGCTTTTAAATAATAAGAGAACAAAGCAAATTTGATTCTAAAAAGTAGACACTTCCTTTAAAAAGCCAAATCACAAATATCAGTTTTAGAGACAACAGCAGCCGTTTGCTCTCCTGGCAAATTCAGTTGCCATCATGTTAGCATAGTATCATCAGGTCTGCCATTGATATGGCTAGAAAAAATACAAGGCAGCTATCTAGGTCAATTCACCACCCCCTGGGGCTTTAATAGAGAACATATAGCAGGCGATGATGACATTACTTTTTTTATTTTTAAGATTGATATCCACTTTCTTATCCATAGGATCACAAAATAGAACAGAATCTGTCAAAGGGAAGAAACATTTTAGTCAATCACATTAGGGCTGGCCTGTCTGCAGTAAATTATGACAAACTAAGCACAGTAAAATATCTGTAGTAACATGAAATGTTATTTTACACCCTTTAACTACACCCCTTAAAGAGTCTGGAATCACTACATTACAGAACCAATCCTCTGGAATAACCCTGGTGACAGATACATTGCATCTACACAGGTGAGATCTAGGATTTCTGCCTTAAAATTACACAGATTCTGCGCAAGTTTACCAGACAAGAGAGACAGTTAACACCTTGAGATTGTAATTTAAACAGTTTAGTTAAGCAATATACTTTATTTTACCCTTTATCATGTAATTTAGCTCTGGAAATTGTGGGTTTTTTCATTCTCAAAACTGAAAAAGCACACTGCAGACTTCTAAAGGCTTACCCAGCTACATATCTATACCCAATATGTTTGAACAGTTAAGAACTGCCAAAATGTTTTTAATACTAGATTAATGACCATGGATAGCCTTGTCTGCTGCTGATTCAAGCTCAGATTGGCTCCTTCAAGTAAGTGGTGGGTGGAGAAAAACTGCAGTAAGAGATGTTTTAAGAGATATGGAGATAAAGAATACATACATACGTTGCTAGCTTACGCTGTGCTTGGCCCATGCCCCCTAAAAGCTATATGTAAAACCTGGTAACCTAAAGATGCAGCAACATTTTGCAAATTGCCTAAATCTGCTATACACTGCAGTGATTGCTTACAGCAGTGCATACTCATGTACAGCTAGAAATTCTAGATATAAAATTGGTCCCAACCACGGGAGATACGATAAATATACTCCACAAAGTAGTTTATCAGTAAAAGGTGAGATCCACAAAAAATTTAAAGGGACATAAAAGACAAAAAATTTCTTTCATGACAGATTATCAAATTTTCATTTCTATCGTTATCTTTTATTAAAAAGGAGGTCCAGGAGTGTGCACGTGCCTGTGGCACTATATGGCAGCAGTTTTGCAACAATGTTATACATTAGCAAGAGCACTAGATGGCAGCACTGTTTCATGTCATGCTTCAAGCATGTGCACGCCACCTATCCAGATATCTCTTCAACAAAGTACATGAGAAAAAAAGAAAATTTGCTTAGAAGTGAATTGGAAACTTTTTTTTAAACTCTATTTTTGATCTGAATCGTTAAAGAAAAAAATGTAGGTTTCATGTCCCTTTAATAAACGAGAGGCCCTAGAATTATCCTTGATCCCATGAGATGCAAGAAATCCTGACCTAAAAAAAAATATATATATAAGGTTTTGAAAAACTACCAGCCAAATGTAAACATTTCCATTCAAACAAGGAAAATACAAACCCCTAGGTTGAAGAATATCCAAGGTATAGGCTTGGTGTACCCCCATGACAGGGTCACAAATACAAAAAGGTCAGCGGGTGGCTGGACCTTCACGGTGATGAAAAGCAAGCTATTCCTTTAAAAACGGACAGTCAACTCCAATAGTTATAGTCTACCTCTTTCTAGTTCTACCGCTTTTCAAAATACTTGTGGTTTTGTTTAAAGGGACAGTCTACTCCAAAATTTGTATCGTTTTAAAAGATAGATAATCCCATTATTACCCAGTCCCGAGTTTTGCATAACCCAGTTATAGTAATACACACTTTACCGCTGTGATTACCTTGTATCTAAGCCTCTTGACAGCCCCCTGATCACATGGCTATCAACTATTGACTTGCATTTTAGCCAATTAGTGCTAATTCCTGCACAACTCCACGGGCTTGAGCACAATGTTATCTATATGGCCCACATGGATTAGCAGTCTCCTGTGAAAAGCTTATAAAAAAGCATGCCATAAGAGGCTGTCTGTAGCGGCTTAGAAAAAGGCAGAAATTTAGAGGTTTAAATGTTATAAAGTATATTATATCAATGTTTGTTGTGCAAAGCTGGGGAATGGGTAGGATAGGCGTTATTTATCTTTTTAAAAAAAAACCATAATTTATGCTTACCTGATAAATTTATTTATCTTGTAGTGTAGTCAGTCCACGGGTCATCCATTACTTATTGAATATATCTCTTCCCAACAGGAAGCTGCAAGAGGATCACCCAGCAGAGCTTGCTACATAGCTCCTCCCCTCACATGTCATATTCAGTCATTCGACCAAAGCAGACGAGAAAGGAGAAACCATAGGGTGCAGTGGTGACTGGAGTTTAATTAAAATTTAGGTCTGCCTTAAAGACAGGGCGGGCCGTGGACTGACTACACTACAAGAGAAATAAATTTATCAGGTAAGCATAAATTATGTTTTCTCTTGTTAAGTGTAGTCAGTCCACGGGTCATCCATTACTTATGGAATACCAATACCAAAGCTAAAGTACACGGATGAAGGGAGGGACAAGGCAGGAACATTAAACAGAAGGAACCACTGCCTGAAGTACCTTTCTCCCAAAAATAGCCTCCGAAGAAGCAAAAGTGTCAAATTTGTAAAATTTTGAAAAGGTGTGAAGCGAAGACCAAGTCGCAGCCTTGCAAATCTGTTCAACAGAGGCCTCATTTTTAAAGGCCCAGGTGGAAGCCACAGCTCTAGTAGAATGAGCTGTAATCCTTTCAAGAGGCTGCTGTCCAGCAGTCTCATAGGCTAAATGTATTATGCTACGAAGCCAAAAAGAGAGAGAGGTAGCCGAAGCCTTTTGACCTCTTCTCTGTCCAGAGTAAACGACAAACAGGGAAGAAGTTTGACGAAAATCTTTAGTTGCCTGCAAATAGAACTTCAGGGCACGGACTACGTCCAAATTATGCAAAAGTCGTTCCTTCTTTGAAGAAGGGTTAGGACACAGTGATGGAACAACAATCTCTTGATTGATATTCCTGTTAGTAACTACCTTAGGTAAGAACCCAGGTTTAGTACGCAGAACTACCTTGTCTGAATGAAAAATCAGATAAGGAGAATCACAATGTAAGGCAGATAACTCAGAGACTCTTCGAGCCGAGGAAATAGCCATCAAAAACAAAACCTTCCAGGATAACAGCTTGATATCAATGGAATGAAGGGGTTCAAATGGAACGCCTTGAAGAACATTAAGAACTAAGTTTAAGCTCCACGGCGGAGCAACAGTCTTAAACACAGGCTTAATCCTAGTTAAAGCCTGACAAAAAGCCTGAACGTCTGGAACTTCAGCCAGACGTTTGTATAGAAGAATAGACAGAGCAGAAATCTGTCCCTTTAACGAACTAGCAGATAAGCCCTTTTCTAAACCCTCTTGTAGAAAGGACAATATCCTAGGAATCCTAACCTTACTCCATGAGTAACTCTTGGATTCGCACAAATATAAATATTTAAGCCATATTTTATGGTAAATTTTTCTGGTAACAGGCTTCCTAGCCTGTATTAAGGTATCAATAACCGACTCCGAGAAGCCACGCTTTGATAGAATCAAGCGTTCAATCTCCATGCAGTCAGCCTCAGAGAAATTAGATTTGGATGTTTGAAAGGACCCAGAATTAGAAGGTCCTGTCTCAGAGGTAGAGACCACGGTGGACAGGACGACATGTCCACTAGGTCTGCATACCAGGTCCTGCGTGGCCACGCAGGCGCTATCATAATCACCGAAGCTCTCTCCTGTTTGATCTTGGCAATCAAACGAGGAAGCATTTGGAATGGTGGAAACACATAAGCCATGTTGAAGACCCAAGGGGCTGTCAGAGCATCTATCAGCACCGCTCCCGGGTCCCTGGACCTGGATCCATAACAAGGAAGCTTGGCGTTCTGGCGAGACGCCATGAGATCCAGATCTGGATTGCCCCAATGAAGAATCAGTTGAGCAAAGACCTCCGGATGAAGTTCCCACTCCCCCGGATGAAAAGTCTGGCGACTTAGAAAATCCGCCTCCCAGTTCTCTACGCCTGGGATGTAAATCGCTGACAGGTGGCAAGAGTGAGACTCTGCCCAGCGAATTATCTTTGAGACTTCCAACATTGTTAGGGAACTTCTGGTTCCCCCTTGATGGTTGATGTAAGCCACATTCGTGATGTTGTCCGACTGAAATCTGATGAACCTCAGAGTTGCTAACTGAGGCCAAGCTAGGAGAGCATTGAATATTGCTCTTAATTCCAGAATATTTATTGGGAGGAGTTTCTCCTCCTGAGTCCATAATCCCTGAGCTTTCAGGGAGTTCCAGACTGCGCCCCAGCCTAGAAGGCTGGCGTCTGTTACAATCGTCCAATCTGGCCTGCGAAAGGTCATCCCCTTGGACAGATGTGGCCGAGAGAGCCACCATAGAAGAGAATCTCTGGTCTCTTGATCCAGACTTAGTAGGGGGGACAAATCTGAGTAATCCCCGTTCCACTGACTTAGCATGCACAATTGCAGCGGTTTGAGATGCAGGCGCGCAAATGGTACTGTGTCCATTGCCGCTACCATTAAGCCGATTACTTCCATGCACTGAGCTACTGACGGGTGTGGAATGGAATGAAGGATACGGCAAGCATTTAGAAGTTTTGATAACCTGGCCTCTGTCAGGTAAATTTTCATCTCTACAGAATCTATAAGAGTCCCTAGAAAGGGAACTCTTGTAAGTGGTAATAGAGAACTCTTTTCCACGTTCACCTTCCACCCATGCGACCTCAGAAATGCCAGAACTATCTCTGTATGAGACTTGGCAGTTTGAAAACTTGACCCTTGTATCAGAATGTCGTCTAGGTACGGAGTCACCGCTATGCCTCGCGGTCTTAGTACCGCCAGAAGTGAGCCCAGAACTTTTGTAAAGATTCTTGGAGCCGTAGCTAATCCGATTGGAAGAGCTACAAACTGGTAATGCCTGTCTAGGAAAGCAAATCTTAGGTACCGATAATGATCCTTGTGAATCGGTATGTGAAGGTAGGCATCCTTTAAATCCACTGTGGTCATGTACTGACCCTCTTGGATCATGGGAAGGATGGTTCGAATAGTTTCCATTTTGAATGATGGAACTCTTAGAAATTTGTTTAGGATTTTTAAGTCCAAGATTGGTCTGAAGGTTCCCTCTTTCTTGGGAACCACAAATAGATTTGAATAGAATCCCTGCCCGTGTTCCGTCCGCGGAACTGGGTGGATCACCCCCATTAGTAAAAGGTCTTGTACACAGCGTAGAAACGCCTCTTTCTTTATTTGGTTTGCTGATAACCTTGAAAGATGAAATCTCCCTCGTGGAGGAGAAGTTTTGAAGTCCAGGAGATATCCCTGAGATATGATCTCCAACGCCCAGGGATCCTGGACATCTCTTGCCCAAGCCTGGGCGAAGAGAGAAAGTATGCCCCCCACTAGATCCGTTTCCGGATAGGGGGCCCTCTCTTCATGCTGTCTTGGGGGCAGCAGCAGGTTTCTTGGCCTGCTTGCCCTTGTTCCAGGACTGGTTAACTTTCCAGCCCTGCCTGTAACGAGCAACAGCTCCTTCCTGTTTTGGAGTGGAGGAAGTTGATGCTGCTCCAGCCTTGAAGTTACGAAAGGCACGAAAATTAGACTGTTTGGCCTTTGATTTGGCCCTGTCCTGAGGTAAAGCATGGCCCTTACCTCCCGTAATGTCAGCTATAATTTCTTTCAAGCCGGGCCCGAATAAGGTCTGCCCTTTGAAAGGAATATTAAGCAATTTAGATTTAGAAGTCACGTCAGCTGACCAGGATTTAAGCCATAGCGCTCTGCGCGCTTGGATGGCGAATCCGGAGTTCTTAGCCGTAAGTTTGGTTAAATGTACGACGGCATCAGAAACAAATGGAGCTGTGCGAATGGCCTCTTCCAGAGACTCAAACCAGAATGCCGCCGCAGCAGTGACAGGCGCAATGCATGCAAGGGGCTGTAAAATAAAACATTGTTGAACAAACATTTTCTTAAGGTAACCCTCTAATTTCTTATCCATTGGATCTGAAAAGGCACAACTATCCTCCACCGGGATAGTGGTACGCTTAGCTAAAGTAGAAACTGCTCCCTCCACCTTAGGGACCGTCTGCCATAAGTCTCGTGTGGTGGCGTCTATAGGAAACATTTTCCTAAATATGGGAGGAGGGGAAAAGGGTACACCAGGTCTATCCCACTCCTTGCTAATAATCTCTGTAAGCCTTTTAGGTATAGGAAACACGTCAGTACACATCGGTACCGCATAGTATCTATCCAACCTACATAATTTTTCTGGAATTGCAACCGTGTTACAATCATTCAGAGTGTTACCTCCCCTAGCAATATGCGGAGGTTCTCAAGCTTAAATTTAAAATTAGAAATCTCTGAATCCAGTCTCCCTGGATCAGATCCGTCACCCACAGAATGAAGCTCTCAGTCTTCACGTTCTGCAAACTGTGACGCAGTATCTGACATGGCTCTCACCTCATCCGCGCGCTCTGTCCTTACCCCAGAGCTATCGCGCTTGCCTCTTAATTCTGGCAATTTAGATAATACTTCTGTCATAACAGTAGCCATGTCTTGCAAAGTGATTTGTAAGGGCCTCCCTGATGTACTTGGCGCCACAAAATCACGCACCTCCTGAGCGGGAGGCGAAGGTACTGACAAGTGAGAAGAGTTAGTCGGCATAACTTCCCCCTCGTTGTCTGGTGATAATTTCTTTACATGTAAAGATTGACTTTTATTTAAAGTAGCATCAATGCAATTAGTACATAAATTTCTATTGGGCTCCACATTGGCCTTTAAACATAGTGAACAAAGAGATTCATCTGTGTCAGATATGTTTAAACAGACTAGCAAAGACTAGCAAGCTTGGAAATACTTTTCTAAATAAATTTACAAGCAATATAAAAAACGCTACTGTGCCTTTAAGAAGCACAAAAAGCTGTCACAGTTGAAATAACAATGAACCAAAATAGTTATAGCAACCAATTTTTCACAGTAAATGTATTAAGTTAGCAAAGGATTGCACCCACCAGCAAATGGATGATTAACCCCTTAATACCCAAAAACGGATTAACAATTTAATAATTAACGTTTTTCTCACAGTGTCAGGATTTCACACTGTCCCTTTAAGTTTTAGAAACAATCTGATTGGTAGCAACGCCTTTAAATCCTTACCACTTCCTTTACTCAGTGCTTAGTAATTTTCTTACAGCTACCTGAATTCATTTGGAAGTACTGAAGCCTACTAAACGCAATTCTTTCAAATAAGGATTTGTTATTTCTTTCAAACCACAAAGCATTGATACCTTCTCAAACAATTATTAAGGAAACATAATATCAACTTACAATTCTGCTGTAATTTTACAAATCCCATCTAAAGATTCATTCTTACTTCAACAATCCGGAATTTGTTTGGCAAACCCTCCTCTCTATACTTTGCCTAGTACCTTGTCAGTAAGAAAACAGACCGGACCGGAGCAACGGCTTTCCATTCTCCTCCCCTCTGTGACGTCAGACGCCACCGGACCGCGGTAAGAGTTACATCTCTTTCTCTCCTCTCACACAGCCTCCGCTACAGCTCATACCTGACTACCGAAGCAGTTTATTTCCAGAGGCAACAAACTACGAACTAATACAGCCTCCTGCTGAAAGCAAAAGCCACGATGATACCGCAGCATTTACAGCCGGAAATAAAAGTACAAGCAAGGTAAAAATTTAGTCAATTTATTCAGAAGCTGTCCTTATTGTTTAATTAATACAAAGACTGTTTATCAAGTTTGGGGTTTTGCTGACACATATATTCAAGACTGAATACCACAAGTTTGTTTCCTAAGTTGAAGTTATTCAAAATACCTAAGTGATACTTTAATTTTACTTACTCTGGAATACTTAGGATTCTGACAATACCTTTAAGTTAACACCATTAACTTGAGTTCTTGTATATGAAGTAATATACAGAATTAACCTTTATCAAACTTCACTAAATACTTATTGAATCCTTTTTTAACTAATAGAGGATTCACATATATTCAGTGATACACTATAACATTTAAAGGTACAGCATTTGTGTTCCTTTAAAGGAGTTTGTTCCTTATACACAGTCAAAACACACTGTCACAGGTCTCTGTGACTGATTACCTCCCTCAAAATGAATTTTGAAGACCCCTGAGCTCTCTAGAGACGATCTGGATCATGGAGGATGAAGTAGACAGATGGTGACTGAATTTTTACTGCGCAAAAAAGCGCTAAAATAGGCCCCTCCCACTCATATTACAACAGTGGGGAAGCTCAGAAAACTGTTTCTATGCAGAAAACAAAGATGGCCATGTGGTAGAAATCATGCCCCAATAAGTTTTATCACCAAGTACCTCACAAAAAACGATTAACATGCCAGTAAACGTTTTAAACATACATTTGAAAAGTTATGAATTGTTATTAATAAGCCTGCTACCAGTCGCTTTTACTGCAGTTAAGGCTCATACATTATTTCAGTATTAACAGTATTTTCAGAGTCAATTCCATTCCTTAGAAAAATACATTCAGTGTACACACACTCATCAGCCTAATACCAGTCGCTATCACTGCATTTAAGGCTGAACTTACTTTACATTGGTATCAGCAGTATTTTCTCAGTCAATTCCATTCCTCAGAAAAATAATTACTGCACATACCTCATTTGCAGGGGGGCCCTGCATGCTATTCCCCTTCTCTGAAGTTACCTCACTCCTCAGATGAGAACAGCCAGTGGATCTTAGTTACGTCTGCTAAGATCATAGAAAACGCAGGCAGATTCTTCTTCTAATGCTGCCTGAGAATAAACAGCACACTCCGGTGCCATTTAAAATAACAAACTTTTGATTGTAGAAATAAACTAAGTTAAAAAACACCACAGACCTCTCACAGCGACCTATCTAGTTAGGCTGCAAGAGAATGACTGAATATGACATGTGAGGGGAGGAGCTATGTAGCAAGCTCTGCTGGGTGATCCTCTTGCAGCTTCCTGTTGGGAAGAGATATATTCAATAAGTAATGGATGACCCGTGGACTGACTACACTTAACAAGAGAAAACAATTTTGGTGTTGACTTTCCGGTAAGTATCACGATCTTTGTGGGGTTAGTAAGAACTTTCAGGCTAGAACATAACTAAAGCAAACACACTAGCTCAAAAATCACCACAAATGCTGGCTGAGAAGGGGAGTAGGCACAAAGTGGTGATAAAGACTTGAGAAAACATTTACAAACTTAAGATAAGTTTATAACAATATATTACCATGCTTTATGCTAGGGCTCAACAAACCTTTCTCCAACGGTGTGTCCGGTCCACGGCGTCATCCTTACTTGTGGGATATTCTCTTCCCCAACAGGAAATGGCAAAGAGCCCAGCAAAGCTGGTCACATGATCCCTCCTAGGCTCCGCCTACCCCAGTCATTCGACCGACGTTAAGGAGGAATATTTGCATAGGAGAAACCATATGGTACCGTGGTGACTGTAGTGAAAGAAAATAAATTATCAGACCTGATTAAAAAAACCAGGGCGGGCCGTGGACCGGACACACCGTTGGAGAAAGTAATTTATCAGGTAAACATAAATTCTGTTTTCTCCAACATAGGTGTGTCCGGTCCACGGCGTCATCCTTACTTGTGGGAACCAATAACAAAGCTTTAGGACACGGATGAAGGGAGGGAGCAAATCAGGTCACCTAAATGGAAGGCACCACGGCTTGCAAAACCTTTCTCCCAAAAATAGCCTCAGAAGAAGCAAAAGTATCAAACTTGTAAAATTTGGTAAAAGTGTGCAGTGAAGACCAAGTCGCTGCCCTACATATCTGATCAACAGAAGCCTCGTTCTTGAAGGCCCATGTGGAAGCCACAGCCCTAGTGGAATGAGCTGTGATTCTTTCGGGAGGCTGCCGTCCGGCAGTCTCGTAAGCCAATCTGATGATGCTTTTAATCCAAAAAGAGAGAGAGGTAGAAGTTGCTTTTTGACCTCTCCTTTTACCGGAATAAACAACAAACAAGGAAGATGTTTGTCTAAAATCCTTTGTAGCATCTAAATAGAATTTTAGAGCGCGAACAACATCCAAATTGTGCAACAAACGTTCCTTCTTTGAAACTGGTTTCGGACACAGAGAAGGTACGATAATCTCCTGGTTAATGTTTTTGTTAGAAACAACTTTTGGTTTAGTACGTAAAACCACCTTATCTGCATGGAACACCAGATAAGGAGGAGAACACTGCAGAGCAGATAATTCTGAAACTCTTCTAGCAGAAGAAATTGCAACTAAAAACAAAACTTTCCAAGATAATAACTTAATATCAACGGAATGCAAGGGTTCAAACGGAACCCCCTGAAGAACTGAAAGAACTAAATTGAGACTCCAAGGAGGAGTCAAAGGTTTGTAAACAGGCTTAATTCTAACCAGAGCCTGAACAAAGGCTTGAACATCTGGCACAGCGGCCAGCTTTTTGTGAAGTAACACAGACAAGGCAGAAATCTGTCCCTTCAGGGAACTTGCAGATAATCCTTTTTCCAATCCTTCTTGAAGGAAGGATAGAATCCTAGGAATCTTAACCTTGTCCCAAGGGAATCCTTTAGATTCACACCAACAGATATATTTTTTCCAAATTTTGTGGTAAATCTTTCTAGTTACAGGCTTTCTGGCCTGAACAAGAGTATCGATAACAGAATCTGAGAATCCTCGCTTCGATAAGATCAAGCGTTCAATCTCCAAGCAGTCAGCTGGAGTGAAACCAGATTCGGATGTTCGAACGGACCCTGAACAAGAAGGTCTCGTCTCAAAGGTAGCTTCCAAGGAGGAGCCGATGACATATTCACCAGATCTGCGTACCAAGTCCTGCGTGGCCACGCAGGAGCTATCAAGATCACCGACGCCCTCTCCTGATTGATCCTGGCTACCAGCCTGGGGATGAGAGGAAACGGCGGGAACACATAAGCTAGTTTGAAGTTCCAAGGTGCTACTAGTGCATCCACTAGAGCCGCCTTGGGATCCCTGGATCTGGACCCGTAGCAAGGAACTTTGAAGTTCTGACGAGAGGCCATCAGATCCATGTCTGGAATGCCCCACAGCTGAGTGACTTGGGCAAAGATTTCCGGATGGAGTTCCCACTCCCCCGGATGCAATGTCTGACGACTCAGAAAATCCGCTTCCCAATTTTCCACTCCTGGGATGTGGATAGCAGACAGGTGGCAGGAGTGAGACTCCGCCCATAGAATGATTTTGGTCACTTCTTCCATCTCCAGGGAACTCCTTGTTCCCCCCTGATGGTTGATGTACGCAACAGTTGTCATGTTGTCTGATTGAAACCGTATGAACTTGGCCCTCGCTAGCTGAGGCCAAGCCTTGAGAGCATTGAATATCGCTCTCAGTTCCAGAATATTTATCGGTAGAAGAGATTCTTCCCGAGACCAAAGACCCTGAGCTTTCAGGGATCCCCAGACCGCGCCCCAGCCCATCAGACTGGCGTCGGTCGTGACAATGACCCACTCTGGTCTGCGGAATGTCATCCCTCGTGACAGGTTGTCCAGGGACAGCCACCAACGGAGTGAGTCTCTGGTCCTCTGATTTACTTGTATCTTCGGAGACAAGTCTGTATAGTCCCCATTCCACTGACTGAGCATGCACAGTTGTAATGGTCTTAGATGAATGCGTGCAAAAGGAACTATGTCCATTGCCGCTACCATCAACCCGATCACTTCCATGCACTGAGCTATGGAAGGAAGAGGAACGGAATGAAGTATCCGACAAGAGTCTAGAAGTTTTGTTTTTCTGGCCTCTGTCAGAAAAATCCTCATTTCTAAGGAGTCTATTATTGTTCCCAAGAAGGGAACCCTTGTTGACGGAGATAGAGAACTCTTTTCCACGTTCACTTTCCATCCGTGAGATCTGAGAAAGGCCAGGACAATGTCCGTGTGAGCCTTTGCTTGAGGAAGGGACGACGCTTGAATCAGAATGTCGTCCAAGTAAGGTACTACAGCAATGCCCCTTGGTCTTAGCACAGCTAGAAGGGACCCTAGTACCTTTGTGAAAATCCTTGGAGCAGTGGCTAATCCGAAAGGAAGCGCCACGAACTGGTAATGTTTGTCCAGGAATGCGAACCTCAGGAACCGATGATGTTCCTTGTGGATAGGAATATGTAGATACGCATCCTTTAAATCCACCGTGGTCATGAATTGACCTTCCTGGATGGAAGGAAGAATAGTTCGAATGGTTTCCATCTTGAACGATGGAACCTTGAGAAACTTGTTTAAGATCTTGAGATCTAAGATTGGTCTGAACGTTCCCTCTTTTTTGGGAACTATAAACAGATTGGAGTAGAACCCCATCCCTTGTTCTCTTAATGGAACGGGATGAATCACTCCCATTTCTAACAGGTCTTCTACACAATGTAAGAATGCCTGTCTTTTTATGTGGTCTGAAGACAACTGAGACCTGTGGAACCTCCCCCTTGGGGGAAGTCCCTTGAATTCCAGAAGATAACCTTGGGAGACTATTTCTAGCGCCCAAGGATCCAGAACATCTCTTGCCCAAGCCTGAGCGAAGAGAGAGAGTCTGCCCCCCACCAGATCCGGTCCCGGATCGGGGGCCAACATTTCATGCTGTCTTGGTAGCAGTGGCAGGTTTCTTGGCCTGCTTTCCCTTGTTCCAGCCTTGCATTGGTCTCCAAGCTGGCTTGGCTTGAGAAGTATTACCCTCTTGCTTAGAGGACGTAGCACTTTGGGCTGGTCCGTTTCTACGAAAGGGACGAAAATTAGGTTTATTTTTTGCCTTGAAAGGCCGATCCTGAGGAAGGGCGTGGCCCTTACCCCCAGTGATATCCGAGGTAATCTCTTTCAAGTCAGGGCCAAACAGCGTTTTCCCCTTGAAAGGAATGTTAAGTAACTTGTTCTTGGAAGACGCATCAGCCGACCAAGATTTCAACCAAAGCGCTCTGCGCGCCACAATAGCAAACCCAGAATTCTTAGCCGCTAACCTAGCCAATTGCAAAGTGGCGTCTAGGGTGAAAGAATTAGCCAATTTGAGAGCATTGATTCTGTCCATAATCTCCTCATAAGGAGGAGAATCACTGTCGACCGCCTTTATCAGCTCATCGAACCAGAAACATGCGGCTGTAGCGACAGGGACAATGCATGAAATTGGTTGTAGAAGGTAACCCTGCTGAACAAACATCTTTTTAAGCAAACCTTCTAATTTTTTATCCATAGGATCTTTGAAAGCACAACTATCCTCTATGGGTATAGTGGTGCGTTTGTTTAAAGTGGAAACCGCTCCCTCGACCTTGGGGACTGTCTGCCATAAGTCCTTTCTGGGGTCGACCATAGGAAACAATTTTTTAAATATGGGGGGAGGGACGAAAGGAATACCGGGCCTTTCCCATTCTTTATTAACAATGTCCGCCACCCGCTTGGGTATAGGAAAAGCTTCTGGGAGCCCCGGCACCTCTAGGAACTTGTCCATTTTACATAGTTTCTCTGGGATGACCAACTTGTCACAATCATCCAGAGTGGATAATACCTCCTTAAGCAGAATGCGGAGATGTTCCAACTTAAATTTAAATGCAATCACATCAGGTTCAGCTTGTTGAGAAATGTTCCCTGAATCAGTAATTTCTCCCTCAGACAAAACCTCCCTGGCCCCATCAGACTGAGTTAGGGGCCCTTCAGAAATATTAATATCAGCGTCGTCATGCTCTTCAGTATCTAAAACAGAGCAGTCGCGCTTACGCCGATAAGTGTTCATTTTGGCTAAAATGTTTTTGACAGAATTATCCATTACAGCCGTTAATTGTTGCATAGTAAGGAGTATTGGCGCGCTAGATGTACTAGGGGCCTCCTGAGTGGGCAAGACTCGTGTAGACGAAGGAGGGAATGATGCAGTACCATGCTTACTCCCCTCACTTGAGGAATCATCTTGGGCATCATTGTCATTGTCACATAAATCACATTTATTTAAATGAATAGGAATTCTGGCTTCCCCACATTCAGAACACAGTCTATCTGGTAGTTCAGACATGTTAAACAGGCATAAACTTGATAACAAGTACAAAAAACGTTTTAAAATAAAACCGTTACTGTCACTTTAAATTTTAAACTGAACACACTTTATTACTGCAAATGCGAAAAAACATGAAGGAATTGTTCAAAATTCACCAAATTTTCACCACAGTGTCTTAAAGCCTTAAAAGTATTGCACACCAAATTTGGAAGCTTTAACCCTTAAAATAACGGAGCCGTTTTGAACTTTAACCCCTTTACAGTCCCTGGTATCTGCTTTGCTGAGACCCAACCAAGCCCCAAGGGGAATACGATACCAAATGACGCCTTCAGAAAGTCTTTTCTAAGTATCAGAGCTCCTCTCACATGCGACTGCATGCCATGCCTCTCAAAAACAAGTGCGCAACACCGGCGCGAAAATGAGGCTCTGCCTATGCTTTGGGAAAGCCCCTAAAGAATAAGGTGTCTAAAACAGTGCCTGCCGATATTATTATATCAAAATACCCAGATAAAATGATTCCTCAAGGTTAAATATGTGTTAATAATCAATCGATTTAGCCCAAAAAAAGTCTACAGTCTTAATAAGCCCTTTTTGAAGCCCTTATTTACAATCGTAATAAACATGGCTTACCGGATCCCAGAGGGAAAATGACAGCTTCCAGCATTACATCGTCTTGTTAGAATGTGTCATACCTCAAGCAGCAAGAGACTGCTCACTGTTCCCCCAACTGAAGTTAATTGCTCTCAACAGTCCTGTGTGGAACAGCCATGGATTTTAGTGACGGTTGCTAAAATCATTTTCCTCATACAAACAGAAATCTTCATCTCTTTTCTGTTTCTGAGTAAATAGTACATACCAGCACTATTTCAAAATAACAAACTCTTGATTGAATAATAAAAACTACAGTTAAACACTAAAAAACTCTAAGCCATCTCCGTGGAGATGTTGCCTGTACAACGGCAAAGAGAATGACTGGGGTAGGCGGAGCCTAGGAGGGATCATGTGACCAGCTTTGCTGGGCTCTTTGCCATTTCCTGTTGGGGAAGAGAATATCCCACAAGTAAGGATGACGCCGTGGACCGGACACACCTATGTTGGAGAAATAGGCCCTGGAACGCTGGTTTATAGCCCCAAGACATTAATGGGTGAACATCAGGAAGTTTATCTAACTTCCTATGAAGAACGTATAAAGCAGAAACTTGACCTTTTAGGGAGATAGCAAACAAACCCTTGTCAAGGCCATCCTGCTAAAAATGAATTCTAGGAATCCTAAAGGAATACAAGATCAACACCCAAAATATGCCTTCAAGTGAATGTAAATTTTTTTATGTTATGAAACTATAATTATATAGGTAATCATTATATTAAACAAACCGCCACTTTCATTTTATCATAAAATGTGTAATAAATGTTTTATATACATTTCTAAATATCGGTAGTTGTATATACCTGCTCCTCCCCTTCTCAACTTCCTTATTCTTTTCAATATTACGTATACAGCGGTCCCACCCGCTGTTTACGTAGTGGCAGTGCGCGCTCCTGTCTCTCCTAAACACTGCGCATGCGTCAAACCCCGATTCCTGTCAATCAACATAGTATTCAGTGAATCAATGCATTCACTGAATACTATCGTTGGGTATAGGATCAAAGCATCTCATCCTCATTGCCGTAATTATACTTACCTAGTGCTGTAATATTTCTAGAATGAATGTAGTTTGCAATTGCGCATGCTCGAAATGTGTACGAGCTTCACATAACAACGGAGGAAGAGCTGTCTAACGCAAGAGCAATACGGACGCGTGACGACAGAGAAAGGGGTTTGGTCCCCCTGTGGTTAATCCAGTTATTGGTTGTACGGATCGTGCATACAATCACACTGAGTTATCGAAAATGCCGGGCGGAGGATTAGAATGACGGGTGCAAGACTAAAAACAATTAAAATCACGGTAATTACAATCTTTATAAAAATTTCATGAATTAAACTCATGTTATTTCAACGTCACTGTTACGCCGAACTTTAGAGAGCAAGCTGAGTTTACATTCACTTTCAGAATGTTGTGATGAATCTGGTCTCACAGGGCTTTCAGGCCTAAATCAAAGTTTCAATGACAGAATCTGAGAAAACTGTTTCAAGACTAAGCATTCAATCTCCACTGTTAAACTTAGAAATTTGAGATCTTGATGGAAAGAGAGAACCTTTAGACAACAGGTCTTACCTTAGAGCAGTGTTTCTCAACTCCAGCCCTCAGGACCCCTTATTCAGGCCAGAGTTTGATTACATCTCAACTAGAGCACAGGTGAAATATTCATCTGAAGGGTGAGAGAAGGTTAGTAACCATGGTTACTGATCAGATGATTATTTCACCTGTGCTCTAGTTAAAGGGACATAATACTCATATGCTAAATCACTTGAAACTGATGCAGTATAACTGTAAAAAGCTGACAGGAAAATAGCACCTGAGCATCTCTATGTAAAAAAGGAAGATATTTTACCTCACAATCTCCTCAGCTCAGCAAAGTAAGTTCTGTGTAAAAAGTTATCCCCAGCTGCAGGTAAAAAAATAAAAAAAAAAAATAATTTATGCTTACCTGATAAATTTATTTCTCTTGTAGTGTATCCAGTCCACGGATCATCCATTACTTGTGGGATATTCTCCTTCCCAACAGGAAGTTGCAAGAGGATCACCCACAGCAGAGCTGCTATATAGCTCCTCCCCTAACTGCCATATCCAGTCATTCGACCGAAAACAAGCAGAGAAAGGAGAAACCATAGGGTGCAGTGGTGACTGGAGTTTAATTAAAATTTAGATCTGCCTTAAAATGACAGGGCGGGCCGTGGACTGGATACACTACAAGAGAAATAAATTTATCAGGTAAGCATAAATTATGTTTTCTCTTGTTAGGTGTATCCAGTCCACGGATCATCCATTACTTGTGGGATACCAATACCAAAGCTAAAGTACACGGATGATGGGAGGGACAAGGCAGGAACTTAAACGGAAGGAACCACTGCCTGAAGTAATTTTCTCCCAAAAACAGCCTCTGAAGAAGCAAAAGTGTCAAATTTGTAAAATTCTGAAAAGGTGTGAAGCGAAGACCAAGTCGCAGCCTTGCAAATCTGTTCAACAGAGACCTCATTTTTAAAGGCGCAGGTGGAAGCCACAGCTCTAGTAGAATGAGCTGTAATCCTTTCAGGGGGCTGCTGTCCAGCAGTCTCATAGGCTAAGCGTATTATGCTCCGAAGCCAAAAGGAGAGAGGTGTTGTCAAAGCTTTTTGACCTCTCCTCTGTCCAGAGTAAACAACAAACAGGGCAGATGTTTGACGAAAATCTTTAGTAGCCTGTAAGTAAAACTTCAAGGCACGGACTACGTCCAGATTATGCAAAAGACGTTCCTTCTTTGAAGGAGGATTAGGACACAATGATGGAACAACAATCTCTTGATTGATATTCCTGTTAGAAACCACCTTAGGTAAAAACCCAGGTTTGGTACGCAGAACTATTTTGTCTGAATGAAAAATCAGATAAGGAGAATCACAATGTAAGGCAGATAACTCAGAGACTCTTCGAGCCGAGGAAATAGCCATCAAAAACAAAACTTTCCAAGATAAAAGTTTAATATCAATGGAATGAAGGGGTTCAAACGGAACTCCCTGAAGAACTTTAAGAACCAAGTTTAAGCTCCACGGGGGAGCAACAGTTTTAAACAAAGGCTTAATCCTAACCAAAGCCTGACAAAATGCCTGGACGTCTGGAACTTCTGCCAGACGCTTGTGCAAAAGAATAGACAGAGCAGAGATCTGTCCTTTTAAAGAACTAGCTGATAAGCCTTAGTCCAAACCCTCTTGGAGAATGGACAATATCCTAGGAATCCTAACCTTACTCCATGAGTAACTCTTGGATTCACACCAATAAAGATATTTATGCCATATCTTATGGTAGATTTTCCTGGTGACAGGCTTCCGAGCCTGTATTAAGGTATCAATGACTGACTCTGAGAAGCCACGCCTTGATAGGATCAAGCGTTCAATCTCCATGCAGTCAGTCTCAGAGAAATTAGATTTGGATGATTGAAAGGACCTTGTATTAGAAGGTCCTGCCTCAGAGGCAGAGTCCATGGTGGAAGAGATAACATGTCCACTAAGTCTGCATACCAGGTCCTGCGTGGCCACGCAGGCGCTATCAGAATCACTGATGCGCTCTCCTGTTTGATTTTGGCAATCAGTCGAGGGAGCAGAGGAAACGGTGGAAACACATAGGCCAGGTTGAAGAACCAAGGAGCTGCTAGAGCATTTATCAGCATTGCTCCCGGGTCCCTGGACCTGGGTCCGTAACAAGGAAGCTTGGCGTTCTGGCGAGACGCCATGAGATCCAGTTCTGGTTTGCCCCAACGATGCACCAGTTGAGCAAACACCTCTGGATGGAGTTCCCACTCCCCCGGATGAAAAGTCTGACGACTTAGAAAATCCGCCTCCCAGTTCTCTACGCCTGGGATGTGGATTGCCGACAGGTGGCAAGAGTGAGACTCTGCCCAGCGAATTATCTTTGAGACTTCTAACATCGCTAGGGAACTCCTGGTTCCCCCTTGATGGTTGATGTAAGCCACAGTCTTGATGTTGTCCGACTGAAATCTGATGAACCTCAGTGTTGCTAACTGAGGCCAAGCTAGAAGAGCATTGAATATTGCTCTTAATTCCAGAATATTTATTGGGAGGAGTTTCTCCTCCTGAGTCCACGATCCCTGAGCCTTCAGGGAGTTCCAGACTGCGCCCCAACCTAGAAGGCTGGCATCTGTTACAATCGTCCAATCTGGCCTGCGAAAGGTCATACCCTTGTACAGATGGACCCGAGAAAGCCACCAGAGAAGAGAATCTCTGGTCTCTTGATCCAGATTTAGTAGAGGGGACAAATCTGAGTAATCCCCATTCCACTGACTTAGCATGCATAATTGCAGCGGTCTGAGATGCAGGCGCGCAAATGGCACTATGTCCATTGCCGCTACCATTAAGCCGATTACTTCCATGCAATGAGCCACTGACGGGCGTGGAATGGAATGAAGGATATGGCAAGAATTTAGAAGTTTTGATAACCTGGACTCCGTCAGGTAAATTTTCATCTCTACAGAATCTATAAGAGTCCCTAGGAAGGACACTCTTGTGAGTGGTGATAGAGAACTCTTTTCCACGTTCACTTTCCACCCATGCGACCTCAGAAATGCCAGAACTATCTCTGTATGAGACTTGGCAATTTGAAAGCTTGACGCCTGTATCAGGATGTCGTCTAGATACGGAGCCACCGCTATGCCTCGCGGTCTTAGAACCGCCAGAAGTGAGCCCAGAACCTTTGTAAAAATTCTCGGGGCAGTGGCCAACCCGAAGGGAAGAGCTACAAATTGGTAATGCCTGTCTAGAAAGGCAAACCTTAGGAACCGATGATGATCTTTGTTAATCGGTATGTGAAGGTAGGCATCCTTTAAGTCCACTGTGGTCATGTACTGACCCACTTGGATCATGGGTAGGATGGTCCGAATAGTTTCCATTTTGAATGATGGAACTCTGAGGAATTTGTTTAAGATCTTTAGATCCAAGATTGGTCTGAAGGTTCCCTCTTTCTTGGGAACCACAAACAGATTTGAATAAAATCCCTGTCCTTGTTCCGTCCGCGGAACTGGATGGATCACTCCCATTACTAGGAGGTCTTGCACACAGCTTAGGAATGCCTCTTTCTTTATCTGGTTTGCTGATAACCTTGAAAGATGAAATCTCCCTTGTGGAGGAGAAGCTTTGAAGTCCAGAAGATATCCCTGAGATATGATCTCCAACGTCCAGGGATCCTGAACAGGGAAGTCTGCCCCCCACTTGATCCGTTTCCGGATAGGGGCCGTTCCTTCATGCTGTCTTGGGGGCAGCAGCAGGCTTTCTGGCCTGCTTGCCCTTGTTCCAGGACTGGTTAGGTTTCCAGGCCTGTCTGGAATGAGCAACAGTTCCCTCTTGTTTTGAAGCGGAGGAAGTTGATTGAAGAAATAAACTAAGTATAAAACACCACAGTCCTCTTACGACCTCCATCTTAGTTGAGAGTTGCAAGAGAATGACTGGGTATGGCAGTGAGGGGAGGAGCTATATAGCAGCTCTGCTGTGGGTGATCCTCTTGCAACTTCCTGTTGGGAAGGAGAATATCCCACAAGTAATGGATGATCCGTGGACTGGATACACTTAACAAGAGAAAAGAAGAAATGAACAGCAGCCAATCAGCATCAACAGTGCTGAGGTCATGAACTCTTTTACTGTGATCTCTTGAGAATTCACTTAACTCATGAGATTTCATTGTAAACTTCCTTACACTGAATATGGAAATAAGATGTGTGCGCGAAAGCTTGCTTCTTCCGCTGTCCCGGGACAGACATTCTGATTTGCTGCTTAGAAGTCCTTTACAATAGGATGTGGCTACTGAGAAACTTTTGAGGTAAAGTATCTTTCTTTTTTACAGAGATGTTCAGGTGTTATTTTCTAGTCAGCTTTTTACAGCTATGCTGCATCCCTTTCAAGTGTTTAAACATTTGGGTATTATGGCCCTTTAAGATGTAATGAAACTCTGGCCTGAATAAGGGCCCTGAGGGCTGGAGTTGAGAAACACTGCCTTAGAGGAACCAGCCATGGAAGTGATAAGGACATCTGCACTAGATCCGCATACAATAATCTGCAGGGCCAAGCTGGAGCAATCAATATTACTGAAGCAGACTCCTTTTTGATCTGAGCAATGACTCTTCGAAGAACAAATGGAGGAAACAGGTATGCTAAATGAAATTCCAATGGACATACAATGCGTATCATATGAGCTTTAGGATCTCTTGATCTTGCACAACACCTTGGAAGATTGTGATTTAAAGGACCAGTCAACACATTAGATTTGCAAAATCAACAAATGCAAGATAAGACAATGAAAAAGCACTTAGTCTGAACTTCAAATGAGTAGTAGATTTCTTTATAACAAATTTCAAAGTTATGTATATTTCCACTCCCCTTGTACCATGTGATAGCATCAGCCAATCACAAATGAATATACGTATAGTCTGAATTCTTGCACATGCTCAGTAGGATCTGGTGACTCAAAAATTGTAAATATAAAAGACTGTGCACATTTTTTTTAATGGAAGTAAATTGGAAAGTTGTTTAAAATTACATGCCGTATCTGAATCATGAAAATGTAATTTAACCTGAGTGTCCCTTTAAGTAAGAGGCCATCACATCTGTGTCAAGTAAAGCCCATTTGATCACTAAGCGATTAGAAATCTCCTAGTGTAGAAACCACTATTCCTGGAAGGATCGCCAGCTGAGATAATCCGCTTCCTAGATGTTCACAACTGGTATGTAAATTGCCGATAGGGAGCATCGATTCCTCTCTGCCCAAGAAAGAATATAATTCACTTCCTGCATGGCCAGTGGAGTAAAGGTACCCCCTTGATAAATTATGTATGTAGGCCACTGCAGTAAGACTGTCCCACTGGAAACTAACTTTTCCATCTTCTATAGAGGCCAGGACTAGAGAGCCTGAATATTGAAAGCCACGCCTCTAGGAGAAGACCAGATTCCTTGCGCTCTTCGAGAATCCCATCCTGAAAGACTGGCGTCAGTCGTCACAAAAGCCCATGACTGACAAAGGAACGATGCCCTAAGGGTCAAAGAAGGACTTTGTATCCACCAAGAGATTGTTTAATGGAGAAATCCAGAGCAATCTCTTGCTGCAAATGTAGAAAAAGGAAATTTATGCTTACCTGATAAATTGATTTCTTCTATGATACGACTGAGTCCACGGATTCATCCTTTACTTGTGGGATTATTATGCTCCTGCTAACAGGAAGTGGCAAAGAGCACCACAGCAGAGCTGTCTATATAGCTCCTCCCTTGACTCAACCCCCCAGTCATTCGACCGAAGGTATAGGAAGAAAAAGGAGAAACTAAAAGGTGCAGAGGTGACTGAAGTTTTAAATAAAAAATATAATCTGTCTTAAATAGACAGGGCGGGCCGTGGACTCGTCGTATAATAGAAGAAATTAATCAGGTAAGCATAAATTTACTTTTCTTCTATAAGATACGAGTCCACAGATTCATCCTTTACTTGTGGGATACAATACCAAAGCTACAGGACACGGATGAACGGGAGGGACAAGACCGATACCTAAACAGAAGTCACCACTGCTTGAAGAACTTTTCTCCCAAAAATAGCCTCAGAAGAAGCAAAAGTATCAAATTTGGAAAATTTGGAAAAGGTATGAAGGGAAGACCAAGTCGCAGCCTTACAAATCTGTTCAACAGAAGCATTGTTTTTAACAGCCCATGTGGAAGCCATCGCTCTAGTAGAATGAGTTGTAATTCTTTAAGGAGGCTGCTGTCCAGCAGTCTCGTATGCCAAACGGATGATGCTTTTCAGCCAAAAAGAAAGAGGTAGCCGTAGCTTTTTGACCTCTACGTTTTCCAGAATAGACAACAAACAGAGAAGATGTTTGACGGAAATCTTTGGTCGCTTGCAAGTAAAACTTCAAAGCACAAACCACGTCCAAGTTATGTAACAGACGCTCCTTCTTAGAAGAAGGGTTAGGACACAGAGAAGGAACAACAATTTCCTGATTAATACTCTTATTTGAAACAACCTTAGGAAAGAATCCAGGTTTAGTACGCAAAACCACCTTATCAGAATGGAATATAAGATAAGGCGAGTCGCATTGTAATGCAGATAGCTCAGAAACTCTTTGAGCAGAAGAGATAGCAACTAAAAACAGATCTTTCCAAGATAGAAGTTTAATATCTATGGAATGCATGGGTTCAAACGGAACCCCTTGAAGAACATTAAGAACTAAATTCAAACTCCATGGCGGAGCAAAAGGTTTAAACACAGGCATAATTCTAACCAAAGCCTGACAAAACGACTGAACGTCTGGGACATCTGCCAGACGCTTGTGTAGTAAGATTGACAAGGCAGAAATCTGTCCCTTTAAGGAACTAGATAACCCCTTCTCCAATCCTTCTTGGAGAGGACAAAATCCTAGGAATCCTGATCTTACCCCATGAGTAGCCTTTGGATTTGCACCAATAAAGATATTCACGCCATATCTTATGATAAATTCTCCTAGTGACAGGCTTCATAGCCTGAACAAAGTTATCAATGACCGACTCAGAGAATCCCCGCTTAGATAGAATCAAGCGTTCAATCTCCAGGCAGTCAGCTGCAGAGAAACTAGATTTGGATGTTGGAACGGACCCTGAATGATTAGGTCCTGTCTCAGTGGCAGTTTCCATGGTGGCAGAGATGACATTTCCACCAGATCTGCATACCAAGTCCTGCGTGGCCACGCAGGCGCTATCATATTACCAAAGCTCTCTCCTGTTTGATTCTTGCAATCAGACGAGGTAGAAGAGGAAAAGGAGTTAACACATAAGCCAGGTTGAACAACCACGGTACTGCTAGATCAACTATCAGTACTGCTTGAGGATCCCTTGATCTGGACCCGTAACAAGGAAGTTTGGCATTATGACGAGATGCCATCAGATCCAATTCCGGTGTGCCCCATTGATGAATCAATTGTGCACACACCTCCGGATGGAGTTCCCACTCCCCCAGATGAAAAGTCTGACGACTTAGAAAATCCGCTTCCCAGTTCCACTCCTGGGATATATATTGCCGATAGATGGGAAGAGTGAGTCTCTGTCCATTGAATTATTTTGGGAACCTCTCATCGCTAGAGAACTCTTTGTTCCCACTTGATGATTGATATATGCTACAGTCGTGATATTGTCAGACTGGAAACTTATGAATTTGGCCGAAGCCAGCTGAGGCCACGCTTGAAGCGCGTTGAATATCGCTCTCAGTTCCAGAATATTTATTGGTAGTAAGGACTCCTGAGTCTTCAGGGAATTCCAGACTGCACCCCAGCCCAAGAGGCTGGTGTCCGTTGTCACTATGACCCATGCTGGCCTGCGGAAGCACATTCCCTGGGAAAGATGATCCTGTGACAACCACCAAAGAAGAGAGTCTCTGGTCTCTAGATCCAGAATTATCCAGAGATAAATCCGCATAATCCCCATTCCACTGTCTGAGCATGCACAGCTGCAGTGGTCTGAGATGTAAGCGAGCAAACGGAACTATGTCCATTGCCTCTATACACTGAGCCACTGATGGCCGAGGAATGGAAAGAAGTGCTCGGCAAGTGGTTAAGATCTTTGATTTTCTGACCTCCGTCAGAAAAATTCTCATGTCTATTGAGTCTATCAGAGTTCCTAGGAATGGAACTCTTGTCAGAGGAACAAGTGAACTCTAACGCTCACCTTCCACCCGTGAGTTCTTAGAAAAGGCAACACGATGTCAGTGTGAGATTTGGCTAGATGGTAAGTTGACGCCTGAATCAAAATATCGTCCAGATAGGGCACCACTGCTATGCCCCGTGGCCTTAGAACCACTAGAAGGGACCCTAGCACCTTTGTGAAAATTCTGGGAGCTGAAGCCAACCCGAAAGGAAGGGCCACAAACTGGTAATGTTTGTCCAGGAAGGCGAACCTGAGGAACTGGTGATGATTTTTGTGGATAGGAATGTGAAGATACGCATCCTTCAAATCCACGGTGGTCATATATTGACCCTCCTGGATCATTGGTAAAACTGTCCGAATGGTCTCCATCTTGAAGGATGGGACTCTGAGAAATTTGTTTAGAGTTTTGAGATCTAAAATCGGTCTGAAGGTTCCCTCTTTTTTGGGAACCACAAATAGATTGGAGTAAAACCCCTGCCCCTGTTCTACTTTTGGAACTGGGCAGATGACACCCATGGTATATAGGTCTTCTACACAGCGTAAGAACGCCTCTTTTTGTCTGGTTTACAGACAAACGTGAAAGATGAAATCTCCCCCTTGGGAGAGAATCTTAATTCTAGACGATACCCCTTACGATTTCTAATGCCCAGGAATCCTGAACGTCTCTTGCCCAAGCCTGAGCAAAGAGAGAAAGTCTGCCCCCTACCAGATCCGGATCGGGGGCTGCCCCTTCATGCTGTCTTGGTAGCAGCAACGGGCTTCTTGGCTTGTTTCCCTTTATTCCAGGTCTGGTTAGGTCTCCAGACTGACTTGGATTGTGCAAAATTCCCCTCCTGCTTTGTGGCGGAGGAGGAAGTAGAGGGTCGAAAGGAACGAAAATTATTTTGTTTGGCCCTCATTTTAACCGTCTTGTCCTGAGGAAGGGCATTGCCTTTACCTCCAGTAATGTCGGAAATGATCTCCTTCAGTTCAGGCCCGAATAGAGTCTTACCTTTGAAAGGAATAGCTAACAGCTTAGATTTTGATGACACATCAGCAGACCAGGACTTAAGCCATAACGCTCTACGCGCTAAAATGGCAAAGCCTGCATTCTTTGCCGCTAATTTAGCCATTTGAAAAGCGGCATCTGTAAAAAAAGAATTTGCTAGCTTGAGAGCCTTAATTCTATCCAAAATATCATCTAATGCGGTCTCAACCTTAAGAGACTCCTCTAGAGCCTCAAACCAAAAAGCTGCTGCAGTAGTTACAGGAACAATGCACGCTATAGGTTGTAGAAGAAAACCCTGATGAATAAACAATTTCTTTAGAAGACCCTCTAATTTTTTATCCATAGGATCTTTGAAAGCACAACTGTCCTCAATAGGTATAGTTGTACGCTTAGCCAGGGTAGAAATAGGTGCCTCCACCTTAGGGACCGTCTGCCAGGAATCCCGAATGGTGTCAGATATGGGAAACATTTTCTTAAATGTAAAAGGGGGAGAGAACGGAATGCCTGGTCTATCCCATTCCTTAGTAACAATGTCCGAAATCCTTCTAGGGACTGGAAAAAACAGAATTTATGTTTACCTGATAAATTTCTTTCTCCAACGGTGTGTCCGGTCCACGGCGTCATCCTTACTTGTGGGGATATTCTCTTCCCCAACAGGAAATGGCAAAGAGCCCAGCAAAGCTGGTCACATGATCCCTCCTAGGCTCCGCCTACCCCAGTCATTCGACCGACGTTAAGGAGGAATATTTGCATAGGAGAAACCATATGGTACCGTGGTGACTGTAGTTAAAGAAAATAAAATATCAGACCTGATTAAAAAAACCAGGGCGGGCCGTGGACCGGACACACCGTTGGAGAAAGAAATTTATCAGGTAAACATAAATTCTGTTTTCTCCAACATAGGTGTGTCCGGTCCACGGCGTCATCCTTACTTGTGGGAACCAATACCAAAGCTTTAGGACACGGATGAAGGGAGGGAGCAAATCAGGTCACCTAAATGGAAGGCACCACGGCTTGCAAAACCTTTCTCCCAAAAATAGCCTCAGAAGAAGCAAAAGTATCAAACTTGTAAAATTTGGTAAAAGTGTGCAGTGAAGACCAAGTCGCTGCCCTACATATCTGATCAACAGAAGCCTCGTTCTTGAAGGCCCATGTGGAAGCCACAGCCCTAGTGGAATGAGCTGTGATTCTTTCGGGAGGCTGCCGTCCGGCAGTCTCGTAAGCCAATCTGATGATGCTTTTAATCCAAAAAGAGAGAGAGGTAGAAGTTGCTTTTTGACCTCTCCTTTTACCTGAATAAACAACAAACAAGGAAGATGTTTGTCTAAAATCCTTTGTAGCATCTAAATAGAATTTTAGAGCGCGAACAACATCCAAATTGTGCAACAAACGTTCCTTCTTTGAAACTGGTTTTGGACACAGAGAAGGTACGATAATCTCCTGGTTAATGTTTTTGTTAGAAACAACTTTTGGAAGAAAACCAGGTTTAGTACGTAAAACCACCTTATCTGCATGGAACACCAGATAAGGAGGAGAACACTGCAGAGCAGATAATTCTGAGATTCTTCTAGCAGAAGAAATCGCAACTAAAAACAAAACTTTCCAAGATAATAACTTAATATCAACGGAATGTAAGGGTTCAAACGGAACCCCCTGAAGAACTGAAAGAACTAAATTGAGACTCCAAGGAGGAGTCAAAGGTTTGTAAACAGGCTTGATTCTAACCAGAGCCTGAACAAAGGCTTGAACATCTGGCACAGCTGCCAGCTTTTTGTGAAGTAATACCGACAAGGCAGAAATCTGTCCCTTCAGGGAACTTGCAGATAATCCTTTCTCCAATCCTTCTTGAAGGAAGGATAGAATCCTAGGAATCTTAACCTTGTCCCAAGGGAATCCTTTAGATTCACACCAACAGATATATTTTTTCCAAATTTTGTGGTAAATCTTTCTAGTCACAGGCTTTCTGGCCTGAACAAGAGTATCGATCACAGAATCTGAGAATCCTCGCTTCGATAAAATCAAGCGTTCAATCTCCAAGCAGTCAGCTGGAGTGAAACCAGATTCGGATGTTCGAACGGACCCTGAACAAGAAGGTCTCGTCTCAAAGGTAGCTTCCAAGGTGGAGCCGATGACATATTCACCAGATCTGCATACCAAGTCCTGCGTGGCCACGCAGGAGCTATCAAGATCCCCGACGCCCTCTCCTGCTTGATCCTGGCTATCAGCCTGGGGATGAGAGGAAATGGCGGGAACACATAAGCTAGTTTGAAGGTCCAAGGTGCTACTAGTGCATCCACTAGAGCCGCCTTGGGATCCCTGGATCTGGCCCCGTAGCAAGGAACTTTGAAGTTCTGACGAGAGGCCATCAGATCCATGTCTGGAATGCCCCACAGGTGAGTGACTCGGGCAAAGATTTCCGGATGGAGTTCCCACTCCCCCGGATGCAATGTCTGACGACTCAGAAAATCCGCTTCCCAATTTTCCACTCCTGGGATGTGGATAGCAGACAGGTGGCAGGAGTGAGACTCCGCCCAAAGAATAATTTTGGTTACTTCTTCCATCGCTAGGGAACTCCTTGTTCCCCCCTGATGGTTGATGTACGCCACAGTCGTCATGTTGTCTGATTGAAACCGTATGAACCTGGTCCTCGCAAGCTGGGGCCAGGCCTGGAGCGCATTGAATATCGCTCTCAGTTCCAGAATATTTATCGGTAGAAGAGATTCTTCCCGAGACCAAAGACCCTGAGCTTTCAGGGATCCCCAGACCGCGCCCCAGCCTATCAGACTGGCGTCGGTCGTGACAATGACCCACTCTGGTCTGTGGAACATCATCCCTTGAGACAGATTGTCCAGGGACAGCCACCAACGGAGTGAGTCTCTGGTCCTCTGATTTACTTGTATCTTCGGAGACAAGTCTGTATAGTCCCCATTCCACTGACTGAGCATGCACAGTTGTAATGGTCTTAGATGAATGCGCGCAAAAGGAACTATGTCCATCGCCGCCACCATCAACCCGATCACTTCCATGCACTGAGCTATGGAAGGAAGAGGAACGGAATGAAGTATCCGACAAGAGTCCAGAAGCTTTGTTTTTCTGGCCTCTGTTAGAAAGATCCTCATTTCTAAGGAGTCTATAATTGTTCCCAAGAAGGGAACCCTTGTTGACGGGGATAGAGAACTCTTTTCCACGTTCACTTTCCAGCCGTGAGATCTGAGAAAGGCCAGGACAATGTCCGTGTGAGCCTTTGCTTGAGGAAGGGACGACGCTTGAATCAGAATGTCGTCCAGGTAAGGTACTACTGCAATGCCCCTTGGTCTTAGCACCGCTAGAAGGGACCCTAGTACCTTTGTGAAAATCCTTGGAGCAGTGGCTAATCCGAAAGGAAGCGCCACGAACTGGTAATGTTTGTCCAGGAATGCAAACCTTAGGAACCGATGATGTTCCTTGTGGATAGGAATATGTAGATACGCATCCTTTAAATCCACCGTGGTCATAAATTGACCTTCCTGGATGGAAGGAAGGATAGTTCGAATGGTTTCCATCTTGAACGATGGGACCTTGAGAAATTTGTTTAAGATCTTGAGATCTAGGATTGGTCTGAACGTTCCCTCTTTTTTGGGAACTATGAACAGATTGGAGTAGAACCCCATCCCTTGTTCTCTTAATGGAACAGGATGAATCACTCCCATTTTTAACAGGTCTTCTACACAATGTAAGAACGCCTGTCTTTTTATGTGGTCTGAAGACAACTGCGACTTGTGGAACCTCCCCCTTGGGGGAAGTCCCTTGAATTCCAGAAGATAACCCTGGGAGACTATTTCTAGCGCCCAAGGATCCAGAACATCTCTTGCCCAAGCCTGAGCGAAGAGAGAGAGTCTGCCCCCCACCAGATCCGGTCCCGGATCGGGGGCCAATATTTCATGCTGTCTTGGTAGCAGTGGCAGGTTTCTTGGCCTGCTTTCCCTTGTTCCAGCCTTGCATTGGTCTCCAAGCTGGCTTGGCCTGAGAAGTATTACCCTCTTGCTTAGAGGACGTAGCACCTTGGGCTGGTCCGTTTTTACGAAAGGGACGAAAATTAGGAATTGTTCAAAATTCACCAAATTTTCACCACAGCGTCTTAAAGCCTTGAAAATATTGCACACCAATTTTGGAAGCTTTAACCCTTAAAATAACGGAACCGGAGCCGTTTTAAGCTTTAAACCCCTTTACAGTCCCTGGTATCTGCTTTGCTGAGACCCAACCAAACCCAAAGGGGAATACGATACCAAATGACGCCTTCAGAAGTCTTTTATGAGTATCAGAGCTCCTCTCACATGCGACTGCATGCCATGCCTCTCAAAAACAAGTGCGCAACACCGGCGCGAAAATGAGACTCTGCCTATGCTTTGGGAAAGCCCCTAAAGAATAAGGTGTCTAAAACAGTGCCTGCCGATATTATTAAATCAAAATACCCAGAATAAATGATTCCTCAAGGCTAAATAAGTGTTAATATCAATCGATTTAGCCCAAAAAAAGTCTACAGTTTAAATAAGCCCTTGTGAAGCCCTTATTTACAATCGTAATAAACATGGCTTACCGGATCCCATAGGGAAAATGACAGCTTCCAGCATTACATCGTCTTGTTAGAATGTGTCATACCTCAAGCAGCAAGAGACTGCAAACTGTTCCCCCAACTGAAGTTAATTGCTCTCAACAGTCCTGTGTGGAACAGCCATGGATTTTAGTTACGGTTGCTAAAATCATTTTCCTCATACAAACAGAATTCTTCATCTCTTTTCTGTTTCTGAGTAAATAGTACGTACCAGCACTATTTGAAAATAACAAACTCTTGATTGAATAATGAAAAACTACAGTTAAACACTAAAAAACTCTAAGCCATCTCCGTGGAGATGTTGCCTGTACAACGGCAAAGAGAATGACTGGGGTAGGCGGAGCCTAGGAGGGATCATGTGACCAGCTTTGCTGGGCTCTTTGCCATTTCCTGTTGGGGAAGAGAATATCCCCACAAGTAAGGATGACGCCGTGGACCGGACACACCTATGTTGGAGAAATAGCCTCAGAAGAAGCAAAAGTATCAAACTTGTAAAATTTGGTAAAAGTGTGCAGTGAAGACCAAGTCGCTGCCTTACATATCTGATCAACAGAAGCCTCGTTCTTGAAGGCCCATGTGGAAGCCACAGCCCTAGTGGAATGAGCTGTGATTCTTTCAGGAGGCTGCCGTCCGGCAGTCTCATAAGCCAATCTGATGATGCTTTTAATCCAAAAAGAGAGAGAGGTAGAAGTTGCTTTTTGACCTCTCCTTTTACCAGAATAAACAACAAACAAGGAAGATGTTTGTCTAAAATCCTTTGTAGCATCTAAATAGAATTTTAGATCGCGAACAACATCCAAATTGTGCAACAAACGTTCCTTCTTTGAAACTGGATTCGGACACAAAGAAGGCACAACTATCTCCTGGTTAATGTTTTTGTTAGAAACAACTTTCGGAAGAAAGCCAGGTTTAGTACGTAAAACCACATTATCTGCATGGAACACCAGATAAGGAGGAGAACACTGCAGAGCAGATAATTCTGAAACTCTTCTAGCAGAAGAAATTGCAACCAAAAACAAAACTTTCCAAGATAATAACTTAATATCAACGGAATGTAAGGGTTCAAACGGAACCCCCTGAAGAACTGAAAGAACTAAATTGAGACTCCAAGGAGGAGTCAAAGGTTTGTAAACAGGCTTGATTCTAACCAGAGCCTGAACAAAGGCTTGAACATCTGGCACAGCTGCCAGCTTTTTGTGAAGTAACACAGACAAGGCAGAAATCTGTCCCTTCAGGGAACTTGCAGATAATCCTTTCTCCAATCCTTCTTGAAGAAAGGATAGAATCTTAGGAATTTTTACCTTGTCCCAAGGGAATCCTTTAGATTCACACCAACAGATATATTTTTTCCATATTTTGTGGTAAATTTTTCTAGTTACAGGCTTTCTGGCCTGAACAAGAGTATCAATAACAGAATCTGAGAACCCTCGCTTTGATAAGATCAAGCGTTCAATCTCCAAGCAGTCAGTTGGAGTGAGACCAGATTCGGATGTTCGAACGGACCTTGAACAAGAAGGTCTCGTCTCAAAGGTAGCTTCCATGGTGGAGCCGATGACATATTCACCAGGTCTGCATACCAAGTCCTGCGTGGCCACGCAGGAGCTATGAAGATCACCGATGCCCTCTCCTGATTGATCCTGGCTACCAGCCTGGGGATGAGAGGAAACGGCGGGAATACATCAGCTAGTTTGAAGGTCCAAGGTGCTACTAGTGCATCCACTAGAGCCGCCTTGGGATCCCTGGATCTGGACCCGTAGCAAGGAACCTTGAAGTTCTGACGAGAGGCCATCAGATCCATGTCTGGAATGCCCCACAGTTGAGTAATGTGGGCAAAGATTTCCGGATGGAGTTCCCACTCCCCCGGATGTAATGTCTGACGACTCAGAAAATCCGCTTCCCAATTTTCCACTCCTGGGATGTGGATTGCAGACAAGTGGCAGGAGTGAGTCTCCGCTCATTGAATGATTTTGGTCACTTCTTCCATCGCCAGGGAACTCCTTGTTCCCCCCTGATGGTTGATGTACGCAACAGTCGTCATGTTGTCTGATTGAAACCGTATGAACTTGGCCTTTGCTAGCTGAGGCCAAGCCTTGAGAGCATTGAGTATCGCTCTCAGTTCCAGAATATTTATCGGTAGAAGAGATTCTTCCCGAGACCAAAGACCCTGAGCTTTCAGGGGTCCCCAGGCCGCGCCCCAGCCCATCAGACTGGCGTCGGTCGTGACAATGACCCACTCTGGTCTGCGGAAGCTCATCCCCTGTGACAGGTTGTCCAGGGACAGCCACCAACGGAGTGAATCTCTGGTCCTCTGATTTACTTGTATCGTCGGAGACAAGTCTGTATAGTCCCCATTCCACTGACTGAGCATGCACAGATGTAATGGTCTTAGATGAATGCGCGCAAAAGGAACTATGTCCATTGCCGCTACCATCAAACCTATTACTTCCATCAGAATGTCGTCCAAGTAAGGTACTACTGCAATGCCCCTTGGTCTTAGCACCGCTAGAAGGGACCCTAGTACCTTTGTGAAAATCCTTGGAGCAGTGGCTAATCCGAACGGAAGTGCCACGAACTGGTAAAGCTTGTCCAGGAATGCGAACCTTAGGAACCGATGATGTTCCTTGTGGATAGGAATATGTAGATACGCATCCTTTAAATCCACCGTGGTCATGAATTGACCTTCCTGGATGGAAGGAAGAATTGTTCGAATGGTTTCCATTTTGAACGATGGAACCTTGAGAAACTTGTTTAGGATCTTGAGATCTAAGATTGGTCTGAACGTTCCCTCTTTTTTGGGAACTACGAACAGATTGGAGTAGAACCCCATCCCTTGTTCTCCTAATGGAACAGGATGAATCACTCCCATTTTTAACAGGTCTTCTACACAATGTAAGAATGCCTGTTTTTTTATGTGGTCTGAAGACAATTGAGACCTGTGGAACCTCCCCCTTGGGGGAAGCCCTTTGAATTCCAGAAGATAACCTTGGGAGACTATTTCTAGCGCCCAAGGATCCAGAACATCTCTTGCCCAAGCCTGAGCGAAGAGAGAGAGTCTGCCCCCCACCAGATCCGGTCCCGGAACGGGGGCCAACATCTCATGCTGTCTTGGTAGCAGTGGCAGGTTTCTTGGCCTGCTTTCCCTTGTTCCAGCCTTGCATTGGTCTCCAGGCTGGCTTGGCTTGAGAAGTATTACCCTCTTGCTTAGAGGACGTAGCACTTGGGGCTGGTCCGTTTCTACGAAAGGGACGAAAATTAGGTTTATTTTTGGCCTTGAAAGACCTATCCTGAGGAAGGGCGTGGCCCTTGCCCCCAGTGATATCAGAGATAATCTCTTTCAAGTCAGGGCCAAACAGCGTTTTCCCCTTGAAAGGAATGTTAAGCAATTTGTTCTTGGAAGACGCATCCGCTGACCAAGATTTTAACCAAAGCGCTCTGCGCGCCACAATAGCAAACCCAGAATTTTTCGCCGCTAACCTAGCCAATTGCAAAGTGGCGTCTAGGGTGAAAGAATTAGCCAATTTAAGAGCACGGATTCTGTCCATAATCTCCTCATAAGGAGAATTACTAGTGATCGCCTTTTCTAGCTCATCGAACCAGAAACACGCGGCTGTAGTGACAGGGACAATGCATGAAATTGGTTGTAGAAGGTAACCTTGCTGAACAAACATCTTTTTAAGCAAACCTTCTAATTTTTTATCCATAGGATCTTTGAAAGCACAACTATCTTCTATGGGTATAGTGGTGCGTTTGTTTAGAGTAGAAACCGCCCCCTCGACCTTGGGAACTGTCTGCCATAAGTCCTTTCTGGGGTCGACCATAGGAAACAATTTTTTAAATATGGGGGGAGGGACGAAAGGTATACCGGGCCTTTCCCATTCTTTATTTACAATGTCCGCCACCCGCTTGGGTATAGGAAAAGCTTTGGGGGGCCCCGGGACCTCTAGGAACTTGTCCATTTTACATAGTTTCTCTGGGATGACCAAATTCTCACAATCATCCAGAGTGGATAACACCTCCTTAAGCAGAGCGCGGAGATGTTCCAACTTAAATTTAAATGTAATCACATCAGGTTCAGCTTGTTGAGAAATTTTCCCTGAATCTGAAATTTCTCCCTCAGACAAAACCTCCCTGGCCCCCTCAGACTGGTGTAGGGGCCCTTCAGAAACAATATCATCAGCGTCCTCATGCTCTTCAGTATTTTCTAAAACAGAGCAGTCGCGCTTTCGCTGATAAGTGGGCATTTTGGCTAAAATGTTTTTGATAGAATTATCCATTACAGCCGTTAATTGTTGCATAGTAAGGAGTATTGGCGCGCTAGATGTACTAGGGGCCTCTTGTGTGGGCAAGACTGGTGTAGACGAAGGAGGGGATGATGCAGTACCATGCTTACTCCCCTCACTTGAGGAATCATCTTGGGCATCATTTTCTCTAAATTTTGTGTCACATAAATCACATCTATTTAAATGAGAAGGGACCTTGGCTTCCCCACATTCAGAACACAGTCTATCTGGCAGTTCATACATGTTAAACAGGCATAAACTTGATAACAAAGTACAAAAAACGTTTTAAAATAAAACCGTTACTGTCACTTTAAATTTTAAACTGAACACACTTTATTACTGCAATTGCGAAAAAGTATGAAGGAATTGTTCAAAATTCACCAAAATTTCACCACAGTGTCTTAAAGCCTTAAAAGTATTGCACACCAAATTTGGAAGCTTTAACCCTTAAAATAACGGAACCGGAGCCGTTTTTATATTTAACCCCTTTACAGTCCCTGGTATCTGCTTTGCTGAGACCCAACCAAGCCCAAAGGGGAATACGATACCAAATGACGCCTTCAGAAAGTCTTTTCTATGTATCAGAGCTCCTCACACATGCGACTGCATGTCATGCTTCTCAAAAACAAGTGCGCAATACAGGCGCGAAAATGAGACTCTGCCTATGATTAGGGAAAGCCCCTAGAGAATAAGGTGTCCAATACAGTGCCTGCCGGTTATTTTACAAAATTCCCAAGATTAAAATAATTCCTCAAGGCTATGGAGTATAAAATATGTTTATATATAAATCGATTTAGCCCAGAAAATGTCTACAGTCTTAAAAAGCCCTTGTGAAGCCCTTATTTACTGTCTGTAATAAAATGGCTTACCGGATCCCATAGGGAAAATGACAGCTTCCAGCATTACATCGTCTTGTTAGAATGTGTCATACCTCAAGCAGCAAAAGTCTGCTCACTGTTCCCCCAACTGAAGTTAATTCCTCTCAACAGTCCTGTGTGGAACAGCCATCGATTTTAGTAACGGTTGCTAAAATCATTTTCCTCTTACAAACAGAAATCTTCATCTCTTTTCTGTTTCAGAGTAAATAGTACATACCAGCACTATTTTAAAATAACAAACTCTTGATTGAATAATAAAAACTACAGTTAAACACTAAAAAACTCTAAGCCATCTCCGTGGAGATGTTGCCTGTACAACGGCAAAGAGAATGACTGGGGAAGGCGGAGCCTAGGAGGGATCATGTGACCAGCTTTGCTGGGCTCTTTGCCATTTCCTGTTGGGGAAGAGAATATCCCACAAGTAAGGATGACGCCGTGGACCGGACACACCTATGTTGGAGAAACAGTGTAGGTAGGGACCTCTAGATATTTATCCATCTTACACAATTTCTCTGGCGGGACGACAATAGGGTCACAATCATCCAGAGTCGCTAAAACCTCCCGGAGTAACAAGCGGAGGTGTTCAAGCTTAAACTTAAAGGCCGTCACATCCGAGTCTGTTTGAGGGAACATCTTTCCTGAATCAGAAAGCTCTCCCTCAGACAACAATTCCCCCACCCCCAAATCAGAACATTGAGCGTACATCAGAGATGGCCAATAAAGCATCAGAGGGCTCAGCATTTACTCTAATACCGGACCTACTGCGCTTACCCTGTAAACCAGGCAGTTTAGATAATACCTCTGTAAGGGTAGTAGACATAACTGCAGCCATATCTTGCATGGTGAAAGAATTAGACGCACTATAATTACTTGGCGTCACTTTGGCGGGCGTTAAAGGTTGTGACAATTGGGGAGAACTAGATGGCATAACCCGATTCTCCTCTGACTGAGAATCATCCTGAGACATACTTTTATCAGCTAAAATATGTTCTTGGCAATGTAAGGCCCTTTCAGTACATAAGGGACACATTTGAAGTGGGGGTTCCACAATGGCTTCTAAACACATAGAACATTGGCTTTCCCCAAAGTCAGACGTGTTAAAACAGGCTAGTAATGACCACAGACTTGAAAACACTATTTTGTGAAAAAATATATATGAAAAAACGGTACTGCGCCTTTAAGAGAAAAAAAAGCATACAATTTTTCCAAAACTGCTTTAAAACGATAAAATTATCACAATTTTATGATAAATGTATCTTAACTTGTCAGCTAAGCTTGCCCCACAAGGAAAGGAATACTTAACCCTTAAGAACAAAAAACGTACTAAAAAACGTTATATTTAAACAAAAACACCCCCTGCACCCCGCCACAGCCCTGCTGTGGCGCCTATCGGCCCTCAGGGGTCTGCAAAAATCGGATTAACCCTTCGATTAGGCCCAAACTGTCCTGAAAGGCCCAACGGAGTTGGAGCCTGCTGCTTGCAACAACTGCGCAACTGAGGGGCGAAAATAGGCCCCGCCCACCTCTGTGTCTCACAGCCTTAACAATAACCGCACCAGAGCGGTCTAAAACCTAGCCATGTGGGTTCATATACCCATCTAAGTGAAGCCATGTGTACCCTCCATTATTAAAATAAAGTCAAAACGTTTGCCCACAAAAAAACGTTATCTTTAACTCCCAACATAGAAACGTTTGCCCACAAACTTCTCAGTATCAACCATTTTTTATAGCCCAATATACAGGTCCAGTAATACCCCTCTCTATACATTAGCATTACTGCTTACCCTTTCCCTCGTGGGGATACTGTCAGACAATTCTGAAATAACAGTCTCTCCAGAAAAAAATTACTGAACATACCTCAATGCTTGTAGCATGAAAAACGTTCCTCACACTGAAGTTTCTTAAGTACTCCTCAGCCATTCTGTGAGAACTACTCTGGATCTTAGTAACAACTGCTAAGATCATCAGTCTCCATGCAGAAGTCTTCAGCCATCTGCTGCCTGGGAAAAAATAGCACTCACCGGTACCATTTGAAATAAAAAAAGTCTTGCATGAACATTTTATCACCTCTTTCACTTTACCCTTCCTATTAGAGTAGGCAAAGAGAATGACTGGGGGGTGGAGTCAAGGGAGGAGCTATATAGACAGCTCTGCTGTGGTGCTCTTTGCCACTTCCTGTTAGCAGGAGGATAATATCCCACAAGTAAAGGATGAATCCGTGGACTTGTATCTTGTAGAAGAAATATTTGTTCATCTTACTGTAGCTAGATCAAAACTCCCAACCAACTGGTTGCAAAATGGCTATTTACCGGACCACAAGAGCCTTGCTGTTGACCAGATCAAGGACTGCAGAGAAAGTAAAAGGAATAAATCCTTGATTATCTGACCTCTGTTAATCTTCTCCTAGATAGATAATCTATTAGGGTCTCCAATAATCACCCATGTAGATGGAACAAGGGAACTCTTCTCAAGATAATTTACCATCCATGGGGAAGTAGATTGGACAAAAACTATTTGAGAGAGTTTGCTTGGGGCAAGGATGACACTTGAGCCATACATTGTGTAATAACCCAAGCCTTAAAGTCTGTCTAGGATGCCGAAAACTCAAACTTGAGAAGATCCCAAATCAAGAGAAAAATAACACCTTCAGGTGTATGTCCGATATGAACAGGCTCCTTAAAAAAAAAAAAAAAAAAAAAGGAGGAGAAAATATATTACTTTGAAGGTCAGAATCTGAGTTACATGAGGTAAGTACCAAGATCCAGTTCCCAAACAGGGACTGACACTATCACTCCCAGAGAGGAAGATCCTGAACCCCGTTCAAGGAATGCCTCTCATCATACCTGGATTGCAGATACTCTAGAAAAAGAAATCTGCCCCTGGAAGGAAAACTAAGATTGGACTGACCCTGCAGAAAGAAAAGGAAACTTCCTTTTAGTCTTACTCTTGACGCGAGGTAGGAAAACCACTTTTTGTACCCTTAAAGTCAGAGGATAATTCTGCTATACTAAGTCCAAACAAAGTCTCATCCTTAAAAGGAGACACCCAGAGCGTGGATTTGGAAGAACCATAAGAATTGAACCTGCAACTGCAGAATTAAAAAGCCTAGGCTATACCAGGAAACCACAGGTAGGTTTCTCAGCTAAACGAGAAATCATCCACAATGCCCGGCGGCTAGTACAGCAAGTCTAAAGCAACAATTTCTCTAAATGAACAATCAAACCTCTAGCTTCTTATCCATGGATCCGGAAAGGATCAGCTACCCTGCATAGGGATCCAAATTCTCTTAGCCTTATCCGTTTTTAATCCGTCTCAAAAAAATAAGAGGCAAGAGGCTCCAACAAGAGGATCCTATAATCTAAAGATTTATTCTAAAAAGGAGGGACAGATGTACAGAACAACAATCTGTTCTTCCAGGCCAACAAACATATGTATCTAGGAAATATTTTAGAATAAAATAAGTTATTTAATGACCCTTAATCTATAGGATATAACAGGGGCATACACCTTAAAAGGGGGAAAAAAAAATGTTTTTTGTAAAACCGTTATTCAGTTTCCCTGTGCATTGATAATCAAAAGAACCCTGTTTATTAACAAAGTCAGTGTTAATACAAGCATGGCTGCAGAGCGCATTTAAAGATTTTAAACACATCTTGATAGAAGTCACACCCTAGGATTGAAAATTCAGAGCAGCAAACGATTCTATGTTTGGAGGTAAATTAACGTTTTTTGTGACAAACGTTTTTATTTATAATGGCAATAGAGGGTGCACATGGCTTCTGTTAGACCTGGGCATATGAACCCACATGGCTAGTTTTTTAGACTGCTTTGTAGCGGTTCTTTTGAAAGGCTGTGAGACATCAAGGTAGATGGGCGGGGCCTATTTTCACGCCTCAGTTGTGCAGTTGTATTCCCCAAGCAACCAGCAAGCTCCAGCTCCGGTGGGCCTCTCAGGAAATTTTGGGCCTTATGGAAGGGTTAAACTGATTTTGCAGACCCCTGAGGGCAGGTAGGCGCCACAGCAGGGCTGTGGCGAGGTGCAGGTTTTTTTTTGGTTAATCATATCATTTTTTTGTAAATAAGGGTTAAGTATTCCTTTTCTTGTGGTGCAATCTTAGCTGGCAAGTTAGGATACATATATAATAAAATTGTGATAATTTTATCGTTTTAAAGCAGTTTTGGAAAAATTGTATGCTTTTTTTTCTCTAAAGGTGCAGTACCGTTTTTTCAGATTGTTATTTTTTTCACTAAATAGTGTTTTCAAGCCTGTTTGTGGTCATTACTAGCCTGTTTTAACATGTCTGACATTGAGGAAAGCCAATGTTCCATGTGTTTAGAAGCCATTGTGGAACCCCCACTTCAAATGAGTCCATGTACTGAAAGGGCCCTACATTGCAAAGAACATATTTTAGCTGGTAAAAGTATGTCTCAGGATGATTCTCAGTCAGAAGAGAATCAGGTTATGCCATCTGTTTCTCCCCAAGTGTCACAACCTTTAACGCCCGCCCAAGCGACGCCAAGTACTTATAGTGCGTCTAATTCTTTTAACCTGCAAGATATGGCTGCAGTTATGTCTACTATCCTTACAGAGGTATTATCTAAACTGCCAGGTTTACAGGGTAAGCGCAGCAGGTCAGGTATTAGAGTAAATACTGAGCCCTCTGATGCTTTATTGGCCATCTCCGATGTACCCTCAGTGTTCTGATTTGGGGGTGGGGGGATTGTTGTCTGAGGGAGAGCTTTCTGATTCAGGAAAGATGTCCCCTCAAACACACTCAGATGTGACGGCCTTTAAGTTTAAGCTTGAACACCTCCGCTTGTTACTCCGGGAGGTTTTAGCGACTCTGGATGATTGTGACCCTATTGTCATCCCACCAGAGAAATTTTGTCAATTGGATAAATATCTAGAGGTCCCTACTTACACTAATGTTTTTCCAGTCCCTAGAGGGATTTCGGGCATTGTTACTAAGGAATGGGATAGACCAGGCATTCCGTTCTCTCCCGCTCCTACATTTAAGAAAATGTTTTCCCATATCTGACACCATTCGGGATTTCTGGCAGACGGTCCCCTAAGGTGGAGGGAGCTATTTCTACCCTGGCTAAGCGTACAACTATACCTATTGAGGACAGTTGTGCTTTCAAAGATCCTATGGATAAAAAATTAGAGGGTCTTCTAAAGAAATTGTTTATTCATCAGGGTTTTCTTCTACAACCTATAGCGTGCATTGTTCCAGTTACTACTGCAGCAGCTTTTTGGTTTGAGGCTCTAGAGGAGTCTCTTAAGGTTGAGACCCCATTAGATGATATTTTGGATAGAATTAAGGCTCTCAAGCTAGCTAATTCTTTTATTACAGATGCCGCTTTTCAAATGGCTAAATTGGCGGCAAAGAACGCAGGCTTTGCCATTTTAGCGCGTATAGCGTTATGGCTTAAGTCTTGGTCTGCTGATGTGTCATCTAAATCCAAGCTTTTAGCTATTCCCTTTCAGGGTAAGACCTTATTCGGGCCTGAACTAAAGGAGATAATTTCTGACATTACTAGAGGTAAAGGTCATGCCCTTCCTCAGGACAAGACGGTTAAAATGAGGAACAAACAGAATAATTTTTGTTCTTTTTCGAAACTTTAAAGGCGGTCCCTCTATTTCCTCATCCGCCTCCAAGCAGGAGTGGAACTTTGCACACTCCAAGTCAGTCTGGAGACCTAACCAGACCTGGAGTAAAGGTAAACGGGCCAAGAAGCCCGCTGCTGCTACCACCAAGACAGCATGAAGGGGCAGCCCCCGATCCGGGACCGGATCTAGTAGGGGGCAGACTTTCTCTCTTGGCTCAGGCAAGAGACATTCAGGACTCCTGGACATTAGAAATTGTCACCAAGGGGTACCGGTTGGAATTCAAGGATTCTCTCCCAAGAGGGAGATTTCATCTTTCACGTTTGTCTGTAAACCAGACAAAAAGAGAGGCGTTCTAACGCTGTGTAGAAGACCTACATACCATGGGTGTAATCTGTCCAGTTCCAAAATTAGAACAAGGGCAGGGGTTTTACTCCAATCTGTTTGTCGTTCCCAAAAAGGAGGGAACCTTCAGACCGATTTTAGATCTCAAATGCCTAAACAAATTTCTTAGAATTCCATCGTTCAAGATGGAGACCATACAAACAATTTTACCAATGATCCAGGAGGGTCAATATATGACCACCTTGGATATGAAGGATGCGTATCTTCACAATCCTATCCACAAAGATCAACACCAGTTCCTCATGTTCTCCTTCCTGGACAAACATTACCAGTTTGTGGCCCTTCCTTTCGTTTTGGCCACAGCTCCCAGAATTTTCACAAAGGTGCTAGGGTCCCTTCTGGCGGTTCTAAGGCCGCGGGGCATAGCAGTGGCGCCCTATCTGGACGATATTTTGTTTCAGGCGTCAACTTACCATCTAGCCAAATCTCACACGGATATCGTGTTGGCTTTTCTAAGATCTCACGGGTGGAAGGTGAACATAAAAATGAGTTCACTAGTTCCTCTGACAAGATTTCCATTCTTAGGAACTCTGATAGACTCGGTAGACATGAAACATTTTCTGACTGAGGTCAGAAAATCAAAGATTCTAACTACTTACCGAGCACTTCATTCCATTCCTCGGCCATCAGTGGCGCAGTGTATGGAGGTCATTGGTTTAATGGTAGCGGCAATGGACATAGTTCAGTTTGCTCGCCTACATCTCAGACCACTGCAGCTGTGCATGCTCAAACAGTGGAATGGGGATTATGTGGATTTGTCTCCGCGGATAAATCTGGACCTAGAGACCAGAGATTCTCTTCTTTGGTTGTCACAGGATCATCTGTCCCAGGGAATGTGCTTCCGCAGGCCAGCATGGGTCATAGTGATGACGGACGCCAGCCTTTTGGGCTGGGATGCAGTCTGGAATTCCCTGAAGGCTCAGGGTGTGTGGACTCAGGAGTCCCCCCTACTACCAATAAATATTCTGGAACTGAGAGCGATATTAAACGTGTTTCAAGCGTGGCCTCAGCTGGCTTCGGCCATGTTCAAAAAGCTACGGCTACCTTTTTCTTTTTGGCTGAAAAGCATCATCCGCCTGGTATACGAGACTGCTGGACAGCAGCCCCCTGAAAAGGTTACGGCTCATTCTACTAGAGCTGTGGCTTCCACATGGGCTTTTAAAAACGATGCTTCTGTTGAAAAGATTTGTAAGGCTGCGACTTGGTCCTCCCTTCATACCTTTTTCAAATTTTACAAATTTGATACTTTTGCTTCTTCTGAGGCTATTTTTGGGAGAAATGTTTTTCAAGCAGTGGTGCCTTCCGTTTAGGTATTTGTCTTGTCCCTCCCGTTCATCAGTTTCCTGTTGCTTTGGTATTGTATCCCACAAGTAAAAAATGAATCTGTGGACTCGTCGTATCTAGTAGAAGAAAAGGAAATTTATGCTTACCTGATAAATTGCTTTCTTCTACGATACGACGAGTCCACGGCCCTCCCTGTCATTTTAGACAGATTATATTTTTGTTTTTCAAAACTTCAGTCACCTCTGCACCTTTTAGCTTTTCTTTTCTCTTCCTATACCTTCGGCCGAATGACTGGGGTGCAGAGAAGGGAGGAGTTAAATATACAGCTCTGCTGTGGTGCTCTTTGCCACTTCCTGTTAGCAGGAGGATAATATCCCACAAGTAAAGGATGAATCCGTGGTCTCGTCGTATCGTAGAAGAAATCAATTTATCAGGTAAGCATAAATTTCCTTTTTTTTCTTCCGCTGTCTAAGTGTAAGCGGAGCGGTAGCTGTTCTTACAGCTCCAATGACCAGTATGTTTATTTTGTTAGGTCTCTGAAGCATAAACATGAGAGGGATTTTTCAACAGTAGGACAAGCGCAATTCAATGCGTGCCATCTACCCCATGCGATTGTGGCTCCGCCTCCTTAGTGAAGCGGCACCATTTTAGGGGAATGCTGTTAAGAATTTTTACTCCGCTTTGCTCTCCGGCAATAGATATCTCTGAGAGCGGAGCTGTGTTATTCTCAGTTCCAGAATATTTATTGGTAGTAGGGGGGACTCCTGAGTCCACACACCCTGAGCCTTCAGGGAATTCCAGACTGCATCCCAGCCCAAAAGGCTGGCGTCCGTCATCACTATGACCCATGCTGGCCTGCGGAAGCACATTCCCTGGGACAGATGATCCTGTGACAACCAAAGAAGAGAATCTCTGGTCTCTAGGTCCAGATTTATCCGCGGAGACAAATCCACATAATCCCCATTCCACTGTTTGAGCATGCACAGCTGCAGTGGTCTGAGATGTAGGCGAGCAAACTGAACTATGTCCATTGCCGCTACCATTAAACCAATGACCTCCATACACTGCGCCACTGATGGCCGAGGAATGGAATGAAGTGCTCGGTAAGTAGTTAGAATCTTTGATTTTCTGACCTCAGTCAGAAAATGTTTCATGTCTACCGAGTCTATCAGAGTTCCTAAGAATGGAAATCTTGTCAGAGGAACTAGTGAACTCATTTTTATGTTCACCTTCCACCCGTGAGATCTTAGAAAAGCCAACACGATATCCGTGTGAGATTTGGCTAGATGGTAAGTTGACGCCTGAAACAAAATATCGTCCAGATAGGGCGCCACTGCTATGCCCCGCGGCCTTAGAACCGCCAGAAGGGACCCTAGCACCTTTGTGAAAATTCTGGGAGCTGTGGCCAAAACGAAAGGAAGGGCCACAAACTGGTAATGTTTGTCCAGGAAGGAGAACATGAGGAACTGGTGTTGATCTTTGTGGATAGGATTGTGAAGATACGCATCCTTCATATCCAAGGTGGTCATATATTGACCCTCCTGGATCATTGGTAAAATTGTTCGTATGGTCTCCATCTTGAACGATGGAATTCTAAGAAATTTGTTTAGGCATTTGAGATCTAAAATCGGTCTGAAGGTTCCCTCCTTTTTGGGAACGACAAACAGATTGGAGTAAAACCCCTGCCCTTGTTCTAATTTTGGAACTGGACAGATTACACCCATGGTATGTAGGTCTTCTACACAGCGTTAGAACGCCTCTCTTTTTGTCTGGTTTACAGACAAACGTGAAAGATGAAATCTCCCTCTTGGGAGAGAATCCTTGAATTCCAACCGGTACCCCTTGGTGACAATTTCTAATGTCCAGGAGTCCTGAATGTCTCTTGCCTGAGCCAAGAGAGAAAGTCTGCCCCCTACTAGATCCGGTCCCGGATCGGGGGCTGCCCCTTCATGCTGTCTTGGTGGTAGCAGCAGCGGGCTTCTTGGCCCGTTTACCTTTACTCCAGGTCTGGTTAGGTCTCCAGACTGACTTGGAGTGTGCAAAGTTCCACTCCTGCTTGGAGGCGGATGAGGAAATAGAGGGACCGCCTTTAAAGTTTCGAAAAAGAACAAAAATTATTCTGTTTGTTCCTCATTTTAACCGTCTTGTCCTGAGGAAGGGCATGACCTTTACCTCTAGTAATGTCAGAAATTATCTCCTTTAGTTCAGGCCCGAATAAGGTCTTACCCTGAAAGGGAATAGCTAAAAGCTTGGATTTAGATGACACATCAGCAGACCAAGACTTAAGCCATAACGCTATACGCGCTAAAATGGCAAAGCCTGCGTTCTTTGCCGCCAATTTAGCCATTTGAAAAGCGGCATCTGTAATAAAAGAATTAGCTAGCTTGAGAGCCTTAATTCTATCCAAAATATCATCTAATGGGGTCTCAACCTTAAGAGACTCCTCTAGAGCCTCAAACCAAAAAGCTGCTGCAGTAGTAACTGGAACAATGCACGCTATAGGTTGTAGAAGAAAACCCTGATGAATAAACAATTTCTTTAGAAGACCCTCTAATTTTTTATCCATAGGATCTTTGAAAGCACAACTGTCCTCAATAGGTATAGTTGTACGCTTAGCCAGGGTAGAAATAGCTCCCTCCACCTTAGGGGACCGTCTGCCAGAAATCCCGAATGGTGTCAGATATGGGAAAACATTTTCTTAAATGTAGGAGCGGGAGAGAACGGAATGCCTGGTCTATACCATTCCTTAGTAACAATGCCCGAAATCCCTCTAGGGACTGGAAAAACATTAGTGTAAGTAGGGACCTCTAGATATTTATCCAATTGACAAAATTTCTCTGGTGGGATGACAATAGGGTCACAATCATCCAGAGTCGCTAAAACCTCCCGGAGTAACAAGCGGAGGTGTTCAAGCTTAAACTTAAAGGCCGTCACATCTGAGTGTGTTTGAGGGGACATCTTTCCTGAATCAGAAAGCTCTCCCTCAGACAACAATCCCCCCACCCCCAAATCAGAACACTGAGGGTACATCGGAGATGGCCAATAAAGCATCAGAGGGCTCAGTATTTACTCTAATACCTGACCTGCTGCGCTTACCCTGTAAACCTGGCAGTTTAGATAATACCTCTGTAAGGATAGTAGACATAACTGCAGCCATATCTTGCAGGTTAAAAGAATTAGACGCACTATAAGTACTTGGCGTCGCTTGGGCGGGCGTTAAAGGTTGTGACACTTGGGGAGAAACAGATGGCATAACCTGATTCTCTTCTGACTGAGAATCATCCTGAGACATACTTTTACCAGCTAAAATATGTTCTTTGCAATGTAGGGCCCTTTCAGTACATGGACTCATTTGAAGTGGGGGTTCCACAATGGCTTCTAAACACATGGAACATTGGCTTTCCTCAATGTCAGACATGTTAAAACAGGCTAGTAATGACCACAAACAGGCTTGAAAACACTATTTAGTGAAAAAAATAACAATCTGAAAAAACGGTACTGCACCTTTAGAGAAAAAAAAGCATACAATTTTTCCAAAACTGCTTTAAAACGATAAAAACAGAATTTATGTTTACCTGATAAATTTCTTTCTCCAACGGTGTGTCCGGTCCACGGCGTCATCCTTACTTGTGGGATATTCTCTTCCCCAACAGGAAATGGCAAAGAGCCCAGCAAAGCTGGTCACATGATCCCTCCTAGGCTCCGCCTACCCCAGTCATTCGACCGACGTTAAGGAGGAATATTTGCATAGGAGAAACCATATGGTACCGTGGTGACTGTAGTTAAAGAAAATAAAATATCAGACCTGATTAAAAAAACCAGGGCGGGCCGTGGACCGGACACACCGTTGGAGAAAGAAATTTATCAGGTAAACATAAATTCTGTTTTCTCCAACATAGGTGTGTCCGGTCCACGGCGTCATCCTTACTTGTGGGAACCAATACCAAAGCTTTAGGACACGGATGAAGGGAGGGAGCAAATCAGGTCACCTAAATGGAAGGCACCACGGCTTGCAAAACCTTTCTCCCAAAAATAGCCTCAGAAGAAGCAAAAGTATCAAACTTGTAAAATTTGGTAAAAGTGTGCAGTGAAGACCAAGTCGCTGCCCTACATATCTGATCAACAGAAGCCTCGTTCTTGAAGGCCCATGTGGAAGCCACAGCCCTAGTGGAATGAGCTGTGATTCTTTCGGGAGGCTGCCGTCCGGCAGTCTCGTAAGCCAATCTGATGATGCTTTTAATCCAAAAAGAGAGAGAGGTAGAAGTTGCTTTTTGACCTCTCCTTTTACCTGAATAAACAACAAACAAGGAAGATGTTTGTCTAAAATCCTTTGTAGCATCTAAATAGAATTTTAGAGCGCGAACAACATCCAAATTGTGCAACAAACGTTCCTTCTTTGAAACTGGTTTTGGACACAGAGAAGGTACGATAATCTCCTGGTTAATGTTTTTGTTAGAAACAACTTTTGGAAGAATACCAGGTTTAGTACGTAAAACCACCTTATCTGCATGGAACACCAGATAAGGAGGAGAACACTGCAGAGCAGATAATTCTGAGACTCTTCTAGCAGAAGAAATCGCAACTAAAAACAAAACTTTCCAAGATAATAACTTAATATCAACGGAATGTAAGGGTTCAAATGGAACCCCCTGAAGAACTGAAAGAACTAAATTGAGACTCCAAGGAGGAGTCAAAGGTTTGTAAACAGGCTTGATTCTAACCAGAGCCTGAACAAAGGCTTGAACATCTGGCACAGCTGCCAGCTTTTTGTGAAGTAATACCGACAAGGCAGAAATCTGTCCCTTCAGGGAACTTGCAGATAATCCTTTTTCCAATCCTTCTTGAAGGAAGGATAGAATCCTAGGAATCTTAACCTTGTCCCAAGGGAATCCTTTAGATTCACACCAACAGATATATTTTTTCCAAATTTTGTGGTAAATCTTTCTAGTCACAGGCTTTCTGGCCTGAACAAGAGTATCGATAACAGAATCTGAGAATCCTCGCTTCGATAAAATCAAGCGTTCAATCTCCAAGCAGTCAGCTGGAGTGAAACCAGATTCGGATGTTCGAACGGACCCTGAACAAGAAGGTCTCGTCTCAAAGGTAGCTTCCAAGGTGGAGCCGATGACATATTCACCAGATCTGCATACCAAGTCCTGCGTGGCCACGCAGGAGCTATCAAGATCACCGACGCCCTCTCCTGCTTGATCCTGGCTATCAGCCTGGGGATGAGAGGAAATGGCGGGAACACATAAGCTAGTTTGAAGGTCCAAGGTGCTACTAGTGCATCCACTAGAGCCGCCTTGGGATCCCTGGATCTGGCCCCGTAGCAAGGAACTTTGAAGTTCTGACGAGAGGCCATCAGATCCATGTCTGGAATGCCCCACAGGTGAGTGACTTGGGCAAAGATTTCCGGATGGAGTTCCCACTCCCCCGGATGCAATGTCTGCCGACTCAGAAAATCCGCTTCCCAATTTTCCACTCCTGGGATGTGGATAGCAGACAGGTGGCAGGAGTGAGACTCCGCCCAAAGAATAATTTTGATTACTTCTTCCATCGCTAGGGAACTCCTTGTTCCCCCCTGATGGTTGATGTACGCAACAGTCGTCATGTTGTCTGATTGAAACCGTATGAACCTGGTCCTCGCAAGCTGGGGCCAGGCCTGGAGAGCATGGAATATCGCTCTCAGTTCCAGAATATTTATCGGTAGAAGAGATTCTACCCGAGACCAAAGACCCTGAGCTTTCAGGGATCCCCAGACCGCGCCCCAGCCTATCAGACTGGCGTCGGTCGTGACAATGACCCACTCTGGTCTGTGGAACATCATCCCTTGAGACAGATTGTCCAGGGACAGCCACCAACGGAGTGAGTCTCTGGTCTTCTGATTTACTTGTATCTTCGGAGACAAGTCTGTATAGTCCCCATTCCACTGACTGAGCATGCACAGTTGTAATGGTCTTAGATGAATGCGCGCAAAAGGAACTATGTCCATCGCCGCCACCATCAACCCGATCACTTCCATGCACTGAGCTATGGAAGGAAGAGGAACGGAATGAAGTATCCGACAAGAGTCCAGAAGCTTTGTTTTTCTGGCCTCTGTTAGAAAGATCCTCATTTCTAAGGAGTCTATAATTGTTCCCAAGAAGGGAACCCTTGTTGACGGGGATAGAGAACTCTTTTCCACGTTCACTTTCCAGCCGTGAGATCTGAGAAAGGCCAGGACAATGTCCGTGTGAGCCTTTGCTTGAGGAAGGGACGACGCTTGAATCAGAATGTCGTCCAGGTAAGGTACTACTGCAATGCCCCTTGGTCTTAGCACCGCTAGAAGGGACCCTAGTACCTTTGTGAAAATCCTTGGAGCAGTGGCTAATCCGAAAGGAAGCGCCACGAACTGGTAATGTTTGTCCAGGAATGCAAACCTTAGGAACCGATGATGTTCCTTGTGGATAGGAATATGTAGATACGCATCCTTTAAATCCACCGTGGTCATGAATTGACCTTCCTGGATGGAAGGAAGGATAGTTCGAATGGTTTCCATCTTGAACGATGGGACCTTGAGAAATTTGTTTAAGATCTTGAGATCTAGGATTGGTCTGAACGTTCCCTCTTTTTTGGGAACTATGAACAGATTGGAGTAGAACCCCATCCCCTGTTCTCTTAATGGAACGGGATGAATCACTCCCATTTTTAACAGGTCTTCTACACAATGTAAGAACGCCTGTCTTTTTATGTGGTCTGAAGACAACTGCGACCTGTGGAACCTCCCCCTTGGGGGAAGTCCCTTGAATTCCAAAAGATAACCCTGGGAGACTATTTCTAGCGCCCAAGGATCCAGAACATCTCTTGCCCAAGCCTGAGCGAAGAGAGAGAGTCTGCCCCCCACCAGATCCGGTCCCGGATCGGGGGCCAATATTTCATGCTGTCTTGGTAGCAGTGGCAGGTTTCTTGGCCTGCTTTCCCTTGTTCCAGCCTTGCATTGGTCTCCAAGCTGGCTTGGCCTGAGAAGTATTACCCTCTTGCTTAGAGGACGTAGCACCTTGGGCTGGTCCGTTTTTACGAAAGGGACGAAAATTAGGTCTATTTTTTGCCTTGAAAGGCCGATCCTGAGGAAGGGCGTGGCCCTTACCCCCAGTGATATCAGAGATAATCTCTTTCAAGTCAGGACCAAACAACGTTTTCCCCTTGAAAGGAATGTTTAGTAGCTTGTTCTTGGAAGACGCATCAGCCGACCAAGATTTCAACCAAAGCGCTCTGCGCGCCACAATAGCAAACCCAGAGTTCTTAGCCGCTAACTTAGCCAATTGCAAAGAGGCGTCTAGAGTGAAAGAATTAGCCAATTTGAGAGCATTGATTCTGTCCATAATCTCCTCATAAGGAGGAGAGTCACTATCGAGCACCTTAAGCAGTTCATCAAACCAGAAATATGCGGCAGTAGTGACAGGGACAATGCATGAAATGGGTTGTAGAAGGTAACCCTGCTGAACAAACATCTTTTTAAGCAAACCTTCTAATTTTTTATCCATAGGATCTTTGAAAGCACAACTATCCTCTATGGGAATAGTGGTGCGTTTGTTTAAAGTAGAAACCGCTCCCTCGACCTTGGGGACTGACTGCCATAAGTCCTTTCTGGGGTCGACCATAGGAAACAATTTTTTAAATATGGGGGGAGGGACGAAAGGAATACCGGGCCTTTCCCATTCTTTATTAACAATGTCCGCCACCCGCTTGGGTATAGGAAAAGCTTCTGGGAGCCCCGGCACCTCTAGGAACTTGTCCATTTTACATAGTTTCTCTGGGATGACTAAATTTTCACAATCATCCAGAGTGGATAATACCTCCTTAAGCAAAATGCGGAGATGTTCCAATTTAAATTTAAATGTAATCACATCCGATTCAGCCTGCTGAGAAATGTTCCCTAAATCAGTAATTTCTCCCTCAGACAAAACCTCCCTGGCCCCCTCAGATTGGGTTAGGGGCCCTTCAGAGATATTAATATCAGCGTCGTCATGCTCTTCAGGAACTAAAACAGAGCAGCCACGCTTACGCTGACAAGGGTTCATTTTGGCTAAAATGTTTTTGACAGAATTATCCATTACAGCCGTTAATTGTTGCATAGTAAGGAGTATTGGCGCGCTAGATGTACTAGGGGCCTCCTGAGTGGGCAAGACTCGTGTAGACGAAGGAGGGAATGATGCAGTACCATGCTTACTCCCCTCACTTGAGGAATCATCTTGGGCATCATTGTCATTATCACATAAATCACATTTATTTAAATGAATAGGAATTCTGGCTTCCCCACATTCAGAACACAGTCTATCTGGTAGTTCAGACATGTTAAACAGGCATAAACTTGAACAGAAAGTACAAAAAACGTTTTAAAATAAAACCGTTACTGTCACTTTAAATTTTAAACTGAACACACTTTATTACTGCAATTGCGAAAGAACATGAAGGAATTGTTCAAAATTCACCAAATTTTCACCACAGCGTCTTAAAGCTTTGAAAATATTGCACACCAATTTTGGAAGCTTTAACCCTTAAAATAACGGAACCGGAGCCGTTTTAAGCTTTAAACCCCTTTACAGTCCCTGGTATCTGCTTTGCTGAGACCCAACCAAACCCAAAGGGGAATACGATACCAAATGACGCCTTCAGAAGTCTTTTATAAGTATCAGAGCTCCTCTCACATGCGACTGCATGCCATGCCTCTCAAAAACAAGTGCGCAACACCGGCGCGAAAATGAGACTCTGCCTATGCTTTGGGAAAGCCCCTAAAGAATAAGGTGTCTAAAACAGTGCCTGCCGATATTATTATATCAAAATACCCATATAAAATGATTCCTCAAGGCTAAATATGTGTTAATAATCAATCGATTTAGCCCAGAAAAAGTCTACAGTTTAAATAAGCCCTTGTGAAGCCCTTATTTACAATCGTAATAAACATGGCTTACCGGATCCCATAGGGAAAATGACAGCTTCCAGCATTACATCGTCTTGTTAGAATGTGTCATACCTCAAGCAGTAAGAGACTGCACACTGTTCCCCCAACTGAAGTTAATTGCTCTCAACAGTCCTGTGTGGAACAGCCATGGATTTTAGTTACGGTTGCTAAAATCATTTTCCTCATACAAACAGAATTCTTCATCTCTTTTCTGTTTCTGAGTAAATAGTACGTACCAGCACTATTTGAAAATAACAAACTCTTGATTGAATAATGAAAAACTACAGTTAAACACTAAAAAACTCTAAGCCATCTCCGTGGAGATGTTGCCTGTACAACGGCAAAGAGAATGACTGGGGTAGGCGGAGCCTAGGAGGGATCATGTGACCAGCTTTGCTGGGCTCTTTGCCATTTCCTGTTGGGGAAGAGAATATCCCACAAGTAAGGATGACGCCGTGGACCGGACACACCTATGTTGGAGAAATTATCACAATTTTATTATATATGTATCCTAACTTGCCAGCTAAGATTGCACCACAAGAAAAGGAATACTTAACCCTTATTTACAAAAAAATGATATGATTAACCAAAAAAAAAACCTGCACCTCGCCACAGCCCTGCTGTGGCGCCTACCTGCCCTCAGGGGTCTGCAAAATCAGTTTAACCCTTCCATAAGGCCCAAAATTTCCTGAGAGGCCCACCGGAGCTGGAGCTTGCTGGTTGCTTGGGGAATACAACTGCACAACTGAGGCGCGAAAATAGGCCCCGCCCATCTACCTTGATGTCTCACAGCCTTTCAAAAGAACCGCTACAAAGCAGTCTAAAAAAACTAGCCATGTGGGTTCATATGCCCAGGTCTAACAGAAGCCATGTGCACCCTCCATTGCCATTATAAATAAAAACGTTTGTCACAAAAAAAGTTAATTTACCTCCAAACATAGAATCGTTTGCCCACAAACATTATGTCATCAGTGTCAACCATTTTTTACAGCCCAACATACAGGTCCAGTAATACCCCTCTCCAGAAAAAAATGACTGAACATAACTCAATGCTTGTAGCATGAAAAACGGTCCTCACACTGAAGTTTAAGTACGCCTCAGCCATTCTGTGGGAACTACTCTGGATCTTAGTGACTGCTAAGATCATCAGTCTCCAGGCAGAAATCTTCATCCATCTGCTGCCCGGGAAAAAATAGCACTCACCGGTACCACTTAAAATAAAGTCTTGCTTGAAGAAAATAAAAACTAACATTTTATCAACTCTTTCACTTTACCCTTCCTATTACTTAGTATAGGCAAAGAGAATGACTGGGGGGTGGAGTCAAGGGAGGAGCTATATAGACAGCTCTGCTGTGGTGCTCTTTGCCACTTCCTGTTAGCAGGAGGATAATATCCCACAAGGAAGAATCCGTGGACTCGTATCTTGTAGAAGAAAAAACATAATTTATGTAAGAACTTACCTGATAAATTCATTTCTTTCATATTAGCAAGAGTCCATGAGCTAGTGACGTATGGGATATACATTCCTACCAGGAGGGGCAAAGTTTTCCAAACCTCAAAATGCCTATAAATACACCCCTCACCACACCCACAATTCAGTTTAACGAATAGCCAAGAAGTGGGGTGATAAAAAAGTGCGAAAGCATATAAAATAAGGAATTGGAATAATTGTGCTTTATACAAAATCATAACCACCACAAAAAAAGGGCGGGCCTCATGGACTCTTGCTAATATGAAAGAAATGAATTTATCAGGTAAGTTCTTACATAAATTATGTTTTCTTTCATGTAATTAGCAAGAGTCCATGAGCTAGTGACGTATGGGATAATGACTACCCAAGATGTGGATCTTTCCACACAAGAGTCACTAGAGAGGGAGGGATAAAATAAAGACAGCCAATTCCTGCTGAAAATAATCCACACCCAAAATAAAGTTTAACGAAAAACATAAGCAGAAGATTCAAACTGAAACCGCTGCCTGAAGTACTTTTCTACCAAAAACTGCTTCAGAAGAAGAAAATACATCAAAATGGTAGAATTTAGTAAAAGTATGCAAAGAGGACCAAGTTGCTGCTTTGCAGATCTGGTCAACCGAAGTTTCATTCCTAAACGCCCAGGAAGTAGAAACTGACCTAGTAGAATGAGCTGTAATTCTCTGAGGCGGAGTTTTACCCGACTCAACATAGGCAAGATGAATTAAAGATTTCAACCAAGATGCCAAAGAAATGGCAGAAGCTTTCTGGCCTTTTCTAGAACCGGAAAAGATAACAAATAGACTAGAAGTCTTACGAAAAGATTTCGTAGCTTCAACATAATATTTCAAAGCTCTAACAACATCCAAAGAATGCAACGATTTCTCCTTAGAATTCTTAGGATTAGGACATAATGAAGGAACCACAATTTCTCTACTAATGTTGTTGGAATTCACAACTTTAGGTAAAAATTCAAAAGAAGTTCGCAACACCGCCTTATCCTGATGAAAAATCAGAAAAGGAGACTCACAAGAAAGAGCAGATAATTCAGAAACTCTTCTGACAGAAGAGATGGCCAAAAGGAACAAAACTTTCCAAGAAAGTAATTTAATGTCCAATGAATGCATAGGTTCAAACGGAGGAGCTTGAAGAGCTCCCAGAACCAAATTCAAACTCCAAGGAGGAGAAATTGACTTAATGACAGGTTTTATACGAACCAAAGCTTGTACAAAACAATGAATATCAGGAAGAATAGCAATCTTTCTGTGAAAAAGAACAGAAAGAGCAGAGATTTGTCCTTTCAAAGAACTTGCGGACAAACCCTTATCTAAACCATCCTGAAGAAACTGTAAAATTCTCGGTATTCTAAAAGAATGCCAGGAAAAATGATGAGAAAGACACCAAGAAATATAAGTCTTCCAGACTCTATAATATATCTCTCGAGATACAGATTTACGAGCCTGTAACATAATATTAATCACAGAGTCAGAGAAACCTCTTTGACCAAGAATCAAGCGTTCAATCTCCATACCTTTAAATTTAAGGATTTCAGATCCTGATGGAAAAAAGGACCTTGTGACAGAAGGTCTGGTCTTAACGGAACAGTCCACGGACGGCAAGAGGCCATCCGGACAAGATCCGCATACCAAAACCTGTGAGGCCATGCCGGAGCTACCAGCAGAACAAACGAGCATTCCTTCAGAATCTTGGAGATTACTCTTGGAAGAAGAACTAGAGGCGGAAAGATATAGGCAGGATGATACTTCCAAGGAAGAGATAATGCATCCACTGCCTCCGCCTGAGGATCCCGGGATCTGGACAGATACCTGGGAAGTTTCTTGTTTAGATGGGACGCCATCAGATCTATTTCTGGAAGTTCCCACATTTGAACAATCTGAAGAAATACCTCTGGGTGAAGAGACCATTAGCCCGGATGCAAAGTTTGGCGACTGAGATAATCCGCTTCCCAATTGTCTACACCTGGGATATGAATCGCAGAGATTAGACAGGAGCTGGATTCCGCCCAAACCAAAATTCGAGATACTTCTTTCATAGCCAGAGGACTGTGAGTCCCTCCTTGATGATTGATGTATGCCACAGTTGTGACATTGTCTGTCTGAAAACAAATGAACGATTCTCTCTTCAGAAGAGGCCAAAACTGAAGAGCTCTGAAAATTGCACGGAGTTCCAAAATATTGATCGGTAATCTCACCTCCTGAGATTCCCAAACTCCTTGTAACGTTGGTATCCTTACATAACGATTCAATATTTTTAGATCCAGAACTGGTCTGAAAGAATTCTCCTTCTTTGGTACAATGAAGAGATTTGAATAAAACCCCATCCCCTGTTCCGGAACTGGAACTGGCATAATTACTCCAGTCAACTCTAGATCTGAAACACATTTCAGAAATGCTTGAGCTTTTACTGGATTTACTGGGACACGGGAAAGAAAAAATCTCTTTGCAGGAGGTCTCAACTTGAAACCAATTCTGTACCCTTCTGAAACAATGCTCTGAATCCAGAGATTGTGAACAGAATTGATCCAAATTTCCTTGAAAAAAAGTAACCTGCCCCCTACCAGCTGAGCTGGAATGAGGGCCGCACCTTCATGTGGACTTAGAAGCAGGCTTTGCCTTTCTAGCTGGCTTGGATTTATTCCAGACTGGAGATGGTCTCCAAACTGAAACTGCTCCTGAGGATGAAGGATCAGGCTTTTGTTCTTTGTTGAAACGAAAGGAACGAAAACGATTATTAGCCCTGTTTTTACCTTTAGATTTTTTATCCTGTGGTAAAAAAGTTCCTTTCCCACCAGTAACAGTTGAAATAATGGAATCCAACTGAGAACCAAATAATTTGTTACCCTGGAAAGAAATGGAAAGTAAAGTTGATTTAGAAGCCATATCAGCATTCCAAGTTTTAAGCCATAAAGCTCTTCTAGCTAAAATAGCTAGAGACATAAACCTGACATCAACTCTGATAATATCAAAAATGGCATCACAGATAAAATTATTAGCATGCTGAAGAAGAATAATAATATCATGAGAATCACGATGTGTTACTTGTTGCGCTAAAGTTTCCAACCAAAAAGTTGAAGCTGCAGCAACATCAGCCAAAGATATAGCAGGTCTAAGAAGATTACCTGAACACAGATAAGCTTTTCTTAGAAAGGATTCAATTTTCCTATCTAGAGGATCCTTAAACGAAGTACCATCTGACGTAGGAATAGTAGTACGTTTAGCAAGGGTAGAAATAGCCCCATCAACTTTAGGGATCTTGTCCCAAAATTCTAATCTGTCAGACGGCACAGGATATAATTGCTTAAAACGTTTAGGAGTAAATGAATTACCCAAATTATCCCATTCTTTGGAAATTACTGCAGAAATAGCATTAGGAACAGGAAAAACTTCTGGAATAACCACAGGAGCTTTAAATACCTTATCTAAACGTTTAGAATTAGTATCAAGAGGACCAGAATCCTCTATTTCTAAAGCAATTAGTACTTCTTTAAGTAAAGAACGAATAAATTCCATTTTAAATAAATATGAAGATTTATCAGCATCAACCTCTGAGACAGAATCCTCTGAACCAGAGGAATCATCAGAATCAGAATGATGATGTTCATTTAAAAATTCATCTGTAGGGAGAGAAGTTTTAAAAGATTTTTTACGTTTACTAGAAGGAGAAATAACAGACATAGCCTTCTTTATGGATTCAGAAACAAAATCTCTTATATTATCAGGAACATTCTGCACCTTAGATGTTGAAGGAACTGCAACAGGCAATGGTACTTTACTAAAGGAAATATTATCTGCTTTAACAAGTTTGTCATGACAATCAATACAAACAACAGCTGGAGGAATAGCTACCAAAAGTTTACAGCAGATACACTTAGCTTTGGTAGATTCAGCACTTGACAGCGATTTTCCTGTAGTATCTTCTGACTCAGATGCAACGTGAGACATCTTGCAATATGTAAGAGAAAAAACAACATATAAAGCAAAATTGATCAAATTCCTTAAATGACAGTTTCAGGAATGGGAAAAAATGCCAAAGAACAAGCTTCTAGCAACCAGAAGCAATAAAAAATGAGACTTAAATAATGTGGAGACAAAAGCGACGCCCATATTTTTTCGCGCCAAATAAGACGCCCACATTATTTGGCGCCTAAATGCTTTTTGGCGCCAAAAATGACGCCACATCCTGAACGCCGACATTTTTGGCGCAAAATAACGTCAAAAAATGACGCAACTTCCGGCGACACGTATGATGCCGGAAACGGAAATAGAATTTTTGCGCCAAAAAAGTCAGCGCCAAGAATGACGCAATAAAATGAAGCATTTTCAGCCCCCGCGAGCCTAATAGCCCACAGGGAAAAAGTCAAATTTTAAGGTAAGAAAAATGTTAATTTAAAATGCATTATCCCAAATATGAAACTGACTGTCTGAAAATAAGGAAAGTTGAACATTCTGAGTCAAGGCAAATAAATGTTTGAATACATATATTTAGAACTTTATAAACAAAGTGCCCAACCATAGCTTGGAGTGTCACAGAAAATAAGACTTACTTACCCCAGGACACTCATCTACATATAGCAGATAGCCAAACCAGTACTGAAACGAGAATCAGCAGAGGTAATGGTATATATAAGAGTATATCGTCGATCTGAAAAGGGAGGTAAGAGATGAATCTCTACGACCGATAACAGAGAACCTATGAAATAGACCCCGTAGAAGGAGATCACTGCATTCAAATAGGCAATACTCTCCTCACATCCCTCTGACATTCACTGCACGCTGAGAGGAAAACCGGGCTCCAACTTGCTGCGGAGCGCATATCAACGTAGAATCTAGCACAAACTTACTTCACCACCTCCATCGGAGGCAAAGTTTGTAAAACTGAATTGTGGGTGTGGTGAGGGGTGTATTTATAGGCATTTTGAGGTTTGGGAAACTTTGCCCCTCCTGGTAGGAATGTATATCCCATACGTCACTAGCTCATGGACTCTTGCTAATTACATGAAAGAAATGTGTTCAGCTTACTGGATTTTTTGTTGATTAACGACTGTAGAAACGCTGTCGTCTAAAGTAGCTAAAAACTCCTTAAGTAATAGTAAGCAATAGTAAGTGAACTAGCTAAAACCTGAAGGGTACAACTTCAGTATCAGTGAAAGGCATTACACAGTCAGAATCTGAAATTTCACCTTCAGATGCTACTTCGTTATCCTCCTCCTCAGGCTTGTGTGAGGGGACATCAGAAATAGCAATAATTGCGTCAGAAACCTCGTACTAAATATCTGAACTACTTCTTACGCTTCCCCTACAACATTGGGAAGCAGACAATGCATCCGAAATTGCAGAAGACATGAGAGAAACAATGTCTTTCAAAGTAACTCTAGCAGGAACTAGAGAGGAAGCGCAGGGCACTGCATGTGTGAGCGGTAAAATATGGGATGCATGAGGAGAAAGCTGCGGCATAGATTGAACATTGCCATTGGAATCCTGAACAGCATCCTCTTTAGAAAATGCTGGCTCAGGAAAAAAGAGTAAATCCCTGCAGCTTAAAGTTCTCTCAATACACAAGGAACAGAAAAATGATTGGCGGTTCCACAATGGCATTAAAACATAAGGAGCATGTGACACCTACCATAGTAATACACATAAAAAAATTTGACACAGAAAATATTTTATTTTAGTAAATAAATATAAATGTGTAAAAACGTTACTGTCCCTTTAATAAACCATAACTTTTTATTTTATTATGAAAGTCACATAGAATAGAGACATTATACCAACTAAAACGTTATGCAAACAACTGTAGACCTCAGCAACAACTTGCTGAGGTGCCTGCCTCTTCTAATCAGGAGCCAAAAAATTGCACAGGCAGTTGAATTAGTGATGCGCAGTCAGGCTCCGTAGAAGACGGTTAGCAATGTCGGTCTCCACAAACAAGCAAGCCACTGTGCGTAGTATGTACCATAGCTCTTCACTTAACAGAGAAGAGAGCGGAGAAAAGAGCGGAGAAAAGAGCGCGCAAATACTTGCTGCGTCATGGAAGACCTCCCATCGTGGGCGTGTAGCTAAGAAATCTCCCGGTCGGTTATAAAAGTTATGGGAAACCGCCGGGAGACTTAGAACCACCGCCATAATAAAAACCTGCCCCAGTACCTGCATCTGAACTGTCCCCTATGCTCTTAGGAGAGTATGTACAATATCTCGAGGTCTGTCCTATATAATAAAGCGCTCAACTTTTTCTGAGATTAACGTTTGTGTCCCCAGAATTAAAGTTAGCACTCATCCCAGAGCCTGCACCTGAGCTGTCGAACTGTCCCCTATGCCCTTAGGAGAGTCTATGTACCAAATAATGATGAGGTCTGTCCCATAACAAAGTGCCAGCCTTTTTCTGAGATTAACCCTGGTCTCCCCAGAATTATTAGCAATTACCTCATGTACTGCCTGACAGCAAGTCAGTATCCAGGTTTGAGAGGTCCTATCCCTCACATGGACCCGTTGAGAAAAAAGGCATGCTGAGTAATCCGTTACCTCAGACTAAGGCATATAGGGCAGCAGATATATGGGAGTCGCAGTGAGAATTATGTCCCACAAGAAGAATCTAATCTAACACCTCTGTGACGAATCAAACCTTCTCAGCGTCACAATAGAGGGGTGTGGGCATGAAGAAGTTAATGGCACACAGCTCTGGTTCCCTTATCCTTGCAACTCTGCAAAAGGACCTTAAAAGAGACACCACATTAGCTCCCAGATCTTGTCCACACTGCTCTAATTAATTTCCCTGCTGCCACCACCAAAACTTTTTAAATTAAAGGGGAGTTTTGGGGAACCCTTAAAAACTATTTAATACTTAGGTAACGTGCCTTTAACCTTGTCTCAACAGGAGTGTGAATTCGGATATTAGAGCTCAAAAGACAGAATGGGATTTTCTATGTGTTTAATAACAAAAATATCAATACAGGTTACACAGTGCAAAATTATAAAGACATTCAAAATAACATACAAATACAGAGCTACAGTTCTTTAAAAACAAAATGGGACATGAAAAGTATTAGACAATACCTTACTTATTATCAAATTCCTTTAGATATGTGGAGAGCTGCCATTCCAGATGTTTAGTGGTTTGGTCCCAAGGGCAGTTCTGACTAAAAAAACCTTGCTGTTGCAAAACTTAAAACATATTCTCTTTGTCTTGTCAAAGACCACGCTCGGGTTATAATTTACGACGTCAAACAATGCCAACAAGTCTCAACTCCCACTATCAGTCTCCAAGGGGAGAAGCCTTCTGCATTCCTACACACAGTTACACTAAATCACTAGGCTAAGGAGGGGGAAGGAAGGGGGAGGAAGAGAGGGGGGAGGAAGAGAGGGGGGAGAGAAGAAGAAGAAGAAGGAGGGGGAGGGGGGAGAGAAGAAGAAGAAGAAGGAGGGGGAGGGGGGGGGAGGAAGGAGGGGGAGAGGAAGAAGGAGGGGGAGAGGAAGAAGGAGGGGGAGAGGAAGAAGGAGGGGGAGAGGAAGAAGGAGGGGGAGAGGAAGAAGGAGGGGGAGAGGAAGAAGAGGGGGGGAGGAAGAGAGGAAGGAGAGGGGGGGAGGGAGGAAGGAGAGGGGGGGAGGGAGGAAGGAGGGGGGGGGAGGGAGGAAGGAGAGGGGGGGAGGGAGGAAGGAGAGGGGGGGCGGGAGGAAGGAAGGAGAGGGGGGGGAGGGAGGAAGGAAGGAGAGGGGGGGGAGGGAGGAAGGAGAGGGGGGGAGGGAGGAAGGAGAGGGGGGGGAGGGAGGAAGGAGAGGGGGAGGGAAGTCTCAGCTTACAGCTTTTCTGAAAGCAGATTTCACACAGAAAAAGGCAATTCACGTTAACCTTTTTCCAGGCTGAGAACACAATACCACCTCTGCTGAGTGGCCAGTCCAGGTATCAACTACTCCACATGATTGTATCCCGACAACCTCACTTTACCTCTTCCTATCACTAACGTAGGAAAAGAGAATGACTGGAGTGGGAGGGAAGGGAGGAGCTATTTAACAGCTTTGCTGTGGTGCTCTTTGCCTCCTGCTGACCAGGAGATGAATATCCCATTAGTAATTAAGATGATCTGTGGACTCATTGTGTCTTAAAAAAAGAAATGACACTGTTGGATTAAAAGGGATATGAAACCCAATTTTTTTTTTCACGATTCAGATAGAGCATGCAATTTTAGGCAACTTCCTAAATTACTTAGATTAATTTTTCTTCGTTCTCTTGGTATCTTTAGTTGAAAAGCAGTAATGAAAGCTTAGGAGCCGGCCCATTTTTGGTTCAGCACCGTGTAGTGCTTGCTGATAAGTGGCCATACATACATATATCATTCTTCATAGAATATTTTGCCAGCTGGGTGGCATTATGAAGTAAGCTGGGTGGGGCAGTGTAATACTTTGTAATATTACAACATTTTCCTCTATATAAAGCACAAATTGCATAATTTAACAAACTCTGCAGGATGGAACACCCATTAGAAAAGGCCTAGGGAGAACACTCTACACACATACATACACAGCGCTGTGCAAACGTTTTGGTTTTAATATATCATATATACAGTCTGCCTTTCCATTACTAGTCTATTTACGGATTCCTCACCAGTACCAGCAGAAAACGGTACATACTGATGTCTATTAAATGGGCATGGGATACTACTGACCCAGCATACTATTGCTAAGGGAAAAAAGGCAGAAAGGCTTCAGAGTGATGCAAATCTCTGTCCTAAAGGTCTACACCATAGAATTTAATTTATTTGCCATAACCCTCCCCCAATTTAGATGTTATAAATGATATTAAAGGGATAGTTCACCCAAAAACTTTCCTGTAATGTGTTACCAATTATCCATTTTACCTGCCTGGTTCTTTAGCCTTTATATTAACATTTGAAATAGCTGATTTAGCCTTTAAATCGGTAAAGGGAATTATTACACAAACTTTCCTTTAAACCTGATGCAGTTGCAAGATAAAACACAAGTTTAATGATGTATACATAGATTCTTCTTTATCATTCAGCTAGGTGCACTCCCATGATAATTGCAGGACAAAACACCAAGACTATTTGCTTAGAGTCTCTACAACTGCATGTGATTAGTGGGGGTATTAGACACAAGTTACCTTCCTTTTCCACACAGTGCTGTTTACAGATGTAGCATGAATTCCAAGCAATGTTGAATATGGGTTGGGTAACATGAGTGACCTCACAACTGGACCAGTACCAAATAAATCACATGAAGCAATAGTCTGACAAACAGATCTATAGAGCACTAAAGCTCTGCCCCATACCACCAACCGGTAGAAGGGCACAAATACGCTCAGCAGTACCGTGCTTGTGCCAATGCGCTCAGCAGGGAGAGCTTTAACTTTAGTTTATGCTCACAAGTTATACTTTTATAGGGACAGAGTAATGTAAAAAAAATGATTTTCTGATATCCTTAGTGGTCTTCAGATACCTAAAAGCTAAATGAAAGGCAAAATTAAGCTTTTATAATTTATGGAGATGGTGTAATGAAAAAAAAATATCAAAATATAGTTCTAACTTTGTCTTTGTTCAAACTTAGCTCTTTTCCATGAGATCATAAAAAGGTTTGCTCTGGAGTGTGCACATTTAGAGCACTATGTGCCAGCAGTATCTGAAACAATGTTTTCAATCATATATTTTGTGCAAGACAAATGCAAACTCTTATGTCTACCTCAGTATGCTCTCAAAGAACTGAAGTTTCAAAAGATAAAAAAAACAATTTATGCTTACCTGATTATGCCACTGAATCATCAATTACTAGTGGGAATATCACTCCTGGCCAGCAGGAGGAGGCAAAGAGCACCACATCAAAGCTGCTATATATGTCACTTTCCTTACCCATAATATCCAGTCATTCGGCAGAAGGAAAAACGGAAACAGAATATAACACAAAAGTGTAGAGGTGCCTGAGGGTTTAGAAAAAATAACCGGCTAAAAAGGGTAAGCCGTGGACTCGCCATATCTGGAAATAAATAAAATTTATCAGGTAAGCATAAATTATGTTTTCTTTCCTAAGATATGGTGAGTCCACGGAATCATCAATTACTAGTGGGAATCAAAACCCAAGCTAGAGGACACAGATAAGGGAAGGACAAGACAGGTAGACCTAAACAGAAGGCACCACCGCTTGAAGAACTCATCTCCCAAAAGAAGCCTCAGCTGAGGTAAAAGTATCAAATTTATAAAAATTTGAAAAAGTATGCAAAGAGGACCAAGTTGCAGCCTTGCAAATCTGTTCCACAGAAGCTTCATTTTTAAATGCCCAGAAAGAAGAAACAGCCCTTGTGCAATGAGAAGTGATTCTCTCAGGAAGTTGCTTTCTAGCAGTCATATAGGTCAAAGAAGTAGCCATAGCTTTCTGACCCTTGCGCTTTCCAGAAAAACAAACAAAGCAGAAGACTGACGAAAGTCCTTACTCGCCTGAAGATAGAACATCAATGCACGCACATCATCTAGGTTGTGCAACAAACGCTCCTTAGGAGAAGGAAGGATTAGGACACAAAGGAGGTACCACAATCTCCTAATATTCTTGTTTGAAACAACCTTAGGTAGGAAACCTAATTTAGTACGTAAAACCACCTTATCAAAATAAAAAATAAGATAAGGAGAATCAAACTGCAGAGCCGAGAGTTCCAAAACTCTCCGAACAGTAGAAATAGCTACAAGAAATAAAAACACAAACACATGTGCTTCACTCCGTGTATAGCCAAATAGCAAACAAAGGTAAGCAGATAGAAAAATCCACAGTATAAGGTCAGCGATATACACAACAATCAGGAGCCTTGCTCAAAGATGTGCAGCTTCAGTGTTATATTGTTAGACGTAAAGCCCACTCTCAGGGCACTCACAACTCTGGATCGGATGCCTCTATATAACGCTATCAGACCTGAGGTGTTACCCGTACCGATGGGTCAATCATCTTATGTCTCCACAACACCTCCACAATTCGCGGACGCTGCTTCCAATAGCAAATGCCGGTTCCGGTTGGTTACGCTGTTACGTGCTTCTTGGGTATATTTTCTCAGGCTGCCGCTCAATATCTTTTAGGATCCAGATTGCGAGCTCCTCCTGGCTCACAAGAAAATAGCAGAAAAAGAAAACACATCTGGTCCAGTAGATAAAATCAGTTGTAGACTTCATTATTCAATAGTTCATAAAATAAGGAGAACACACACAATCCAATGGTGTATGCAGGTTCGGTCTTACGCGTTTCGGCGGTAAACTTACGCCTTAATCATAGACCATACCTGAACCTCATACACCTGAAGCTTATAACATGTTTATGCCCTCCCTCTTGCTTTCCTTTAACTCAGAATGATCATGTTACAAAAGACTCTTAAAGGGATATTTTCACCTATCAATACTTCTTACGGTTGATATACATTTAGTACATATTTACTTATCATATATTGTACTCTATTGTAAACCTTATTAGAAAAATTATTGAAATTGAAAAAATATTGAAAATTGAAACCTAAGCTGCACAATGTGATTAACTGAAATTTCTTCTTACTAGGTTTATATAATTTTTCTAATAAGGTCAAGGAACTCCGAGTTCCCCTCTGGTGGTTGATGTACGCCACCAATGTTAAGTTTACGACTGGAACCTGATAAACTGGGCTAAGGCTAACCCAGGCCAGGCCACTAGATAATTGAAAATCACTCAGTTCTAGAATATTTATAGGGAGAACCGACTACTCCCGAGTCTAAAGACCATATGCCTTCAATGACCCCTAAATTGCTCCCCAACCTAGAAGGCTGGCATCCGAGGTCATGATCACCCAGGAAGGTCTGCAAAAGCAAGTTCAATGGGAGAGGTGTTCCTGAGACAACCACCACAGAAGAGAGCCCCTTGTCGCCTGATCCAGAACTATTTGTGGATACAAATCCGCATAGTCCCCGTTCTATTGCCTTAACATGCATAACTGCAGAGGTCTGAGATGGAACCGAGCCATACATAGAGCCACTGACAGCCGATGAGAGGACTGAAGGACAAGAGTCGAAGTCAGAAATGCAAAAGTCGAAGTCAGAAATATCTTCATTAGTAGAGAGTCTATTATGGTCCCTAAAAACACTACTCTTGTGGCTGGAATCAGAGAACTCTTTCCCAGATTCACCTTCCAACCGTGGGAGCGAAGAAAAGACAACAAGATCTCCGTATGAGTTTGCTTGTTGAAAGGACGGCGCCTGAACCAGAATGTCATCCAGATAAGGCGCAACGGAGACCGGATCACTGCCAAATGAGTCCCCAGGACCTTTGAGAAAATTCTGGGAGCTGTGGCAAGGCCGAAAGGAAGAGCCACAAACTGGAAATAATGGTCTAAGAAAGCAAACCTTAAAAACTTGTGATGATCTGGGTGAATGGGAACATGAAGGTACGCATCCTTTAAATCAATGATGGTCATAAACTGACCCTCTTGAACCAAAGGAAGAATGGAACTATAGTCTCCACCTTGAAGGACGGAACACTGAGGAACTTGTTTAAACACTTTAGGTCTAAAATAGGTCTGAAAGTCCCCTCTTTCTTGGGAACCACAAATAGATCTGAATAAAATTCCAGACCTTGTTTCTACGGAGGAACTGGAACTATAACTACCAGGGCAAAAAGATCCTTGATTTAAGAACAATTTAAGAACACCTCTCTCTTTACCTGGTCTACAGATAATCTTGAGAGAAGAAACCTGCCTCTGGGTGAAAGTCTTGAATTCTATCTTGTACCCCTGAGATACAATTTCCATGGCCCACAGGTCTGGAACATCTCTAATCCAAACCTGAGCAAATTGAGAAAGCCTGCCCCCTACTAGATCCGTTCCTAGATCAGGGCCGACCCTTCATGCTAACTTGGAGTCAGCCGCAGGCTTCTTAGACTGTTTCCCCTTGTTCCAAGACTGACCAGACTTCCAGGACTTGGATAGTTCCTGCTTGGATGAGGAAGCGGGGGGTTTACCTCAAGTTACGAAAGGAACGAAAATCACTGACGTCCTTTCTGCTTATTCTTTCTATCTTGAGGAAAACAAGATCCCTTTCCTCCTGTGATATCTGAAATAATTTCAGCCAAACCAGGCCCAAACAAGGTCTTACCCTTGTAGGGAATAGCTAATAACTTAGAAGAAACGCCGGAGACAAGGATTTTAACCAAAAAGCTCTGCGAGGTAGAACCCCAAAAGCAGACATTTTTGCTCCCAGTTTAATAACCTGTAAGGAAGCATACGTAAAAAAGGAATTGGCTAACTTAAGAGCCTTAAGCAGTGCTGGCAACAGTAGCAATACACACCGCAGGCTGCCATTGAAGATCTTGGTGAATATACATTTTCTTTAAAAATGCCTCCAATTTCTTGTCCATTGGATCCTAAAAAGAACAACTATCCTCTATGGGAATAGTGGTCCTCTTAGCCAAAGTGGAAATAGCGCCTTCCACCTTAGGAACCGTTTGTCACGACTCCTTAATAGAGTCAGCTATAGGAAACATTTTCTTAAAAACAGGAGATGGAGAAAAATGAATACCAGGTCTCTCCCACTCCCGTGAAATAATCTCAGAAGCACGATCTGGAACAGGAAATACCTCCACCACAGAGGCAACATCAAAATACTTGTTCAGCTTACTTCTTAGGGTTAACAACGATAGTAGTATCGGAGTCATCCAAGGTAGCCAAAACCTGCACCCTGACAGGAATATTAAAAAAGTCCCCCTGCAGTGTTTCAGCTGCATAAGTGCCCAATTTTAAACTGGCACTTACCTTAATTATCTGTTCGGCAGTAGGACAGCTCACCTGGTTTGAGAGGATGCCATCCCTCACATGGGCCTGTGGAAATACAGAAAGACTGAGTAAACCTACTCAGGCTATCTAAATAAGGAAGCAAAATGTATTGGGAAAACGCAGTGAGGATTGTACCCCACAAGTTCCCAATTGCTTAAAAGCCACCACTGCCCTACTGAAGAGACCGACATGGGCTAAGGCTAGACCCTTTAGAAAGATCAGAGCAAACCTACTGTGCTTTAAAATAAAAAAAATCTTGATTGTAGATCAGACACCAAAACTTCACCTCCTCCTTGCATTGCAGGCAAAGAGAATGACTGAAGGTTATGGGTAAGGAAAGTGACATATATAGCAGCTTTGCTGCGGTGCTCTTTGCCTCCTCCTGCTGGCCACGAATGATATTCCCACTAGTAATTGATGATTCCGTGGACTCACCATATCTTAGGAAAGAAAGTGAAATTAGATGGGCCACCAAATGAGTACAAGACTAGCCCTTCATGGGGTACTTTGTTTTGACCCACAGATTAATTTTATAGAAGTAAAAAAACAAACTATCAGGGTTCCAAAATGTCCCCTTTAGACTATGTGAGCACAGGGGCTGTTCCTGATTGGGGAAAGCTGAGGAAATACAAGTATTGGCACAAGCCATTTTGAACATCCTTGACTTAAAAGGGAAATGAAAACCCAAAATTATTTTCACGATTCAGAAAGCATGTGATTTTAAAAAAAACTTTCTAATTTACATCCATCAATTTGTCTTTATTCTTTTTATATCTTTTGATGAAAATCAGGAACATAAGCTTATGAGTCTTCACATTGCAAGAGCACTATTTACTGCCATAAAGTGCTCCAGACGCCTACCAAGGTATCTTTTAAACACAGAATATCATAGGAACTAAGCAAATTTGATTACAGAAGTAAATTGGAAACTTTTTTAAAATGGTATGTTCTGTCTGACTTACAAAATAATATTTTTTGGGGTTTCATATCCCTTTAACACCAAAAATAAAACAAGCCATAAATTGATCATATTGGTAGTTTGTACTATTGTTTAACGTTTTGAATTTATGAATGTTTATTTAAATAATATTTCCATATTTGTGTGTGACACTTGCTATTTTTGTATTAAATATTCTTAAAAAAAAAAAAAAAAAACGACCTGATCTGTGTGCCATTGTTTTGAATCACTGTTTCCTGAAGATAACCTTTAACAATATTACACTGTTATTGATTTTCTAGCATGTCTGAGAGTCTCTAATCTTCAGAGTAATGATAAAAAAAACACATAGAAATCAGTGAATACAGGGAAGCTTCGTTTACAGAGGCAGCCAAAACCAAAAAGCAATGTGATTTACAGAGCCCGTAATTATGCATTGGTTCGAAAAGAGCAACAAATCATAAGACATTTTAAATGGGGTACATAACTTATGGGTGGCTAGAGCATGAATTTAAAACAAATATTTAAAACTAATTTTACAGTACAAATGTCCCTTTAAGTGATTGAGCTGTCTGTTTAAAGTGAATGTCAACTTTAAAGATGAGTGACCAGGTTTTTAAAAAAACATAATTTATGCTTACCTGATAAATTTATTTCTCTTGTAGTGTAGTCAGTCCACGGGTCATCCATTACTTATGGGATTATATCTCTTCCCCAACAGGAAGTTGCAAGAGGATCACCCAAGCAGAGCTGCTATATAGCTCCTCCCCTCACATGTCATATCCAGTCATTCGACCGAAACAAGACGAGAAAGGAGAAACCATAGGGTGCAGTGGTGACTGGAGTTTAATTAAAATTTAGAACTGCCTTAAAAGACAGGGCGGGCCGTGGACTGACTACACTACAAGAGAAATACATTTATCAGGTAAGCATAAATTATGTTTTCTCTTGTTAAGTGTAGTCAGTCCACGGGTCATCCATTACTTATGGGATACCAATACCAAAGCTAAAGTACACGGATGAAGGGAGGGACAAGGCAGGAACTTTAAACGGAGGGAACCACTGCCTGAAGTACCTTTCTCCCAAAAATAGCCTCCGAAGAAGCAAAAGTGTCAAATTTGTAAAATTTTGAAAAAGTGTGAAGTGAAGACCAAGTTGCAGCCTTGCAAATCTGTTCAACAGAGGCCTCATTTTTAAAGGCCCAGGTGGAAGCCACAGCTCTAGTAGAATGAGCTGTAATCCTTTCAGGAGGCTGCTGTCCAGCAGTCTCATAGGCTAAACATATTATGCTACGAAGCCAAAAGGAGAGAGGTAGCCGAAGCCTTTTGACCTCTCCTCTGTCCAGAGTAAACGACAAACATGGAAGAAGTTTGCCGAAAATCTTTAGTTGCCTGTAAGTAGAACTTCAGGGCACGGACTACGTCTAAATTATGCAAAAGACGTTCCTTCTTTGAAGAAGGATTAGGACATAATGATGGAACAACAATCTCTTGATAGATATTCCTGTTAGAAATGATGGAAAAACCCAGGTTTAGTACGCAGAACTACCTTGTCTGAATGAAAGATCAGATAAGGAGAATCACAATGTAGGGCAGATAGTTCAGAGACTCTTCGAGCCTAGGAAATAGCCATCAAAAACAGAACTTTCCAAGATAACAGCTTGATATCAATGGAATGAAGGGGTTCAAACGGAACGCCTTGCAGAACGTTAAGAACTAAGTTTAAGCTCCACGGCGGAGCAACAGTCTTAAACACAGGCTTAATCCTAGCCAAAGCCTGACAAAAAGCCTGAACGTCTGGAACTTCTGCCAGAAGCTTGTGTAGAAGAATGGACAGAGCAGAAATCTGTCCCTTTAACGAACTAGCGGATAAGCCCTTTTCTAAACCCTCTTGTAGAAAAGACAATATCCTAGGAATCCTAACCTTACTCCATGAGTAACTCTTGGATTCGCACCAATATAAATATTTACGCCATATCTTATGGTAAATACTTCTGGTAACAGGTTTCCTAGCCTGTATTAAGGTATCAATAACCGACTCCGAGAAGCCACGCTTTGATGGAATCAAGCGTTCAATCTCCATGCAGTCAGCCTCGGAGAAATTAGATTTGGATGGTTGAAAGGACCCTGAATTAGAAGGTCCTGCGTCAGAGGCAGAGACCATGGTGGACAGGACGACATGTCCACTAGGTCTGCATACCAGGTCCTGCGTGGCCACGCAGGCGCTATCAGAATCACCGATGCTCTCTCCTGTTTGATCTTGGCAATCAGTCGAGGAAGCATCGGAAATGGTGGAAACACATAAGCCACGTTGAAAACCCAAGGGGCTGTCAGAGCATCTATCAGCACCGCTCCCGGGTCCCTGGACCCGGATCCGTAACAAGGAAGCTTGGCGTTCTGGCGAGATGCCATGAGATCCAGATCTGGTCTGCCCCAACGATGAATCAGTTGAGCCAAGACCTCCGGATGAAGTTCCCACTCCCCCGGATGAAAAGTCTGGCGACTTAGGAAATCCGCCTCCCAGTTCTCCACGCCTGGGATGTAGATCGCTGACAGGTGGCAAGAGTGTGACTCTGCCCAGCGAATTATCTTCGAGACTTCCAACATCGCTAGGGAACTCCTGGTTCCCCCTTGATTGATGTAAGCCACAGTCGTGATGTTGTCCGACTGAAACCTGATGAACCTCAGTGTTGCTAACTGAGGCCAAGCTAGAAGAGCATTGAATATTGCTCTTAATTCTAGAATGTTGATTGGTAGGAGTTTCTCCTCCTGAGTCCACGATCCCTGAGCTTTCAGGGAGTTCCAGACTGCTCCCCAGCCTAGAAGGCTGGCATCTGTTGTTACAATCGTCCAATCTGGTCTGCGAAAGGTCATTCCTTCGGACAGATGAACCCGTGACAACCACCAGAGAAGAGAATCTCTGGTCTCCTGGTCCAGATTTAGCAAAGGGGACAGATCTGAGTAATCCCCGTTCCACTGACTTAGCATGCAGAGTTGCAGCGGTCTGAGATGCAGGCGCGCAAATGGCACTATGTCCATTGCCGCGACCATCAAGCCGATTACCTCCATACACTGAGACACTGATGGGCTTGGAGTGGAGTGAAGGGCACGGCAAGCATTGAGAATCTTTGATAACCTGGACTCCGTCAGGTAAATCTTCATCTCTACAGAATCTATAAGAGTCCCTAGAAAAGGAACCCTTGTGAGCGGTAACAGAGAACTCTTTTCCACGTTCACTTTCCACCCATGCGACCTCAGAAATGCTAGAACTATCTCTGTATGAGACTTCGCATTTTGAAAACTTGACGCTTGAATCAGAATGTCGTCTAGGTACGGAGCCACCGCTATGCCTCGTGGTCTTAGTACCGCCAGAAGTGAGCCCAGAACCTTTGTAAAAATTCTCGGGGCCGTAGCTAACCCGAAGGGAAGAGCTACAAACTGGTAATGCCTGTCTAGAAAGGCAAATCTTAGGTACCGATAATGATCTTTGTGAATCGGTATGTGAAGGTAGGCATCCTTTAAGTCCACTGTGGTCATATATTGACCCTCTTGGATCATGGGCAGGATGGTCCGAATGGTTTCCATCTTGAACGATGGAACCCTTAGGAATTTGTTTAAGATTTTTAAGTCTAACCACAAATAGATTTGAGTAAAACCCTTGTCCTCGTTCCGTTCGCGGAACTGGGTGGATCACTCCCATCACTAAGAGGTCTTGTACACATTGTAGAAATGCCTCTTTCTTTACTAGGTTTGTTGATAACCTTGACAGATGAAGCCTCCCTTGTGGAGGAGAAGTTTTGAAATCCAGAAGGTATCCCTGAGATATAATCTCCAACGTCCAGGGATCCTGTACATCTCTTGCCCAGGCCTGGGCGAAGAGAGAAAGTCTGCCCCCCACTAGATCCGTCTCCGGAGAGGGGGCCCTGTCTTCATGCTGTCTTAGGGGCGGAAGTAGGCTTTCTGGCCTGCTTGCTCTTGTTCCAAGACTGGTTGCCTTTCCAACCCTGTCTGTAACGAGCAGTATTTCCTTCCTGTTTTGGAGCGGAGGAAGTTGATGCTGCTCCTTCCTTGAAGTTACGAAAGGCACGAAAATTAGACTGTTTGGCCTTTGATTTGGCCCTGTCCTGAGGAAGGGTGTGGCCCTTACCTCCCGTAATGTCAGCAATAATTTCCTTCAAGCCGGGCCCGAATAAGGTCTGCCCTTTGAAAGGAATGTTAAGTAGTTTAGACTTAGAAGTTACATCTGCTGACCAGGATTTAAGCCATAGCGCCCTGCGCGCCTGTATGGCGAATCCGGAATTTTTAGCCGTAAGTTTGGTTAAATGCACTACAGCATCCGAAACAAACGCATTAGCCAGTTTAAGCGTTCTAACTTTGCTCAAAGTCTCATCCAATGGTGCTGTGCGAATCGCCTCTTCCAGAGACTCAAACCAGAATGCCGCAGCAGCCGTGACAGGCGCAATGCATGCAAGAGGCTGCAATATAAAACCTTGTTGAACAAACATTTTCTTAAGGTAACCCTCTAATTTTTTATCCATTGGATCTGAGAAAGCACAGCTATCCTCCACCGGGATAGTGGTACGCTTGGCTAAAGTAGAAACTGCTCCTTCCACCTTAGGGACCGTCTGTCATAAGTCTCGTGTGGTGGCGTCTATAGGGAACATTTTTCTAAATATCGGAGGAGGGGAAAAGGGCACACCGGGTCTATCCCACTCCTTACTAATAATTTCTGTAAGCCTTTTTGGTATAGGAAAAACGTCAGTACACAACGGTACCGCATAGTATCTATCCAACCTACATAATTTCTCTGGGATTGCCACCGTGTCGCAATCATTCAGAGCCGCTAACACCTCCCCTAGTAACACGCAGAGGTTCTCAAGCTTAAATTTAAAATTTGAAATTTCTGAATCCGGTCTCCCCGGATCAGAACCGTCACCGACAGAATGAAGCTCACCGTCCTCATGTTCTGCAAATTGCGACGCAGTATCGGACATGGCTCTCGTGTCATCAGCGCGCTCTGTCCTTAACCCAGAGCTATCGCGCTTGCCTCTTAATTTGGGCATATTGTATAATACTTCTTTCATAACATTAGCCATATCATGTAAAGTGATTTGTAAGGGCCTTGCTGTACTTGGCGCCTCAATCTTACGCACCTCCCGAGCGGGAGACGCAGGTACTGACACGTGAGGAGAGTTAGACGGCATAACTTCCCCCTCGTTGTTTGGTGATAATTTCTTTATAGGTACAGATTGACTTTTATTCAAAGTAATATCAATACAATTGGTACACATATTTCTATTGGGCTCCACATCGGCTTTTGAACATAATGAACAAGCAGATTCCTCTGTATCAGACATGTTTAAACGGACTAGCAATGAAGCTAACAAGCTTGGAAATCACTTTTGATTGAAGAATAATTAAGTAAAAACTCCAACTCCTCTCGCGACCTTCTTTGTTGAGGGTTGCAAGAGAATGACTGGATATGACATGTGAGGGGAGGAGCTATATAGCAGCTCTGCTTGGGTGATCCTCTTGCAACTTCCTGTTGGGAAGGAGAATATATCCCATAAGTAATGGATGACCCGTGGACTGAACACACTTAACAAGAGAAAATAATCAGTTATAACCAATTTTAAATGGAAACAGACCATGATTGTGCCGTATGGCTACACTAGTATGTGCCATTAAATGAACAGGATATAGTTGAGAATGGCCTGTTGGAAGAACAATCTTAAAACAACACTTTCTAAAGTCATCTGCCTATATTGCCCTATGCCAGAATATGTAGAAGTTGTATTCTATCAAAAGGTCAATGTGAGCAAAATTAAGGACAACGCCAAGACATTGCTTTGGTTTAATGTTAAACAGAAAAAATAGTTCAATTAAAGAAACACGAAAGTCAAAATTAAACTTTCATGATTCAGATAGAGCACAAACTTTTAAAACAATCTTACAATTAACATCCATTATCTAATTATGCCCAATCTTAAAAAATATTTTTTTGATTATGCTATTTGAATGTTTTTAGTGATCTTTTAAGAGTAAGGCAAAACCCCTTGGCTGTTCAAGAGCAGTGATAGTCACAGATCAATATTTTAGAGGTCATAAATGGACATTAAACTCAATATTTTTTCTTTCATTATTCAGATAGAGAAGTGTCTATTGTCAAATAGACCATTTTAAGCAACATTCCAGTTTACTTCTATTATCTAATTTTCTTCATTCTTTAGATATCCTTTGTTGAATAGCAATGTACATGGGTGAGCCAATCACACGAGGCATCTATGTGCAGTCACCAATCAGCAGCTACTTAGCCTATCTAGATAAGCTTTTCAGCAAAGTATATCAAGAGAATATAGCAAATTAGATAAAGCATGCAATTTTAAAGGTACAGTCAAGTCCAAAAAACTTTCATGATTCAGATAGGGCATGTAATTTTAAACAACTTTTCAATTTACTTTTAACACCAATTTTGCTTTGTTCTCTTAATATTATTTATTAAAAGCTAAGCCTAGTTAGGCTCATATGCACATTTTTTAGACTTTGAAGGCTGCCTCTAATCTGAGGGCATTAGTTTATGTGTTTCATATAGAACATTGAGCTTACGCAAGTAAAGTAACCTAGGAGTCAGCACCGATTGGCTAAAAACATAATTTATGTAAGAACTTACCTGATAAATTCATTTCTTTCATATTAGCAAGAGTCCATGAGCTAGTGACGTATGGGATATACATTCCTACCAGGAGGGGCAAAGTTTCCCAAACCTCAAAATGCCTATAAATACACCCCTCACCACACCCACAATTCAGTTTAACGAATAGCCAAGAAGTGGGGTGATAAAAAAGTGCGAAAGCATATAAAATAAGGAATTGGAATAATTGTGCTTTATACAAAATCATAACCACCACAAAAAAAGGGCGGGCCTCATGGACTCTTGCTAATATGAAAGAAATGAATTTATCAGGTAAGTTCTTACCTAAATTATGTTTTCTTTCATGCAATTAGCAAGAGTCCATGAGCTAGTGACGTATGGGATAATGACTACCCAAGATGTGGATCTTTCCACACAAGAGTCACTAGAGAGGGAGGGATAAAATAAAGACAGCCAATTCCTGCTGAAAATAATCCACACCCAAAATAAAGTTTAACGAAAAACATAAGCAGAAGATTCAAACTGAAACCGCTGCCTGAAGTACTTTTCTACCAAAAACTGCTTCAGAAGAAGAAAATACATCAAAATGGTAGAATTTAGTAAAAGTATGCAAAGAGGACCAAGTTGCTGCTTTGCAGATCTGGTCAACCGAAGCTTCATTCCTAAACGCCCAGGAAGTAGATACTGACCTAGTAGAATGAGCTGTAATTCTCTGAGGCGGAATTTTACCCGACTCAACATAGGCAAGATGAATTAAAGATTTCAACCAAGATGCCAAAGAAATGGCAGAAGCTTTCTGGCCTTTTCTAGAACCGGAAAAGATAACAAATAGACTAGAAGTCTTACGAAAAGATTTCGTAGCTTCAACATATTTCAAAGCTCTAACAACATCCAAAGAATGCAACGATTGCTCCTTAGAATTCTTAGGATTAGGACATAATGAAGGAACCACAATTTCTCTACTAATGTTGTTGGAATTCACAACTTTAGGTAAAAATTCAAAAGAAGTTCGCAACACCGCCTTATCCTGATGAAAAATCAGAAAAGGAGACTCACAAGAAAGAGCAGATAATTCAGAAACTCTTCTGGCAGAAGAGATGGCCAAAAGGAACAAAACTTTCCAAGAAAGTAATTTAATGTCCAATGAATGCATAGGTTCAAACGGAGGAGCTTGAAGAGCTCCCAGAACCAAATTCAAACTCCAAGGAGGAGAAATTGACTTAATGACAGGTTTTATACGAACCAAAGCTTGTACAAAACAATGAATATCAGGAAGAATAGCAATCTTTCTGTGAAAAAGAACAGAAAGAGCAGAGATTTGTCCTTTCAAAGAACTTGCGGACAAACCCTTATCTAAACCATCCTGAAGAAACTGTAAAATTCTCGGTATTCTAAAAGAATGCCAGGAAAAATGATGAGAAAGACACCAAGAAATATAAGTCTTCCAGACTCTATAATATATCTCTCGAGATACAGATTTACGAGTCTGTAACATAGTATTAATCACGGAGTCAGAGAAACCTCTTTGACCAAGAATCAAGCGTTCAATCTCCATACCTTTAAATTTAAGGATTTCAGATCCTGATGGAAAAAAGGACCTTGTGACAGAAGGTCTGGTCTTAACGGAAGAGTCCACGGTTGGCAAGAGGCCATCCGGACAAGATCCGCATACCAAAACCTGTGAGGC